>NC_134788.1:18473869-18516369 GCF_046742065.1 Oratosquilla oratoria | reverse complement strand
ATATTTTGTCATCCATATTATCCCCTGTGATGTTGATGTTGGTGGTTGTGCGATACATTTCCCAGTTGGCTTTTGTCATGTTAAATTTGGGACAGGGAGGGGGTGGGCTGTCTCCGTTGGAGCAGCCGTAGCGTGGTCACCCCTTATTCTTAGGATTACTGGGAAATGATCGCTAAGCATGGTGTCGTCATGCGTGGTCCATTGGATGATGTCAGACAACGCAGAAGATGATATGGATGAATCAATGCATGTGAAGGAACCCCTAGTATCGTCTACACGAGTGGGACTGCCAGTGTTCAGGAGGACCAGGTTGTTGGTATTGAGCACTTCTTCCATCTGCTCCCCTCGAGATGTTTTGTCGTTACCCCACGTGTGACGGTGGGAGTTGAAGTCTCCCACTATGAGTTTGTGGTGGGGTAGTTGTTTTATCAATTCGTTTACCTCCTCTAGTGGGAATTGATGGTCGGGAAGTAGGTAAATGGAGCAGATGGTGACGAGTTTGTCTTGCAGTTTGGCTTTGATTGCGACTGCTTCCAAGGTAGTGGTTAGTGGTAATTCCACTTGGGGAAGACAGTCGCTGACTGCAACTGCGACCCCCCCTTCAGGCGCTAACCTGTCCTTCCTATAGGTGGTAAAGTTTTTGAGTCGGAACTAAACACTGGGCTTAAGGAGCGTTTCCTGTAGACATATGACTGAGGGGTTGTTTAGGGAGTTGAAAATTACTAGGTCATTTAATCTATTTCTAACACCTCGGCAATTCTACCGTTTTATTTTCATTTTTATCTTTTATTTATCCTTATTTGTTTTTATTTTATTCTGTTTATTTGCTTCGGTTTCTTCCTTTCTTGGCCTTAGTGGGCATACGATGCCCTACGCTGTCGATCCCGTATCATTTAACCTAAGACTCCTAAAGTCTATCCCCCCTATCCGCGACCTCTTGGCTCGATCACCTTGCTCTGCCTAGCCTAGACGGTTAGACAACCTACATTTAGGCGAGCTCTAGATTCACGTATCAAGCTGAAACTTAACGAAAGTAACGTGCCTATATACGGGCATTGCCACGTGTGCGATGCGTGAATACCTGTTTTTCAGACCTACCTTCCTTGCACGATGCGGAGAGACGCTAACTCCCGAATCGTGCTTTCGATTCCGTGATTTCCCAAGATTCTAAGTTTCCACACTTTCATGTTTAAGTAGATTTCACGTCAACTAATAAAAAAAAAAAAAAAAAAAATCACATTGTTTTTAAGTTAATGTACCTTACACACAATCCCTTGAACTTCTATTTGGTCTTCATGTGTAGACTGTAGTCTGTCTTCTTGGGGAATGACGCCGACTTCTTGGCGGGGAAGGGGGGACCAGGGGGGCGGAGGGCGAGGGCCGAAGGGGTCAATGTTGATTGGTCGAATAGGATCTATTGTTTTGACTTTGACAAATCACAGTCTTTCCCTCCACCACCCACTACCTATATCGCTGGCTTTCACCAAAAAAAGGCCAATAATTGATCGTTACAATTTGCCTGCTTCCGCATAATGCCCAGTGGGCACGATACAATTGTTTTCCGGATGTTATCTTGCATTAGTAAAGACGTCGAGGGGCAATATGTCAAATGCTGTGTCACGTGCGAATAAGGTGCATCAAATACCGCACATTAATTGCAACAGCTAAGATTAAGTGGCCATTTACTAACAGGCTATTTCAGTGGGACGGGGCAAATCGTTTTTGATGGGTTGTGCAGGTTTCTAAAGTAAACGGTTTTCAAACATTACGATAAATTATCATATTCACTTCGAATTATCTGCAGTGTTAAATATATGCATAAGCTCTACATTTTGGTGGGATTATTTGGCGGGGCATACCATCAACTCTATTTAGGCATTATGACCCATGGAACTTACTTATAATTACAATACAATACAATTGCTGTGCATTTTTTTTTTAAGATGAGGCCTTTCTAAACAGTAAATGTGATTGTAATTGTGATTTGAGTAATTTGTATCTGTACTGCCTATCACCTTCCATGACTTAACGTAACGACTTTAGTTAGTTGACATTTGTAACTGTTAATATAACATAATCAAGGTGACATACTTATGCGCCATCCATACAGTGATGGGCATACATATACAAGCATATATTGCACACACACACCATGCACCTACAGACCAATTTTGTATATTGATATAAATAGCTGTAATTTTGTTTTATTTCATTTAAACCCTTGCAAGAGCTCGCTGCAAGTATTCTAAGTTGTTAGGACACGCTAAATGGATGCTGTAGCTATGCAAAATACATCACAGGTAGAGAAATCAAATTTTAAGAGCTCACACAACAGTCGAACGAATAATAGTTTCTTACTGGTTACAAGACCTGTTAGACACTGTAAAACCTACAGATTGGCTAAAAACTTAGAAAATAAACGTGGGTCAGTTTACTCAAAGCAGAAATGGTTGCCAAAGGAATAGAAAATGTGGCAATTTGCCAACCAATTTGTTGAAAAAAAAAAGGCTGTTACTGGCAGAATGTTGCAGATCGCAAGTCTATAGACAACTTTATGGATGGGGATGACAGGTGGTGATGGATACGGAGCTGCCTAGTGTAGGCCTTATAGTCTCTTGCAGTCTCCTTTATTCTTATGTTCTTATACATGCCAAATCCCTAAGAAATCAACTTTACAAAATATCGAGACAAATTACTTGGACTGGATTGCCACTTTGCATGAAAATGGCACCAACAAAGACTCTGAGTGTACACTCATTCAAAAAGGCATCGGTTGGTGGTTTTAGGTGTTCGTGGGAGAGGAACGAAACAACAGAATCGATGTTCCTGTACAGTTGGTAGTCGTGACAGAGTTGCGCCCTACCCCCCCCCCCCCAGTTGAAAAACGTGGTGTACAATAAGCATTTCGTGCGTGAAGATGTGACAAGATTGAAAGTAATATACTTACACCGACAAGAATTGTTAATATCTTATTGTTACTGAAATCACAGACACACACGCACGCACGCACGCACGTGCACGCACACACACACGCATACACGCACACACACACGCACGCGCGCACACACACACAAACACACACGCACACACGCACGCACGCACACACGCACACATATACACACACACCACGACATGTGGCGCGGTTGGTAGAGTCTCCGACTGTCACTACGGTGGTCCGGGTTCGAATTCTGCCCAGGGCTGAAATAATTTTAGTATCGCTGCGCTCTGAGTCTTTACTCCAACCCTCGTGGGCGGGGAGTTGGGTGTGTGTGTGTGCGTGCAAGGTATTACCCAGAGATCGGTCATACAAGCTCTGAGCTCTCTTCCGGGAGGGAAATAGCTGTCGATCACGACTCCAACATGTGATCCAAAGACCAAGACCATGGTGAATAAACACACACACACACACACACACACACACACACACACACACACACACACACACACACACACACACACACACACACACACACACACACACACACACAGCAGATTAAAATCATTAGGAACACCTACATCTGAGCTACAGGAGGTCTACAAGACTTTCATACTCCCCACCCTCATGTATGCCTCACCAGCCTGGTCCAGCTCACTCACCTTCACACAGAGACAAAAGTTGGAGAGGGTACAAAAGAGAGCGTGCAGGATCATCCTGGGCGTGGAGTACAGCAGTTACGACCACGCTCTTACCACCTTCACTCTATCTAGGGTGTCACAACGACACGGTGAGGCACTAAAGAAATTTGGGGAAAGCCTGCTTTCCCACCCTAGACACCGTCACTTCCTCCCTCCCGATGCTCCACCAACTCGCCACGCCACTAGACACAGAAATAGGCTCGTACCAATCAAAGCGCCAAGGACTGACCGCTACAAAAACAGTGCCATCCCATCCATTGTGCACATAATGAACTACATGTAAACTTGTACCGTGTATATACTCCAAGTTTTATATTTTTAATCAGCTCTTGTAATGTATTATTGTCAGTGTACTACTGCAATCAAAATAAACCTTTTATTATTATTATTATTATTATCATTATTACACACACACACACACACACACACACACACACACACACACACACACACACACACACACACACACACACACACACACACACACACACACACACACACACACACACACACACACACACACACACACACCTGAACCCCCTAAAATGTGGATGGAACACCAGAACTCATCTAATGTAGCAAGAGGTGACGACAAAGAGCCGCCAATGCTTAATCCTAAAGGTAACAAATGTCTAACAAGCGATTATGAGAGGCAGTAGTGTTGGAGTAAGGCGCAGACAGTTGGTAAAGTGGCTCCCCTTCTGTCTACCGTTTTAAACTTATCTACCACATACAGGGTTTGTTCAAAATAAAGAAACCATATTTCTTATTTTCTTTTCATCGTATAACAGATCCCGTCTTCTGTTGAGAAAGCATCATTATTATTATTAATAAGAATACGTCACTGCTCCGGAAGTGTCTCACTTTATCATCATTTCCGCTGTGCTTAACGCAAACTGCAATTGCTACCTCTGATTATTTCTGTCGACTGTGAAGCATTATGAATGTGATACGAATTCCATTCGAAGGCTTCCAAGTATTTTGAACAATGTGTCAGGGTTTAACGTTTATTTACGTCCATTTGCGTACGATTTCTTACCGATAACACAGGGGAACACTTTTTCAGTAACTTTGAGTTGCATTGGCTATCTTAACGGTTTTTGAAAGAGTTTTAGGTGCTGATTTCAAATCTGAAATTAGTTTTTCTCTACAAGCTCTAGTTTGTATGCAATTTAAGGTTAATGAAATTGTACATATGTGAACTTGCGTAAACCATGTATAAGCATTTTAACGTCCATATATATAGATAGCTTCTAATATTTTGATCATTCTTCTTTTGTTTCAGTTCAAACATGGCTTCCAGAATGAGACATCATTGCAGAAACAAGCCTGATGCCTTCTGCTACATATGTGGATGCTACACACTCAATCGTCAGAGACGTAACATATCCTCGTTCGTCAAGCGTGCCTACAAGGCATATTTTGAAGTTCATCTTGGTGATCAAGACAAGCAATGGGCTCCTCATGTTGTGTGCCACAATTGTGAGGAAATGCTTCGAGACTGGACCAAAGGAAAACGCAAAGGTCTGCCTTTTGGAGTTCCAATGATTTGGCGCGAACCCACCAACCATGTAACTGACTGTTATTTCTGCATGGTAAACACAACGGGTGTTGGGAAGACAAACCGACATAAGATTACGTATCCGAACATTCCCTCAGCTATTCGGCCTGTTCCGCACTCTGAAGAAGTACCTGTTCCAGTTTTCAAAGGCTTGCCTTCATTGGACGATAAAGACATTGGACATGATACAAGCCAGCAAGACAGTTGTGACAGTGAATTGTCAGAAAAGTGTTCACAATCGGAGGACTGTTCTTCAGACACTGAACCTTTCCCCGTCCCTAAGCCTCTTCCCCAGGCTGAACTGAATGATTTAGTGCGGGATTTAGGTCTTTCAAAGAAAGCAGCAGGTGACAAAAAGAAACCAAATAACTATAGGCCTATTAGTTTGACTTCGATCGTAGGAAAAATAATGGAAACTATCATCAGAGATGCTATCGAATATCATTTAGAAAGTAACCGTTTGATAAATGATAGCCAACATGGTTTCAGACGGAAACGTTCTTGCGTGACTAACTTACTCGAATTCTACAACACAGTTGTCTCGAATTATGACAAAAGAAACAATATAGATTTAATATATCTAGACTTTGCAAAAGCTTTTGATACCGTCCCACACGAAAGACTACTTACTAAATTAGCTTTGCATGGAATAAGTGGTAGCCTATTAGGTTGGACTAGTAATTGGTTGAAAGGTCGAAAACAGAGAGTTGTTTTAAATGGAAAAACTTCTGGATGGAAAAGTGTTGCAAGTGGAGTTCCTCAGGGTTCCGTTCTTGGGCCACTTCTATTCATAGTATATATAAATGATATAGACCATGGACTAAAATCTACTGTTTCCAAATTTGCTGATGATACAAAACTGTGCGGAGTGGCAAATGATCACTCAAACCAATTAGATATTCAAGAAGATTTAGATCAATTACAGCAATGGTCTGAAAAGTGGCTAATGAAATTTAACACAAGTAAATGCAAGGTAATGCACATAGGTAAAAATAACAGCAAGTACGATTACAAGTTATTTGGAAATTCGTTAACAAAAGTGGATAGTGAAAAAGATCTCGGCGTAATTATCAGTAACGACCTCAAATCATCCAAGCAGTGTATTTCAGCCTCTGAGAAAGCAAATAAGATTCTGGGATTGATTGCGCGATCTTTTGACTTCAAAAGTCCATCACTCATTAACAAGCTATATAAATCGTTAGTTCGTCCACATTTGGAATACGCTGTTTCCGTATGGTCACCGAATCTCATTAAAGACATTGACAGACTGGAAAAAGTACAACGGCGAGCCACAAAACTGATTCCAAATATCAAAAATAAATCATACGAAAATCGACTTAAGCACATGAATCTGTTTTCCCTAAAAAAGCGTAGACTCAGAGGTGACTTGATACAGGTCTTTAAGATTTTAAAGGGAATTGACAACATCAAAAGTGACCAAATTTTCACATTGAATGAGAATCAGACAAGAAACAATGGTCTCAAACTGTCCGGAAATAGATTCAATTTGGAAGTAGGTAGAAACAACTTTGCCAACCGTGTAGTTAATGAATGGAATAAACTTCCTGCACAGGTAGTGCAATGTAGTTCAGTTCGAAGCTTTAAGAATCATTTAGATAAATACCTAAGTAAGATGCTGTAATTATTATAATTTATGTTATATTATTTGTTTTTGTTTTGTTATAATTTGTCTGTCTGATTTTCATTTATTATTAGTTATATGTCAATTTATTATCATTTACTCTTTACCTGTTTGTTTGTTATTCAACTATACCAATGCATTTATTTATGTATTTTAATTGTTATTTACTTTTTTATTGTTTTTTTTTATTATTAATTTTATTTTTTTTTTTTTTTTTTTTTTTTTTTGCATCCGACCTAGATATGGATCAAAAGGTCTCCTGTCGGCATGCTTTGCCTTTGTAATCCTTTGTAATCCTTTTGGCATCAAGATTACAAGGCAGAAATCTTGTTGATCACTCTGTTAAAGTATCATATTTCAGAAAGCGTGACCAGCTTTTTGTGACCTTTTCAAAAGACAGACAGTTTGTTTACTGCCATGACATCCCAGGGCTTCTCAAAGAACTGGGTGTACCTTACTATAGTCCTGCTGAATGGAGACTCTTTTTAGACAGTTCAAAACGCAGTCTAAAGTGTGTTCTTTTACATAATGGCAATGTTTATGGAGCAGTACCTGTCGGTCACTCAGTGCATTTGCGGGAAGACTATGATGATATGAGAATGGTCATGGACTTATTAAAGTATCATGAGCACAAATGGATAATTTGTGTAGACTTAAAGATGGTCAACTTTCTTCTTGGACAACAGAAAGGTTTCACCAAGTTTCCATGTTTCCTCTGTATGTGGGACAGCCGAGCATGAGACAGACATTGGGTCCAGAAGGACTGGCCTATTCGTGACACCCTTGAAGCAGGCATGCCAAATATCATACAAGACCCAATTGTAAACAGAGATAAGATCATCTTTCCTCCTCTTCACATCAAATTAGGTTTGATGAAACAATTTGTCAAGGCACTGGAAACCGAAGGTGAATGTTTCCAACACATCATCACAGCTTTACCAGGGTTATCATTTGAGAAGATCAAAGCAGGCGTGTTTGATGGCCCACAGATTCGAACCCTAATTCGTGATGATCAGTTTGTTGCTAAGATGACCGCTTTAGAAAGGGCAGCATGGTTATCCTTTGTGGCAGTCGTTCAGAACTTCCTTGGAAACAATAAGGCGGAGAACTACAGTGAACTTGTGAACAGAATGCTCCTCGCTTTTCGTGATCTCGGGTGCAACATGAGCATCAAGCTTCATTTTTTGAACAGCCACCTTGATCAGTTCCCTGACAACCTGGGGGCTGTGAGTGACGAACAAGGAGAACGATTCCACCAAGACCTAAAGATCATGGAAGAACGCTACCAAGGGCGCTGGGACAAAAGTATGATGGCTGACTACTGCTGGAGCATTAAACGAAATTGCCCAGATGAAATGTACAAACGCAAAAGTTACAAACGCAAATTCCTGCCTGAAAAAAATACACAAAGAAATTGATAAGCTTCCATCAGCTGTGGTGATGTTCTGAAGGATGCTAATCTAACTTTGGGATAGATGTTCTGTTAATGTTCTGTTTCTTTTGCCTTAATAAATGTACAGAAATGGCTTTCATACTGTTTTAAGATTCAAGTGAACAAAAGAATTGTGGCTGATATTGCAATTTTCTATAATAACGAAAATTTAAAAAATAAATAAAAATGTCAAATTGCATAAAATCTGTAGCTTGCAGACAAAACCCGACTTCAGATTTGAAATCAGCACACTCAAGTTGACTATAGAAAAGTCTTTTTTTAAATGCAACAAAATGAGTGTTCCCAGTGTAATTTTTTAGTGACTGTACTTAATCAAACGGTGCATTTTGAACGCCTATCCGCGCTTTCCACGTCGACAGCGACATAATCTCGTATCAGACTTGTGGGCTGAACACAAATAGCTACAATTTTGTGTGTCTAATTAATAAAATCATTTGGGGAAAATAATAACTTTGTCTGATCTCCATTTATTTCCGTTTTTATCGGTGTTTACATATCTAGAATGCATTCCCTTCTCGGTACTTGGGCTTATATATTTTGTTCTTTCATTACCTCATCGCAGGGGTCGAGAAGCCTGCCTCCTTCATCCGTCAACAATATCATCTGACCCGCTGCTGGGACACAGGTGACGCCACACACTCCCCCGGGGAGGGAGGGAGGGAGGCACCCCCCTGGACCACGTCCTCACCTCTGGCTTGGTATCATCCCGTATCCAGTGCTCCTTAGTACCTGCATTGTTCTCAGATCATATTGCTATTCTCTTCCATTATTCTCTTCCTACCGTACTGACTCCTGGAAGCGATTCACGCACAGAATTATTCACCAAACTAGTGTAGCCTTCATGTGGCACCTTATTCGCAGAGTAATTAAGAAGATTCCTGCTACTGGCCGTCATCATTTTCCCACCGTATTTGCCCAACAGCTCATCGACGCGTGGTCAAACCAGTCCACCCTTGCCAACCTCCCTGCCCCCGTCCAAGATGCTCTCTTCTCCGGTACTTTTGCTCGTGGACTCAGCTTAGTTCATGCTCTGCTGGAAGAAGATGATGAAGAGACTATGCCGATCACTGAAGATGAACTACGACGTGCTCTCCTGAGAGGTAAAGCCTCGTCCCCTAGGGATGATGGCATTACCTACACTGTGCTACGTTTACTGCACCGTATACCCGGTAACCTCCTCCCTCGCCTCTACAATATGTGTCTACGAGATGGATGTATCCCACATGCCTGGACCACGAGTACAATAATCCCCATACCCAACCAAGCCCGGCGGCACAGCAAATTTCAGGGCCATCTCCCTCACATCCTGCTTTTGCAAGTGATGGAAAGGATCTTGCTCACCCGACTGATGTACCAACTATAAGATCGCTTTTCTCCACATCTCTTCGGCTTTTTACCCCAACGCAGCACCCATCACTGCCTCGTCGACTTGTCTTCTCGCCTCTCCCGTGACAGTGTTATGGCACTTGTAGATTTAAAAAAATGCGTTTGATGTAGCTAATCAAGACATTATTTTAGATCAATTAATTCATTTTGGAATCAAGGGTAAATTATTACGGTGGATTAAGGGACCTCCCGTGTCTTCTTCAGCGGTGCCTACTACAGCTCCTCACGGGATTTTCATCTCGGCACTCCCCAAGGAGGGGTATTGAGTCCATTTCTCTTCAATATACGAATGCACCGTCTCCTCACGTCTTTGCCCACTGTTCCTGAGGTCACAGTTACTTGCTATGCAGATGATTTGTGTGTTCACTCTACTTCCCCAACACACATACAACTCTTTCTTACTTCTTTCTCCCAGGCTACTACTAACTGTGGCCTTCTTGCTTCCCCCCACAGAAAAGCAGATTTTTCTCCTACCGCCCTCCTGCCACGCTGCCAGAGTTCACAATTGGAGACTGCAACATGTTGCCAACATCCCACCAAACTCCCAGTACTGCTACCTTGGTGCATCAGTACTACGAATCTCAGAAACTCTTCCTGCCTGCCCGGCGTCAACCCCATCCCGTAATTCGTGAACTGCTAGATCGTCTCCAGGGTCGGCTCCGGCCTCTCCAGTGGCTCACCAACAACTCTTCCGGCATCTCCATCCCCGTGGCCAGAACTGTCTATATTACTTTCATTCGCTCTGTTGTTGATTACCTCTCCCCTACCTTAATTCAACTTACTCCATCTGCTTTAGAACCACTAGAGTTTTTTCAGAACAAAGCAATGGGAATCATTCTTGGTTGCCCAGTCATGACTACCAGAATTGTCAACATGCAACGGGAATTACGGCTTCCATCCCTGGTTGAGAGGATTTACTCTAACGTCACCTGCCTCATAGTTAAGTGTATACACTTCCCCCACCTCTCACCGCACTTCACAGCACTGGTCAGAGCTTCTCTCAGCCCCTCTCCGCCCGTCCCTCACCCCTCATGCCCACCGGTCGCCGCCTTATAAGGTCTATTTCATCCTTTATTTGCAACCTAGATTTGCAAGTACCTGTAGCTGACGTACTCCCAGGCCCTCCCCCATGGGCGCTGCCATTGCCTGTGATCAGCTTCACTCCTACAGCAAAGTGCGACCCGCCTCCACTACAATTACAACTAGCCTTAAAGCATATTGCACAAATAACATCCTCCATCACAGCCCCGCATCGCCTCTACACCGACGGATCATTACAATCAGATGGTACAGCTGGAGGGGCTGTCTACTCACCTGACCTACCGCCGCCCCCTGAGAGTTGGGTCGGCCGTCGGCTCGGTGATCACTCCAGCTCCACGTTGTGCGAACTATACGCCATCTTAGATGCTGTCAGTCTCGTTTGTCAAAGAGGAGTTAATGCTGTCATTATATGCGACTCTAAGCCTGCACTGCAATCCCTCTCCACAATTCATCCCACTCACCCTTCTGTTGTACAACAAATCCTTTCCTTTCTATCCCTACTGACTATCCGCAATATCTGCATCAAATTTATTTGGATTCCCTCTCATGTAGGTTTTCACCATAATACCAAAGTGGACCGCCTAACAAAGGAAGCCTGCCGACTCCCCCGTCGTAGTGATGGACGACCTCTCTCCCTGCCATATTACCTCACCAAAGTCCGCTCCGCTGCACTCCTACCCGAGCAGCGTCGTCGGAACACCGAGAGACCCTTCAGTGTCACCATCACCCACTACGAATCCGTCTGCCGCCGCAAATACATGTACCGTCGCAGAGGACTTGTGGTTCGTCGCCACAATGTTGTCTCGGCTCGACTGCGGCTAGGCTACCGTCCACCGTGGCAGGTCGCCGGGGTGGAAGGCGAGCCTGTATTCACAGAATGTCGCCTATGCCACGCTTTACTAGCCAACACCATCGAACACTACTGCCTAGCGTGCCCGACTGTAAGACATCTACTACCCCAGGGACTACCATTAGATGTCATCTGTCGTCATCTCCTAACACAAAATATATTAGATGAAATACTTGTCCGTTACCCCCTCTTTGGTGGGTTTTCATAATACCTGATGCCCTGCGTGACATCTCTAACTTATTTCCCCTTTGAATGGATGTACAATACCCAGTGTCCTATATTATGTTACCTACAACTCATGTATACTGTAGTATGTATGTGTATAAGTGTGTATATATATGTGTATATGTACGTGTGTAAGTATGTGTATCCCAATTGCCTTCCTACGTTCATTATGAAAACCTCCCCCCACTGTATGACGCTATTGCGTAATAAAAAAAAATGAGACATAGTCGTATACAGAGAGACGGAGGGAGGGAGGGAAAGAGAGAGAGACGGAGAGACAGAAAGACAGAAGGAGAGACAGAGAGACAGAAAGACAGAAACTGGGGGACTTACAGACAGACAGAGGGGCGTACAGACAGACAGACAGACAGACAGAGACAGACAGATAGACAGAGACGGAAAAACAGACAGACGAACAGACGGACAGAGACAGACATAGAGAGACGGACATACAGAGAGGCGGACACACAGGCAGATGGACAGACAGACAGAGAGGTGGACAGACAGAGAGATAGAGAGACTGACAGACAGAGGCACAAACAGACTGACTGACAGACAGACATATAGATGGGTATAGTGATAGAAAGACAGAGACACAGAAAGACGGACAGACAGGCAAGCAGAGAGAGACAGACTGAGAGAGAGATAGACACAGATAGATACATATAGAAAGACAAATAGATAGAGACAGAGAGGCATACAGACAGACAGACTGAACAGACAGGCAGACAAACAGAGAGACAGAGGGGAGAAAGGGAAGCTGGATGTTGCACGCTGGAGAGAACAATTAATGATGCATCATCGCGAAGGAGATGAAGAACGCAGTTGATGAATAAGAAAAAAAAAAAAAAAATGAAGGAGAAGTCAGTACCGATGCTGAGGCGCTTGAGAGGGAGCGAGCAGACAACAACAGGAAGACTGACTGACCAAGGAAGAAGAACGAAGGAAAGAAAGGAGAAGAGAAGATGGATCGATCGAGAGGAGGAGGGAAGAAGGGTGAACGACTTGAAAAGGGCGAAAGCACAAGGAGGCTTGGGGGGGGGGGAATAATATGAACGATGGAGGAGGGAAAGTGGGACGCGAGAGAGAGGAGGTCAGCAGAGGCGAGCTGAGGGTGAGGGGGGAAGGGGGAAGGAAGGAAAATCAAGGAAGATCAAACTAGGGAAGGAAAAAAACAGGTAGAGGAGAAGGGAGAGAAGGGGAAAAGAAATGGAGGGAAACGGATGAGAAAAGTTAAGGAGAGGGAGGGAGGGAGGGAGGGAGGGAGGGAGGGAGGGGCACTGGGAGCGGAAGGGAAGGTGTTGAGGTTGGCGGGGGGGCGGAGCCCTAGTTTATGTGTGTGTGTGTGTGTGTGTGTGTGTGTGTGTGTGTGTGTGTGTGTGTGTGTGTGTGTGTGTGTGTGTGTGTGTGTGTGTGTGTGTGTGTGTGTGTGTGTGTGTGTGTGTGTATGTGTGTTCACCTCGGACCTGCTGCAGCCTCTTGTCGAGACAGCCAGACACCATCCTACGGCAGTGAGCTCAGAGCTCATTATTAGCCGATCTATGGGTAGGTCTGAGACCACTCACACATCACACACCGGGAATGCAAGGTCACAACTCCTTGACTAACATCCCGTACCTACTCGCTGCTAGGTGAACAGGGGCTACACGTGAAAGGAGACAAACCCAACTTATCTCCGCCCGGCCGGGGTATCGAACACCGGTTCTCTGACTTGTGAGGCCAGTGCTTTACCAATCCGCCACCGAGCCGTGTGTGTGTGTGTGTGTGTGTGTGTGTGTATATTTACCTAGTTGTATTTACCTAGTTGTATTTTACGGGAAGGGGAGCTATGCTCGTGGGGTCCCGTCTTCATATCTCATTTTATCTAAACTATTTTTAAATTCATGTATTGTTTTTGCACACACCACTTTCTCATCTAACTTGTTCCAACTGTCTATTACTCTGTGAGGAAAGCTGTTCTTTTTCAAATCTCTTCTATAGCTGTCTTTTTTTATTTTCTTTCCGTGTCCTCTTGTATTTCTGTCATCCCATTTTATCAGATTCTCTCTATCAGTAATTTCCATGGCTTTCATGATTCTGTAAATAGCTATCAAATCTCCTCTCTCTCTTCTTTGCTCTAGTGTCTGTAGTTCAAGTTTTTCTAGTCTCTCTTCATATGATAGTTTTGAGAGTGTTGGTGCCAATTTTGTAATTGCTCTTTGTATTCTTTCAAGTTTTTTTAATACATTTTTTTGTACTTAGTGACCATATCGTTGCTGCATATTCCAATCTTGGTCTTATCAGGGTGATTAGGATTTTCTTTACCATTTCTTCATCCAGGTATGTAAATGCAACTTTGTTTGTTCTTATTAAATTATAAGTTTCTCCAAAAATCTTATTTATATGTTTCTCAGGTGACATATTATTCATAACAATGACTCCCAGGTCCTTCTCATTTTCTACTTTTTTTATTCCTTCTTCTCCCAAATTATATGATCCTGTTATTCTGTTTTTGCTTTTTCCAAATTCCATTATACTACACTTTTTTGTATTGAACTCCATCTCCCACTTCCTACTCCATTCCTGTACTTTATATAGATCTCTCTGTAGTGATTCACAATCTTCTTCTGTTTTCACTCTTTTTAGTAGTTTTGCATCATCTGCAAAGAAGCTCATATAGCTTTCAATTCCTTCATCCATATCATTAATATATATAGCAAACATTATTGGGGCCAGAACTGTTCCCTGCGGAACATGGCTTATTACTTTATCCCATTTTGAGTGCTGGTCTCTTATCACTACTCTCATTTTTCTTTCTTGCAAAAAGTCTTCCATCCAATTTAGCAGTTTGCCCTGTATTACTTCTTCAGTTTCTAATTTCTTAAGCAACTTCTTATGTGGTACTTTGTCAAAAGTTTTCTTTAGGTCCAGAAATGCACAGTCCGCCCATCCATCTCTTTCTTGTATTATATCTATTAGCCTTGAATAGAAACATATTAAATTGGTGACGCATGATCGTCCTTGTCTGAATCCAAATTGCCTTGGATTTAACACTTTGTTTTTTTTTTCTAAATATTTTACCCATTTACTTTTGATAATTCTTTCACAATTTTTTGCAATTGTACTTGTTAGAGAGACTGATCTATAGTTTGTAGGTTCTTCTTTATTTCCTCCTTTATATATAGGTACTATATTTGCTTTTTTCCAATCTTCTGGAACTTTTCCTTCTTTCAAGGAACTGTTTAGTATGCTATGTATTTTGTCTGCCAGTTCATTCCTGCATTCTTTCAGAATCCAGTTTGCTTATTTCATCTGGTCCATGCGATTTTCTGACATCGAGATTACTCAAGTGTTTCAATATTTCATTCTTTGTTACTTCTATTTCTTCCATAGGGGGGACTTTCTCTTTCCATTCGTTCTCTTCAGGTTGTATGTTCTCCCTTGTAAACACTGATTTAAAATGTTTGTTCATAATTTCCGCCATTTCCATTTCCTCAGTGTATTCAACTCCCCCTTGTCTTAATTTCTCCAAGTCTTGTTTGTTTTTCAGTTTATTGTTTACAAATCTGTAGAATAGTTTTGGTTGATCTTTACACTTTTCTATGACATCTTTTTCATATTTTCTCTTTTCCTATCTGCACGTTTGTACATATTCATTTCTATAACCGGTATATATTTTCCATTTTTCAGGTCGTCTGTCTTTTTTCCATCTGGTCCAGGCTTTGTCTCTTTTGTCTTTTAACTCCCTACAACTTTTGTTGTACCAGCATTTTACATATTCTTTTTCTTGTTTTTGTCTTGGGACATACTTTTCCACTCCTTTTTTTGTAAATTTTGTCAAAATATTCCATTTCTCTTCCACTGATGTTTCTTCTTTGTATATTTCTTCCCAGTTTTCTTGTTGAAAGAATTCTCTTATTTTACCAAAGTTTGTTTTTTCATACATCATTCTTCCTTTTCTATTTTGTTCATTTCTTTTCATATATTTTTCTTCATTAAGTTCCAGTTCAATCAATATGTGGTCACTTTTACTTATTGGTGTTTTATATTCAATCTTGTCCACTATTCTAGGTTCAGATGTAATTATTAAGTCTAGTCTCGATGGTTCTTCTTCATTTCTATACCTAGTGTTCTCCTGTATCCATTGTGTCATTGTATGGTCAGTAATCATCTCAAGTAGAGCGTTTCCCCATGAGCCGTCTCCACCCTTTACTGTCATTTCTTCCCAGCAGATTTCTTTGCAATTAAAGTCGCCCATCATAACTATTCTTCCTCCATCTTCCATTATTTTATTTAATGTTATCTTTGTGTCCTCTAACATACTTTTATGTTCACTCTCCTCCCATGAGGCTGTTTTCGGAGGCACATAATTTATCACAAATTTTCTGCTCTTCTTATCTCTGTCTTCCACTTCTATCATAATCATCTCTACTGTATTCTTTCTATATATGACACCCCTCACGTTTATATCCTTCTTAATCAGGAACATAACTCCACCCCCTTGCTTTTTCTCTCTGTTTTTAATCCAATAATTATATGCATCATGTCCTACACTGTTGGGTGGTAGTGGGCCTTTTAATTTTGTTTCTACAATTCCCATTATGTCTGGTTCTTTTTCTTTCAAATAATCATTCAGCTCATTCAATCCTGTTATTAATCCATCTATATTTGTGTAAGACACTCTTAGTTTTCTGTCACTTCCATTGTGTTCTCTGTTTCCCTTTTGTTTTTCGCTTGTATGTCGAACTGCCTTAGTTTCATATTCACTACTCTCCAATAGAATCTCTCTTTCTCTGACTCCGTTCTACTCTCGTTTTTTTTCTTAGCTTCAAGTCTTTTCTGCTTTTCTTCCTCTCTTTCCTCTTTATTCATTTCCCTTTTTATCCATACCTTTTTATATTGTTCACTTGTTGCTAGCTTCCCTGTTTTGGATAAGATATTCTCTGCCGTCGTTTGTGACCTGAATTTAATCTTGATTGGTCTGGTCTTATCTGTACTATACTTTACGAGCCTGAATTTTTCCTCAATTTCTTTCATAATTTCTGGTTCATCTTCCTGAACTAATTTTAGTAAACTGCTTACTTTTTCATTTTCCTCATTGGTTCTTGAGGTTCTATCTGGGTCATGTTTCTCTTCCATTCCTAATATAATTATACATTTCTTTTTATCAGCTAAGTCTCTCACTATATTCTCCTTCTGTCTCATCACTTTAATAACTGAGTCTTCAGTTTGTTCTCTCATTTGCTGTTTAATTATGTCAGTAAATGCAACTTTACTGTTTTCTTGAATTGTCTTCCATCCATCTCTGTTTTCTTTATTATTCATCTTTAACTCTTCATTCTCCTTTTTTACTTCTCCTAACTGTCTTTTCAGGTCTTCTATTTCCTTAGTTAAGTTTCTGTTCGCCTTCTCTAGTTCTTCCAATTTTTCAACCCTCTGTACAATGTTGTTAACATGACCGAACCTACGCTCCAAGTCCTCGTTCAACTTATCGAGCTTCTCTTTAAATCCCTGGAACATATTCTCATCACTTTCTACTGTATTGCTCCTATCTATACTTCTAATCTTTACATTTTTATTAGACATTTCGTCGTCACTGAGCTGGTCGGGGGGCCGTTTGTTTACCTTTCGCCTGTTTGCCTGGGCCAAGTCCTCTCCTTCCTCATTTCCTTCCATTTCCCCAGCAATCCCTCCCCTTCTCCTCTTTCCCTACTTTCCCACTACCCCACGAGCAATTTCCCCCCACCCTGTAAATACAATAGGCACTTCTCTTTGTGTTGGGATCCACGAAACTTCAATTTTCTTCAGAACGTCCTCTATGCCGTCCGTTCGTTGAAGTGTGTGTGTGTGTGTGTGTGTGTGTGTGTGTGTGTGTGTGTGTGTGTGTGTGTGTGTGTGTGTGTGTGTGTGTGTGTGTGTGCGCGCGCGCGTGTGATTCACCATGGTCTTTGGATTCACTATGGTCTTTGGATCACATGTTGGATTTGTAATAGACAGCTATTTCCCTCCCGTAAGAGAGCTCAGAGCTCGTACACGACCGATCTGTGGGTAATGCTGTGACCTTACACGTACACACACACACACACAACTCCCCGCCCACGAGAGTTGGAGTAACAACCCGCAGAGCGTATCGATACTGAAATGATATCAGCCTGGGCGGGATCCTGCAACAGCGCTTCTCTGTAGGCCCTAAGGAAAAGAAAAAAATATGTTTAATAAAGTAGCTCATATTCATATAAATATTGATAATTAAAATAACTAATAATTAAAATGATACAAAACTATTAGGAAGGAACATGTGCAACATGAATTTTAAAAACACAAATGGTCATGGTCTGATGCTGGGTGTAAAAAGTGCAGTGTGGACGGCTGCAGTCACAGAATGCCCAATGTGCTACTATTTGAATTTGAATTTATGGACGCGTGCTTTTTACAAGTTACTCATGCATCGTGTGCATGTGCGTACATTGATTGTAATGTCATTTCTTATTTCCACCTACATCTTGGTCACAGATATTTAGAATTAAAATGAAGTTTCCTCTTATCAGTGTAGGGAAACTAATACAGCAAAAAATTGGCAGCTAACATGCGATGCAGCGAAACGCCTAGTAACGATGTAACCGTACACATTGGAACGCCTAAAAGTAAACAAAACAGCAGGGTTTGATCAAGTAAGTTATTATTATCTCTTTATGGACAATTTATAGTTTCACCCAACCAACGATTTTCTTATGTGTTTCTGCTGAGATATTTTGTGTATTGATTGATGGCATACATCATTTCCGTCGCAAATGAGTGAAACTATAAATTGATACTTGATGTGACGATTCAATGCTGAGCTCCGTCTTGCATGACGCTCTGCTCAGCTGAAAACGATTATACATAGTATAATCGTTGCTAGTATAATACTAGCAACCAAAATCCGTCCTCATTGACATGCTGTCCGTGTCATAGCACTCAGTGAACAAATACGCCTTTAGTTCCTTCTTGAAGGTTAATTAGTTTTCAGATATTCTTACGCATTCGGGTAATTTATTGTATATGAAATAACCTTGGAGCACTATCCACAAAGGCTTTACGACTCATTTCGGTGTTGAATCTTGGCTCATTTAGCCTGTCTAATTGCACAATATGCCTTAACGTCATGTCGGAAACTGTACTGAAGTCACTAAGCAATTCTTTGAGGTAGACTAGTTTTCCAAATTTAATCACTTGAAGTTGATATACTAGCGTGCATATTTTATAAATGATCCTCGCCTTAATAGGCAACCAGTATAAGCTTATCAGTATGAGAGTTATTCTCTCATGCCTCTTTAAACCCACTATCATCCTCGCAGCTCTGCTCCTAACTAATTGTAGTTTCCTCAATAAGAGATTTGGCAGTCCATAAATGCATAATATAGGTACGCGCGAATCCACGCGCGGCGCCACTGTCGACCATGTACTTTACATCGCCATTTTTTTGCGGCCCACTAGCTTTTGTTTAGCTTGGATTGAATGCTTGCTGCGTTCAGCGCATGCGCAAGATATTCAAATTATCTTGTTGTTTTGCAAATGTATGCCCAATTTTTAAAAGAGAAACAAAATTTCAGCGATTTAAACGGAAATTTGGTTATCAAACTTGGCAACATAGTTTTTCGAGTAAAAATATTAAGGTAAGACATAACTAAATATTATTTTAATTTATATAATCATGTTTATCAACTTATTTTTTCCCGGAAATGAGAAGCTTAAGATCGTTGATCACT
The DNA here is from genome assembly GCF_046742065.1 of Oratosquilla oratoria. NCBI lineage: Eukaryota > Metazoa > Arthropoda > Malacostraca > Stomatopoda > Squillidae > Oratosquilla > Oratosquilla oratoria. The sequence goes on along the minus strand of NC_134788.1, from coordinate 18,496,848 downwards.
TGATGTTTGAGCTTAGGGTCATCACATGTAGGCATATGGTCACGCGCGAAACCATGCGCGGCGCCGATATCTCCATCTTTTGCGCCCCCTTGGATTTTGATTTTTGTTTGGCTTAGTTTGAATGCTTGGAGTGTTCAGCACATCCGCAGGGTATTAAAATTATCTTGTTGTTAAACAAGTTTATGTCCAGTTCTTCAAAACTTTACTAATTCTTGCCGGTTTCAACGCATTTTTTTATATTAGCCTTGGCAAATTAGTTTTCCGAGTAAAAGTGTAAAGGCAAGAAACTAAATCATATAATATTGAATGTAATAATGTTGTTTATTAGCCTCTATTCTACCGGATATGAGCAACTTTGAAATCGTTGGTAATAGCGCAGTTGTGCAATCTAAGTTTCTTGAAGCTTAGATGCCTATTCGACATATTGTTGCCATGGCAACGTGATAGGTGTCAGTAAAAACGGTGTAAGAGGAAAGTCCTGCATTGTTTTTGACATGCTCAGGATATTTTTGGACCCATAAAACCTGTGCATGCCAAGTTGCATGTCAGTTGGGCCAGCGGTTTGGATTTTATTATTTCTAAATTGACAACAGTTGCCATGGCAACGTGATAGATATTTGTAAGAATGGTGTCAGAAGAAGGTCCTGCAATGTTATTGACATGCTCAGGTGTTTTATTGACCCATAAAACCTAGAAATGCCAAGTTGCATGTCAGTTGGGCCAGGGGTTTGGATTTTATTTATGATAATCTGAAAATTGACAACTTCATGGTTGCCATGAAAAGGCAAATATGGTATGATGGAGATGTCTTGCATTGTTTTTGACATACTCATGTGATTTGTTGATCCTTAAAACCCAAGTATTCCGAATTTTAATAAAATTGGACCAGTGGTTTAGAGTTAACGTGTATTTCTTTACCGAAATCTTTACAAATGACCACCCTTAATTCTAACATTTTGCTATGGTGAAGTCCAGCCAAAAATGCGGGCTAAAAAAATAATTCAAAAAATCGTATCTCACTTATTTTTTTAGCCATTTCAAAAATCTAAAAAGCATTTTGTTTCTAATAAAATTGCCTTTCATATGCAACAATAATTTAAGAGTTAAAAAAAAATGAAAATTTTGTGCCCGTACCTACATAATACAGCGAGTTAATCAAGCCTACTTATCATATAGTTATGAACAAGCATTTTGACAATTTCTTTATCAAGATATTTCCTTACAAAGGTTATGTTTCACAGGTGATAACTTGCCACTCTAACCACATGATGCACCTGACTCGCGAGATTTACATTTCTGTCAATGATCACTCCCAGATTTTTAATATTGTCTCCCACAGTCATTGAGACACTATTTATGTGCAATCTTGGAATGTTTAGCCTTACCAAATCAATTTCTTTCCCAACTATCAGGCACTCTGTCTTGTTTTCATTAATTTTTAGTTTTTTGAGTTTCATCCAGTTTCTAATGTCATACATTAGGTCATTCAGCACTTTCTTCATGCTATGCACATTGCCGCTTCGAGGCATTTCCTCCTCACCCTGTCTGGTTCACTAAAAAGAAGCTCTGCGTTATCTGATGGATTGGGATAACCTGATGGATTGGGATAACGCAGAGCTTCTTTTTAGTGAACCAGAGAGGGTGAGGAGGAAATGCCTCGAAGTGGCCGCCATTCAAAGCTTCAAAACCATTGAGCAGAACAGAGGCATGTTTAACATCGCCCCTCCTATTATTCATCTCTTATATTATGTCACCTACAGAAACATTGCAATCTCTGGAGTGAGCGTTCTTCAACCTAAGCATATCTGCTTTTGAGAGAGTCAGTGATTCATGTATTCTCTTGAAAAGAGTGTTGAAGTTATTGAGAGTTACTTTAACAAAGTCATTGAAATCATACACAGGGGGGGTTTCTGAAGTGAGTAGGTCGTATGGCATTTTCTTATCAGATCCAAACAAAACAAAATGGGGTGATTCTGAGATTGATCTATTGATTGCGCTGTATCATGGGTATGTGTTCGTCCCAAGATGTGTGTATGTCTGTGGCAAGGTGTCTGAGAATATTGAGTATCTTCCGATTTTGACGTTCAACGAGTGCATTTGAGCTGGGGTGGTATGGTGTGGTGTTACACTTTGTAATGTTGAACTGATGGCAGATATTTGTGAGGATTTCGTTATTAAATTCCGTGCCGTTGTCTGAAATTAGTGTTTTCGGTGTGGTGTATGGGCAGATGACGTTATTGATAATTGTCTGAGCTACACTTTTTGCTGTCTTGTCCGCTAAAGGAGAGAGGATGCAGAACCGAGAGAAATGATCGATGCATACGAAAAGGTACTGGTTTCCATTGAGAGTGATTGGAAGTTTGAGTAAGTCAATGGCAATGGTTTCAAAGGGTCTGGAAGGTGTTGGGTAATTGTGTATTGGTACTTGACCGCTAATGTGACCTTTATGAGTTATGCATGAGTGGCATGCGTCTATGTATGTGTGTATGTCTTTACGCATGGTGGGCCAAAAGTACTTTAACCTAGCTTGCGAGAGGCACTTGTCCTTCCCGCAATGTCCTGCTAATGGAGAATCATGTAGTATTTTGAGAACTTCTGGAACAAGACTTGTGGGAACTACTAATTGTGTAAGCATGCGGTTTGGTTCGCATTTGTTTGTGAGCAGTGTTGTGGTAGAGAACCTGGTCTGTGAGAGAGTAGTTGTATATGTTGGGAGGAAAATCGTCTGTGTTTGTAGTGTCACCTGAATTTAGATAGTGTATGATTCTTTTCCATAGGGGGTCTGTCGCTTGAGCGGCAATGATGCGTTCTCGCGTAATGTCAAGTGGCTCTGATGCTTGACGTATTGTTGCTACGTTTCTACTAAGGGCGTCGGCGACATAGTTTGCATGGCCCTGGACGTAGTGGAATGTAGGCATAAAATCTTGGATAGTGAGGAACCATCTGGCTAGTTTCCCAGTTAGGTTCTTGCCTTTGAATAGGTGTAAAATGGGTTGATGATCTGTGTGAAGATGTATTTCGTATCCTAGAATGATGTCTTTAAAATGTTTGAGTGCATATATGATTGCGAGCGCTTCAATTTCAGTGACAGAGTAGTTTTGTTCGTGCTTGTTTAATGCGCGACTGGCGTATGCTATAGGTCTAAGTTTGGAGTCGTGTTGTTGCATTAGTACTGCGCCAAGGCCTTTGTATGAAGCATCTGTACATAGTGTGAAGGGTTTAGAGAAGTTTGGGAATGCCAGAACCGGGGCTGTTGTGAGTGCTTGTTTGAGCTTGTGGAAAGCGGTGTTGTGTTCAGACGTCCAGTTAAAAGGAGTATCTTTCTTGAGGAGGGCTGTTAAAGGAGCTGCCATGTGTGCATAGCCTTCGATAAAACGTCTGTAAAAACCTGAGAGTCCTAGAAATGATTTCACGTGTTCTGTAGAGTTAGGTGTTGGAAAATCTAGAACAGCCTTAACCTTGTCTTGAGAAGTAATGACACCATGTGAGTTTATGACGTGTCCTAGGAACCTTATTTCCTTTTTGAGGAAGGAGCACTTTTTGAGTTTAAGTTTTAGGCCTGCCGCGGCTAATCTTGAGAAGACAGTTTGAAGTGTGTTAAGGTGTTCCGTGAGTGACCGTGATGCAATGATAATGTCGTCAAGGTATATGAAGACAGTCTTTCCTATCAAACCTTCTAAGACCTTGAACATAAGTCTTGTGAAAACAGAGGGAGCAGAGACGAGTCCCATGGCCAACCTTTTGAAGTGGTAATGGCCCGTATTGGTACTGAAGGCTGTCAGAGGTTTTGATTCGTCATCTAGAGGTATTTGGAAATACCCTGACATGAGGTCGAGAGTAGAGAAGACCGTGTTGTGTTCGCCTATGGAGTAGATTGTGTCTTGAAGATGAGGAATAGGATGCCTTTCGGGAATGGTGAGTTTATTTAGCTCACGGAAATCAACAACAGGGCGAAAGGAGCCGTCGTGTTTTGGAACGACAAAGAGAGGAAAATTCCAGTGAGATAGGCTGTGTTCAATGATGCCTTGGTCGAGCATGTCTGCAATTATGCTGTCGACAATGTTTCTTTTACTGTGAGGAAGACGGTAAGCGGGTATGTACCGTGGTTTTGCATTTGGTTGAAGTGGTATATGATGTTGTATGATGTCTGTGAGACCTAATGGTTCGCCTGGGAGTGCAATTCCGTGCCTGTACGTGTTCAAGAGTGTTAGGAGATCTTCTCGTGCTTCAGGAAATCTACACCGTTAATGTGTGGTGCTTTGATGGTTTCCTGTGTGTTGTGTTCTCCGTTGTTGATGGCGCATACGTGTTGTGAGTTGTCATGCTCGATTACGTGTACTGGGGCGGGATACACTGTAAAATCACAAATGTTTGTTCCTTTGTTCATCTGAAGAGGGGCATTGGTATTATTTGCAACTATGATTGTTGTGTGTCCTTTGCTCGATGTGTGGGATAGGGCGGATAAGAGAGATACACCAGATACACGGCAAGTGTCTGTGATGCAAAGAACATCTGAGTCGGGAGCTTTGAAGATACGCACTTTGAGTTTTGTGTACTCGCGTGGATAGTGTTTTGCCAGTGATTACAACCGCGTGAGAGTTCGTGAGAGAGATCTGTGAGACGGTAGTGTATTGGGGTGATATTTCCTGGATGTTAGTGAAAACATCGTGTTTCTTGTGGTCGCGAGTTGACTTTGACATACGCGCTGACAGTGTGCGTCTATTTCGTTTGTGTTGTGAGCTACGGGGGTGAGCGGATGGGTTGGGCGTGTCTGTTACACCAGTGTGCGTGTCTGTTACAAGTGTCACCTTTTCTGTTTCGTCACTGTTTTGTTCAGTTGTTGTTGTTGATGATGTTGCATGCTGTTGCTCGATCATATGCAAGTGTTTGACGCGCGTGTTTTCTGTGTGTGCATGCGTGTTAGCTGTCTTTAGAGCCGTTATGAAGTGATTGTTGAAACCAATGCCGTTTTGAGCAGGATAGATGATGATGCGATTTCTTTGCATCCATGTCAAACCTATAAGAATATCTGCGGGAAACACTACGTCCGCTATGTATACTGTCGTTGTAATGGGAGGACAGTTGGCATGCAGGGAGATGTCTAGTTCGGTTTTTCCTAAGATGGGAAAGGGAACTCCGTCTACATTTTGTAATGTGATATTCGTTGGCTCTATAACTGTTACTCTACGGTGTCTGAACCGAAATTGGTCGAAAGAAACCTTTGACATTAGATTAACTGGGGATCCTGTGTCCAGAAAGAGTAGTTGTGGAAGGTTGTTGACCGTGGCCCGAAATGTCATGGCAGACGGGGATGATCGAGAGTCAGCCATCGTGAGAATCGGTAGTGGGGGGTTTGATTCTGTCTCGTGAGGTCGTGTGTTTTGTTCACCGTGAGACGATAGTCATACCGTGTTTTGTTTGTTTGTGTTGTCGCTAGTCGGTTGTTGGGGAGACGCGTATGACGTGTAGGTTTGTGATTTCAAGACGCGACATTGTGTTGTGTCGTGAAAAGCTGGTCCGTGATATGAGCAGTAGCTAGTTGGTTGTCTGTAATAACACCTGTTTGTGCTATGTCCCACTATGTTGCAGATTTTGCAAACGAATGGTTTCCTAGATTGTGAACGCTGTCGTGATCTTGTGCGTGATGTTTGTCTACCTCTAGTGTGATGTTCGTGTGATATGGGTCTACCTCTAGTGTAATGTTCTTGTGATATTTTTGCTACTGTGGGAGAGGGTGGGTGTGTGAGTGTGTGTGTAAGGGGAATTTGTTGTTGTTGAATTTGTGTTTTTGTCGCTGATGTGTCCGAAAATTTTCTAGAGAAGTCAACGAGTGTTGTGTTTGGATCAAAAGGAATGTTCTCTATTTTCTTTAGTGTTTCTGGGTGAAGGCGCGAGATCAGTTTTATGTAGCCAAATAATGAGAGTGCGTGATCTAGGCTGATTGTGTTATTTGTAACCCAAGGTGAAGAAGTGAGTGCGTCTTTTAGTTCTTCCTTGAACTGACTCGCTTCCCTGACTGCTCTTTCTTTTGTGAGATAAGGGTGTGTGTTAAAGTTTGTTCCGAGTGTGTAGAAGGGAGAGAGGGAGCCTAACTGTTCATATGGGGCGAAAGATTTCTTGAACTCATCAATGAAATTTTGGAAAGTCTGTGGCTTTTGGAACGCGTCGGATTGGATGATGTCGCTTGCAAGGGTGTCATTGAAATCGATGCGACTTTTAAGGACCGCGATTTTTGTCATGTCGTCGTGCACCTGTGTGCGCTGTATTTCCGAACGGACGTCATCTAAGAGAGTGTGGATGGCGATGTTTGTCCCGTTGAACTTCGGAAGAGTGTTGTCATGTTGAAGGAGTGTTAGTAGGTTTGTTGCAGAACGTTGCATGTGTGGTTGAGCGACGGTTGGGTCTGTGTTTTGATTCGGCGAGGACTGTGTGTTACTTTCGTTTTGTGTTGCCATTTTGGAACGAGTGTTGTAATGGTGTGAAACGTTGGACTATGAATGGGTCATGCACACTTTCGTACAAAAAGAAAAAAAAAATTACCGAAAAAAAATTAAGGCTTTCCAACAAATATAAGAAAAAAAAAATCACTGGATAGCCTTCACTTAAACTCACTCACACAACAATTGAGAGCTACACCTAGCCCCAATAAAAGTACAAGCATCTACTTACAGTGCTGACGGGTATGATGCGATTGTGGAGGGTTCACAAGAGGTGGAAGTTGAATGATACGATGGAGTTTGGTGCGATGGTGCAGATCTGGAAATATTGAAAAGAATGAGAAGGGTGACAAATAGGTAAGTTCGTGTGTGGAATTTGTTCAGTTTTTGAAAGGTGTCGGCCCGACTTCTGGAGGTGAGAGATATACTTCCTTTGACAGATGTTGTTGAGCTGGGTCACAGCGAGGGAGATGGGCTTTGTCTCGTTGCCGGCTGCTGGGGTGGGTCGCTGGGATGACTTGTCTTGTGGGTTGGGTATGCTCACACAGCGAGAGAGATGGCTTGAGCTGTTGTCCGCTTCGCTGGGTAGTGGGTCACTGGGATGACTTGTCCTGTGCGTTGGCTGGCTCACACAGCGAGAGAGATGGCTTGAGCTGTTGTCCGCTTCGCTGGGTAGTGCTCACAGCGAAGTTTTTGAGTTGATGGGCTTGCTGCTTCCAGATATGTTGTATCCCGTGCTGCCGCCAGAATATTGTTGGATCCCACCGCTTCCGCCAGAATATGTTGGAGGTTCTATCAACATATGGTTGTGGTAGTACGTGGTCGTAGTTGAGCGGTGTTTCGGAGGCTTTAGAATATAAAGCAGCGGAGAATGAAATTCAGCGGAACAACGTAGCTCTGTCTCTCTCTGTGGTCTTCTTCCTCTTTATTTAGTGACAGGAGGTGTTTATATACAGGGCTCGTGGCTAGGTTGCCGACGAGATAATATTTATTTACAAGATGCAGTTTTAGCGAATGTCATACAGTTGTCCGAGATTGGACAGGATAGACATGTCCCGTAGGAATATATAATTAGTATCCAATGGTAACTGCTTGGCTTGGTGGCAATCCTTTAGGGTTGGTGAGGTGTCCAGCTTGCGGTGAGGTCCTGTCCTCAGACAATAGTCGACCTGACCTGGGATGACCAGGTGCGTGAAGACGTCAGGTCGACTACCAGCAACTGCTGTAGGCACCAATGCATATGTGCAGTGCTGATAGTATAAGCAGAGGTGGTAGATGAATGTCTAGGAGATTTTGGTGGTAGATTACGTCTTCTAGGAGGTCTAGACGCTAACACTGAAGGGTCATCCTAAAGGGTCGTCCTGAAAGGTCATCCTAATGGGTCGTCCTGAAGGGTCATTCTGAAGGGTCTTCCTGAATGGTCATCCGGAAGGATCGTCCTGAAGGGTCAACCTAAAGGGTCGTCCTGAAGGGTCATTCTGAAGGGTCGTCCTGAATGGTCATCCTGAAGGGTTGTCCTGAAGGGTCATCCTAAAGGGTCGTCCTGAACGGTCCTGAAGGGTCATCCTGAAGGGTCGTCCTAAAGGATCATCCAGAAGGGTCATCCTGAAGGGTCGTCCTGAAAGGTCGTCCTGAAGGGTCATCCTGAAGGGTCATCCTAAAGGTTCATCTTGAAGGGTCGTCCTGAAGAGTCGTCCTGAAGGGTCATCCTGAAGGGTCGTCCTAAAGGGTCGTCCTAAAGGGTCATCCTGAAGGGTCGTCCTGAAGAGTACTACTGAATGGTCATCCTGAAGGGTCGTCCTGAAGGGTATTCTTGAAGGTTCGTCCTGAAGGGTCATCTTAAAGGGTCGTCCTGAAGGGTGATCCTGAAGGGTCATTCTGAAGGGTTGTCCTAAAGGGTCATCCTGAAGGATCGTCCTGAAAGGTCATCCTGAAGGGTATTCCTGAAGGGTCGTCCTTAATGGTCATCCTGAAGAGTCGTCCTGATGGGTCATCCTGTAAGGTCGTCCTGAAGGGTCGTCCAAAAGGGTCGTCCTGAAAGGTCATCCTGAAGGGTCATCCCGAAAGGCCATCCTGAAGGGTCGTCCTGAAGGGTCATCCTGAAAGGTCGTCTTGAAGGGTCATCCTAAAGGGTCATCTTGAAGGGTCCTCATAAAGGGTCGTCCTGAAGGGTCTTCCTGAAGAGTCGTCCTGAAGGGTAATCCCGATGGGTATTCCTGAAGGGTCGTCCTGAAGGGTACTACTGAATGGTTATCCTGAAGGGTCGTCCTGAAGGGTATTCCTGAAGGGTCATCTTAAAGGGTGATCCTGAAGGGTCATTCTGAAGGGTTGTCCTGAAAGGTCGTCCTGAAGGGTCATCCTGAAGGGTCGTCCTGAAAGGACATCCTGAAGGGTATTCCTGAAGGGTCGTCCTTAGGGGTCATCCTGAAGAGTCGTCCTGAAGGGTCATCCTGAAAGGTCATCCTGAAGGGTCATCCTGAAGGGTCATCCTGAAGAGTCGTCCTGAAGGGTCGTCCTGAAAGGTTGTCCTGAAGGGTCATCCTGAAGGGTCGTCCTGAAGGATCGTCATGAAGGGTCGTCCTGAAGGGTCATCGTAAAGGGTCATCTTGAAGGTTCGTCTTCAAGGGTAGTCCTCAAGTGTCATTCTGAGGTGTCGTCATGAAGGGTTATCCTGAAGGGTAGTCCTGAAGGGTCGTCCTGAAAGGTCATCCTGAAGGGTGGTCCTGAAGGGTCATCCTGTAGGTTCGTCCTGAAGGGTCATCCTGAAGGGTCATTCTAAAGGGTCATCCTAAAGGGCCATACTGAAGGGCCATCCTGAAGGGTCATCCTGAAGGGTCGTTCTGAAGGGTCATCCTGAAGGGTCGTCCTGAAGGGTCATCCTGAAAGGTCATACTGAGGAGTTGTTCTGCGGTCCTGAGGGGTCCTGCGGTCCTTAGGGGTCCTGCGGTCCTGAGGGGTCCTGCGGTCCTGAGGGGTCCTGCGGTCCTGAGGGTCTTCCTGAAGGTTCAATGTGAAGGGTCGTCCTGAAGGGTCATCCTGAAGGGTCGTCCTGGAGGGTCGTCCTGAAGGGTCATCCTGAAGGGTCGTCCAGAAGAGTCGTCCTGAATGGTGATCTTGAAGGGTGGTCCTGAAGGGTCATCTTGAAGGGTCGTCCTGAAGGGTAATTCTGAAGGGTGGTCCTGAAGGGTCATCCTGAAAGGTCATCCTGAAGGGTCGTCCTGAAGGGTCATCCTGAAGATTCGTCCTGAAGGGTCATCCTGAAGAGTCGTCCTGAAGGATAATCCTGAAGGGTCGTCCTGAAGGATAATCCTGAAGGGTCGTCCTGAAGGGTCATCCTGAAGGGACGTACTGAAGGGTCATCCTGAAGGGTCATCCTGAAGGGTCATCCTGAAAGATCGTCCCGAAGGGTCATCGTGAAAGGTCATCCTGAAGGCTCGTCCTGAAGAGTCATTCTGAAGATTCGTCTTGAAGGGTCGACCTGAAGGGTCATCCTGAAGGGCCATCCCTTAGGGTCGCCCTGAAAGGTTCTGAAGGGTCATCCTGAAGGGGCGTCCTGAAGAATCATCCTGAAGGGTCGTCCTGAAGGGTCGTCCAGAAGGGTCTTCCTGAAAGGTCATTCTGAAGAGTCATCCTGAAGGGTAGTCCTGAAGGGTCGTCCCCAATGTTCGTCCTGAAAGGTCGTCCTGAAGGGTCAAGGGTCGTCCTGAAGGGTTGTCCTGAAGGGTCATCCTGAAGGGTCATCCTGAAGGCTCGTCCTGAATGTTCGTCCTGAAGGGTATTCCTGAAGGTTCGTCCTGAAGGGTATTCCTGAAGGGTCGTCCTGAAGGGTCATCCAGAAAGGTCGTCCTGAAGGGTCATCCTGAAAGGTCGTCCTGAAGGGTTATCCTGAAAGGTCGTCCTGAAGGGTCATCCAGAAGGGTTGTCCTGAAAGGTCGTCCTGAAGGGTCATCCTGAAGGGTCGTCCTGAAGGGTCATCCTGAAGGGTCGTCCTGAAGGGTCATCCTGAAGTGTCATCCTGAAGCGTCGTTCTGAAGGGTCATCCTGAAAGGTTATCCTGAAGGGTCATCCTGAAAGGTCATCCTGAAGGATCGTCCCGAAGGGTCATCGTGAAAGGTCATCCTGAAGGCTCGTCCTGAAGGGTCATTCTGAAGGTTCGTCTTGAAGGGTCGTCCTGAAGGGTCATCCCTTAGGGTCGTCCTGAAAGGGCCTGAAGGGTCATCCTGAAGGGGCGTCCTGAAGAATCATCCTGAAGGGTCGTCCTGAAGGGTCATCCTGATGGGTCGTCCTGAAGGGTCGTCCTGAAGTGTCGTCCAGAAGGGTCTTCCTGAGAGGTCATCCTGAAGGGTAGTCCTGAAGGGTCATCCTGAAGGGTCGTCCCTAATGTTCGTCCTGAAGGGTCGTCCTGAAGGGTCAAGGGTCGTCCTGAAGGGTCATCCTGAAGGGTTGTCTTGAAGGGTCATCCTGAAGGGTAGTTCTGAAGGGTCATCCTGAAGGGTCATCCTGAAGACTCGTCCTGAAGGTTCGTCCTGAATTGTATTCCTGAAGGGTATTCCTGAAGGGTCGTCCTGAAGGGTAATCCTGAAAGGTCGTCCTGAAGGGTCATCCTGAAAGGTCGTCCTGAAGGGTCATCCTGAAAGGTCGTCCTGAAGGGTCATCCTGAAAGGTCGTCCTGAAGGGTCATCCTGAAAGGTCGTCCTGAAGGGTCATCCGGAATGTTTGTCCTGAAAGGTCGTCCTGAAGGGTAATCCTGAAGGGTCGTCCTGTAGGATCATCCTGAAGGGTCGTCCTGAAGGGTCATCCTGAAGGGACGTCCTGAAGGGTTATCGTGAAAGGTCATCCTGAAGGGTCATCCTAAAAGTTCATCCTGAAGGGTCGACCTGAAGGGACGTCCTGAAAGTCATCCTGAAGGGTCGTCTTGAAGGGTCATCCTAAAGGGTGGTCCTGAAGGGTCATCCTGAAGGGTGCTGAAGGGTAGTCCTGACGGATCATTCTGAAGGGTCGTCCTGAAGGGTCATCCTAAAGTGTCTTCCTGAAAGGTGGTCCTGAAGGTCCTGTCCTGAGGGGTCCTGCGGTCCTGAAGGGTGGTCCTGAAGGGTCCTCGGTCTCGAGGGGTCCTGCGGTCCTGAGGGTCCTGCGGTCCTGAGGGGTCCTGCGGTCCTGAGGGGTCCTGCGGTCCTCGGGGGTCCTGCGGTCCTGAGGGGTCCTGAAGGGTCCTGCGGTCCTGAGGGGTCCTGCGGTCCTGAGGGGTCCTGCGGTCCTGAGGGGTCCTGCGGTCCTGAGGGGTCCTGCGGTCCTGAGGGGTCCTGCGGTCCTGAGGGGTCCTGCGGTCCTGAGGGGTCCTGCGGTCCTGAGGGGTCCTGCGGTCCTGAGGGGTCCTGCGGTCCTGAGGGGTCCTGCGGTCCTGAGGGGTCCTGCGGTCCTGAGGGGTCCTGCGGTCCTGAGGGGTCCTGCGGTCCTGCGGTCCTGAGGGGTCCTGCGGTCCTGAGGGGTCCTGCGGTCCTGAGGGGTCCTGCGGTCCTGTGGGGTCCTGCGGTCCTGAGGGGTCCTGCGGTCCTGAGGGGTCCTGCGGTCCTGAGGGGTCCTGCGGTCCTGCGGTCCTGAGGGGTCCTGCGGTCCTGGGGTCCTGCGGTCCTGAGGGGTCCTGCGGTCCTGAGGGGTCCTGCGGTCCTGAGGGGTCCTGCGGTCCTGAGGGGTCCTGCGGTCCTGAGGGGTCCTGCGGTCCTGAGGGTCCTGCGGTCCTGAGGGGTCCTGCGGTCCTGAGGGGTCCTGCGGTCCTGAGGGGTCCTGCGGTCCTGAGGGGTCCTGCGGTCCTGAGGGGTCCTGCGGTCCTGAGGGGTCCTGCGGTCCTGAGGGGTCCTGCGGTCCTGAGGGGTCCTGCGGTCCTGAGGGGTCCTGCGGTCCTGAGGGTCCTGCGGTCCTGAGGGGTCCTGCGGTCCTGAGGGGTCCTGCGGTCCTGAGGGGTACTGCGGTTCTGAGGTTTACTGCGGTCCTGAGGGGTCCTGCGGTCCTGGGGGTCCTGCGGTCCTGGGAGGTCCTGCGGTCCTGGGGGGTCCTGCGGTCCTGGGGGTCCTGCGGTCCTGGTCCTGCTGCTGGGGGGGTCCTGGGGGTCGTGGGGTTCTGGGGTCCTGCGGTCCTGAGGGGTCCTGCTGTCCTTCCGGGTCCGGCGGTCCGTGGGGGTCCGGCGGTCCGGGGGGGTCCTGCGGTCATGTGGGGGTCCTGCGGTCCTGGGGGTCCTGCGGTCCTGGGGGTCCTGCGGTCCTGGGGTGTCCTGCGGTCCTGAGGGGTCCTGCGGTCCTTGGGGGTCCTGCGGTCCTGAGGGGTCCTGCGGTCCTGAGGGGTCCTGCGGTCCTTGTGGGTCCTGCGGTCCTGGGGTGTCCTGCGGTCCAGGGGTGTCCTGCGGTCCTGAGGGGTCCTGCGGTCCTGGGGTGTCCTGCTGTCCTGGGGTGTCCTGCGGTCCTGGGTGGTCCTGCGGTCCTGAGGGGTCCTGCGGTCCTTGGGGGTCCTGCGGTCCTGGGGGGTCCTGCGGTCCTGAGGGGTCCTGCGGTCCTGGGGGGTCCTGGGGTTCTAGGGGGTCCTGCGGTCCTGGGGTGTCCTGCGGTCCTGAGGGGTCCTGTGGTCCTGGGGGGCCTGCGGTCCTATGGTGTCCTGCGGTCCTGGGGGCTCCTGCGGTCCTGGGGGGTCCTGTGGTCCTGGGAGATCCTGTGGTTCTGGGGTGTTCTGCGGTCCTGAGGGGTCCTGCGGTCCTGGGGTGTCCTGCGGTCCTGGGGTGTCCTGCGGTCCTGGGGTGTCCTGCGTCCTGAGGGGTCCTTCTGTCCTCAGGGGTCCTGAAGGGTGAGAACTAGATTCACAAATGGTCCCACATACCGATAACGAGCCCTTTAGTGAAATCCGGGCGACTCTGAAATATTGATATCTGAATGTTGGTTTATGAGAATCACGTTGGGAACCATACAACTGAAGTGCATTGTTATATCTAACGTAATTCATTTCCATGACTGATTGTCTATCTATATCTATATCTAACTATATATCTAAATCTGTCTATATCTATGTCTGCCTGTCTGCCTGCTTGTCTCTGTCTGTCTTCCTGTCCTCCTGCCTGCTGTCTGTCTATCTGTCTGTCTGTCTGTCTGTCTGCCTGCCTGCCTGCTTGCCTGTCTGCCTGTCTGCCTGTCTGTCTTTCTGTCTTTGCCTATCTGACTGTCTGTCTGTCTGTCTAGCTATCTAGCTATATTTCTTAGGACTATGAGTAGGTATAGTGCAATTGGAAGACTGGATAGAAGAGCACACTCAAAGTGGAAATACAAAATTAAGATTACCAGACTAGTGGAAAAAATAAGCTCAGTTAAATCTGACAAGGATATCTTGATAAATTGAGAAAAAAAAATGAACGAGACGTTTAAAAGATGTTTTCTCTCGGTATTTACAAAAGAGAAGAGAGATACGATACCTGACCTCAAGAAGGATGATGCAGACATAGTCATCGTATTAAAACAGTAGAGGAGGATTTGTAGAAATTAATTTAAATTAGACATATTTAGATTTAGGAGAGATAGGCAGGAATTAGTTTACTAACAGTGATGAGCGACTGGAATAGACTTAGTAACCATGTAATTAGTGAGCCCTGAAACTATTAGTTGTTTTAAAAGAAGGTTAGATAACTTCATGGATGGGGATGAAAGGTGTTGATGGACTTGGAACTGCCTAGTGTAGGCCTTATGGTCTCTTGCAGTCTCCTTTACTCTTATATTCCTATGTTCTCTCTTTTCTTCTGATGTTCTCTCTCTCTCTTGGTGGTCTTTAATAAGGCGCTATTCACACTAGCGGTTTCAATTACAGTATGAATTAATGGAAGCGTTCACACAAAAATTCACGGTTCTCCCTTGACTATGCAATAACTCCGTGGTTTCCATGCGGTTCAAACCGGTAATGTGAACAGGGCCTAACGCAAGGAGATTCTTAATGCTTTTTTGTGTCTTTTAAGTAGAGGTATGCCTTACTAACCTATCTCTTTGGGATCTATTTTGAAAAGCCCGAGGGATAAGCTCTCTGTCTGGCACTTAGCTATACTATTCAGTTCCACCGAGATATCGTTGAAGCCTGTTGTCTTACGAATCAGAGTAAAAATACACCGTTATAGTCTACGTTAGGCTTTATGGATTCTACTTGGCAGCTTAGCATGAGCTGAAACAAAGACAGACTTAAGCAGGTAGAAAAAGACAGACGTCAAATTTAGACACAGATAGACGAAGAAAAAGGTAAGGACAAAGGCGCATAGACTGATATATAGACAGACAGACAGACAGGCAGGCAGGCAGAGAGAAAAGAAGAGAAAAAAAGGGGACAAAGAGAAAGTAAAAGAGAAAGGGGAAGACAGAGAAAGGGAAGGACAGAGAAAGGGAAGGACAGAGAAAGGGAAGGACAGAGAAAGGGAACGACAGAGAAAGGGAACGACAGAGAAAGGGAAGGACAGAGAAAGGGGAAGACAGAGAAAAGGAAGGACAGAAAGAAAGGAAAATACAGAAAGGAAAAGAGAGAGAGAGAAAGGGAGAGACAGAAAAATGAAAATATAGAAAGAGAAAGGGAAAGGAAAAAAAAAAAAAGACATAAGCACACACACAGGTCTAAATCACCACCCGCAGTCATAAAAATCTTGTGAGGCCCCAGTTAAAACAATTGTTAATATGAGTGCGAATATATACCAAATATAATGATTTATTGATATATGTTGTTGTTAATCACACCACCAGCAAATAAGTAATTGACAACCAGGTCGAACAACGAGTACAAACCAATCACTGTTTGAATTGGACAGTGTGAACAAAATGGTAAATTAAACATATAAATAGGTGTCGGGTTGCTCAAGTTGGTGCACACGTATATGTGAACATATGTACACACTTATGTGCACATGCGTAAGAAAGTACACACAAATTCTCTCTCTCTCTCTCTCTCTCTCTCTCTCTCTCTCTCTCTCTCTCTCTCTCTCTCTCTCTCTCTCTCTCTCTCTCTCTCTCTCTCTCTCTTTCACACACATACACACGCGCGCGCGTGCGCACACACACATACACACACAGTCACACTCTCTCTCTCTCTCTCTCTCTCTCTCTCTCTCTCTCACACACACACACACACACACACACACACACACACACACACACACACACACACACACACACACACACACACACACACACACACACACACACACACACACACACAATTTGGATTCAGACAAGGACGATCATGCGTCACCAATTTAATATGTTTCTATTCAAGGCTAATAGATATAATACAAGAAAGAGATGGATGGGCGGACTGTGCATTTCTGGACCTAAAGAAAGCTTTTGACAAAGTACCACATAAGAAGTTGCTTAAGAAATTAGAAACTGAAGGAGGAATACAGGGCAAACTGCTAAATTGGTTGGAAGACTTTTTGCAAGAAAGAAAAATGAGAGTGATAAGAAACCAGCACTAAAAATTGGATGAAGTAATAAGCGGTGTTCCGCAGGGAACAGTTCTGGCCCCAATAATGTTTGCTATATATATTAATGATATGGATGAAGGAATTGAAAGCTATATGAGCTTCTTTGCAGATGATGCAAAACTACTGAAAAGAGTGAAAACAGAAGAAGATTGTGAATCACTACAGAGAGATCTAAATAAAGTACAGGAATGGAGTAGGAAGTGGGAGATGGAGTTCAATACAAAAAAGTGTAGTATAATGGAATTTGGAAAAAGCAAAAACAGAATAACAGGAGCATATAAATTGGGAGAAGAAGGAATAAAAAAAGTAGAAAATGAGAAGGACCTGGGAGTCATTGTTATGAATAATATGTCACCTGAGAAACATATAAATAAGATTTTTGGAGAAACTTATAATTCAATAAGAACAAAGTTGCATTTACATACCTGGATGAAGAAATGGTGAAGAAAATCCTAATCACCCTGATAAGACCAAGATTGGAATATGCAGCAACGATATGGTCACCAAGTACAAAAAAATGTATAAAAAAAAACTGATTACTGATAGAGAGAATCTGATGAAATGGGATGACAGAGATACAAGAGGACACGGAAAGAAAATAAAAAATGACAGCTATAGAAGAGATCTGAAAAAGAACAGCTTTCCTCACAGAGTAATAGACAGTTGGAACAAGTTAGATGAGAAAGTGGTGTGTGCAAAAACAATACATGAATATAAAAATAGTTTAGATAAAATGAGATATGAAGACGGGACACCACGAGCATAGCTCCCCTTCCCGTAAAATACAACTAGGTAAATACAACTAGGTACAACTAGGTAAATACACACACACACACACACACACACACACACACACAACACACACAGAGAGAGCACGCGCTCGATTACACAGACCTATTGATTGCTCTGCTCCTTGTTTTCAGTATTCGGGTTATTTATGGCATTTTTCAACAGATAAAAGTTTTTAATTTCCTTTTTGGAAGAAGTATATGTGGATCTCACCGCTTCGTGTTTTAGTGGTCAATTCCACTTATTGCATTGTGGTTAAGTATTTTTTTGTTACTTTAATGTTACTTACAATTTCACGATGTTTCATAACTTTTAGCTTTGCTTTTCCGTTTCATTGTTTTTTTTTTTTTGTTTTTTTTTTTTTTTGTTTTTTTTTTTTGATATTCAGCATTAAAGGAAACAGTCTGGTATTTCTGTGATTTATGTCCTGCGATTTTTTTGTTATATTGTTACAAATGTTATGTTTTGTAATCATTATTTTTGTTATCGATTCATTTGATTTATTAATTTGTTTATGTCTACATTTATTTGTGTATATAATTTTTGTTTGTTTATTTCTTCATTTATTCATCTGTAAATTTATATTATTTTTTTTAATCAGCTTCTCTAATAACTTGTTATTCATTTGTCTATTTTGATGACAATGAGCCATCCACCATTGGCTGTTGTAGGCTAATAGTCATACAGAGTATATCATACAAATAGGGATGTTTATTCACTGAGGTTGTCTTTGTACTCAAAGGTTGTGGATCAACAAGCCTGTTTATTATCAGATTAAATAATTCTCCATTATAGTATGAGGAAAATAAATAAACAGAAAAATAAATATATTTGACATTCAACTATATAATTATGTTAAAACTGTCAAGGAGGTTAATTAGTACAAGTTCAGTAAAGAGTACGTATTCCTTGATATTTTATACTAATTACCATCTCATCCTCATTGCTGTCTGTGTTTGAAGAGATATCATATTCTGAAATAAATGTGCGATTATATTTTGAGAATAAAGGAAATATACTATTTTGAAAATATGTCTTTATATATTAAGGACAGAAGAGATATTGCTTTGAAAAACAAAAAACAAAACAAAAAAACGTGTGCACATATTTTGAGAAAAAATATGTGTGTTCGTCACCTGTGAACGTTTTAATCTTCATGTAAGTTTTAGTTGTGACCCATGTGATTGCCTAAGATGTGCTCAAGATAATCACCTGAATGTTGATGTCTGATGATAATTGTTGCCTCGAGTCACAAAGGATTATAAAGGCGGAGCATGCCGACAGGAGACCTTTGGTCCATATCTTGGTGGGATGCGAAAAAAAATCATAGTAGTAATAAATGAATAAATAAAAATTATAATAACGTAAATAACATATAAAATACATAGATAAATTCATAGGAAGGCTAAATGATAAACAAACAGGTAAATAGTAAATAATAATATTGACATATAACTAATAATAAATTAAAATCAAACAAACAAATGATAAAAACAAAACAAATAATATGAAATAAATTATAATCATAACAGCATCTTGCTTAGGTGTTTATCTAAATGATTCTTAAAAGCTTCGAACTGAACTACATTGCACTACCTGTAAAATAGATGATAATCATCACAGCATCTTGCTTAGGTGTTTATCTAAATGATTCTTAAAGTTTCGAACTGAACTACATTGCACTGCCTCTGCAGGAAATTGCATCGAATGGAAACCGAAAACCCCACAGAAGCTTCCTACAGACATTTCTAGGAAGAAACTTTGATCTCGTGTCTGTTCTATTAGTGTGTGGAACTGTTTATATTTCAAGAACTTGTCGTAGTGAATGGAGGAGAGCAGTCACCGGTTCACAGCACTCCTTATGTAATTAAGGTTTTGGAAATACAAAGCTCATATGAAGAAATCTTGGGTCTAGTTTGAAGAACGACTGCCAGCCCCTCGAGGACGCACCTCCAAATGAAAATGATAATATTGGAGATAGATGGCAAATCGAAAGGAATATTGAAGATGTACACTGCTGGAAGTTCAACAATATTTCTTTAGCAAAATGAAATTCCTTTCTTTTATACATACTGACTACTTAGTTTACATGGATCATACTATAGGAAACTTAGTTACACATCTTTGATCCAGGGGGACATGAACAGTTCCTGTTCTCCATTTTCCCTCTCCAAGCATTGCTTTACCAGCTACGCTACGAACTCGTTTCCATTATTCTAGAATTATCCTCATCCGTTTATTCTTATTTGGTGGGATGGATCTCCAGCTGGTAATGGTTTTTGTTAGTAACCTCAGTTCATGGAAATGTAAGCCGTGTAGATCTAAGTAGTGGAAATGAAGACAGAGGAAGGAAGAGAGAGCGGCAGCAAGGGGGGGGGGAAGAGAGACATGTTAAGAAAGTTTGTGCGTTTGGACGGAATGCGACAGAAGTGAGAGACGAAATAAGCGAAACTGTCAGGAAATAGATTTAATTTGGAAGTGGGTAGAAATAACTTTGTCAACTGTGTAGGGGGGGGATGGGGGCTTTTTCATCGGCTCCTGTTGTCGTCAGGAGATTTTTTTTCATCTTTATTGTCGTCATCACGTGGTAGTTACGGGGTTTCAGTCTGTTTGTCTCTGTCTGTCTGTCCCTGTCTCTCTGTCTCTGTCTCTGTCTCGGTATGTCTGTCTATATGTCTGTCTGTCTGTCTGTCTGTCTGTCTGTCTGCCTACCTCTCTCTCCTCTCTCTCTCCTTTCTCTCTCTCCTCTCTCTCCCACTCCGTCTCTCCTACTCTGTCTCTCCTACTCTGTCTCTCTCTCTCTCTCTCTCTCTCTCTCTCTCTCTTTATTTCTCTTTCTCTATTTCTCTCTCTGTCTCTTTCTCTCTCTTTCTCCTGACTTCAAACTATTCAATTCATCTCCCTGGCTTGCCCTACCACACCGGGAGTTAAGACGAGGCTTGTAGGCAAAGACACACTCGCTTATATACAAACATGTACACCTATATAAGAATTTAAACATACACATATATTTGCAAGTTCTCACCTACGCTGGAACCTATAAATAGAGACGTAGGTACACACAATCACACATATATTTATACACACATACACACAAGCGCACACACACACACACACACACACACACACACACACACACACACACACACACACACACACACACACACACACGCTTACACACACACAACTCACGCCATTTAGTTCTTTACGTTTTGAATGTCTTCCACATAAAAAACAAAGAAATAAGTAAACAAACAAATAGTTTAACGTAGTATAAGAAACAATTGGAGCATAGGATTTATCTCTGAAGATTAAGAGAATTAGAGAAAATGTGGCCGAGATATTGAGGCACGGAGAAAAGGGCATGGGGTGTTCGCTGAGTAGAAGAAGAGTTTCGAGGCATAACAGGAGAGAAAATGAGTAAGAGCGGAACATGTGTCCTGGAGAAAGAGATAGAGAGAAAATCGTGGAGTAAGTATTGCAAAAGATGTATGAAACACTAAGAGGTGATACACACAGATATGGAGATAATGTCGACCAAAATATTTGAGAGACAAAGATATACTTACGACGAAGGAATATAAGAGTGGAACATTATCCTGGAAAAGGAGAAAGAGAAAATCGTGGTGTAAGTATTGCAAAATATGTAAGAGAGACTAAGGGCTGATACACAGAGACATAAAGATAATGTCGACCAAAATCTTGATGAGACGAAGATATACTTACGAGAAAGGAATGTAAGAGCGAAACAAATATTTTGGAGAAAGATGGAGAGAAAATCGTGGAGTAAATATTGCAAAAGATGTAAGAGGGCTCATACACAGAGACACGGAGATAATGTCGAACAAGATATTTGAGAGACAAAGATATACTTACGACGAAGGAATATAGATGTCACAGAAGAATAAGGAAGAACAAGAAGAACTAGTGCAACAAATAAAAAAAGCTAATTATGCGACCTAGTTATGGACCAAAAGGTCTCCAGTCAGCATGCTCCGTCTTTGTAATCCTTTATAATTTTCAAAAGAGAAATAGAGAAACGAACGGAAAGAGAGGTGATGAGAGGAAGAAGAGAATAAAGAGGTTCTTGAATTTAGAGAGCAAAGGGAAGGTGATAAGAGAGGGAAAGAGGGAGGGAGAACAATTTAAGAGACGGAATAGAAATGGAAGAGGAAAGAATGTAAAAGAGAGAGAAGCGATAAGAGAGAGAAAGAAGAAGAGGAAGAAGAAGAAGGAGAGTAAGATAACGAAGGAAAAAGAGAGTAACAAATGGTTATGATCAAACAGGAGGTAAGGAAGTAGACCAGAGAAGAAACGAGCGTTTGTATACACTACGACCGGAGCTAATAGTCCATGATGAATTTTTACCATATCTCAATAACTACTACGTCGATTTAGATGAATATTTACATGGCATTAGATTATACTATCAGTAGCCTTTCATTAAAATTTGAAGTCAATATCTTTGTTAGTTTTTTAATAATCCAATTTTTTTTTCAGGTGAACAGAGATAATAGTCCTCCTATTGAATATTAAAGAATGGGGCGTGGGAAAGATCTTACAGAGTGTGAGAGAAACAAAATTATAAAGGAAATAGCGCAAGGAAAGTTAGCTGGTGAAGTAGCCAAGAAACTAGGTCGACATATAAAGACAATTCGTAGATTTTTACAAAATCCCAAATTTAGGAAAGTGCGCAGTGATAAAGGGAAGTTCAAGTCTGTTACATCGCGTGACATCTCTCATCTTAAGCGATGCGTAAAGAAAAACCCTGGAACTACAAGTAAAACCTTGTTTGCAGATGCTGGAATTCAAGATGTCTCCAAAACAACCCGAAATAAGATATTGTCTCAAATTGCTAAATATAATAAACCTACATGTAGGCCTCCATTGGCACCGAAACATAAAAAAGCTAGGCTAGAATGGGCGAGGAAACACATGAAAACCGATGTTAAGAATATATTATTTACAGATGAGTGCCGAGCCACGTTAGACGGGCCTGATGGATGGAACAAAGGTTGGATATTTAATGATAACCCAGCTCACATGCGTTTGCGGCGTCAACAAGGGGGTGGAAGAGTAATGTTTTGGGCAGGTATTATGGGAGACACTATGATTGGCCCATTTAAAGTGCCAGAAGGTGTGAAAATTACTGCAACAACATACTGTGACTTTATTGAAAATGTCCTCTCAGACTGGCTGGATGAACTCCCATTATCAAAGCTCACAAAAGTCATTTTTATGCATGATAATGCACCAGCACATGCTGCCAAGAGAACAACGGAAATGCTCTCCTCCATGGGATTTAATGGAGACACTTTGATGAAGTGGCCAGCCTGTTCTCCGGATTTAAATCCGATTGAAAACTTGTGGAGTCTCATAAAAAAGAAGATCTACTTAAATGGCAAGCAATATACGTCTAAGGATTCACTGTGGGAAGCAATAAAAGAAGCTGCTAGAACAGTACCACCCGCCACTATCACAAAACTGACTGATTCAACTACCAATCGAATATTTGAGGTCATCAGACAAAATGGATCATATATCAAATACTAATAATAAATTTATGAGATGTATATTTAATATTTCATTCTAGTAATTGATTGTTATGTTGTATACTTATGGTATGGGTTGTTTAAAATTGTTATTTTGCTTTACTTTGTATATTTATCCTTATAATTAACGAAAATACATAAATCCTTTTAACAGGACTATCATCTCTGTTCACCTAAAAAAAAAAAAAAAATTGAATTATTAAAGAACTAACAAAGATATTGACTTCAAATCTTAATGAAAGGCTACTGATAGTGTAATCTAATGCCATGTAAATATTCATCTAAATCGACGTAGTAGTTATTGAGATATGGTAAAAATTCATCATGGACTATTATCTCCGGTCGTTGTGTATAGTATGTAATATGCTTGCGTGCGTATGTGTGCTCGTGTGTATGTGCTAGTGTATGTATTTGTGTGTGTGTGTGTATTTGTGTGTGTGTATGTATTTGTGTGTGTGTGTGTGTATGTGTGTGCGTGCGTGCCTGGGTATGTACGTCTGTGTGTGTGCGCGCCTGTGCGTTTGTGCGTATGCATGTGTACGCGTAACCGATGGACAAAGGCTGAGAAAAACATACAAAACTAAAAAAAAAAAAAAAAAAAAAAAAGTGGCTCTACTCGCAAAACATCGATACTCGAAGGACACAAAGAAAAGGGAAGTTATTGAAGGCGAAGAGTTCCATGCCACTCCCATTCTGAAAGAACTCGGAGTCTTT
>NC_134788.1:18446369-18468869 GCF_046742065.1 Oratosquilla oratoria | reverse complement strand
GAAGGGTCATCCTGAAGGGTCGTCCTGAAAGGTCATCCTGAAAGGTCATCCTTAAGGGTCGTTCTAAAAGGTCGTCCTGAAGGGTCATGAAGGGTCGTCCTGAAGGGTCATCCTGAAGGGTTGTCCTGAAGACTCGTCTTGAAGGGTCGTCCTGAAAGGTCCTGAAGGGTCATCCTGAAGGGTCGTCCTAAAGGATCATCTTGAAGGGTCGTCCTAAAGGGTCATCCTGAAGGGTAGTCCTCAGGGGTCATCCTGAAGGGTCGTCCTGAAAGGGTCATCCTGAAGGGTCATCCTGAAGGGTCGTCCAGAATGGTCTTCCTAAGGAGTCGTCCTAAAGCGTCATCCTGAAGGGTCATCCTGAAAGGTCGTCCTGAAGAGTCATCCTGAAGGGTTGTCCTGAAGGATCATCCTGAAAGGTCATCCTGAAGGGTCGTCCTGAAGTGTCATCCTGAAGAGTCATCCCGAAGGATCGTCCTGTAGGGTCATCCTGAAGGGTCATCCTGAGGGGTCATCCTGAAGGTTCGTCCTGAAGGGTCTTCCTGAAAGGTCGTCCTGAAGGGTCGTCCTCAAGGGTCCTCCTGAAGGGTCATCCTAAAGGGTCGTCCAGAAGGGTCCTCCTGAAAGGTTATCCTGAAGAGTCGTCCTGAAGGGTCGTTCTGAAGGGTCATCCTGAAGGATCGCCCTGATGGGTAATCCTGAAGGGTCGTCCTGAAGGGTCATTCTGAAGGGTCGTCCTGAAGAATCACCCTGAAGGGTGAAGGGTCGTCCAGAAGGGTCATCCTAAAGGCTCGTCCTGAAGGGTCATCCTAAAGGGTCATCCTGAAGGGTCATCCTGAAGGGTCGTCCTGTATCCTCTATGGTTTGGAGGTTACATTTGGCAGGACTTAATCCGGGGAACACAAACTCTAAGGGACTCCTTTTTCTTCTCTTTATTTACACTTCCACTTCATCACACTTTCTTCTATACACTACACAATATCATTTAGTCTTTAAGTCACCACATACACTTTATTCTCTGAGCACTTCACCTAGTTTCTGACTATCTCTCGAAACTTTAGTTCCAGGCTATTTCAATACCATTTAGTTTCTAAGTCACCAGTGCACTTTTCACACATTGTACGTCTCTGACACCGACCGCTCTCTCTCGCCTGCGATCGAGTTTTAACCTCTGGAAGTCATTAGGCCATCACTTCTCGAGTTGCCATACTCACTTATCATTTAGAGTTTGTGTATGCGACACCATAAGCATGCACTAACGGTACTATCCTGGGGTCACAAACCGTCATCCGATATAACTCTCACACATCTCACAATATATATATATCCAGGGGGTGGCTGTTAATATGTGTTTTTTCGTGTGTTATTCGTGTGTGGTTAATGGCATGCTTGTGTGTGTGTCGTTATCTGGTGTGTGGCAGTGCTGGTCACA
Source organism: Oratosquilla oratoria (assembly GCF_046742065.1). Lineage (NCBI taxonomy): Eukaryota > Metazoa > Arthropoda > Malacostraca > Stomatopoda > Squillidae > Oratosquilla > Oratosquilla oratoria. The sequence continues at coordinate 18,467,440 of NC_134788.1, read as the reverse complement.
CGGGCGTGAAACTGCTGAGTTGTAATCGTCTATTCAGCAAGTTCGAAAGGATGTGATCGGCTCCAGGGAGTCGGGTGGACGAGTGAGTGAGTGAGTGAGTGAATGTATTATTCACCATGGATATGGTGGCGTATACAGTCCTGAAGGGTCATCCTGAAAGGTCATCCTGAAGGGTCGTCCTGAAGGGTCATGCTGAAGATTCGTCTTGAATGGTCGTCCTGAAAGGTCTTCAAGGGTCATCCTAAAGGGTCATCCTGAAAGGTCATCCTGAAGGGTAATCCTAAAGGGTCATCTTGAAGGTCGTCTTCAAGGGTCTTCCTGAAGAGTCGTCCTGAAGGGTCATCCTGAAAGGTAATCCTGAAGGGTCGACTTGAAGGGTCATCTTGAAGGGTCGTCCTGAATGGTCATCCTGAAGGGTCATCCTGAAGTGTGGTCCTGAAGGGTACTACTGAATGGTCATCCTGAAGGGTCTTTCTGAAGGGTATTCCTGAAGGTTCGTCCTGAAGGGTCATCCTGAAGGTTCATCTTAAAGGGTCGTCATGAAGGGTGATCCTGAAGGGTCATTCTGAAGGGTTATCCTGAAAGGTCGTCCTGAAGGGTCATCCTGAAGGGTTATCCTGAAGGGTCGTCCTGGAAGGTCATCCTAAAGGGTATTCATGAAGGGTCGTCCTTAGGGGTCATCCTGAAGAGTCGTCCTGAAGGGTCATCCTGAAAGGTTGTCCAGAAGGGTCGTCCTGAAAGGTCATCCTGAAGAGTCATCCCTAAAGGCCATCCTGAAGGGTCGTTCTGAAGGATCATCCTAAAGGGTCATCCTGTCCTGAAGGGTACTACTGAATGGTCATCCTGAAGGGTCGTCCTGAGGGGTATTCTTGAAGGGTCGTCCTGAAGGGTCATCTTAAAGGGTCATTCTGAAGGGTGATCCTAAAGGGTCATTCTGAAGGGTTGACCTTGATGAGTCGTCCTGAAAGGTTGTCCTGAAGGGTCATCCTGAAGGATCGTCATGAAGGGTCGTCCTGAAGGGTCATCCTAAAGGGTCATCTTGAAGGGTCGTCCTGAAAGGTCATCTTGAAGGGTCGTCTTCAAGGGTAGTCCTCAAGGGTCATCCTGAGGGGTCGTCATGAAGGGTTATCCTGAAGGGTAGTCCTAAAGGGTCGTCCTGAAAGGTCATCCTGAAGGGTGGTCCTGAAGGGTCATCCTGTAGGTTCGTCCTGAAGGGTCATTCTAAAGGGTCATCCTGAAGGGTCATACTGAAGGGCCATCCTGAAGGGTCGTTCTGAAGGGTCGTTCTGAAGGGTCATCCTAAAGGGTCTTCCTGAAGGTTCACTGTGAAGGGTCGTCCTGAAGGGTAGTCCTGAAGGGTCATCCTGAAGGGTCGTCCTGAAGGGTCATCCTGAAGGGTCATCCTGAAGGGTCGTCCTGAAGGGTCATCCTGAAGGGTAGTCTAGAAGAATCGTCCTGAATGGTGATCTTGAAGGGTAGTCTTAAAGGGTTGTCCTGAAGGGTAATTCTGAAGGGTGGTCCTGAAGGGTCGTCCTGAAGGGTCATCCTGAAAGGTCATCCTGAAGGGTCGTCCTGAAGGGTCATCCTGAAGATTCGTCCTGAAGGGTCATCCTGAAGAGTCGTCCTGAAGGATAATCTTGATGGGTCGCCTGAAGGATAATCCTGAAGGGTCGTCCTGAAGGGTCATCCTGAAGGGTTGTCCTGATGGGTCATCCTGAAGGATCGTCCCGAAGGGTAATCGTGAAAGGTCATCCTGAAGGCTCGTCCTGAAGGGTCATTCTGAAGATTCGTCTTGAAGGGTCGTCCTGAAGGGTCCTGAAGGGTCGTCCTAAAGAATTATCCTGAAGGTTCATCCTGATTGGTCGTCCTTAAGTGTCGTCCAGAAGGGTCTTCCTGAAAGGTCATTCTGAAGAGTCATCCTCACGGGTAGTCCTGAAGGGTCATCCTGAAGGGTCGTCCCCAATGTTCGTCCTGAAGGGTCAAAGGTCGTCCTGAAGGGTTGTCCTGAAGGGTCATCCTGAAGGGTCGTCTTGAAGGGTCATCCTGAAGGGTAGTTCTGAAGGGTCATCCTGAAGGCTCGTCCTGAAGGGTATTCCTGAAGGTTCGTCCTGAAGAGTCCTCCCGAAGGGTCATCCTGAAAGGTCGTCCTGAAGGGTCATCCTGAAAGGTCGTCATGAAGGGTCATCCGTAAGGGTTGTCCTGAAACGTCGTCCTGAAGGGTCGTCCTGAAGGGTGATCCTGAAAGGTCGTCCTGAAGGGTCACCCTGAAGTGTCATCCTGAAGGGTCGTCCTGAAGGTTATCCTGATAGGTCGTCTTGAAGGGTCAAGCTGAAAGGTCATCCTGAAGGATCGTCCTGAAGGGTCATCGTGAAAGGTCATCCTGAAGATTCGTCTTGAATGGTCGTCCTGAAAGGTCATCCTGAAGGGCCGTCCCTTAGGGTCGTCTTGAAAGGTCCTGAAGGGTCGTCCTGAAGAATCATCCTGAAGGGTCGTCCTGATGGGTCGTCCTGAAGTGTCGTCCAGAAGGATCATCCTGAAAGGTCGTCCTAAAGAGTCATCAGCAAGGGTCACCCTGAAAGGTCGTCCGCAAGGGTCATCCTGAAGGGTCGTCCTGAAGGGTCATCCTGAAGGGTCATCCTGAAGTGTCGTCCTAAAGGGTCTTCGTGAAGGGTCATCCTGAAAGGTCATCCTGAAGGGTCATCCTGAAAGGTCATCCTGAAGGGTCGGCCTGAAGGGACGTCCTGAAGGGTCATCTTCAAGGGTCATCCTGAAGGATCGTCTTGAAGGGTCATCCTAAGGGGTGGTACTGAAGGGTCATCCTGAAAGGTACTGAAGGGTAGTCCTGAAGGGTCATTCTGAAGAGTCGTCCTGAAGGGTCACCCTAAAGTGTCTTCCTGAAGGGTTATCCTAAAGTGTCGTCCTGAAGGATCGTCCTGAAGGGTCGTCTTGAAGGGTCATACTGGAAGGTGGTCCTGAAGTGTCATCCTGAATGATCATTCTGAAGGGTGGTCCTAAAGGGTCGTCCTGATGGGTCGTCCTGAAGGGTCATCCTGAAGGGTCGTCCTGAAGGGTCATCCTGAAAGGTCATACTGAGGAGTTGTCCTGAGGTCCTGGGGGGTCGTGCGGTCCTGATGGGGTCCTGCGGTCCTGAGGGGTCCTGCGGTCCTGAGGGGTCCTGCGGTCCTGAGGGGTCCTGCGGTCCTGAGGGGTCCTGCGGTCCTGAGGGGTCCTGCGGTCCTGAGGGGTCCTGCGGTCCTGAGGGGTCCTGCGGTCCTGGGGGGTCCTGCGGTCCTGAGGGGTCCTGCGGTCCTGAGGGGTCCTGCGGTCCTGAGGGGTTCTGCGGTCCTGAGGGGTCCTGCGGTCCTGAGGGGTCCTGCGGTCCTGAGGGGTCCTGCGGTTCTGGGGGGTCCTGCGGTTCTGGGGGGTCCTGCGGTCCTGGGGGTCCTGCGGTCCTGGGGGGTCTTGCGGTCCTGAGGGGTCCTGCGGTCCTGGGGTGTCCTGCGGTCCTGGGGTGTCCTGCGGTCCTGGGGTGTCCTGCAGTCTTGGGGGGACCTGCGGTCCTGAGGGGTTCTGCGGTCTTGGGGGGTCCTGCGGTCCTGGGGGGTCCTGCGGTCCTGGTGTGTCCTGCGGTCCCGGGTGGTCCTGCGGTCCTGGGGGGTCCTGCGGTCCTGGGGGGTCCTGCGGTCCATGGGGGTCCTGCGGTCCTGGGGTGTCCTGCGGTCCTGAGGGGTCCTGCGGTTCTGAGGGGTCCTGCGGTCCTGGGTTGTCCTGCGGTCCTGGGTTGTCCTGCGGTCCTGGGTTGTCCTGCGGTCCTGGGGGGTCCTGGGGGGTCCTGCGGTCCTGGGTTGTCCTGCGGTCCTGAGGGGTCCTGCGGTCCTGGGGGGGTCTTGTGGTCCTGAGGGATCCTGCGGTCCTGAGGGGTCCTGCGGTCCTGTGGGGTCCTGAGGTCCTTGGGGGCCTGGGGGTCTAGGGTGTCCTGCGGTCCTGGGGGTCCTGCGGTCCTGGGGGTTCCTGCGGTCCTGGGGGGTCCTGCGGTCCTGAGGGGTCCTGCGGTTCTGAGGGGTCCTGCGGTCCTGAGGGGTCCTGTTGTTCTGGGGTGTCCTGCGGTCCTGGGGTGTCCTGCGGTCCTGGGGTGTCCTGCGGTCCTGGGGTGTCCTGCGGTCCTGGGGGGTCCTGCGGTCCTGGGGGGTCCTGCGGTCCTGAGGGGTCCTGCGGTCCTGGTGGGTCCTGCGGTCCTGGGGGGCCTGCGGTCCTAGGGTGTCCTGCGGTCCTGAGGGTCCTGCGGTCCTGGGGGGTCCTGCGGTCCTTGGGGGTCCTGCGGTTCTGGTGTGTTCTGCGGTCCTGAGGGGTCCTGCGGTTCTGGGGTGTCCTGCGGTCCTGGGGTGTCCTGCGGTCCTGGGGTGTCCTGCGTCCTGAGGGGTCCTTCTGTCCTGAGGGGTCCTGAAGGGTGAGAACTGGATTTACAAATGGTCCCACATACCGATAACGAGCCCTTTAGTGAAATCCGGGCGACTCTGAAATATTGATATCTGAATGTTGGTTTATGAGAATCACGTTGGGAACCATACAACTGAAGTGCATTTTTATATCTAACGTAATTCATTTCCATGACTGATTGTCTATCTATATCTATATCTAACTATATATCTAAATCTGTCTATATCTATGTCTGCCTGCCTGCTGTCTGTCTATCTGTCTGTCTGTCTGTCTGTCTGTCTGCCTGGCTGCCTCTTTGCCTGCCTGTCTGCCTGTCTGCCTGTCTGTCTTTCTGTCTTTGCCTATCTGACTGTCTGTCTGTCTGTCTAGCTATCTAGCTATATTTCTTAGGACTATGAGTAGGTATAGTGCAATTGGAAGACTGGATAGAAGAGCACACTCAAAGTGGAAATACAAAATTAAGATTACCAGACTAGTGGAAAAAATAAGCTCAGTTAAATCTGACAAGGATATCCTGATAAATTGAGAAAAAAAAAAATGAACGAGACGTTTAAAAGATGTTTTCTCTCGGTATTTACAAAAGAGAAGAGAGATACGATACTTGACCTCAAGAAGGATGATGCAGACATAGTCATCGTATTAAAACAGTAAAGGAGGATTTGTAGAAATTAATTTAAATTAGACATATTTAGATTTAGGAGAGATAGGCAGGAATTAGTTTACTAACAGTGATGAGCGACTGGAATAGACTTAGTAACCATGTAATTAGTGAGCCCTGAAACTATTAGTTGTTTTAAAAGAAGGTTAGATAACTTCATGGATGGGGATGAAAGGTGTTGATGGACTTGGAACTGCCTAGTGTAGGCCTTATGTTCTCTTGTAGTCTCCTTTCCTGTTAACTCACTATCGGAGAAATTATAACGGAAAGTACAGAGAAACTGTATATTTCGACTACTCTCTGTAGTCCTCTTCAGCAGAATGCTTACATAAGGTTAAGGTACAAGTATATATGAAGAAATGAGGGGTACATAGAAGGGGATGAGGAAAGTGTGGGGGGGGGGCTCAGGTCACATGCCCTTGAAATGGTCGGGTCAAAGTAGGACAAGGGGTGATATTTTGTCCAACCGCTTTAGACATGATCTTGTTGACCGCTAACTTGGTAATACAATCATGTCTAAAGCGGTTGGACAAAATATCACCCCTTGTCCTACTTTGACCCGACCATTTCAAGGGCATGTGACCTGAGCCCCCCCCCACTTTCCTCATCCCCTTCTATGTACCCCTCATTTCTTCATATATACTTGTACCTTAACCTTATGTAAGCATTCTGCTGAAGAGGACTACAGAGAGTAGTCGAAATATACAGTTTCTCTGTACTTTCCGTTATTATTTCTCCGATAGTGGGTTAACAGTGATCTTTTACAAATGTGTTAGAACATACTATTTTCCATTCAACTATATAATTATGTTAAAACTGTCAAGGAGGTTAATTAGTACAAGTTCAGTGAGGAGTGCGTATTCCTTGATATTTTATACTAATTACCATCTCATCCTCATTGCTGTCTGTGTTTGAAGAGATTTCATATTCTGAAAAAAATGTGCGATTATATTTTGAGAATAAAGGAAATATAATATTTTGAAAATATGTCTTTATATATTAAGGACAGAAGAGATATTGCTTTGAAAAAAAAAAACGCGTGCACATATTTTGAGAAAAAATATGTGTTCGTAACCTGTGAACGTTTTAATCTTCATGTAAATTTTAGTTGTGACCCATGTGAGTGCCTAAGATGTGCTCAAGATGATCACCTCAATGTGCCTCGAGTCACAAAGGATTATAAAGGAGGATGCGAAAAAAAGATCATAATAATAATAGATGAATAACTAAAAACTATAATAATGTAAATAACATATAAAATACATAGATAAATGCATAGGTATAGTTGAATAATAAACAAACAGGTAAATAGTAAATAATAATATATTGACATATACCTAATAATAAATGAAAATCAAACAGACAAATGATAAAAAAACAAAAACAAATAATATAAAATTTATAATCATAACAGCATCTTGCATAGGTGTTTATCTAAATGATTCTTAAAAGCTTCGAACTGAACTACATTGCACTGCCTGTAAAATAGATGATAATCATCACAGCATCTTGCTTAGGTGTTTATCTAAATGATTCTTAAAGCTTCGAACTGAACTACATTGAACTGCCTCTGAAGGAAGTTGCATCGAATGGAAACCGAAAACCCCACAGAAGCTTCCTACAGACATTTCTAGGAAGAAACTTCGATCTCGTGTCTGTTCTATTAGTGTGTGGAACTGTTTATATTTCAAGAACTTGTCGTAGTGAATGGAGGAGAGCAGTCACCGGTTCACAGCACTCCTTATGTAATTAAGGTTTTGGAAATACAAAGCTCATATGAAGAAATCTTGGGTCTAGTTCGAAGAACGACTGCCAGCCCCTCGAGGACGCACCTCCAAATGAAAATGATAATATTGGAGATAGAAGGCAAATTGAAAGGAATATTGAAGATGGATACTGCTGGAAGTTCAACAATATTTCTTTAGCAAAATGAAATTCCTTTCTTTTATACATACTGACTACTTAGTTTACATGGATTATACTATAGGAAACTTAGTTACACATCTTTGATCCAGGGGGACATGAACAGTTGCTGTTCTCCATTTTCCCTCTCCAAGCATTGCTTTACCAGCTACGCTACGAACTCGTTTCCATTATTCTAGAATTATCCTCATCCGTTTATTCTTACGCGGTGGGATGGATCTCCAGCTGGTAATGGTTTTTGTTAGTAACCTCATTTCAGGGAAATGTAAGCCGTGTAGATCTAAGTAGTGGAAATGAAAACACAGGAAGGAAGAGGAGAGAGCGGCAGCAAGGGGGGGGGAAGAGAGACATGTTAAGAAAGTTTGTGCGTTTGGACGGAATGCGACAGAAGTGAGAGACGAAATAAGCGAAACTGTCAGGAAATAGATTTAATTTGGAAGTGGGTAGAAACAACTTTGTCAACTGTGTAGTTAATGAATGGAACAAACTTCTGCAGAGGCAGTGTAATGTAGCTCATTTCGAAGCTTTAAGACTCGTTTAGATAAACATCTGAGCAGGATGCTGTAATGACTGCCATTTATTCTATATTGTTTATTTGTTATTATTTGTCTGTTTATTATTTGCTTGATTTTCATTTATTATCATTTATCTGTCAATTTATTATTATTTACTATTTACCTGTTTGTTTATTACTTAACTATACTAATGCATTTATCTATTTTATTTATGATTTTTATATTATTTATTTTTTATTTTTTTATTTATTATATATATATATAATTTAGCATCCGACCTAGTTATGGACCAAAAGGTCTCCTGTCGGCATGCTCCGCCTTTGTAATCCTTTGTAAAGTGAAAATGAGAAAGCATAGACAAACAGTAGAAGGCTTGAGACGGAAGGACGCAGGAAACACGAAAGACGAGCCAGATAGGACAAGAAGAGAAAGGGAGGATGAAGATATATTACTTATAGAAGGAGAACGAGAAGAAGAACTGAAGTCGAGATAAACGATGGCTGAAATTAGAATTAAGGAGAGCGCATGGCCGTCAACGCAAGTTAATTCGAGAAGGATAAGGAGAGGACAATAACGCAGAAACAAGTTTCATGGAAATACGAAGATTTCGAGAAAGAGGGAGACTGTCTCGAAGCCGACACAGGAGAACTCCCTACTGCTTTCCTTCATGCATTAGCCTCTTCGCCCACCGGGGGGTCCCGTTTTCTTCGGCTCCTGTTGTCGTCAGGAGATATTTTTCATCCTTATGGTAGTCATCACGTGGTAGTTACGGGGTTTCAGTCTGTCTGTCTGCCTCTCTGTTTTTCTCTGTCTGTCTGTCCCTGTCTCTCTGTCTCTGTCTCTGTTTCGGTATGTCTGTCTATATGTCTGTGTCTGTCTGTCTGTCTGTCTGTCTACCTCTCTCCTCTCTCTCCTCTCTCTCCTCTCTCTCTCTCTCTCCTCTCTCTCTCTCTCTCCTCTCTCTCTCTCTCTCTCTCTCTCTCTCTCCTCTCCTCTCTCTCCTCTCCTCTCTCTCCTCTCTCTCTCCCACTCTCTCTCTCCCACTCTCTCCCTCTCTCTCTCTCTCTCTCTCTCTCTCTCTCTCTCTCTCTCTCTCTCTCTTCTCTCTCTCTTTAGCTGTCTCTCTTTCTCTCTCTCTCTCTCTATCTCTCTTTCTCTCTCTCTTTCTCTCTGTCTCTCTGTCTCTTTCTCTTTCTCTCTCTTTCTCTTTCTCCTGACATCAAACTATTCAATTCATCTCCCTGGCTTGCCCTACCACACCGGGAGTTAAGACGAGGCTTGTAGGCAAAGACACACTCGCTTATATACAAACATGTACACCTATATAAAAATTTAAACATACACATATATTTGCAAGTTCTCACCTACGCTGGAACCTATAAATAGAGACGTAGGTACACACAAACACACACATATATATACACACATACACACAAGCGCACACACATACATAAACGCACACACACACACACACACACACACACACACACACACACACACACACACACACACACACACAACTCACGCCATTTAGTTCTTTACGTTTTGAATGTCTTCCACATGAAACAAAGAAATAAGTAAACAAACAAATAGTTTAACGTAGTATAAGAAACAATTGGAGCATAGGATTTATCTCTGAAGATTAAGAGAACTGGAGGAAATGTGGCCGAGATTTTGAGCCACGGAGAAAAGGGCATGAGGTGTTCGCTGAGTGGAAGGAGAGTTTCGAGGCATAACAGGGGAGAAAATGAGTAAGAGCGGAACATGTGTCCTTGAGAAAGAGATAAAGAGAAAATCGTGGAGTAAGTATTGCAAAAGATGTATGAGAGACTAAGAGGTGATACACACAGACATGGAGATAATGTCGACCAAAATATTTGAGAGACAAAGATATGCTTACGACGAAGGAATATAAGAGTGGAACATGTATCCTGGAAAAGGAGAAAGAGAAAATCGTGGAGTAAGTATTGCAAAATATGTAAGAGAGACTAAGGGCTGATACACAGAGACATAGAGATAATGTCGACCAAAATCTTGAAGAGACGAAGATATACTTACGAGAAAGGAATGTAAGAGTGAAACAAATATTTTGGAGAAAGATGGAGAGAAAATCGTGGAGTAAATATTGCAAAAGATGTAAGAGGGGCTGATACACAGAGACATGGAGATAATGTCGAACAAAATATTTGAGAGACAAAGATATACTTACGACGAAGGAATATAGATGTCACAGAAGAACAAGGAAGAACAAGAAGAACTAGTGCAACAAATAAAAAAAGCTAATTATGCGACCTAGTTATGGACCAAAAGGTCTCCTGTCAGCATGCTCCGTCTTTGTAATCCTTTGTAATTTTCAAAAGAGAACTAGAGAAACGAACGGAAAGAGAGGTGATGAGAAGAGGAAGAGAATAACGAGGTTCTTGAATTTAGAGAGCAAGGGGAAGGTGATAAGAGAGGGAAAGAGGGAGGGAGAACAATTTAAGAGACGGAATAGAAATGGAAGAGGAAAGAATGTAAAAGAGAGTGAAGCGATAAAAGAGTGAAAGAAGAGGAGGACGAAGAAGAAGGAGAGTAAGATAACGAAGGAAAAAGAGAGTAACAAATGGTTATGATCAAACAGGAGGTAAGGAAGTAGACCAGAGAAGAAACGAGCGTGTGTATATAGTATGTAATATGCTTGCGTGCGTATGTGTGCTCGTGTGCATGTGCTAGTGTATGTATATGTGTGTGTGTGTGTTTGTGTGTGTGTGTGTGTGTGTGTGTGTGTGTATGTATGTGTGTGCGTGCGTGCGTGCGTGCCTGGGTATGTACGTCTGTGTGTGTGCGCGCTGTGCGTTTGTGCGTATGTATGTGTACGCGTAACCGATGGACAAAGGCTGAGACAAACATACAAAACTAAAAAAAAAAAGTGGCTCTACTCGCAAAACATCGATACTCGAAGGACACAAAGAAAACCATTCAGTCTCATAACGGAAGTTATTGAAGGCGAAGAGTTCCATGCCACTCCCATTCTGAAAGAACTCGGAGTCTTTGGCTGGTGTGAAGGTGTCTCTCAAAGAACTCCGCGGCAAAACGTCACGACGAAAGAAAAGAAAGATTGAGGATTTTTACAAAGGATTACAAAGGCAGAGCATGCCGACAGGAGACCTTTTGATACCTATCTAGGTCGGAGGCAAAAGGAAAAAAAAAAAAAAAATCATATTAATAATCAAATAATAAATAAAAACTATAATAATGTAAATGACAAATAAATTACATAAATAAATGCATAGGTATAGTTAAAATAATAAACAAACAGGTAAATAGTAAATAATAAATTGACATATAACTAATGATAAATGAAAATCAGACAGACAAATGATAACAAAACAAATAAACAAATAATATAAAATAAATGATAATCATTACAGCATCTTAGATATTTATCTAAATGATTCTTAAAGATTCGAACTGAACTACATTGCACTACCTGTGCAGGAAGTTTGTTTCATTCATTAACTACACGGTTGGCAAAGTTGTTTCTACCTACTTCCAAATTGAATCTATTTCCGGACAGTTTGAGACCATTGTTTCTTGTCTGATTCTCATTCAATGTGAAAATTTGGTCACTTTTGATGTTGTCAATTCCCTTTAAAATCTTAAAGACCTGTATCAAGTCACCTCTGAGTCTACGCTTTTTTAGGGAAAACAGATTCATGTGCTTTAGTCTATTTTCGTATGATTTATTTTTGATATGTGGAATCAGTTTTGTGGCTCGCCTTTGTACTTTTACTATAATTGAATCCGCTAGTGTGAATAGCGCCTTATTAAAGACCACCAAGAGAGAGAGAGAGAACATCAGAAGAAAAGAGAGAACATAGGAATATAATAGTAAAGGAGACTACAAGAGACCATAAGGCCTAAACTAGGCAGTTCCAAGTCCATCAACACCTTTCATTCCCATCCATGAAGTTATCTAACCTTCTTTTAAAACAACTAATAGTTTCAGGGCTCACTAATTACATGGTTACTAAGTCTATTCCAGTCGCTCATCACTGTTAGTAAACTAATTCCTGCCTATCCCCTAAATCTAAATATGTCTAATTTAAATTAATTTCTACAAATCCTCCTCTACTGTTTTAATACGATGACTATGTCTGCATCATCCTTCTTGAGGTCAGGTATCGTATCTCTCTTCTCTTTTGTAAATACCGAGAGAAAACATCTTTTAAACGTCTCGTTCATTTTTTTTTTCTCAATTTATCAAGATATCCTTGTCAGATTTAACTGAGCTTATTTTTTCCACTAGTCTGGTAATCTTAATTTTGTATTTCCACTTTGAGTGTGCTCTTCTATCCAGTCTTCCAATTGCACTATACCTACTCATAGTCCTAAGAAATATAGCTAGATAGCTAGACAGACAGACAGACAGTCAGATAGGCAAAGACAGAAAGACAGACAGGCAGACAGGCAGGCAGGCAGGCAGGCTGGCAGACAGACAGACAGACAGACAGACAGACAGATAGACAGACAGCAGGCAGGAGGACAGGAAGACAGACAGAGACAAGCAGGCAGACAGGCAGGCAGGCAGGCAGACATAGATATAGACAGATTTAGATATATAGTTAGATATAGATAGACAATCAGTCATGGAAATGAATTACGTTAGATATAACAATGCACTTCAGTTGTATGGTTCCCAACGTGATTCTCATAAACCAACATTCAGATATCAATATTTCAGAGTCGCCCGGATTTCACTAAAGGGCTCGTTATCGGTATGTGGGACCATTTGTGAATCCAGTTCTCACCCTTCAGGACCCCTCAGGACAGAAGGACCCCTCAGGACGCAGGACACCCCAGGACCGCAGGACACCCAGGACCGCAGGACACCCCAGAACCGCAGGACCCCTCAGGACCGCAGAACACCCCAGAACCGCAGGACCCCCCAGGACCGCAGGCCCCCCAGGACCGCAGGACCCCCCAGGACCGCAGGACCCCCCAGGACCGCAGGACCCCTCAGGACCGCAGGACCCCCCAGGACCGCAGGACACCCCAGGACCGCAGGACACCCCAGGACCGCAGGACACCCCAGAACCGCAGGACCCCTCAGGACCGCAGGACCCCTCAGGACCGCAGAACACCCCAGAACCGCAGGACCCCCCAGGACCGCAGGACCCACAAGTACCGCAGAACCCCCAGGACCGCAGGACACCCTAGGACCGCAGGCCCCCCAGGACCACAGGACCCCCCAGGAACGCAGGACCCCCCAGGACCGCAGGACCCCTCAGGACCGCAAGACCCCCCAGGACCGCAGGACCCCTCAGGACCGCAGGACACCCCAGGACCGCAGGACCCCCCAGGACCGCAGGACCCCCCAGGACCGCAGGACCCCCCAGGACCGCAGGACACCCCAGGACCGCAGGACCCCTCAGGACCGCAGGACCCCCCCAGGACCGCAGGACCCCCCAGGACCGCAGGACCCCCCAGGACCGCAGGACCCCCAAGGACCGCAGGACCCCCCAGGACCGCAGGACCACCCAGGACCGCAGGACACCCCAGGACCGCAGGACACCCCAGGACCGCAGGACACCTCAGAACCGCAGGACCCTTGAGGACCGCAGAACACCCCAGAACCGCAGGACCCCCCAGGACCGCAGGACCCCCAGGACCGCAGGACACCCTAGGACCGCAGGTCCCCCAGGACCGCAGGACACCCCAGGACCGCAGAACCCCCCAGGACCCCTCGGGACCGCAGGACACCCCAGGACCGCAGGACACCCCAGGACCGCAGGACACCCCAGGACCGCAGGACACCCCAGAACCGCAGGACCCCTCAGGACCGCAGGACCCCTCAGGACCGGAGAACACCCCAGAACCGCAAGACCCCCCAGATTTGCAGGACCCCTCAGGACCGCAGGACCCCCAGGACCGCAGGACACCCTAGGACCGCAGGCCCCCCAGGACCGCAGGACCCCCCAGGACCGCAGGACCCCCCAGGACCGCAGGACCCCTCAGGACCGCAGGACCCCCCAGGACCGCAGGACACCCCAGGACCGCAGGACTCTCAAGGACCGCAGGACCCCCAAGGACCGCAGGACCCCCCAGGACCGCAGGACCCCCCAGGACCGCAGGACACCCCAGGACCGCAGGACCCCCCAGGACCGCAGGACACCCCAGGACCGCAGGACCCCCCAGGACCGCAGGACCCCCAAAACCGCAGGACACCCCAGGACCGCAGGAATCCCCAGGACCGCAGGAATCCCCAGGACCGCAGGACCCCTCAGGACCGCATGACCCCCCAGAACCGCAGGACCCCTCAGGACCGCAGGACCCCCCAGGACCACAGGACCCCCCAGAACCGCAGGACCCCCCAGGACCGCAGGACCCCTCAGGACCGCAGGACCCCTCAGGACCGCAGGACCCCCCAGGACCGCAGGACCCCCCAGGACCGCAGGACCCCCCAGCACCGCAGGACCCCACAGGACCGCAGGACACCCCAGGACCGCAGGACCCCTCAGGACCGCAGGACCCCTCAGGACCGCAGGACCCCTCAGGACCGCAGGACCCCTCAGGACCGCAGGACCCCTCAGGACCGCAGGACCCCTCAGGACCGCAGGACCCCTCAGGACCGCAGGACCCCTCAGGACCGCAGGACCCCTCAGGACCGCAGGACCCCATCAGGACCGCACGACCCCTCAGGACCGCAGAACAACTTCTCAGTATGACCTTTCAGGATGACCCTTCAGGACGACCCTTCAGGAATACCCTTGAGGACGAACCTTCAGGAATGCCATTCAGGACGACCCTTCAGGACGAGTCTTCAGGATGACCCTTCAGGATGACCCTTTAGGATGACCCTTTCAGGACGACCCTTCAGGATGACCCTTCAGGACAACCCTTCAGGAATACCCTCTAGGACCACCCTTCAGAATGACCATTCAGGATGACACTTCAGGACCACCTTTCAGGATGACCCTTCAAGACGACCCTTCAGGACGACCCTTCTGGACGACACTTCAGGATAACCCTTCAGGAAGGCACTTTAGGATGACCCTTCAGGACGACCCTTCAGAATGACCCTTCAGGACTACCCTTCAGTACCCTTCAGGACTACCCTTCAGTACCCTTCAGGACTACCCTTCAGTACCCTTCAGGATGACCCTTCAGGACCACCCTTTAGGATGACCCTTCAAGACGACCCTTCAGGATGACCCTTGAAGATGACCCTTCAGGACGTCCCTTCAGGCCGACCCTTCAGGATGACCTCTCAGGATGACCCTACAGGATGACCTTTCAGGATGACCCTTCACGATGACCCTTTAGGACGACACTTCAGGATGACCCTTCTGGATGACCCTTCAGGACGACCCTTCAGAATGACCCTTGAGGACGACCTTTCACGGTGACCCTTCCGGATGACCTTTCAGGACGACCCTTCAGGATGACCCTTCGGGACGACCTTTCGGGACGACCTTTCAGGATGACCCTGCAGGACGACCTTTCAGGATGACCCTTCAGGACGACCCTTCAGGAATACCCTTGAGGACGACCCTTCAGGACGAGTCTTCAGGATGACCCTTCAGGATGACCCTTCAGAACTACCCTTCAGGATGACCCTTCAAGACGACCCTTCAGGATGACCCTACAGGACAACCCTTGACCCTTCAGGACGACCCTTCAGGACGAACATTGGGGACGACCCTTCAAGACTACCCTTCAGGATGACTCTTCAGGATGACCTTTCAGGAAGACCCTTCTGGACGACACTTTAGGACGACCAATCAGGATGACCCTTCAGGATAATTCTTCAGGACGACCCTTCAGGACTTTTCATGACGACCCTAAGGGACGGCTCATCAGGATGACCCTTCAGGACGACCCTTCAAGACGAATCTTTAGAATGACCCTTCAGGACGAGCCTTCAGGATGACCTTTCACGATGACCCTTCGGGACGATCCTTCAGGATGACCCTTCAGGATAACCCTTCAGGATGACCCTTCAGGACGACCCTTCAGGATGATCCTTCAAGACGAGTCTTCAGGATGACCCTTCAGGACGAATCTTCAGGATGACCCTTCAGGACGACCCTTCAGGATGACCTTTCAGGATGACCCTTCAGGACGACCCTTCAGGACCACCCTTCAGAATTACCCCTCAGGACTAGCCTTCAAGATCACCATTTAGGACGATTCTTCTAGACGACCCTTCACGATGACCCTTTAGGACGACACTTCAGGATGACCCTTCAGGATGACCCTTCAGGACGACCCTTCTGGATGACCCTTCAGGACTACCCTTCAGGACGACCCTTCACAGTAAACCTTCAGGAAGACCCTTCAGGATTACCCTTCAGAACGACCCTTCAGGATGGCCCTTCAGTATGACCCTTCAGGATGACCCTTTAGAATGACCCTTCAGGATGACCCTTCAGGACGAACCTACAGGATGACCCTTCAGGACCACCCTTCAGGATGACCTTTCAGGACGACCCTTTAGGACTACCCTTCAGGATAACCCTTCATGACGACCCCTTAGGATGACCCTTGAGGACTACCCTTGAAGACGACCCTTCAAGATGACCTTTCAGGACGACCCTTCAAGATGACCCTTTAGGATGACCCTTCAGGACGACCCTTCATGACGATCCTTCAGGATGACCCTTCAGGACGACCTTTCAGGACAACTCTTCAGGATTACCCTTCAGGATGACCTTTCAGGATGACCCTTCAGGACAACTCTTCAGGATGACCCCTAAGGACGACCCTTCAGGAATACCCTTCAGGATGACCTTTCAGGATGACCCTTCAGGACGACCTTTCAGGACAACCCTTCAGAGTGACCCTTCAGGATTACCCTTCAGGACGACCCTTTAAGATGACCCTTCAGGAATACCCTTCAGGACGACCCTTCAGGATAACCATTTAGTAGTACCCTTCAGGACGACCCTTCAGGAATACCCATCAGGAATGCCATTCAGGACGACCCTTCAGGACGAGTCTTCAGGATGACCCTTCAGGATGACCCTTTAGGATGACCCTTTCAGGACGACCCTTCAGGATGACCCTTCAAAATGACCCTTCAGGATCTTTCAGGACAACCATTAAGGATGACGCTTCAGGATGACCTTTCAGGATGACCTCTCAGGATGACCCTCCAGGACGATTCTTCAGGATGACCCCTAAGGACGACCCTTCAGGAATACCCTTCAGGATGACCTTTCAGGACGACCCTTCAGGATGACCCTTCAGGACAACCTTGCAGGACAACCCTTCAGAATGACCCTTTAGGATCACCCTTCAGAATGACCCTTTAAGATGACCCTTCAGGACGACCCTTCAGGAATACCCCTCAGGACGACCCTTCAGGATGACCATTCAGTAGTACCCTTCAGGACCACCCTTCAGGACGACCTTTCAGGATGACCCTTCAGGATGACCCTTCAGGACGACTCTTCAGGAAGACCCTTCAGGACGACCCTTCATGAGGACCCTTTAGGATGAACCTTCAGAACGACCCTTCAGGATGGCCTTTAGGGATGACCCTTCAGGATGACCTTTCAGGACGACCCTTCTGGACAACCTTTCAGGATGACCCTTCAGGACGACTCTTCAGGATGACCCCTAAGGACGACCCTTCAAGAATACCCTTTAGGATGACCTTCCAGGACGACCCTTCAGGATGACCCTTCAGGACGACCCTTCAGGACAACCCTTCAGAATGACCCTTCAGGATCACCCTTCATGACGACCCTTTAAGATGAACCTTCAGGATGACCCTTCAGGACGAACCTTCAGGAATACCCTTCAGGATGACAATTCAGTAGTACCCTTCAGGACCACACTTCAGGATGACCCTTCAGAAAGACCATTCAGGATGACCCTTCAGGATGACCCTTCAGGACGACTCTTCAGGAAGACCCTTGAAGACGACCTTCAAGATGACCCTTTAGGATTACCCTTCAGGATGACCTTTCAGGATGACCCTTTAGGATGGTCCTTTAGGATGACCCTTGAGGACCTTTCAGGACGACCATTCAAGACGAATCTTCAGCATGACCCTTCAGGACGACCCTTCAGGATGACCTTTCAGGATGACCCTTCAGGATGACCCTTCAGGATGACCCTTCAGGACGACCCTTCAGGATGACCCTTCCGGACGACCCTTCAGGACGACCCTTCAGGACTGTATACGCCACCATATCCATGGTGAATAATACATTCACTCACTCACTCACTCACTCACTCACTCACTCACTCACTCACTCGTCCACCCGACTCCCTGGAGCCGATCACATCCTTTCGAACTTGCTGAATAGACGATTACAACTCAGCAGTTTCACGCCCGTGTGACCAGCACTGCCACACAACAGATAACGACACACACACAAGCATGACATTAACCACACACGCATAACACACGAAAACACACATATTAACAGCCACCCGTTATATCGGATGACGGTTTGTGACCCCAGGATAGTACCGTTAGTGCATGCTTATGGTGTCGCATACACAAACTCTAAATGATAAGTGAGTATGGCAACTCGAGAAGTGATGACCTAATGACTTCCAGAGGTTAAAACTCGATCGCAGGCGAGAGAGAGCGGTCGGTGTCAGAGACGTACAATGTGTGAAAAGTGCACTGGTGACTTAGAAACTAAATGGTATTGAAATAGCCTGGAACTAAAGTTTCGAGATAATGTCAGAAACTAGGTGAAGTGCTCAGAAGATAAAGTGTATGTGGTGACTTAAAGACTAAATGATATTGTGTAGTGTATAGAAGAAAGTGTGATGAAGTGGAAGTGTAAATAAAGAGAAGAAAAAGGAGTCCCTTAGAGTTTGTGTTCCCCGGATTAAGTCCTGCCAAATGTAACCTCCAAACCATAGAGGATACAGGACGACCCTTCAGGATGACCCCTCAGGGCGACCCTTCAGGATGACCCTTCAGGACGAGCCTTTAGGATGACCCTTCTGGACGACCCTTCACCCTTCAGGGTGACTCTTCAGAACGACCCTTCAGAATGACCCTTCAGGACGACCCTTTAGGATTACCCATCAGGGCGATCCTTCAGGATGACCCTTCAGAACGACCCTTCAGGACGACTCTTCAGGATAACCTTTCAGGAGGACCCTTCTGGACGACCCTTTAGGAGGACCCTTCAGGAGGACCCTTGAGGACGACCCTTCAGGACGACCTTTCAGGAAGACCCTTCAGGACGAACCTTCAGGATGACCCCTCAGGATGACCCTTCAGGATGACCCTACAGGACGATCCTTCGGGATGACTCTTCAGGATGACACTTCAGGACGACCCTTCAGGATGACCTTTCAGGATGATCCTTCAGGACAACCCTTCAGGATGACTCTTCAGGACGACCTTTCAGGATGACCCTTCAGGATGACGCTTTAGGACGACTCTTTAGGAAGACCATTCTGGACGACCCTTCAGGATGACCCTTCAGGATGACCCTTTCAGGACGACCCTTCAGGATGACCCCTGAGGACTACCCTTCAGGATGACCCTTTAGGACGACCCTTCAAGATGATCCTTTAGGACGACCCTTCAGGACCTTTCAGGACGACCCTTCAAGACGAGTCTTCAGGACAACCCTTCAGGATGACCCTTCAGGACGACCCTTCATGACCCTTCAGGACGACCTTTTAGGACGACCCTTAAGGATGACCTTTCAGGATGACCTTTCAGGACTACCCTTCAGGATGACCCTTCAGGACGACCCTTCAGGATGACCCATCTGGACGACCCTTCAGGATGACCCATCTGGACGACCCTTCAGGATGACTCTTCAGAATGACCCTTCAGGATGACCTTTCAGGACCACCCTTCAGGATGACCCTTCAGGACGACCCTTCAGGATGACCCATCTGGACGACCCTTCAGGATGACCCATCTGACGACCCTTCAGGATGACCCTTGACCCTTCAGGATGAACCTTCAGGGTCTTCTGCAGTTTCAACTGGCAGTTGCAACTGTTCAGTTATAACTGTCAGTTGAAACTACACGTGAGTGGGTATCTCAGTGATACTGAAATACCCACACACGTGCAGTTTAAACTGACAGTTAAACTGTCAGTTGAAACTGCACATGTGTGGGTATCTCAACGATACAGATATATCCACACACGTGCAGTTTAAACTGACAGTTACAACTGCTCAGTTATAACTGTCAGTTGAAACTGCACGTGTGTGGGTATCTCCGTGATACTGATATACCAACGCACGTGCAGTTTCAACTGACAGTTATAACTGAACAGTTATAACTGTCAGTTGAAACTGCACATGTGTGGGTATCTCAACGATACAGATATATCCACACACGTGCAGTTTAAACTGACAGTTACAACTGTTCAATTATAACTGTCAGTTGAATCTGCACATAAGTGGGTGTCTCAGTGATACTGATATACCCACACACGTGCAGTTTCAACTGACAGTTATAACTGTCAGTTCAAACTGCACGTGTGTGGCCGGCCTAATTCTCACTTCTCCGTTTGAGAGTCTCCTTCGTCTGTGTCCTCTTCCTCGTTCCTTTAACCCCTTCCCACAATTCCTTTTCTTCTTCTTCTTCCTTACTCTCTCCGTTCCACTTCCTCCTCATCGAAATCCTTCTGCTCTATTTTCATTCCATTACGTGCTCTTTATCACCAATTCGCACGCAGCTTCTTCTGTCTGTTTATTCTTTCTATTCTTTCCCTATCAAATAATTTATCCTATTACTTTCATATATAGAAAGGAGAGAGATAGAGAAAACGAGACAAGAGGAGAGAAAATAAAAGAAAATTAGAGAGAATGGACAGAGAGAGAGAGAGAGAGAGAGAGAGAGAGAGAGAGAGAGAGAGAGAGAGAAAGAGAGAGAGAGAGAGAGAGAAAGAGAGAGAAAGAGAGAAAACAGAGATAAATCCTATCCACAAGCTCACTTAGAACCACCGTATCACAAACCAAAGACACCTTGGGCAATCTAGACGAGTTACATCTATTTCCTGTAAAAGGATATACCTCGGCCAATACAGTCTTCTGCACTTAATTCTAGAACGTTCTTCTAACTGCGGCGTCGCTGTCTCAGCTCTCGACAAAAACTCAACTCTTTACTTAAACTTTAGTTCGAAAACTCTTCTTTGAACTCTTCGGACGCTTTTCTCCTTCACCTCTCCTCACACCCGAACGTTAAACAGCAGCAGAACTCTTTGTACCTAGTGCTAAGTGCCGCCAAAAGCAATTTTATTCATCTAAGGGTATCCACCTTATCCATTCGTAAAGATAAACCCAATTTAATTAAACCGGAAACAAGTCTTTGGTTCTTTCATACACTATTGCAATTGTGACCAGACGATTCACGCCAGCCCAGGAAGGCCTCTCCTTTGTATTAAATTCATTAGCAAATGGCAGACAATTTTAGTCAACAGATGCCATGACTGCGTACTTTGTGCATTTCATTCTGGGTAAGCCGGATGGCGCTATTCATCAGAGTGTGGCGGTGGTGGTGATGGTGGCGAAGGTTTTGAGGGTGATGGTGATGGTGATGGTGGTGATGTTTGTTG
>NC_134788.1:18421369-18441369 GCF_046742065.1 Oratosquilla oratoria | reverse complement strand
AGCTGGAGATCCATCCCACCGCGTAAGAATAAACGGATAAGGATAATTCTAGAATAATGGAAACGAGTTCGTAGCGTAGCTGGTAAAGCAATGCTTGGAGAGGGAAAATGGAGAACAAGAACTGTTAATGTCCCCCAGGATCAAAGATGTGTAACTAAGTTTCCTATAGTATCATCCATGTAAACTAAGTAGTCAGTATGTATAAAAGAAAGGAATTTCATTTTGCTAAAGAAACATTATCGGCTGAAAGAAACCTGCACAGCGAAGCTATAGCGATAATCCCATACCACACTCCTGGTCATATGGCCATTTCCCGAAGGTTGAGTGTGGTTTGAATTTTCCGCCAAAATCATCGGAAATTTAAAATTCCCGGCTCTGTGCAGGCATGCGCATTGTCGACCCCACCTCCCCCTCCCTATCCCCTCCCTTCTTACCCGGCTAGCTCGAGCCGGGCGTCGCGTCACTTAGATCGCGGAAACGGGACGGAGTGGTTAACTCGCTGCCCACATGGGAGCAGGCGGTCCCGTTTCCTGCTGGTTAATCGTCTGTTAGTTTTATCGCTTTCCGCTTGGCTGCTGGTTTGTCCCATTCTTCGACTTTGATTTTATACGAGCACAATCCGTCCCCGTCTTCGAGCCTTCCATGGTAAACAACCCGGGTCCTCTCGGAGGACAGGGGACGTGTCTTATGGTACGGAGTGTGGCGCCCCCCAGGGTCATCAGGCTTCTCGAGAGCCCCATACCTCTGACCATCATCGGTCCTCTATTGCCTCACGGTTTGTATCAGGCCCTAGGCGTAGACTTTGACCATATACGATCGCAATCCGTCCCCGTCTTCAGGCCGTCCGTGGTAAGAACCCGGGCCTCTTGGAAGACAGGGGGACGTGTCTTATGGTACGGAGGGTGGCGCCCCCCAGGGTCATCAGGCCTCTCGGCAGCGCCATACCTCCGACCATCATCGGTCCTCTATTGCCTCACGGTTTGTTTCAGGCCCTAGGCGTAGACTTTGACCATATACGATCGCAATACGTCCGTCTCCAGGCCGTCCGTGGTAAGAACCCGGGCCTCTTTGAAGACAGGGGGACGTGTCTTATGGTACGGAGTGTGGCGCCCCCCAGGGTCATCGGGCCTCTCGGCAGCGCCATACCTCCGACCATCATCGGTCCTCTATTGCCTCACGGTTTGTATTAGGCCCTAGGCGTACACTTTTACCATATACGATCGCAATACGTCCCCGTCTCCAGGCCGTCCGTGGTAAGAACCCGGGCCTCTTTGAAGACAGGGGGACGTGTCTTATGGTACGGAGTGTGGCGCCCCCCAGGGTCATCAGGCCTCTCGGCAGCGCCATACCTCCGACCATCATCGGTCCTCTATTGCCTCACGGTTTGTATCAGGCCCTAGGCGTAGACTTTGACCATATACGATCGCAATACCTCCCCGTCTCCAGGCCGTCCGTGGTAAGAACCCGGGCCTCTTTGAAGACAGGGGGACGTGTCTTATGGTACGGAGTGTGGCGCCCCCCAGGGTCATCAGGCCTCTCGGCAG
This sequence comes from Oratosquilla oratoria, assembly GCF_046742065.1. NCBI lineage: Eukaryota > Metazoa > Arthropoda > Malacostraca > Stomatopoda > Squillidae > Oratosquilla > Oratosquilla oratoria. Next base: position 18,439,825 of record NC_134788.1, on the reverse strand, counting down.
CGCCATACCTCCGACCATCATCGGTCCTCTATTGCCTCACGGTTTGTATCAGGCCCTAGGCGTAGACTTTGACCATATACGATCGCAATACGTCCCCGTCTCCAGGCCGTCCGTGGTAAGAACCCGGGCCTCTTTGAAGACAGGGGGACGTGTCTTATGGTACGGAGTGTGGCGCCCCCCAGGGTCATCAGGCCTCTCGGCAGCCCCAAACCTCTGGTCATCAATGGTCCTCTAACAGCCTCATAGCTTGCTTCGTCAGGCCCTAGGCGTAGACTTTGACCTTATACGATCGTAATCCGTTCCCCTTACGTCTTCGGGTCGTCCGCGGTAAGAACCCGGGCCTCTCGGAAGACAGGGGGACGTGTCCTATGGTACGGAGGGGGTGCCCCCGAGGGTCATCAGGCCTCTCGGCAGCCCCATACATCCGACCAATAATGGTCCTCTAACGCCTTAATGGCTCCCTTTGTGAGGCCCTAGGCGTAGACTTTGACCTTTTCCACTCGTAATCCGTTCCCCATACGTCTTCGAGTCGTACGTGGTAAGAATCCGGGCCTCTCGGAGGACAAGGGGACGTGTCCTATGATACGGAGGGTGACGCCCCGAGGGTCATCAGGCCTCGGCAGCCCCATACCTTCGACCAATAATGGTCCTTTAACGCCTTATAACTTTCTTTGTCAGGCCCTAGGCGTAGACTTTGACCTTTTCCACTCGTACTCCGTTCCCCATACGTCCTCAAGTCGTCCGTGGTAAGAACCCGGGCCTCTTGGAGGACAAGGGGACGTGTCTTATGATACGGAGGGTGGCTCCCCGAGGATCATCAGGCCTCGGCAGCCCCATACCTCCGAGCTTCAATGGTCTTCTAACGCCTCACGGCACCACCCTCCTTCCAGGTTTCTTAAGAAAAAAAAAAAAAAAAAAAAAAAAAATCACCACCCAGCCCTTCTCATGAGCCACAGCCAACCTCTTATCAACTTCACTTGGCTTGAGTTTAAAGATGACTTACCTGATGTTCCACCCCCAAGTAAAACACAAAAGAACTTTAGACTTAGGGAGTCTAGTGTTAGTTAAAATGAGTATAAATTAGTTCAAAGAAACTACAATCATTTAGTGTAATGAGAAGAGGAAAATAGTACAGTTTAAGTTGGCGCAAAGTGCTAGGTATTACATAAATAAAATGCCTTGACCTTGAAAAAAAAAAAAACACAGGTCGAAATGGACATGACTTCTCCTATTCAACTTAAGCTAATATATAGTCATGATGGTCAAGAATTTTACCATGTTGAAATTAATTTCAACGCTCACTATAACTCAGATCGAAATGACCATGACTTTTCCTATTCAACTTAAGCTAATCTACAGTCATGATGGTCGAGAATTTTACCATGTTAAAATTAATTTCGACGCGCACTGTGACTCAGGTCGAAATGGACATGACTTTTCCTATTCAACTTAAGCTAATCTATAGTCATGATGGTCAAGAACTTTACCATGTTAAAATCAATTTCAACGCTCACTGTGACTCAGGTCGAAATGACCATGACTTTTCCTATTCAACTTGAGCTAATCTACAGTCATGATGGTCGAGAATTTTACCATGTTAAAATTAATTTCGACGCTCACCGTGACTCAGGTGGAAATGGACATGACTTTTCCTATTCAACTTGAGCTAATCTACAGTCATGATGGTCGAGAATTTTACCATGTTAAAATTGATTTCGACGCTCACTGTGACTTAGGTCGAAATGACCCTGACTTTTCCTATTCAACTTAAGCTAATCTGTAGTCATGATGGTCAAGAATTTTACCATGTTAAATTAATTCAACGCCCACTGTGACTCAGGTCAACATGAACATGACTTTTTCTATTCAACTTAATTTAATCTACAGTCATGATGGTCGAGAATTTTACCATGTTAAAATTAATTTCGACGCTCACTGTGACTTAGGTCGAAATGAACATGACTTTTCCTATTCAACTTAAGCTAATCTGTAGTCATGATGGTCAAGAATTTTACCATGTTAAACTAATTCAACGCCCACTGTGACTCAGGTCAACATGAACATGACTTTTCCTATTCAACTTAATTTAATCTACAGTCATGATGATCGAGAATTTTACCATGTTAAAATTGATTTCGACGTTCACTGTGACTTAGGTCGAAATGAACATGACTTTTCCTATTCAACTTAAGCTAATCTGTAGTCATGATGGTCAAGAATTTTACCATGTTAAACTAATTCAACGCCCACTGTGACTCAGGTCAACATGAACATGACTTTTCCTATTCAACTTGATTTAATCTACAGTCATGATGGTCGAGAATTTTACCATGTTAAAATTAATTTCGACGCTCACTGTGACTTAGGTCGAAATGAACATGACTTTTCCTATTCAACTTAATTTAATCTACAGTCATGATGGTCCAGAATTTTACCATGTCAAAATTTATTTCAACGCTCACTGTGACTCAGTGATGTCACGGTATGATAAGATGACGTCATTATGTGATAAATTGACGTCACCATGTAGTCCTATGACGTCAATTTGTGTCCCTGTGACGTCACGAGACGATCCTATGGCGCCATGATCAATCCGGCGACGTCACAGTATAATCACATGATGTCACTAGGTATTAAACATATAGAAGTCCGCTTGTGGGTGATGAGACGTCACAAATTGCCATAGCACACTATTGGATGAAGACGCTCGCCACGGGCTTCGAGGACTTCCCGCGGGAAGACTTGGGGTGAGTTGGATACATACCGAGGGTCCAGGCCCGTCTTCGTGGGAGACGCTCAGGGAACGTCTTCACCCAGGACGAAGCCTCTTGACTAACGCCCACGGACGAGGTCGCTCGGAAACGAACTTGGCCTCGCATACTCCCTTTCGGTTTCTCGCTTACCCCGAGGATCTTCACGAAACTAGTGAGAGTGGTAGGCGTACGTTGGACGGAAGCAAGCGTCTCCACACTCATGTTCCTAGACGGCTAGTTGATGCATTTGCACCGGGAGGGTGCATCGGCCGACATCTCAGTGGCTCTGAGTGTGTTGGCGGATGTGGAGTTCGGGGTGGACTGGGACGGGTCTGCCCTTGCTCCCACACAGAGACTTTATTGGCTCGGGATTGAGTGGGACACAGTCAGCGTCCTTCGGGTGCTCCCCTGCGCCAAAAGAGCGTGCTTCTCTCACACGTCCTCCCTCCTTCGGTGGCGGGGGGGGGGGTTGCCTCAACTTCGCGACCCCGGCCCTTCCACTGAGCCGCTTGGGGCGCCGACGGCTGGTACGGGAGGTCGACAGGAGCATACTGCTTCTCCCGCGTGACCTGCCCGGGCCGATACCCTCAGCACTCCACAGGTTGTTGCGTCCCTGGCTTCGGTCGGGGGCCCTACGCCGGTCGCTCTATCCAGGTTTCAAGAGATCTACGTAGTGTAGCAACTACGCCCACAAGTGTTCGAGTCGTTCTCCCTCCGCTACGGCACCCCAGAGGTGGACCTGTTTGCCTCCCCAAACACGACCCAGCTCCCCCTTTACCTCACCTGCATCCAAAGGACACGCACAGGAGGCCCAGACGCCTTCACGGAGGACTGGAACAGCTGGAGGTACGTATTCATTTTCCTCCTCCAGCGACACTAGTCCTCCTGAAGGTGATGCAGACCCTCAGATCCTTCAAGGGTCAGGTCCTCCTGATAGCTCCCTACTGGCCAACCCAGCCGTGGTTCGGGGAGCTAATGAGATGGGGCCCTTCTCCCCTTCTACTGGGGTCAGCCTGCCTAGCCAACAGCCTTACCGCGCCTCTCCAAGCGTCACTCCAACTTGATAATTGGAGTTTCTACGGGGAGCTCTCAGCCAACTCTTCTCTACAGAGGCAGCAGACAAGATGCTCAGAGCTCACCTTCCGTCCTCAGTGCGGCAGTGTGGGTCCTGCTGACGGAGATTCCGGAACTGCCTTCGGAGACGCGCGATGGTGACCATCTCCGCCAGCATGGTCCCGGACTTCCTGACTTGGCTGGCTACCTCCACCAACAGGGCACCGGCGACTATCTTGCCTCACTATACAGCCCTCACTGATCCGCTACGCTTTGGCATGAACATCCGAGTGCCACAGAGGGCGTGAACCCTCCTAATGAAGGGGATCAGCGCCTCGAGAGAGCCGAGACATCAACCGGTCCTGGCCTGGTCCTTGCATCGTGTTCTGCAGTACCTGGCGTTCGAAAGGGCCATTATGGAGGAAGAACACTTCCCTCGACGCGTCGCCTTTCTGCTCGCCTTGACTACGGAGTACAGGGCTTCACAGCTGGCGGCAATCACCCGCCACCCGTCCGTCTCCAAACTGGAGGAGGACAGCTCGGCCCTAACCCTCTCTCCATCACCAACATTCCTGGCCAGGAACGGCCGAGCGGACGACATGATCGGCCCTCTCAGAATACAATCCTTCCGGGAGGGAGGACGCCCACATCCACTGCGCCCGGTCCGTGCGTTCGAAGACTACGTGGACCACACGGAAGAGATTTCTGAGGATCATCTCTTCTACAACTCGAAATTTAGGATTCCCCTAACCCCGAGGTCCCGGGCGCACCTGCCCTTCCGCTTTTTGGGAGAGAGCCGACCCGGGCCATGCCCCGCACGCCCACAGCATCAGGGACTTTGTGGCATCGCTGGAGTTTCTCCGCACCCACTCTGTGGAGCGGGTGCGGGACCTAGGGACTGGACATCGACGACTCCCTTGGGGACACGGTGTCTCTACCACTCGGTCGCCCCTGGCCCATGTGTCGCCATGGAAACGGCTCCACCCCTCTCATCTAAAAAATGTGGAGGGGGCAAAGGGCGACTGAGGAGTGGGGAGGGGCCAGGAACCGTTGAACAGGATACAAATTTCGTATAATTTACGCATTGTGTGAACAGTGCAATGTTGTGCATGTCACATTCTTCGGCGTGGGTACTTGACGTTTCTTTCTCCCCTCTACTGAGTGATAAAATGAATAAGTCTCCCATAGGAAAGACACACGTAATAACGGTTTGATTCAGGCTTCACCTCTCCTCCCACCTGTCCTCGTCTCATGCATAGCTTCGCTGTGCAGGTTTCTTTCAGCCGATAATATTTCTTTGTCGCGGCTCGTGCCGCTTAAATTCTTCTTATCGGCTTAAGAAACCTGCACAGATTTAGGGTCCCTCCCTCCTCCCACAGGCGAAGCCTTCATTTCTCATTGAAGTGACGCGACGCCCGGCTCGAGCTAGCCGGGTAAGAAGGGAGGGGATAGGGAGGGGGAGGTGGGGTCGACAATGCGCATGCCTGCACAGAGCCGGGAATTTTAAATTTCCGATGATTTTGGCGGAAAATTCAAACCACACTCAACCTTCGGGAAATGGCCATATGACCAGGAGTGTGGTATGGGATTATCGATATAGCTTCGCTGTGCAGGTTTCTTAAGCCGATAAGAAGAATTTAAGCGGCACGAGCCGCGACAAAGAAACATTGTTGAACTTCCAGCAGTATCCATCTTCAATATTCCTTTCGATTTGCCTTTTATCTCTACTATCATCACTTTCATTTGGAGGTGCGTCCTCGAGGGGCTGGCAGTCATTCTTCGAACTAGACCCAAGATTTCTTCATATGAGCTTTGTATTTCCAAAACCTTAATTACATAAGGAGTGCTGTGAACCGGTGACTGCTCCCCTCCATTCACTACGACAAGTTCTTGAAATATAAACAGTTCCACATACTAATAGAGCAGACACAAGATCGAAGTTTCTTCCTAGAAATGTTTGTAGGAAGCTTCTGTGGGGTTTTCTGTTTCCATTCGATGCAACTTCCTGCAGAGGCAGTGCAATGTAGTTCAGTTCGAAGCTTTAAGAATCATTTAGATAAACACCTAAGCAAGATGCTGTTATGATTATAAATTTCATATTATTTGTTTTTGTTTTTTTATCATTTGTCTGTTTGATTTTCATTTATTATTAGGTATATGTCAATATATTATTATTTACTATTTACCTGTTTGTTTATTATTCAACTATACCTATGCATTTATCTATGTATTTTATATGTTATTTACATTATTATAGTTTTTATTTATTCATCTATTATTATTATGATTTTTTTCGCATCCGAGGCACATTGAGGTGATTATCTTGAGCACATCTTAGGCATTCACATGGGTCACAACTAAAACTTACATGAAGATTAAAACGTTCACAGGTTACGAACACATATATTTTTTCTCAAAATATGTGCACGCGTTTTTTTTCCAAAGCAATATCTCTTCTGTCCTTAATATATAAAGACATATTTTCAAAATAGTATATTTCCTTTATTCTCAAAATATAATCGCACATTTCTTTCAGAATATGATATCTCTTCATACACAGCCAGCAATGAGGATGAGATGGTAATTAGTATAAAATATCAAGGAATACGTACTCTTCACACAACTTGTACTAATTAACCTCCTTGACAGTTTTAACATAATTATATAGTTGAATATCAAATATATTTATTTTTTTTGTTTATCTATTTTCCTCATACTATAATGGAGAATTATTTAATCTGATAACAAACAGGCTCGTTGATCCACAACCTTTGTGTACAAAGACAACCTCAGTGAATAAACATCCCTATTTGTATGATATACTCTGTATGACTATAAGCCTACAACAGAATGGTGGATGGATCATTGTCATCAAAATAGACAAATGAATAACAAGTTATTAGAGAAGCTGATTAAAAAATTAATATGAATTTACAGATGAATAAATGAAGAAATCAACAAACAAAAATTACATACACAAATAAATGTAGACATAAACAAATTAATAAATCAAATGAATCGATATCAAAAATAATGATTACAAAACATAACATTTGTAACAATATCAACAATAAATCGCAGGACATAAATCACAGAAATACCAGACTGTTTCCTTTAATGCTGAATATGAAAAAAAAAAAAAACAATGAAACGGTTTGAAGCAAAGCTCAAAGTTATGAAACATCGTGAAATGGTAAGGAACCTTAACGTACCAAAACAATACTTTACCACAATGCAATAAGTGGAATGGTCCACTAAATGACGCAGCGGTGTGTTCCACATATACTTCTTCCAAAAAGGAAATTAAAAACTTTTATCTGTTGAAAAATGCCATAAATAACCCGAATACTGATAACAAGGAACAGAGCAATCAATAGGTCTGTGTAACCGAGCGTGCTCTGTGTGTGTGTGTGTGTGTGTGTGTGTGTGTGTGTGTATTTACCTAGTTGTACCTAGTTGTATTTACCTAGTTGTATTTTACGGGAAGGGGAGCTATGCTCGTGGGGTCCCGTCTTCATATCTCTTTTTATCTAAACTATTTTTAAATTCATGTATTGTTTTTGCACACACCACTTTCTCATCTAACTTGTTCCAACTGTCTATTACTCTGTGAGGAAAGCTGTTCTTATTCAGATCTCTTCTATAGCTGTCTTTTTTTATTTTCTTTCCGTGCCCTCTTGTATTTCTGTCATCCCATTTTATCAGATTCTCTCTATCAGTAATTTCCATGCCTTTCATGATTCTGTAAATAGCTATCAAATCTCCTCTCTCTCTTCTTTGCTCTAGTGTCTGTAGTTCAAGTTTTGCTAGTCTCTCTTCATATGATAGTTTTGAGAGTGTTGGTGCCAATTTTGTAATTGCTCTTTGTATTCTTTCAAGTTTTTTTTATACATTTTTTTTGTACTTAGTGACCATATCGTTGCTGCATACTCCAATCTTGGTCTTATCAGGGTGATTATTATTTTCTTCACCATTTCTTCATCCAGGTATGTAAATGCAACTTTGATTGTTCTTATTAAATTATAAGTTTCTCCAAAAATCTTATTTATATGTTTCTCCAATGACATATTATTCATAACAATGACTCCCAGGTCCTTCTCATTTTCTACTTTTTTTATTCCTTCTTCTCCCAATCTATATGCTCCTGTTATTCTGTTTTTGCTTTTTCCAAATTCCATTATACTACACTTTTTTGTATTGAACTCCATCTCCCACTTCCTACTCCATTCCTGTACTTTATTTAGATCTCTCTGTAGTGATTCACAATCTTCTTCTGTTTTCACTCTTTTCAGTAGTTTTGCATCATCTGCAAAGAAGCTCATATAGCTTTCAATTCCTTCATCCATATCATTAATATATATAGCAAACATTATTGGGGCCAGAACTGTTCCCTGCGGAACACCGCTTATTACTTCATCCCATTTTGAGTGCTGGTCTCTTATCACTACTCTCATTTTTCTTTCTTGCAAAAAGTCTTCCATCCAATTTAGCAATTTGCCCTGTATTTCTCCTTCAGTTTCTAATTTCTTAAGCAACTTCTTATGTGGTACTTTGTCAAAAGCTTTCTTTAGGTCTAGAAATGCACAGTCCGCCCATCCATCTCTTTCTTGTATTATATCTATTAACCTTGAATAGAAACATATTAAATTGGTGACGCATGATCGTCCTTGTCTGAATCCAAATTGCCTTGGATTTAACACTTTGTGTGTGTGTGTGTGTGTGTGTGTGTGTGTGTGTGTGTGTGTGTGTGTGTGTGTGTGTGTGTGTGTGTGTGTGTGTGTGTGTGTGTGTGTGTGTGTGTGTGTGTGTGTGTGTGTGTGTGTGTGTGTGAGAGAGAGAGAGAGAGAGAGAGAGTGTGTGTGACTGTTTGTGTGCGCACGCGCGCGCGTGTGTGTATGTGTGTGAAAGAGGGAGAGGGAGAGAGAGAGAGAGAGAGAGAGAGAGAGAGAGAGAGAGAGAGAGAGAGAGAATTTGTGTGTACTTTCTTACGCATGTGCACATAAGTGTGTACATATGTTCACATATACGTGTGCACCAACTTGAGCAACCCGACACCTATTTATATGTTTAATTTACCATTTTGTTTTGGACAGTGATTTGTTTGTACTCGTTGTTCGACCTGGTTGTCAATTACTTATTTGCTGGTGGTGTGATTAACAACAACATATATCAATAAATCATTATATTTGGTATATATTCGCACTCATATTAACAATTGTTTTAACTGGGGCCTCACAAGATTTTTATGACTGCGGGAGGTGATTTAGATCTGTGTGTGTGCTTATGTCTTTTTTTTCCCTTTCCCTTTCTCTTTCTATATTTTCATTTTTCTGTCTCTCCCTTTCTCTCTCTCTCTTTTCCTTTCTGTATTTTCCTTTCTTTCTGTCCTTCCTTTTCTCTGTCTTCCCCTTTCTCTGTCCTTCCCTTTCTCTGTCCTTCCCTTTCTCTGTCCTTCCCTTTCTCTGTCCTTCCCTTTCTCTGTCCTTCCCTTTCTCTGTCCTTCCCTTTCTCTGTCCTTCCCTTTCTCTGTCTTCCCCTTTCTCTTTTACTTTCTCTTTGTCCCCTTTTTTTCTCTTCTTTTCTCTCTGCCTGCCTGTCTGTCTGTCTGTCTGTCTATATATCAGTCTATGCGCCTTTGTCCTTACCTTTTTCTTCGTCTATCTGTGTCTAAATTTGACGTCTGTCTTTTTCTACCTGCTTAAGTCTGTCTTTGTTTTGGCTCATGCCAAGTTGCCAAGTAGAATCCTTAAACCCTAACGTAGACTATAACGGTGTATTTTTACTCTGATTCGTAAGACAACAGGCTTCAACGATATCTCGGTGGAACTGAATAGTATAGCTAAGTGCCAGACAGAGAGCTTATCCCTCGGGCTTTTCAAAATAGATCCCAAAGAGATAGGTTAGTAAGGCATACCTCTACTTAAAAGACACAAAAAAGCATCAAGAATCTCCTTGCGTTAGGCCCTGTTCACATTACCGGTTTGAACCGCATGGAAACCACGGAGTTATTGCATAGTCAAGGGAGAACCGTGAATTTTTGTGTGAACGCTTCCATTAATTCATACTATAATTGAAACCGCTAGTGTCAATAGCGCCTTATTAAAGACCACCAAGAGAGAGAGAGAACATCAGAAGAAAAGAGAGAACATAGGAATATAATAGTAAAAGAGACTACATGAGACCATAAGGCCTACACTAGGCAGTTCCAAGTCCATCAACACCTTTCATCCCCATCCATTAAGTTATCTAACCTTCTTTTAAAACAACTAATAGTTTCAGGGCTCACTAATTACATGGTTACTAAGTCTATTCCAGTCGCTCATCACTGTTAGTAAACTAATTCCTGCCTATCTCTCCTAAATCTAAATATGTCTAATTTAAATTAATTTCTACAAATCCTCCTCTACTGTTTTAATACGATGACTATGTCTGCATCATCCTTCTTGAGGTCAGGTATCGTATCTCTCTTCTCTTTTGTAAATACCGAGAGAAAACATCTTTTAAACGTCTCGTTCATTTTTTTTCTCAATTTATCAGGATATCCTTGTCAGATTTAACTGAGCTTATTTTTTCCACTAGTCTGGTAATCTTAATTTTGTATTTCCACTTTGAGTGTGCTCTTCTATCCAGTCTTCCAATTGCACTATACCTACTCATAGTCCTAAGAAATATAGCTAGATAGCTAGACAGACAGACAGACAGTCAGATAGGCAAAGACAGAAAGACAGACAGGCAAGCAGACAGGCAGGCAGACAGACAGAGACAGACAGACAGATAGACAGACAGACAGCAGGCAGGCGGACAGGAAGACAGACAGAGACAAGCAGGCAGACAGGCAGGCAGGCAGGCAGACATAGATATAGATAGATTTAGATATATAGTTAGATATAGATATAGATAGACAATCAGTCATGGAAATGAATTACGTTAGATATAACAATGCACTTCAGTTGTATGGTTCCCAACGTGATTCTCATAAACCAACATTCAGATATCAATATTTCAGAGTCGCCCGGATTTCACTAAAGGGCTCGTTATCGGTATGTGGGACCATTTGTGAATCCAGTTCTCACCCTTCAGGACCCCTCAGGACAGAAGGACCCCTCAGGACGCAGGACACCCCAGGACCGCAGGACACCCCAGAACCGCAGGAGCCCTCAGGACCGCAGAACACCCCAGAACCGCAGGACCCCCCAGGACCGCAGGACCCCCCCAGGACCGCAGGACCCTCAGGACCGCAGGACACCCTAGGACCGCAGGCCCCCCAGGACCGCAGGACCCCCCAGGACCGCAGGACCCCCCAGGACCGCAGGACCCCTCAGGACCGCAGGACACCCCAGGACCGCAGGACACCCCAGGACCGCAGGACACCCCAGGGCCGCAGGACACCCCAGGACCGCAGGACACCCCAGAACCGCAGGACCCCTCAGGACCACAGGACCCCTCAGGACCGCAGAACACCCCAGAACCGCAGGACCCCCCAGGACCGCCGGACCCCCCAGTACCTCCGACCCCCCAGGACCGCAGGACCCCTCAGGACCGCAGGACCCCTCAGGACCACAAGACCCCCCAGGACCGCAGGACCCCTCAGGACCGCAGGACACCCCAGGACCCCAGTACCCCCTAGGACCACAGGACAACCCAGGACCGCAGGACAAAACAGGACCGCAGGACAAACCAGGACCGCAGGACCCCTCAGGACCGTAGGACCCCCCAGGACAGCAGGACCCCTCAGGACAGCAGGACCCCCAAAAACCGCAGGACCCTCTAGGACCGCAGGACCACCCAGGACCGCAGGACCCCCCAGGACCGCAGGACCCCCCAGGACCGCAGGACCCCTCAGGACCGCAGGATCCCCCAGGACCGCAGGACACCCCAGGACCGCAGGACCCCCCAAGACCGCAGGACACCCAAGGACCGCAGGACACCCCAGGACCGCAGGACCCCTCAGGACCGCAATACCCCCCAGGACCGCAGGACCCCTCAGGACCGCAGGACCCCCCCGGACCACAGGACCCCCCAGAACAGCAAGACCCCCAAGAACCGCAGGACCCCTCAGGACCGCAGGACCCCTCAGGACCGCAGGACCCCTCAGGACCGCAGGACCCCTCAGGACCGCAGGACCCCTCAGGACCGCAGGACCCCTCAGGACCGCAGGACCCCTCAGGACCGCAGGAACCCTCAGGACCGCAGGAACCCTCAGGACCGCAGGACCCCTCAGGACCGCAGGACCCCTCAGGACCGCAGGACCCCATCAGGACCGCACGACCCCTCAGGACCGCAGAACAACTCCTCAGTATGACCTTTCAGGATGACCGTTCAGGACGACCCATCAGGACGACCCTTTAGGACCACCCTTCAGAATGACCATTCAGGATGACACTTCAGGACCACCTTTCAGGATGACCCTTCAAGACGACCCTTCAGGACGACCCTTCAGGACGACACTTCAGGATAACCCTTCAGGAAGACACTTTAGGATGACCCTTCAGGACGACCCTTCAGAATGACCCTTCAGGACTACCCTTCAGTACCCTTCAGGATGACCCTTCAGGACCACCCTTTAGGATGACCCTTCAATCAGGACGATTCTTCTAGACGACCCTTCAGGATGACCCTTCAGGACTACCCTTCAGGACGACCCTTCAGGACTACCCTTCAGGACGACCCTTCACAGTGAACCTTCAGGAAGACCCTTTAGGATGACCCTTCAGAACGACCCTTCAGAACGACCCTTCAGGATGGCCCTTCAGTATGACCCTTCAGGATGACCCTTTAGAATGACCCTTCAGGATGACCCTTCAGGACGAACCTACAGGATGACCCTTCAGGATGACCTTTCAGGACGACCCTTTAGGACTACCCTTCAGGATAACCCTTCATGACGACCCCTCAGGATGACCCTTGAGGACTACCCTTGAAGACGACCCTTCAAGATGACCTTTCAGGACGACCCTTCAAGATGACCCTTTAGGATGACCCTTCATGACGATCCTTCAGGATAACCCTTCAGGACAACCTTTCAGGACGACCCTTCTGGACGACTCTTCAGGATGACCCTTCAGGACGACTCTTCAGGATGACCCCTAAGGACGACCCTTCAGGAATACCCTTCAGGACGACCCTTCAGGATGACCCTTCAGGACGACCTTTCAGGACAACCATTCAGAATGACCCTTCAGGACGACCCTTTAAGATGACCCTTCAGGAATACCCTTCAGGATAACCATTCAGTAGTACCCTTCAGGACGACCCTTCAGGAATACCCACCGGGATTACCCTTCAGGATGACCCTTCAGGACGACTCTTCAGGAAGACCCTTCAGGACGACCCTTTATGAGGACCCTTCAGGATGACCTTTCAGGACGACCCTTCAGGATGGCCTTTCGGGATGACCCTTCAGGATGACCTTTCAGGACGACCCTTCTGGACGACCCTTCAGGACGACCTTTCAGGATGACCCATCAGGACGACTCTTCAGGATGACCATTAAGGACGACCCTGCAGGAATACCCTTCAGGATGACCTTTCAGGACGATCCTTCAGGATGACCCTTTAGGACAACCCTTCAGGACGACCCTTTAAGATGACCCTTCAGGACGAACCTTCATGAATACCCTACAGGACGACCCTTCAGGATGACCTTCAGGATGACCATTCAGTAGTACTCTTCAGGACGACCCTTCAGGATGACCCTTCAGGACGACCCTTCAGGATGACCCTTCAGGACGACTCTTCAGGACGACCCTTCAAGATGAACCTTTAGGATGACCCTTCAGGACGACCTTTCAGGACGACCCTTCAGGATGACCCTTTAGGACGACCCTTCAGGATGACCCTTCAGGACCGTTCAGGGCGACCCTTCAGGATGATCATTCAGGACGACCCTTCAGGAGGACTCTTTAGGATGACCCTTCAGGACGATCCTTCAGGATGACCATTCAGGACGACCCTTCAGAATGACCCTTCAGGACGACCCTTTAGGATGACCCTTCAGGACGACCCTTTAGGATGACCCTACTGGACGACCCTTCAGGATGACCCTTTACCCTTAAGGGTGACCCTTCAGGATGACCCTTCATTGCGATCCTTCAGGAAGACCCTTCTGGACGACCCTTCAGGATGACTATTTAGGATGACCCTTCAGGACGACCCTTTAGGATGACCCTTCGGGATGACCCTTCAGGATGACCCTTCAGGATGACCCTTCAGGATGACTCTTCAGGACGACCCTTGAGGATGACCCTTTAGGACGACTTTTCATGAAGACCATTCTGGACGAACCTACAGGACGACCCTTCAGAACGACTCCAGAGGACTACACTTCAGGACGACCCTTTTTGATTATCCTTTAAGACGACCCTTCAGGATGACCCCTCAGGTCCTTTCAAGACGACCCTTCAAGACGAATCTTCAGGATGACCTTTCAGGATGACCATTCATGACCCTTCAAGACGACCCTTAAGGATGACCCCTCAGGACCACCCTTCAGGATGACCCATCTAGTGCGACCCTTCAGGATGACCCATCTGGACGACCCTTCAGGATGACTCTTGACCCTTCAGGATGACCCTCCAGAATGACCCTTCAGGATGACCTTTCAAGACCACCCTTCAGGACGACTCTTCAGGATGACCTTTCAGGATGGCCCTTCAGGATGACCCTTCAGGATGACCCTTCAGGACGACCCTTCAGGATGACCCTTCAGAATGACCCTTCAGGATCTTTCAGGACGACCATTAAGGATGACGCTTCAGGATGACCTTCCAGGACGACCTCTCAGGATGACCCTCCAGGACGACTCTTCAGGATGACCCCTAAGGACGACCCTTCAGGAATACCCTTCAGGATGACCTTTCAGGACGACCCTTCAGGATGACCCTTCAGGACAACCTTGCAGGACAACCCTTCAGAATGACCCTTTAGGATCACCCTTCAGAATGACCCTTTAAGATGACCCTTCAGGACGACCCTTCAGGAATACCCCTCAGGACGACCCTTCAGGATGACCATTCAGTAGTACCCTTCAGGACCACCCTTCAGGACGACCTTTCAGGATGACCCTTCAGGATGACCCTTCAGGACGACTCTTCAGGAAGACCCTTCAGGACGACCCTTCATGAGGACCCTTTAGGATGACCCTTTAGGATGAACCTTCAGAACGACCCTTCAGGATGGCCTTTAGGGATGACCCTTCAGGATGACCTTTCAGGACGACCCTTCTGGACAACCTTTCAGGATGACCCTTCAGGACGACTCTTCAGGATGACCCCTAAGGACGACCCTTCAAGAATACCCTTTAGGATGACCTTCCAGGACGACCCTTCAGGATGACCCTTCAGGATGACCCTTCAGGACGACCTTTCAGGACAACCCTTCAGAATGACCCTTCAGGATCACCCTTCATGACGACCCTTTAAGATGAACCTTCAGGATGACCCTTCAGGACGAACCTTCAGGAATACCCTTCAGAACGACCCTTCAGGATGACCATTCAGTAGTACCCTTCAGGACCACACTTCAGGATGACCCTTCAGGATGACCATTCAGGACGACCCTTCAGGATGACCCTTCAAGTCGACCCTTCAGGATTACCCTTCAGGATGACCCTTCAGGACGACTCTTCAGGAATAGAAGACCCTTCAAGATGAACCTTTAGGATTACCCTTCAGGATGACCTTTCAGGATGACCCTTTAGGATGACCCTTGAGGACCTTTCAGGACGACCATTCAAGACGAATCTTCAGCATGACCCTTCAGGACGACCCTTCAGGATGACCTTTCAGGATGACCCTTCAGGATGACCCTTCAGGACGACCCTTCAGGATGACCCTTCCGGACGACCCTTCAGGACGACCCTTCAGGACTGTATACGCCACCATATCCATGGTGAATAATACATTCACTCACTCACTCACTCACTCACTCACTCACTCACTCAGTCCACCCGATCCCTGGAGCCGATCACATCCTTTCGAACTTGCTGAATAGACGATTACAACTCAGCAGTTTCACGCCCGTGTGACCAGCACTGCCACACAACAGATAACGACACACACACAAGCATGCCATTAACCACACACGCATAACACACGAAAACACACATATTAACAGCCACCCCTGGATATATATATATTGTGAGATGTGTGAGAGTTATATCGGATGACGGTTTGTGACCCCAGGATAGTACCGTTAGTGCATGCTTATGGTGTCGCATACACAAACTCTAAATGATAAGTGAGTATGGCAACTCGAGAAGTGATGACCTAATGACTTCCAGAGGTTAAAACTCGATCGCACGCGAGAGAGAGGGTCGGTCTGTGAGACGTACAATGTGTGAAAAGTGCACTGGTGACTTAGAAACTAAATGGTATTGAAATAGGCTGGAACTAAAGTTTCGAGAGATAGTCAGATACAAGGTGAAGTGCTCAGAAGATAAAGTGTATGTGGTGACTTAAAGACTAAATGATATTGTGAAGTGTATAGAAGGAATTGTGATGAAGTGGAAGTGTAAATAAAGAAAAGAAAAAGGCACCCCTTGGAGTTTGTGTTCCCCGGATTAAGTCCTGCCAAATGTAACCTCCAAACCATAGAGGATACAGGACGACCCTTCAGGATGACCCTTCAGGATGACCCTTTAGGATGACCCTTCAGGACGAGCCTTTAGGATGACCCTTCTGGACGACCCTTCACCCTTCAGGGTGACTCTTCAGGACGACCCTTCAGAATGACCCTTCAGGACGACCCTTCAGGATTACCCATCAGGGCGATCCTTCAGGATGACCCTTCAGAACGACCCTTCAGGACGACTCTTCAGGATAACCTTTCAGGAGGACCCTTCTGGACGACCCTTTAGGATGACCCTTCAGGAGGACCCTTGAGGACGACCCTTCAGGACGACCTTTCAGGAAGACCCTTCAGGACGAACCTTCAGGATGACCCCTCAGGATGACCCTTCAGGATGACCCTACAGGACGATCCTTCGGGATGACTCTTCAGGATGACACTTCAGGACGACCCTTCAGGATGACCTTTCAGGATGATCCTTCAGGACAACCCTTCAGGATGACTCTTCAGGACGACCTTTCAGGATGACCCTTCAGGATGACGCTTTAGGACGACTCTTTAGGAAGACCATTCTGGACGACCCTTCAGGATGACCCTTCAGGATGACCCTTTCAGGACGACCCTTCAGGATGACCCCTGAGGACTACCCTTCAGGATGACCCTTTAGGACGACCCTTCAAGATGATCCTTTAGGACGACCCTTCAGGATGACCCTTCAGGACGACCCTTCATGAGCCTTCAGGACGACCTTTTAGGACGACCCTTAAGGATGACCTTTCAGGATGACCTTTCAGGACCACCCTTCAGGATGACCCTTCAGGACGACCCTTCAGGATGACCCATCTGGACGACCCTTCAGGATGACCCATCTGGACGACCCTTCAGGATGACTCTTCAGAATGACCCTTCAGGATGACCTTTCAGGACCACCCTTCAGGATGACCCTTCAGGACGACCCTTCAGGATGACCCATCTGGACGACCCTTCAGGATGACCCTTGACCCTTCAGGATGAACCTTCAGGGTCTTCTGCACTTTCAACTGGCAGTTGCAACTGTTCAGTTATAACTGTCAGTTGAAACTACACGTGTGTGGGTATCTCAGTGATACTGAAATACCCACACACGTGCAGTTTAAACTGACAGTTAAACTGTCAGTTGAAACTGCACATGTGTGGGTATCTCAACGATACAGATATATCCACACACGTGCAGTTTAAACTGACAGTTACAACTGCTCAGTTATAACTGTCAGTTGAAACTGCACGTGTGTGGGTATCTCCGTGATACTGATATACCAACGCACGTGCAGTTTCAACTGACAGTTGCAACTGCTCAGTTATAACTGTCAGTTGAAACTACACGTGTGTGGGTATCTCAGTGATACTGAAATACCCACACACGTGCAGTTTAAACTGACAGTTATAACTGAACAGTTATAACTGTCAGTTGAAACTGCACATGTGTGGGTATCTCAACGATACAGATATATCCACACACGTGCAGTTTAAACTGACAGTTACAACTGTTCAATTATAACTGTCAGTTGAATCTGCACATAAGTGGGTGTCTCAGTGATACTGATATACCCACACACGTGCAGTTTCAACTGACAGTTATAACTGAACAGTTATAACTGTCAGTTTAAACTACACGTGTGTGGCCGGCCTAACTCTCACTTCTCCGTTTGAGAGTCTCCTTCGTCTGTGTCCTCTTCCTCGTTCCTTTAACTCTTTCCCTCAATTCCTTTTCTTCTTCTTCTTCCTTATTCTCTCCGTTCCACTTCCTCCTCATCGAAATCCCTCTCCTCTATTTTCATTCCATTACGTGCTCTTTATCATCAATTCGCACGCAGCTTCTTCTGTCTGTTTATTCTTTCTATTCTTTCCCTATCAAATGATTTATCCTATTACTTCCATATATAGAATGGAGAGAGATAGAGAAAACGAGACAGGAGAGAGAGAAAATAAAAGAAAATTAGAGAGAATGGACAGAGAAAGAGAGAGAGAGAGAGAGAGAGAGAGAGAGAGAGAGAGAGAGAGAGAGAGAGAGAGAGAAAGAGAGAGAGAGAGAGAAAGAGAGAGA
>NC_134788.1:18408869-18416369 GCF_046742065.1 Oratosquilla oratoria | reverse complement strand
TTTGGGATTTTGTAAAAATCTACGAATTGTCTTTATATGTCGACCTAGTTTCTTGGCTACTTCACCAGCTGACTTTCCTTGCGCTATTTCCTTTATAATTTTGTTTCTCTCACACTCTGTAAGATCTTTCCCACGCCCCATTCTTTAATATTCAATAGGAGGACTATTATCTCTGTTCACCTGAAAAAAAAATTGGATTATTAAAAAACTAACAAAGATATTGACTTCAAATTTTAATGAAAGGCTACTGATAGTATAATCTAATGCCATGTAAATATTCATCTAAATCGACGTAGTAGTTATTGAGATATGGTAAAAATTCATCATGGACTATTAGCTCCGGTCGTAGTGTATACAAACGCTCGTTTCTTCTCTGGTCTACTTCCTTACCTCCTGTTTGATCATAACCATTTGTTACTCTCTTTTTCCTTCGTTATCTTACTCTCCTTCTTCTTCTTCCTCTTCTTCTTTCTCTCTCTTATCGCTTCTCTCTCTTTTACATTCTTTCCTCTTCCATTTCTATTCCGTCTCTTAAATTGTTCTCCCTCCCTCTTTCCCTCTCTTATCACCTTCCCTTTGCTCTCTAAATTCAAGAACCTCTTTATTCTCTTCTTCCTCTCATCACCTCTCTTTCCGTTCGTTTCTCTAGTTCTCTTTTGAAAATTATAAAGGATTACAAAGACGGAGCATGCTGACTGGAGACCTTTTGGTCCATAACTAGGTCGCATAATTAGCTTTTTTTATTTGTTGCACTAGTTCTTCTTGTTCTTCCTTATTCTTCTGTGACATCTATATTCCTTCGTCGTAAGTATATCGACATTATCTCCGTGTCTCTGTGTATTAGCCCCTCTTACATCTTTTGCAATATTTACTCCACGATTTTCTCTCCATCTTTCTCCAAAATATTTGTTTCGCTCTTACATTCCTTTCTCGTAAGTATATCTTCGTCTCTTCAAGATTTTGGTCGACATTATCTCTATGTCTCTGTGTATCAGCCCTTAGTCTCTCTTACATATTTTGCAATACTTACTCCACGATTTTCTCTTTCTCCTTTTCCAGGATACATGTTCCACTCTTATATTCCTTCGTCGTAAGTATATCTTTGTCTCTCAAATATTTTGGTCGACATTATCTCCATGTCTGTGTGTATCACCTCTTAGTCTCTCATACATCTTTTGCAATACTTACTCCACGATTTTCTCTCTATCTCTTTCTCCAGGACACATGTTCCGCTCTTACTCATTTTCTCCCCTGTTATGCCTCGAAACTCTCCTTCCACTCAGCGAACACCTCATGCCCTTTTCTCCGTGCCTCAATATCTCGGCCACATTTTCTCTAATTCTCTTAATCTTCAGAGATAAATCCTATGCTCCAATTGTTTCTTATACTACGTTAAACTATTTGTTTGTTTACTTATTTCTTTGTTTTTTATGTGGAAGACATTCAAAACGTAAAGAACTAAATGGCGTGAGTTGTGTGTGTGTAAGCGCGCGCGCGCGCGCGCGTGTGTGTGTGTGTGTGTAGGTGTGTGTGCGTTTATGTATGTGTGTGCGCTTGTGTGTATGTGTGTATATATATATGTGTGCTTGTGTGTACCTACGTCTCTATTTATAGGTTCCAGCGTAGGTGAGAACTTGCAAATATATGTGTATGTTTAAATTCTTATATAGGTGTACATGTTTGTATATAAGCGAGTGTGTCTTTGCCTACAAGCCTCGTCTTAACTCCCGGTGTGGTAGGGCAAGCCAGGGAGATGAATTGAATAGTTTGAAGTCAGGAGAAAGAGAGAGAGAAAGAGACAGAGAGAAAGAGAAAGAGAAAGAGAGAGAGAGAGAGAGGAGAGACAGAGTAGGAGAGACAGAGTAGGAGAGACGGAGTGGGAGAGAGAGGAGAGGAGAGAGAGGAGAGAGAGAAAAGGAGAGAGAGAGAGGAGAGAGAGGTAGGCAGACAGACAGACAGACAGACAGACAGACAGACAGACAGACATATAGACAGACATACCGAGACAGAGACAGAGACAGAGAGACAGGGACAGACAGACAGAGACAAACAGACTGAAACCCCGTAACTACCACGTGATGACGACAATAAAGATGAAAAAAAATCTCCTGACGACAACAGGAGCCGAAGTAAACGGGACCCCCCGGTGGGCGAAGAGGCTAATGCATGAAGGAAAGCAGTAGGGAGTTCTCCTGTGTCGGCTTCGAGATAGTCTCCCTCTCTCTCGAAATCTTCGTATTTCCATGAAACTTGTTTCTGCGTTATTGTCCTCTCCTTATCCTTCTCGAATTAACTTGCGTTGACGGCCATGCGCTCTCCTTAATTCTAATTTCGGCCAACGTTTATCTCGACTTCAGTTCTTCTTCTCGTTCTCCTTCTATAAGTAATATATCTTCATCCTCCCTTTCTCTTCTTGTCCTATCTGGCTCGTCTTTCGTGTTTCCTGCGTCCTTCCGTCTCAAGTCTTCTACTCTTTGTCTATGCTTTCTCATTTTCACTTTACAAAAGATTACAAAGGTGGAGTATGCCGACAGGAGACCTTTTGGTCCATAACTAGGTCGGATGCTAATATACACACACACACATATATATATATATATATATATATGATGTCCCCCAGGATCAAAGATGTGTAACTAAGTTTCCTATAGTATCATCCATGTAAACTAAGCAGTCAGTATGTATAAAAGAAAGGAATTTCATTTTGCTAAAGAAACATTGTTGAACTTCCAGCAGTATCCATCTTCAATATTCCTTTCAATTTGCCATCTATCTCCAATATTATCATTTTCATTTGGAGGTGCGTCCTCGAGGGGCTGGCAGTCGTTCTTCGAACTAGACCCAAGATTTCTTCATATGAGCTTTGTATTTCCAAAACCTTAATTACATAAGGAGTGCTGTGAACCGGTGACTGCTCTCCTCCATTCACTACGACAAGTTCTTGAAATATAAACAGTTCCACACACTAATAGAACAGACACGAGATCAAAGTTTCTTCCTAGAAATGTCTGTAGGAAGCTTCTGTGGGGTTTTCGGTTTCCATTCGATGCAACTTCCTGCAGAGACAGTGCAATGTAGTTCAGTTCGAAGCTTTAAGAATCATTTAGATAAACACCTAAGCAAGATGCTGTGATGATTATCATCTATTTTACAGGTAGTGCAATGTAGTTCAGTTCGAAGCTTTTAAGAATCATTTAGATAAACACTTAAGCAAGATGCTGTTATGATTATAATTTATTTCATATTATTTGTTTTTTTTATCATTTGTTTGTTTGATTTTCATTTATTATTAGTTATATGTCAATATTATTATTTACTATTTACCTCTTTGTTTATTATTTAGCTATACCTATGAATTTATCTATGTATTTTATATGTTATTTACGTTATTATAGTTTTTATATATTCATTTATTACTATTATGATTTTTTTTTCGCATCCGACCAAGATATGGACCAAAGGTCTCCTGTCGGCATGCTCCGCCTTTATAATCCTTTGTGACTCGAGGCAACAATTATTATCAGACTCAACATTGAGGTGATTATCTTGAGCACATCTTAGGCACTCACATGGGTCACAACTAAAATTTACATGAAGATTAAAACGTTCACAGGTTACGAACACACATATTTTTTCTCAAAATATATGCACACGTTTTTTTTGTTTTGTTTTTTGTTTTTCAAAGCAATATCTCTTCTGTCCTTAATATATAAAGACATATTTTCAAAATATCATATTTCCTTTATTCTCAAAATATAATCGCACATTTTTTTCAGAATATGATATCTCTTCATACACAGACAGCAATGGGGATGAGATGGTAATTAGTATAAAATATCAAGGAATACGTACTCTTTACTGAACTTGTACTAATTAACCTCCTTGACAGTTTTAACAAAATTATATAGTTGAATGTCAAATATATTTATTTTTCTGTTTATTTATTTTCCTCATACTATAATGGAGAATTATTTAATCTGATAATAAACAGGCTTGTTGATCCACAACCTTTGAGTACAAAGACAACCTCAGTGAATAAACATCCCTATTTGTATGATATACTCTGTATGACTATCAGCCTACAACAGCCAATGGTGGATGGCTCATTGTCATCAAAATAGATAAATGAATAACAAGTTATTAGAGAAACTGATTAAAAAAATTAATATAAATTTACAGATGAATAAATGAAGAAATAAACAAACAAAAATTATATACACAAATAAATGTAGACATAAACAAATTAATGAATCAAATGAATCGATAACAAAAATAATGATTACAAAACATAACATTTGTAACAATATCAACAATAAATCGCAGGACATAAATCACAGAAATACCAGACTGTTTCCTTTAATGCTGAATATGAAAAATGAAAAAAAAAAAACACAATGAAACGGTTTGAAGCAAAGCTCAAAGTTATGAAACATCGTGACATGGTAAGGAACCTTAACGTACCAAAACAATACTTTACCACAATGCAATAAGTGGAATGGTCCACTAAATGACGCAGCGGTGTGTTCCACATATACTTCTTCCAAAAAGGAAATTAAAAACTTTTATCTGTTGAAAAATGCCATAAATAACCCGAATACTGATAACAAGGAACAGAGCAATCAATAGGTCTGTGTAATCGAGCGTGCTCTGTGTGTGTGTGTGTGTGAGAGAGAGAGAGAGTGTGTGTGACTGTGTGTGTATGTGTGTGTGCGCACGCGCGCGTGTGTGTATGTGTGTGAAAGAGAGAGAGAGAAAGAGAGAGAGAGAGGGAGAATTTATGTGTACTTTCTTACGCATGTGCACATAAGTGTGTACATATGTTCACATATACGTGTGCACCAACTTGAGCAACCCGACACCTATTTATATGTTTAATTTACCATTTTGTTCACACTGTCCAATTCAAACAGTGATTGGTTTGTACTCGTTGTTCGACCTGGTTGTCAATTACTTATTTGCTGGTGGTGTGATTAACAACAACATATATCAATAAATCATTATATTTGGTATATATTCGCACTCATATTAACAATTGTTTTAACTGGGGCATCACAAGATTGTTAGGACTGTGCGGGTGGTGATTTAGATCTGTGTGTGTGCTTATGTCTTTTTTTTTTCCCTTTCCCTTTCTCTTTCTATATTTTCATTTTTCTGTCTCTCCCTTTCTCTCTCTCTCTTTTCCTTTCTGTATTTTCCTTTCTTTCTGTCCTTCCCTTTCTCTGTCTTCCCCTTTCTCTGTCCTTCCCTTTCTCTGTCGTTCCCTTTCTCTGTCCTTCCCTTTCTCTGTCCTTCCCTTTCTCTGTCCTTCCCTTTCTCTGTCCTTCCCTTTTTCTATCTTCCCCTTTCTCTTTCACTTTCTCTTTCTGTCTCCTTTTTTTCTCTTCTTTTCTCTCCGTCTGTCTGTCTGTCTATATATCAGTCTATGCGCCTTTGTCCTTACCTTTTTCTTCGTCTATCTGTGTCTAAATTTGACGTCTGTCTTTTTCTACCTGTCTTTGTTTTAGCTCATGCTAAGCTGCCAAGTAGAATCCATAAAGCCTAACGTAGACTATAACGGTGTATTTTTACTCTGATTCGTAAGACAACAGGCTTCAACGATATCTCGGTGGAACTGAATAGTATAGCTAAGTGCCAGACAGAGAGCTTATCCCTCGGGCTTTTCAAAATAGATCCCAAAGAGATAGGTTAGTAAGGCATACCTCTACTTAAAAGACACAAAAAAGCATTAAGAATCTCCTTGCGTTAGGCCCTGTTCATATTACCGGTTTGAACCGCATGGAAACCACGGAGTTATTGCATAGTCAAGGGAGAACCGTGAATTTTTGTGTGAACGCTTCCATTCATTCATACTATAATTGAAACCGCTAGTGTGAATAGCGCCTTATTAAAGACCACCAAGAGAGAGAACAACAGAAGAAAAGAGAGAACATAGGAATAGAAGAGTAAAGGAGACTGCAAGAGACCATAAGGCCTACACTAGGCAGTTCCAAGTCCATTAACACCTTTCATCCCCATCCACAAAGTTATCTAACCTTCTTTTAAAACAACTAGTAGTTTCAGGTCTCACTACATGGTTACTAAGTCTATTCTAGTCGCTCACCACTCTATTAGTAAACTAGTTCCTGCGTATTTCTCTCCTAAATCTAAATTTGTCTAATTTAAATTAATATCTACAAATCCTCCTCTACTGTTTTAATACGATGACTATGTCTGCATCATCCTTCTTGAGGTCAGGTATCGTATCTCTCTTCTCTTTTGTAAATACCGAGAGAAAACATCTTTTAAACGTCTCGTTCATTTTTTTTTCTCAATTTATCAAGATATCCTTGTCAGATTTAACTGAGCTTATTTTTTCCACTAGTCTGGTAATCTTAATTTTGTATTTCCACTTTGAGTGTGCTCTTCTATCCAGTCTTCCAATTGCACTATACCTACTCATAGTCCTAAGAAATATAGCTAGATAGCTAGACAGGCAGACAGACAGTCAGATAGGCAAAGACAGAAAGACAGACAGGCAGACAGGCAAGCAGGTAGGCAGACAGACAGACAGACAGATAGACAGACAGACAGCAGGCAGGCGGACAGGAAGACAGACAGAGACAAGCAGGCAGACAGGCAGGCAGGCAGGCAGACATAGATATAGATAGATTTAGAAATATAGTTAGATATAGATAGACAATCAGTCATGGAAATGAATAACGTTAGATATAACAATGCACTTCAGTTATATGGTTCCCAACGTGATTCTCATAAACCAACATTCAGATATCAATATTTCAGAGTCGCCCGGATTTCACTAAAGGGCTCGTTATCGGTATGTGGGACCATTTGTAAATCTAGTTCTCACCCTTCAGGACCCCTCAGGACAGAAGGACCCCTCAGGACGCAGGACACCCCAGGACCGCAGTACACCCAAGGACCGCAAGACCCCTCAGGACCGCAGGACCCCTCAGGACCGCAGGACCCCTCAAGACAGAAGGACCCCTCACGACCGCAGGACCGCAGGACCCCCCCAGGACCGCAGGACTCCCCAGGACCACAGGACCCCTCAAGACCGCATGATCCCTCAGGACCGCAGGACCCCTCAGGACCGCAGGACCCCTCAGGACCGCAGGACCCCTCAGGACCGCAGGACACCCCAGGACCGGAGGACCCCCTAGGACCGCAGGGCCCCCAGGACCGCAGGACCCCTCAGGACCGCAGGGCCCCCAGGACCGCAGGACCCCTCAGGACCGCAGGACCCCTCAGGACCGCAGGACCCCTCAGGACCGCAGGACCCCCCAGGACCGCAGGACCCCTCAGGACCGCAGGACACCCCAGGACCGCAGGATCCCCCACGACTACAGGACACCCCAGGACCGCAGGACCCCCCAGGACCGCAGGACCCCCCAGGACCGCAGGACCCCTCAGGACCGCAGGACCCCTCAGGACCGCAGGACCCCTCAGGACCGCAGGACCCCTCAGGACCGCAGGACCCCTCAGGACCGCTGGAGCCCTCAG
>NC_134788.1:18378869-18398869 GCF_046742065.1 Oratosquilla oratoria | reverse complement strand
GTAGCGTAGCTGGTAAAGCAATGCTTGGAGAGGGAAAATGGAGAACAAGAACTGTTAATGTCCCCCAGGATCAAAGATGTGTAACTAAGTTTCCTATAGTATCATCCATGTAAACTAAGTAGTCAGTATGTATAAAAGAAAGGAATTTCATTTTGCTAAAGAAACATTGTTGAACTTCCAGCAGTATCCATCTTCAATATTCCTTTCGATTTGCCTTCTATCTCCAATATTATCATTTTCATTTGGAGGTGCGTCCTCGAGGGGCTGGCAGTCGTTCTTCGAACTAGACCCAAGATTTCTTCATATGAGCTTTGTATTTCCAAAACCTTAATTACATAAGGAGTGCTGTGAACCGGTGACTGCTCCCCTCCATTCACTACGACAAGTTCTTGAAATATAAACAGTTCCACACACTAATAGAACAGACACAAGATCAAAGTTTCTTCCTAGAAATGTCTGTAGGAAGCTTCTGTGGGGTTTTCGGTTTCCATTCGATGCAACTTCCTGCAGAGGCAGTGCAATGTAGTTCAGTTCGAAGCTTTAAGAATCATTTAGATAAACACCTAAGCAAGATGCTGTTATGATTATGAATTTTATATTATTTGTTTTTGTTTTTGTTTTTATCATTTGTCTGTTTGATTTTCATTTATTATTAGTTATATGTCAATATATTATTATTTACTATTTACCTGTTTGTTTATTATTCAACTATACCTATGCATTTATCTATGTATTTTATATGTTATTTACATTATTATAGTTTTTATTTATTCATCTATTATTATTATGATTTTTTTTCGCATCCGCCTTTATAATCCTTTGTGACTTGAGGCAACAAGTATTATCGGAAATCAACATTGAGGTGATTATCTTGAGCACATCTTAGGCACTCACATGGGTCACAACTAAAATTCACATGAAGATTAAAACGTTCACAGGTTACGAACACACATATTTTTTCACAAAATATGTGCACACGTTTTTTTTTTTTTTTTTTTTTCAAAGCAATATCTCTTCTGTCCTTAATATATAAAGACATATTTTCAAAATATTATATTTCCTTTATTCTCAAAATATAATCGCACATTTTTTTCAGAATATGATATCTCTTCATACACAGACAGCAATGAGGATGAGATGGTAATTAGTATAAAATATCAAGGAATACGTACTCTTTACTGAACTTGTACTAATTAACCTCCTTGACAGTTTTAACATAATTATATAGTTGAATGTCAAATATATTTATTTTTCTGTTTATTTATTTTCCTCATACTATAATGGAGAATTATTTAATCTGATAATAAACAGGCTTGTTGATCCACAACCTTTGAGTACAAAGACAACCTCAGTGAATAAACATCCCTATTTGTATGATATACTCTGTATGACTATCAGCCTACAACAGCCAATGGTGGATGGCTCATTGTCATCAAAATAGATAAATGAATAACAAGTTATTAGAGAAACTGATTAAAAAAATTGATATAAATTTACAGATGAATAAATGAAGAAATAAACAAACAAAAATTATATACACAAATAAATGTAGACATAAACAAATTAATAAATCAAATGAATCGATAACAAAAATAATGATTACAAAACATAACATTTGTAACAATATCAACAATAAATCGCAGGACATAAATCACAGAAATACCAGACTGTTTCCTTTAATGCTGAATATGAAAAAAAAAAAACAATGAAACGGTTTGAAGCAAAGCTCAAAGTTATGAAACATCGTGACATGGTAAGGAACCTTAACGTACCAAAACAATACTTTACCACAATGAAATAAGTGGAATGGTCCACTAAATGACGCAGCGGTGTGTTCCACATATACTTCTTCTAAAAAGGAAATTAAAAACTTTTATCTGTTGAAAAATGCCATAAATAATCCGAATACTGATAACAAGGAACAGAGCAATCAATAGGTCTGTGTAATCGAGCGTGGTGTGTGTGTGTGTGTTTACCTAGTTGTACCTAGTTGTATTTACCTAGTTGTATTTTACAGGAAGGGGAGCTATGCTCGTGGGGTCCCGTCTTCATATCTCTTTTTATCTAAACTATTTTTAAATTCATGTATTGTTTTTGCACACACCACTTTCTCATCTAACTTGTTCCAACTGTCTATTACTCTGTGAGGAAAGCTGTTCTTTTTCAGATCTCTTCTATAGCTGTCTTTTTTTATTTTCTTTCCGTGTCCTCTTGTATTTCTGTCATCCCATTTTATCAGATTCTCTCTATCAGTAATTTCTATGCCTTTCATGATTCTGTAAATAGCTATCAAATCTCCTCTCTCTCTTCTTTGCTCTAGTGTCTGTAGTTCAAGTTTTTCTAGTCTCTCTTCATATGATAGTTTTGAGAGTGTTGGTGCCAATTTTGTAATTGCTCTTTGTATTCTTTCAAGTTTTTTTATACATTTTTTTGTACTTAGTGACCATATCGTTGCTGCATATTCCAATCTTGGTCTTATCAGGGTGATTAGGATTTTCTTCACCATTTCTTCATCCAGGTATGTAAATGCAACTTTGATTGTTCTTATTAAATTATAAGTTTCTCCAAAAATCTTATTTATATGTTTCTCAGGTGACATATTATTCATAACAATGACTCCCAGGTCCTTCTCATTTTCTACTTTTTTTATTCCTTCTTCTCCCAATTTATATGCTCCTGTTATTCTGTTTTTGCTTTTTCCAAATTCCATTATACTACACTTTTTTGTATTGAACTCCATCTCCCACTTCCTACTCCATTCCTGTACTTTATTTAGATCTCTCTGTAGTGATTCACAATCTTCTTCTGTTTTCACTCTTTTCAGTAGTTTTGCATCATCTGCAAAGAAGCTCATATAGCTTTCAATTCCTTCATCCATATCATTAATATATATAGCAAACATTATTGGGGCCA
Organism: Oratosquilla oratoria; assembly: GCF_046742065.1. Lineage (NCBI taxonomy): Eukaryota > Metazoa > Arthropoda > Malacostraca > Stomatopoda > Squillidae > Oratosquilla > Oratosquilla oratoria. Next base: position 18,395,956 of record NC_134788.1, on the reverse strand, counting down.
GAACTGTTCCCTGCGGAACACCGCTTATTACTTCATCCCATTTTGAGTGCTGGTCTCTTATCACTACTCTCATTTTTCTTTCTTGCAAAAAGTCTTCCATCCAATTTAGCAGTTTGCCCTGTATTCCTCCTTCAGTTTCTAATTTCTTAAGCAACTTCTTATGTGGTACTTTGTCAAAAGCTTTCTTTAGGTCTAGAAATGCACAGTCCGCCCATCCATCTCTTTCTTGTATTATATCTATTAGCCTTGAATAGAAACATATTAAATTGGTGACGCATGATCGTCCTTGTCTGAATCCAAATTGCCTTGGATTTAACACTTTGTGTGTGTGTGTGTGTGTGTGTGTGTGTGTGTGTGTGTGTGTGTGTGTGTGTGTGTGTGTGTGTGTGTGTGTGTGTGTGTGCGTGTGTGTGTGTGTGAGACAGAGAGAGAGAGAGAGTGTGTGTGATTGCGTGTGTGCGCACGCGCGCGCGTGTGTGTATGTGTGTGAAAGAGAGATAGAGAGAGAGAGAGAAAGAGAGAGAGAGAGAGAGAATTGGTGTGTACTTTCTTACGCATGTGCACAGAAGTGTGTACATATGTTCACATATACGTGTGCACCAACTTGAGCAACCCGACACCTATTTATATGTTTAATTTACCATTTTGTTCACACTGTCCAATTCAAACAGTGATTGGTTTGTACTCGTTGTTCGACCTGGTTGTCAATTACTTATTTGCTGGTGGTGTGATTAACAACAACATATATCAATAAATCATTATATTTGGTAAATATTCGCACTCATATTAACAATTGTTTTCACTGGGGCCTCACAAGATTTTTATGACTGCGGGTGGTGATTTAGACCTGTGTGTGTGCTTATGTCTTTTTTTTTTATCCTTTCCCTTTCTCTTTCTATATTTTCATTTTTCTGTCTCTCCCTTTCTCTCTCTCTCTTTTCCTTTCTGTATTTTCCTTTCTTTCTGTCCTTCCCTTTCTCTGTCTTCCCCTTTCTCTGCCCTTCCCTTTCTCTGTCCTTCCCTTTCTCTGTCCTTCCCTTTCTCTCTCCTTCCCTTTCTCTGTCCTTCCCTTTCTCTGTCCTTCCCTTTCTCTGTCTTCCCCTTTCTCTTTTACTTTCTCTTAGTCCCCTTTTTTTCTCTTCTTTTCTCTTTGCCTTCCTGTCTGTCTGTCTGTCTGTCTATATATCAGTCTATGCGCCTTTGTCCTTACTTTTTTCTTCGTCTATCTATGTCTAAATTTGACGTCTGTCTTTTTCTACCTGCTTAAGTCTGTCTTTGTTTTAGCACATGCTAAGCTGCCAAGTAGAATCCATAAAGCCTAACGTATACTATAACGGTGTATTTTTACTCTGATTCGTAAGACAACAGGCTTCAACGATATCTCGGTGGAACTGAATAGTATAGCTAAGTGCCAGACAGAGAGCTTATCCCTCGGGCTTTTCAAAATAGATCCCAAAGAGATAGGTTAGTAAGGCATACCTCTACTTAAAAGACACAAAAAAGCATTAAGAATCTCCTTGCGTTAGGCCCTGTTCACATTACCGGTTTGAACGGCATGGAAACCACGGAGTTATTGCATAGTCAAGGGAGAACCGTGAATTTTTGTGTGAACGCTTCCATTAATTCATACTATAATTGAAACCGCTAGTGTGAATAGCGCCTTATTAAAGACCACCAAGAGAGAGAGAGAACATCAGAAGAAAAGAGAGAACATAGGAATATAATAGTAAAGGAGACTACAAGAGACCATAAGGCCTACACTAGGCAGTTTCAAGTCCATCAACACCTTTCATCCCCATCCATGAAGTTATCTAACCTTCTTTTAAAACAACTAATAGTTTCAGGGCTCACTAATGACATGGTTACTAAGTCTATTCCAGTCGCTCATCACTGTTAGTAAACTAATTCCTGCCTATCTCTCCTAAATCTAAATATGTCTAATTTAAATTAATTTCTACAAATCCTCCTCTACTGTTTTAATACGATGACTATGTCTGCATCATCCTTCTTGAGGTCAGGTATCGTATCTCTCTTCTCTTTTGTAAATACCGAGAGAAAACGTCTTTTAAACGTCTCGTTCATTTTTTTTTCTCAATTCATCAAGATATCCTTGTCAGATTTAACTGAGCTTATTTTTTCCACTAGTCTGGTAATCTTAATTTTGTATTTCCACTTTGAGTGTGCTCTTCTATCCAGTCTTCCAATTGCACTATACCTACTCATAGTCCTAAGAAATATAGCTAGATAGCTAGACAGACAGACAGACAGTCAGATAGGCAAAGACAGAAAGACAGACAGGCAGACAGGCCAGCAGGCAGGCAGGCAGACAGACAGACAGACAGACAGACAGATAGACAGACAGCAGGCAGGCGGACAGGAAGACAGACAGAGACAAGCAGGCAGACAGGCAGGCAGGCAGGCAGACATAGATATAGATAGATTTAGATATATAGTTAGATATAGATATAGATAGACAATCAGTCATGGAAATGAATTACGTTAGATATAACAATGCACTTCAGTTGTATGGTTCCCAACGTGATTCTCATAAACCAACATTCAGATATCAATATTTCAGAGTCGCCCGGATTTCACTAAAGGGCTCGTTATCGGTATGTGGGACCATTTGTGAATCTAGTTCTCACCCTTCAGGACCCCTCAGGACAGAAGGACCCCTCAGGACGCAGGACACCCCAGGACCGCAGGACACCCCAGGACCGCAGGACACCCCAGGACCGCAGGACCCCTCAGGACCGCAGAACACCCCAGAACCGCAGGACCCCCCAGGACCGCAGGACCCCCCAGGACCGCAGGACCCCCCAGGACCGCAGGACACCCTAGGACCGCAGGCCCCCCAGGACCGCAGGACCCCCAGGACCGCAGGACCCCCCAGGACCGCAGGACCCCCCAGGACCGCAGGACACCCCAGGACCGCAGGACCCCTCAGGACCGCAGGACCCCCCAGTACCGCAGGACCCCCCAGGACCCCCCAGGACCTTATGACCCCCCAGGACCTTAGGACCCCCCAGGACCTTAGGACCCCCCAGGACCACAGGACCCCTCAGGACCGCAGGACACCCATGGACCGCAGGACCCCTCAGGGCCGCAGGACCCCCCAGGACCGCAGGACCCCCCAGGACCGCAGGACCCCCAAGAACCGCAGGACACCCCACGACCGCAGGACACCTCAAGACCGCAGGACCCCCCAGGACCCCCCAGGACCGCAGGACCCCCAGGACCGCAGGACCCCCCAGGACCACAGGACCCCCCAGGGCCGCAGGACGCCACAGGACCGCAGGACACCTCAGGACCGCAGGACACCCCAGGACCACAGGACCCCTCAGGACCGCAGGACCTCTCAGGACCGCAGGACCCCCAGGACCGCAGGACCCCTCAGGACGGCAGGAACCCCCAGGACCGCAGGACCTTCCAGAACCGCAGGACCCCCCAGGATCGCAGGACCCCTCAGGACCGCAGGACCCCCCAGGACCGCAGGACCCCTCAGGACCGCAGGAGCCCTCAGGACCGCAGGAGCCTTCAAGACCGCAGGACCCCTGAGGACCGCAGGACCCCCCAGGACCGCAGGACCCCCCAGGACCGCAGGACCGCTCAGGACCGCAGGAGCCCTCAGGACCGCAGGACCCCTCAGGACAACAGGACCCCTCAGGACCGCAGGACCCCTCGGGACCGGAGCACCCCTCAGGACCGCAGGACCACATCAGGACCGCAGGACCCCTCAGGACCGCAAAACAACTCCTCAGTATGACCTTTCAGGATGACCCTTCATGACGACCCTTCAGGATGACCCTTCAGGACGACCCATCAGGACGACCCTTTAGGACCACCCTTCAGAATGACACTTCAGGACCACCCTTCAGGATGACACTTCAGGACCACCCTTCAGGATGACCCTTCAAGACGACCCTTCAGGACGACCCTTCAGGACGACACTTCAGGATAATCCTTCAGGAAGACACTTTAGGATGACCCTTCAGGACGACCCTTCAGAATGACCCTTCAGGACTACCCTTCAGTACCCTTCAGGACTACCCTTCAGTACCCTTCAGGACTACCCTTCAGTACCCTTCAGGACTACCCTTCAGTACCCTTCAGGACTACCCTTCAGTACCCTTCAGGACTACCCTTCAGTACCCTTCAGGACTACCCTTCAGTACCCTTCAGGACTACCCTTCAGTACCCTTCAGGACTACCCTTCAGTACCCTTCAGGACTACCCTTCAGTACCCTTCAGGGACCCTTCAGTACCCTCAGAACTACCCTTCAGTACCCTTCAGGACTACCCTTCAGTACCCTTCAGGACTACCCTTCAGTACCCTTCAGGACTACCCTTCAGTACCCTTCAGGACTACCCTTCAGTACCCTTCAGGACTACCCTTCAGTACCCTTCAGGACTACCCTTCAGTACCCTTCAGGACTACCCTTCAGTACCCTTCAGGATGACCCTTCAGTACCCTTCAGGACTACCCTTCAGTACCCTTCAGGACTACCCTTCAGTACCCTTCAGGACTACCCTTCAGTACCCTTCAGGACTACCCTTCAGTACCCTTCAGGACTGCCCTTCAATACCCTTCAGGATGACCCTTCAGGACCACCCTTTAGGATGACCCTTCAGGACCACCCTTCAGGATGACCCTTCAAGATGACCCTTCAGGACGTCCCTTCAGGCCGACCCTTCAGGATGACCTTTCAGGATGACCCTTCACGATGACCCTTTAGGACGACACTTCAGGATGACCCTTCAGGATGACCCTTCAGGATGACCCTTCAGGATGACCCTTCAGGATGACCCTTGAGGACGACCCATCAGGGTGACCCTTCCGGATGACCCTTCGGGACGACCTTTCAGGATGACCCTTCAGGACGACCTTTCAGAATGACCCTTCAGGACGACCTTTCAGGATGACCCTTCAGGACTACCCTTCAGGAATACCCTTCAGGACGAACCTTCAGGAACACCATTCAGGACGACCCTTCAGGACGAGTCTTCAGGATGACCCTTCAGGATGACCCATCAGAACTACCCTTCAGGATGTTCCTTCAAGACGACCCTTCAGGATGACCCTACCGGACAACCCTTGACCATTCAGGACGACCCTTCAGGACGAACATTGGGGACGATCCTTCAGGACTACCCTTCAGGATGACTCTTCAGGATGACCTTTCAGGAAGACCCTTCAGGACGACACCACAGGACGACCCATCAGGACGACCCTTCAGGATGATTCTTCACGACGATCCTTCAGGATGACCCTTCAGGACCTTTCAAGACGACCCTAAGGGACGGCCCTTCAGGATGACCCTTCAGAACGACTATTCAAGACGAATCTTCAGGATGACCTTTCACGATGATCCTTCGGGACGATCCTTCAGGATGACCTTTCAGGTTGACCCTTCAGGATGACCTTTCAGGTTGACCCTTCAGGATGACCTTTCAGGATGACCCTTCAGGACGACCCTTCAGGATGACACTTCAGGGTGACCCTTCAAGACGACCTTTAAAGATCACCCTTCGGGACGACCCTTCAGGACGACCTTTCAGGACAACCCTTCCGGATGACCCTTCAGGACGACCTTTCAGGATGACCCTTCAGGACGACCTTTCAGGATGACCCTTCAGGACGATCTTTCAGGATGACCCTTCAATACGACCCTTCAGGACGAACCTTAAGGAAGACCCTTCAGGACGAGCCTTCAGGATAACCCTTCAGAACTACCCTTCAGGATGACCCTTCAAGACGACCCTTCAGGATGACCCTGCAGGACAACCCTTCAGGACAACCCTTCAAGACGACCCTTGACCCTTCAGGACGAACATTGGGGACGACCCTTCAGGATGACCCTTCAGGACTACCCTTCAGGATGATTTTTCAGAATGACCTTTCAGGAAGACCCTTCTGGACGACACTTAAGGACGACCAATCAGGATGACCCTTCAGGACGACCCTTCAGGATGATTCTTCAGGACGACCCTTCAGGACCTTCCAGGACGACCCTAAGGGACGGCTCTTCAGGATGACCCTTCAGGACGACCCTTCAAGACGAATCTTCAGTATGACCCTTCAGGACGAGCCTTTAGGATGACCTTTCACGATGACCCTTCTGGACGATCCTTCAGGATGACCCTTCAGGATGACCCTTCAGGACAACCCTTCAGGATGACCCTTCAGGACGACCCTTCAGGATTATCCTTCAGGACGACCCTTCAGGATTATCCTTCAGGACGACTCTTCAGGATTACCCTTCAGGACGAATCTTCAGGATGACCCTTCAGGACGACCCTTCAGGATGATCTTTCAGGATGACCCTTCAGGACGACCCTTCAGGACCACCCTTCAGAATTACCTTTCAGAACGACCCTTCAAGATCACCATTCAGGACGATTCTTTTAGTCGACCCTTCAGGATGACCCTTCAGGACGACCCTTCAGGACGACCCTTCAGGATGACCCTTCAGGACTACCTTTCACATTGAACCTTCAGGAAGACCCTTTAGGATGACCCTTCAGAACGACCCTTCAAGATGGCTTTTCAGTATGACCCTTCAGGATGACCTTTGAGAATGACCCTTCAGGACGAACCTACAGGATGACCCATCAGGACCACCCTTCAGGATGACCTTTCAGGACGACCCTTTAGGACTACCCGTCAGAATAACCCTTCATGACGACCCCTCAGGATGACCCTTGAGGACTACCCTTGAAGACGAACCTTCAAGATGACCTTTCAGGACGACCCTTCAAGATGACCCTTTAGGATGACCATTCTGGATGACCCATCATGACGATCCTTCAGGATGACCCTTCAGGACAACCTTTCAGGACGACCTTTCAGGATGACTCTTCAGGATGACCTTTCAGGACGACCTTTCAGGATGACCCTTCAGGACGACTCTTCAGGATTACCCCTAAGGACGACCCTTCAGGAATACCCTTCAGGATGACCTCTCAGGATGACCCTTCAGGACGACCTTTCAGGACAACCCTTCAGAATGACCCTTCAGGATTACCCTTCAGGACGACCCTTTAAGATGACCCCTCAGGAATACCCTTCAGGACGACCCTTCAGGGTAACCATTCAGTAGTACCCTTCAGGACGACCCTTCAGGAATACCCAACGGGATTACCCTTCAGGATGACCCTTCAGGACGACTCTTCAGGAAGAACCTTCAGGACGACCCTTTATGAGGACCCTTCAAGATGACTCTTCAAGACGACCTTACAGGAGGACCCTTCAGGAGGACCCCTCAGGATGGCCTTTAGGGATAACCCTTCAGGATGACCTCTCAGGACGACCCTTCTGGACGACCCTTCAGGACGACCTTTCAGGATGACCCATCAGGACGACTCTTCAGGATGACCATTAAGGACGACCCTTCAGGAATACCCTTCAGAATGACCATTTCAGGAAGATCCTTTAGGACGACCCTTCAAGGTGAATCTTTAGGATGACCCTTCAGGACGACCTTTCAGGACGACCCTTCAGGATGACCCTTCTGGATGATCCTTTAAGACGACCCTTCAGGCTGACTCTTCAGGACCGTTCAGGACGACTCTTCAGGATGACCCTTCAGGACAACCCTTCAGGATGACCATTCAGGACGACCCTTCAGAATGACCCTTCAGGACGACTCTTTAGGATGACCCTTCAGGACGATCCTTCAGGATGACCATTCAGGACGACCCTTCAGAATGACCCTTCAGGACGACCCTTTAGGATGACCCTTCATGACGACCTTTTAGGATGACCCTTCAGGACGACCCCTTAGGGTGACCCTCCTGGACGACCCTTCAGGATGACCCTTTACCCTTAAGGGTGACCCTTCAGGATGACCCTTCATTGCGATCCTTCAGGATGACCCTTCAAGACGACTCTTCAGGATAACCTTTCAGGAAGACCCTTCTGGACGACCCTTCAGGATGACTATTTAGGATGACCCTTCAGGACGACCCTTTAGGATGACCCTTCGGGATGACCCTTCAGGATGACACTTCAGGATGACCCTTCAGGATGACTCTTCAGGACAACCCTTCAGGATGACCCTTTAGGACGACTCTTCAGGAAGACCATTCTGGACGAACCTTCAGGACGACCCTTCAGAATGACCCTTTAGGATGACCCTTTCAGGACGACTTTGAGGACGGCTCCAGAGGACTACCCTTCAGGACGACCCTTCATGATGATCCTTTAAGACGACCCTTCAGAAGGATGACCCTTCAGGACCTTTCAGGACGACCCTTAAAGACAAATCTGCAGGACGACCTTTCAGGATGACCATTCATGACCCTTCAGGACGACCCTTAAGGATGACCCTTCAGGACGACCCTTCAGAATGACCCTTCAGGATGACCTTTCAGTGTTACGCTCCTCCGAAGACCAAGGACTATGTCCACTGGAAGAAGCGAACTAGAGTAATTGCTAGGTGAGAGAACAAAACCAATGGTCTAAGTTTCTGTGTTTATTTCGAGTGCTAGAGTGTGTGTATGTGTGGGAGTATGAAGTGGTCGGGTACAACTACTCTGTATTGTTTCCTGTCATAGACATTAGTGACGGTGTGGTATAATATGCCATCTGGCATTATAGAAAAATCTGATAAAGGAAGTTTTGATGGCGGTGGCTCCGCTGTTTCTCCGCGTAGGTACTGTTTTATTTTGCCCCAAAATGGGTGTTCATCCTGTTTACTTCTAACCTCATTTGGGTCCCATTGGACAATTTCATCCGGAGCTTGCACACTCCTCTCTATTTCCTTTGTTGTTGACGATACTATGCAAGAGTCAATGGGGTGGTTTGCCTCCCTTATTCTAGACAAGGCATCCGCCACCAGGTTCGATCTTCCGGGTATGTATTGAATTGCCAAATCAAAGTCTGCCACTGCCATCTGCCATCGTAACACGCGCGTACTCGATCCTGAGTATCCGAACAGCCATTGTAGTGGTCTGTGATCGCTTACTACCGTTACCGGAAATCCTAATATAAGTGGTCTGTTCACTGTCAATCCATAGTACACCGCGAGTGCCTCCCTCTCCACCGCTGAGTATTTCCTCTCACTGTCATTTAGCGTGCGACTGAAAAACGAGATAGGTCGTCTATGACCGTTCTCGTCAGGCTGTTGTAGCACGCCCCCGATCGCAAAATCACTTGCGTCTGTGTTGAGCACGAAGTCCTTTGTGAAATCTGGGTATGAAAGGGTCACATCCTGCGTGAGGGTATTCTTTAGTGTTTGAAAAGCCTCATCTGCTTCCTGTGTCCAACTTAGTGTGATTTTTGCATTACTTTTGTGACGTGGCCCCTTCATCATCCCCGTGAGAGGTTTGGCAATATGTGCGAAATTTCGAATAAATTTTCTGTAATAGTTTGTGAGTCCCATGAACTGTTGTAGTTCATTTAACTTAACTGGTCTCGGGAAGTCTCTGATGGCTGCGATCTTTTCTGCTTGGGGTCGTATGCCTTCCTTTGATATCACGTGCCCCAGATAGTTAATCTCATCCTTAAAGAAATCACACTTTTCCAGTTTGAGGGAGAGGTTTACCGATTTTAGCCTTGCCAACACATCCTCCAAGTTTTTTAGATGTCCGTCCCAAGAGGACCCAAAAACAACCACATCGTCCATATAAACAAACGCTGCTCTGCCAATTAGCCCCGTTAATGCCATGTTCATCACTCTCTGAAAACATGAGGGGGCATCCTTCAATCCAAATGGCAAGGTACGGTATTCGTAATGCCCGTCTGGTGTACTAAAGGCTGTTTTCTCTCTACTATCTGGTGTCAGGGGAATTTGATGATATCCCTGTCGAAGATCTACACATGAGAATATTGTGCTCTTTCCTAAACTCCTTAAGAGTGAATCGATGTTGGGCAGCGGGAATCTGTCATCTTCAATTACTTTATTCAATCCTCGAAAGTCTAAACACAATCTTAAGGATCCGTCTCTCTTAACAACTGGTACTAGGGGGCTGTTGTAAGGCGATCTAGATGGTTGTATGATGCCCTTCCTACACATCTCCCTTATCTGAGTTTTCACTTCCTCCTGGTGTTTCATAGGAATAGGGTATGGACGCTTGAAAACAGGTGGTCCGGCACACCGTATCTCATGGAAGAAGTACGGGGTAACTGTCAGAGGCTCATCTTCTAGTGAGAACACTTGTTCATACTTTGTCACTAGCGCCCTTAGCTCCTTGTTCTCCTTGCTATTTTGTTCTGGAAATTTTGAATTAACAATTTCAAGCAATTTTCTGATACGTGAATCCCTTGATATCAATCCTATAACTTGTTCCTTTGAATTCAATCTTCCAATTTGTTTACATTTCTCCTCTTGAGTTTGGTCAATTTGCACTTCCCCCAGTAGATTTACCTCACCTACTGGGGAATCAGGCATTATTTCTATTTCCTCCGGTTGTAAATGGAGGTACGGTGCCTTGAACCAAAAATCTCCTTTGTTGTTTTGTTGAAGCTCTACAATTCCGCCGGTTAAAATCTGGCTACCTTCTGCTCTCTCGCGGGGCACGAACTCTGCCCTGACGTTTGGAGGTATAATTCCTAAACCTTTGCTTTTAACTACCAAACCGAATCCAGCTAAACTCTAGGCTTCGATAAAACGGACGGGGAATGTACACTTGTGTGGTCCTGCTCTCTCCTTTGTGCTTGGTTCACATGGGTCAGGAGGTGATGTAACGATGTTGTTCTTGTGAAGACCGGGTGTTGATGACGTACTCCCACTAAATTCCTCATGTTGCAATTTTGTCTCATTGCATCTCTTGTCTGAGGCCCCCGCATGCCCGTACTCACACCAGTTCATCAAAACATGCTTCTTATCCGCAAGGCACTCAATATTTCCCTGTCTAGAGGGAATGAGTTCCGCCGGGACCCTTTCGCCTCGTATGTATATCTCTAGTGGTGCTATTTTTAGTCTCACCTGGTTCTCTAGCGCGAAGTCCATGCCTAGGATTAAGTCCACCGGAAGTTTTGTTTCACTCACAACAAGAAAGTTATGTTCAACCTCAGTGGATGGAAAGGTTAATGTGAGCAGTACGGATCCTATATGACGTAGTGGGGATCCATTTACTGTTCTTAACTCGACCCCTTTTCTTCCGTAGTGGTTCCTCTTACTGGGGGCCACCGCCCCCTCTTGTACTAGGGACACTTCCGCACCTGTATCTAACATAATCTTCCGTGTCTCACCATCAACTCGTGCATTTAGTATAATCAGGCCTTTCCCTTTTGCTTGTTTTGTTTGTGCAACTTGCACCAGCAGGGTTGAGCTCCCTCTGTGTCCTTTCTCTGTTGCTACTGACTTCTCTATTTTTCTTGTTAATAATCTCGTCGTCCCATCTTTCGGAACTTCCTGTGGCCTCCCTCGTTTTTTGAAATATTATACTTCTGGGTTGTCCTTCCTTGTATCAACGCCCAGTTTCGTTTGCCTGCCTGGCCTATCGAAGGGCAGTTAACTCTGTCATGTCCCCACCCCCAACACTTCAGGTACTGAGAGTCAGGGCGGTGTTGCCCCTGCCACCTGGAGGTGTTAGAGGTGCTCATTCCTGTTTGGTATGCGTCATCCCGAAACCAACATCTCTCCTTAGAATGGCCTGTACGACGGCAAACTTCGCAGTGTGGTATGAAACGCCTCCTTTTAGGTTCCCTCTCACCGGCACTATATTCTAATTCTCTCTTCGTACTCTTATCAGAGCCAAACCCATGTGCTCTGTTGGTCCTGCTTCCTCCATCATACCTCCTTTCAGACCTTCTTTTCCCTGGCACCTCCAGTCGAGATCTGGTATGAGCAGCTGTCATCATGTTCACTTCTTGTTCTGACGTTTCTTGCAAAATCTCTCTCCTACTTAGTTTGAGTTCTGGGTGACTTGTAACATAACTAAGTGCCCTCGTCATCAATTCAGTGTAGTTCTCAGGAGATATTAAGGATGCAGACTCTGCAAACCCTGCTGGAAATATGCTAAGGAACCTCCTTTGGGCCACATAACGGGCAGGTGCCTCCTTCATGGGGTCACGATCTATGATTTGGGAAACTAGAGATTGTAATCGGATGTTGAAATTTTCTAGAAGTTCGCCCTTGAATCGCCTTGCGCTTTCCAATTCACCGAATAGCTCATCACTTGAGGTTGACTGCGGATAGAAACTCAAAAACATAGTCTTGAATCCATTCCAATCATTAGGAAAACTGCTTTTACACATATGGACCGCCTTTGCTGTAGTTGACCCAGGTAGGGTTCTCGAAATAACGACCCTTATGCGTCCTACATCGGTCCAATCGGCTGATTGGCACTGATTGTCAATCATGCGTATCCACGCATGTGCATCTGGGCAGACAGTGTATTTTGGATGTTGATCCATTCCCGGCGCAATAAAGTACGGAAGATCATCAACCCTTCCAATTTTATCTTTGTCTCGCTTATCCAGCTGTTCGGATAACGTTTTGCAGATAATATCTAGATCCCCCTCCATTTGCCCCAATCCTTTATGATCCTCTGGCACAGGTGACTCGTTTAACGAAAGGTGCATAGCCACTCCATCACTGATTTGCTCCATATTAGAATCAAGGGTGATTTGTTCCCCCCTTTCTACAGTGTTTCCCAGGTCAGCCATTCTTTTCTCTTTTTTAGTTGAGTTATCACCCACTGTAGCTGTTTACCAGCTGTGATTTTTTTTCGCAACTAGACTTTCTTCAATATCACCACTCTTCACACATCACCTGTATGTTACTTTACTTGTAAATGTCTTATTTTCTACCACTGAATCAGTATGTTATCACTTCACTTGTAACTCTTATCATCTACCACTGAATGTGCATGCTATCAACATCAACAATATCGTTCTCTCCCGTGTAGTGTTATGTATCTGGGTAATTCGTGCTTGCGTAAGGGGCAGGCATCCCACCGCTAGCCACCACTGTTACGCTCCTCCGAAGACCAAGGACTATGTCCACTGGAAGAAGCGAACTAGAGTAATTGCTAGGTGAGAGAACAAAACCAGTGGTCTAAGTTTCTGTGTTTATTTCGAGTGCTAGAGTGTGTGTATGTGTGGGAGTGGAAAATCAGACTACTTGCCTTGACCTGATACTCGGAGCAGCTGTCTAACGACTGACTTTCTTCTGTCTTTCTAATTTAAGGAAACCTCGGTTACTGTTAAGCACCTCCCTCTAAGGCCGTACAGTTCATCTTGATTTTTCTATGATTGGCTTAAGCTGTAGCCCTTACAAACTTTTGGCCAATAGCTACAGTCACTACACAAAGTGGGCTGTCCTAGCCGAATACACCAGGTCTTTTCATTCACTTGATATATATATCTTCCTCGATAAGGGCCGTCATGGGATGCCCAAACATTTATTTTTCTAATAAAGCTTTTAGGCAAGGTCATGGCGAGGTCAGGTAGGGGTATGGCGAGATTGTGAGAGTCAGGTTCTCACATGTATGTACGTATGTATGTATTTATGTGTATGTATGTATGTATGCAAGTATGTATGTATGCATGCATGTATGTATGTATGTATGTATGTATGTGTGTGTGTGTGTGTGTGTGTGTGTGTGTGTGTGTGTGTGTGTGTGTGTGTGTGTGTGTGTGTGTATGTGTGTGTGTGTGTGTGTGTGTGTGTGTGTGTGTGTGTGTGTGTGTGTGTGTGTGTGTGTGTGTGTGTGTCTGTGTGTGTGTGTGTGTGTGTGTGTGTGTGTGTGTGTGTGTGTGTGTGTGTGTGTGTGTGTGTGTGTGTGTGTGTGTGTGTGTGTGTGTGTGTGTGTGTGTGTGTGTGTGTGTGTGTGTGTGTGTGTGTATTTACCTAGTTTTACCTAGTTGTATTTTACGTGAAGAGAGCTATGCTCGTAGTGACCCGCTTTTGTATCTTTCAGCATCCAGTTTGCTCTTAAATTCTTGTATAGTCTTTTTTACTCACTGCTTCTTCATTCAGTTTGTTCCAGATATCTATCACTCTGTGTGGGAAACTATTCTTTTTCAGATCTCTTCTGTAACTATCCTTTTTAAGTTTCTTTTCGTGTCCTTTGTTTTTTTATTCTATCCCACTTTGATAAGTCATCTCTATCAAGTTCTTCCATCCATTTCATAATTCTGTGTATGGTTAGCAGGTCTCCTGTTTCTCTCCTTTGTTCCAGGGTAGGTAGTTCGAGTTTGTACAATCTTTGTTCGTATGTCAAATTGGAGAGAGTTGGTGCCATCTTTGTCGTTGGTCTTTGAATTCTTTCTAATTTCTTTATGTTCTTTTTAGTACTAGGTGTCCATAGTGTCGCAGCGTATTCCAATTTTGGTCTTATCAATGTAAGTAATATTTTCTTTATTATTTCTTCATCCATGTAGTCAAAAGCCACTTTCATTGATCTAAATGAATTGAAAGTTTCTCCGACTAATTTGTTGATATGTTTGTCTGGTGTCATGTCATTGGTGATAGTTACTCTTAGATCCCTTTCCGAGTTGACTTTTTTAATTTCCTTTGTACCCATTTTGTATTGTCCTGATATTCTATTTTTTTTTTTTTTCCAAATTCTATTATACTACATTTCTTGGTGTTGAAATTCACTTCACTCTTCTGACTCCATTTCCACATTTTGCCCAGGTCTTCTTGTAATGATTTGCAATCTTCCTCTGTACTTACTCTCTTTATTAGTTTCGCATCGTCAGCAAAGAAGTTCATATAACATTCCACACCTTCATCCATGTCGTTTATAAATATTTTAAACATTATCAGAGCCAATACAGAGCCTTGTGGGACTCCACTTATCATTTCTTCTCAATTTGAGTTCTTGTCCCCGAGTACCACCCATTCTTCAGCTGAGGGATAGAGAGAGGGGGCGCGGACCCCCACATGAACAGTGTTCAGATCGATCAAGCCAGGGTCGTCAACAAAAAGACTTTTGGCTCAGTTTTCGTCTGGTAGCTTAGGGCTGACCTCTCCAGTATGGTTGCACCTGGCTGGCACAGCTCAGCCCGTCCTTGCTACACGGAAGCCCCCCTACTACATCAAAGTACTGGGCCTCGGGGGGGGGGAGGAGAATAGGGAAGAAAACGTAATTGTAGTGGGAAGCGCTAAGAAAATGAGTGAGGAGTGAGGAAAATGGAGGAGAAATAGGGAAGGAAGAAGTGAAAGCAGCTGTTGAGATGATGAGAGCAGGTAAGGCACCTGGGTTGGATGGATGCCATGCAGAATGTCCGAAAAAAGGAGGTACCGTTATGGTGGACTGGCTGGTAAGGTTATTTAATGTTTGTTTAAACCCTTTAAACTCCGATGACATGATTCTTCTTGTCATTTGGTCAAATAAAAAACAATCTTAAAACACCAAAATGTTTGATCAAACACCAGAAAAATATGACGTCAGTCCTCGCGCGGTCGAGCCGCATCAGATGATAATCGGATGTACGGGCCGGCGCGAGGCCTACCATATCAGGTTTTTCGTATCTACACCACAAGCGGCTGACATGAGTTGAATGGGTTAAGAGAGGGTAGAGTGCCGGAGGACTGGAGGAGTGCATGTATAGTTCCGCTTTACAAGAGGAACAAGTGTGAGTGTAGTAGTTTCAGAGGGATTAGCTTGTTGAGTGTAATTGGGAAGGCTTATGGGAGGGTCTTGATTGAGAGGATTAGGAGAGGAACAGAGAGAGTAATTGGTGAGGAACAGTGTGGGTTTAGGACAGGTAGGGGTTGTGTAGATCAAATTTTTGTGGTAAGACAGATATGTGAGAAAGCTATAGGAAAAGGTAAGGATTTCTTTTTTTTTATGGATCTGGAAAAGGCTTACGACAGGGTAGACAGGAAGGTACTGTGGGAGGTATTGCAGATATATGGGATAGGAGGAAAGCTGTTAAGAGCAGTCAAGAGTTTTTACGACAGTAGTGGAGCTTGTGTTAGGATTAGAAATGGAGAGAGTGAATAGTTTGAGGTAAAGGTGGGACTTTGTCAGGGATGTGTTACATGGATGGGGTGGTGCGAGAGGTGAATGCAAAGGGTAGTGGGTCAGGGGTTGGAGATGATTAAAGAAAATGGAGAAAAGTGGGATGTGAGCCAGTTCTTGTTTGCTGACGACACTGCGCTTGTAGGAGGATCAGAGGAGGGATTGAGGAAGTTAGTGACAGAGTTTGAGAAGGTGTGTGAAAGAAGGAAGCTGAAGATAAATGTGGGCAAAAGTAAGGTGATGAGATGTACAAGGGGAGAGAGTGACAGCAGGCTGGAAGTGAGCATTAAGGGTGAAAGACTGGAGGAAGTGGATAGTTTTAGATACTTGGGCGGTAGGAGGTTCTCTCTCAAGCATATTCTCTTAAAAACGACAGCAAAGGAATTAATAACACATTTCCTTCGTATGGTTCCTATTTTTCAGAGAGTGAATTTCTTCTGAAATGAGAGGGGGAAAACTAAATTCTTTATACATATATGGAAGTTATATTAACCAAATTGAACACACTGTACACAACATAAAAACAAACACAACAAATCAGAGTAAATTTAACCAAGACGTTCTGCAGTTGCAATGTAGATGTGCAAACAAGTGAGTTTGTATATGTATGAAGTGAAATTATTCTTGGAGCTGACTTTCCCCACCTTGACTGCCGCCATTTTGTAGATTCCTCTGTCCGACTTATATTATATTATATGTATATATATATATATATATATATATACATTCATGTATGTATGTATGCATGTATATATGCATGTACACATGCATTGTGCACATTCTTTATAACTTAAACTCTACTTTCATAGTTGCGGCGTGAAAAAGGGTGAATTGTATTGGCCGAGGGAAGCATGTGGCCTTTTGCCCTTCCCCCCCATCCCCCGTGCGACGGCAATGCGGAGGACGACGCGCCGCGGCGCCAGAATGCCCATCATTCTGGCAATCGGTCCCATCGAGGTCCCACCGACCTGCCTGTTGCTCGCACTTTTCCAATCTTCAAGTGGAGTGTCTTATAAAAATATTTACACCGATAAAAAAAGATACCTAGAATTTGTGCCTAGGTCTCCCGTCTAGGTCTTTTGCCTAAGGATACTTCCAAGGACCTTTGCCTAGGACTTTTTCTAGGTTTTCTACCTATGTCTCCCTTCTAGGCCTTCTGCCTAGGG
>NC_134788.1:18368869-18373869 GCF_046742065.1 Oratosquilla oratoria | reverse complement strand
TGAGTCAAGTCCAGTTCTTCATAGTATTCTTGATTCTCATTGTTCTGAACCTCGTTGCTCTCATCCCTCGCCTTTTGGGATCCGATGTTTCTCCTTAGTTGTATGTACATTAACACCAGCGGAATCAGAAATATAACAACGAGACCAGCGACAACAAGGTAAAAGTAGGGACTGCTCGTGCATGCTCCGAAGGTTGGCGAGGGCTCAGCGTCTTGAGGTTCTGAAAAGAAAAGTAATATTAGCTGGCAAAGAGGAAGGCGTGTGTATTGATATGTGCTTGATATTATGTTCATTCTTTTTACCTAAATGTACCATACAGGATAAGAGCTGTGCTCTTGAAATACCCTTTTTAATTCCATTAGACAAACGTGTGGATCTACCTAATTACATTTAGCTATTTTTCGTATACAAGGAACTCTCCCAAGTTATGACACCTCGCTCTGAATTCATGTATAGTTCCAATGATAATGATCATAATTATTATCATTGTCATTATCACTGTCATTATCATTATCATAATCATATATCACTATTATTACTATTATTATTGCTATCATTAGTATTGCCGTTGTCATTGATGTTATTATTGTTATTGTTAACTTCTCTTGGAATAGTGGGGTGGGTCGTGAGTCCCCTCAACCGCCTCCGATTCCATCTACCCTCCTCCCCCCCCCACCACCACCTGACCCCCAAGAGTGGAAAAAGGACCCTGGTAATGGGACTCATTACTCACCAGTTGATGTAGAAGGACACGTAGGAGGAGTAGAAGGTGGACGAGTGCAAGTATGAGGTGGAGGGCAGGACAGCCAGTGGAACAAACAGTGGATGCCACTACCAGCTGGGACCCTGGCTTTGATGGTGAGGTCCCTCTGCGTTTTGATGGGCGGGTTTGAGTGGCTCCAAGTCTTGTGCGAACCATCATCGCTTGCATTCCAGAGAGTGACGTTGATGACGTCCTCGGACAGGTGGATGTGGGCTCTCCTGGTCGTCCCAAACTTGAGAGTCTTTTTCTCTTCCCTTTCGTTTGCGGATCTCCATCCAGTCTTGGGAAACCACATTTTCACTTCCTCCAGGATGTTAGCCTTTTCCCTCACGCTGACCGTAATATGATTGTTCTTATCATCTTGAATGTAGAAATAGGTGAAATGTTTCTTTCCGGATAGACCCAAGAGCACAAATTCGAGTTCCAAACCGGAGTCGAAAGGTACGCTGCTGGACAACCGTCCGTTTTGTACGTACTCCATCCTGCCACCTGGTGGACACGAGAATGAAAGTGAGAGAAGGAAAGAGAATCATTCGAATTGCTCTCCTTCATACATGGATTCTGACGATGATGATGATGATGTCACAGAAAAAAGTGACAGAAAAAAGGCAGGTAAAATGTCATGTAAAAGTTACAGGAAAATACTCACAGAGAATAAAAAAAAAATAGAAAGTTACTAAAACACACACACACACACACACACGTGGGCGGGGAGTTGGGTGTGTGTGTGCGTGTGAGGTCAAAGCATTACCCAGAGATCGGTCATACGAGCTCTGAGCTCTCTTCCGGGAGAGAAATAGCTGTCGATCACGAGTCCAACACGTCATTCAAAGACCAAGGTGAATCACACACACTCGTGGGCGGGGAGTTGGGTGTGTGTGTGCGTGTGAGGTCAAAGCATTACCCAGAGATCGGTCATACGAGCTCTGAGCTCTCTTTCGGGGGAGAAATAGCTGTCGATCACGAGTCCAACACGTCATCCAAAGACCAAGGTGAATCACACATACACGCACACACACACACACGTGGGCGGGGAGTTGGGGATGTGTGTGCGTGTGAGGTCAAAGCATTACCCATACGGGTTCTGAGCTCTGAGCTCTCTTTCGGGAAGGAAATAGCTGTCGATCACGAGTCCAACACGTCATCAAAGACCAAGGTAAATCACACACACACACACACACACACACACGGAAAAAGTAACAGAAAATCAGAAGAAAAAACTAATATTAAAAGAATCACAAGAAAAAAAGAATGAAAAATCACATATGAAAATGAAAGATTTTGGTCATTCATTTTGTGTTTTTCTTTAATAAAGATACTGACAGGTGATGCAAAGTAAGGAGGATCGGCATTTTCACCATGTATGGATGAATGGGCATTCTAGACTTGGTCACACATTCACGACTCTAGTCAAATGTTGTGACTTTCAAAAGCTGTAGGGCGACTTCACTAAGTCTACAATCGCAACAATGCATCTAATATTCGTATCCTAGCTTGAACTTTTCTTAGTTTGCCCTTCAGCTCAGCTTCTCAATATAATATGACGCAAAGATGATTTGGCATTTGGAGACTCGAAAAACAAAAGACAGTAAACGAAGTCGTCTCTAATCAAACGAACTCGCTCGAGTGTGGTCGGGACAAGTGTGATATCTAGTATGAATTAATTTGACTGCGGTTTTTTGTACATGGAATAATAACTAGAAATACTCATAAATACGTGGTATATAATTCATTTTTTCATTTGTTGTGCATGCACACTTTATTTGCATTGTTTGGGATTCAGCACCTCACTCGCGGATATTAATGTAGATAATTCATGGAGCCCCGTCGTCATGACCCCAGGAAGGAAAAAATAGTAATACGTAGAAATTAATCTAATTCTAATATAAGGATAACCAACAGAGAGAATATAATTTAGGTCGACAAAGCACATATTGTTTGTCGGTTCAAATCCATCCAGGGTGAACGGCGTAAGGTGAGCAATCCATACCAGGATGATAACGGTTATGAAAAATTACTGTAATCAACCGTCAGAGTTCGCCTTTGAATTTAAAATTAGTAATCAAATTATTAATCTGAATGGTCAAATTATATCTAAAAAGACTATTGAAAGCCTGACGAAGTTATTCTGCCCCACTATATATACATTTGATAATCTGAATAAGAAGTGTATGTTTTGGACTGATTATGAAAATAATCTAAAGTTAAAAACCAAAACGGGTAACATAATACATGTATCAAATAATTTTCCTATGGGCCCTTTCACACTAGGCAACTAGTGACGGTCACTGGTTGCCTACCATTATTCTAAATTGAGCCTTTCACACTACGTCACTGCGGTTACCCGATTGCGCAACAGGTTATGGCTGTTACCCGCTCCAGTAACAAGTGACCGTCACTGGCAGTTGCCGTCACCGACCGCCTGTTTTTCTTGACCAGCAAAGCCAACAGAAGAAGCGCCTCCTCCATTGATGCCTTGATTCTTTCGACTAATGAGATGATGAGAAAGGATTCCACAACTCGGTGACAGTCACTGGTTGCTTGCAGTTGCCCGAGACTTTCACACTAGGCAACTAGTGACGGTCACTAGTTGCCTAGTGTAAAAGGTACCTATGAGTCTTTTTCCCTAACCAAAATTATGACTTTATATCTGACTTTTTATCGGCCACGCAGTATACATCCCTCATCGTATCCAGGAACAAGGCCCTGTTCACACTAGCAGTTGGAATCGTTGCGGATCAATTACAATGTAAATCGGTGGAGGCGTTCACACACAACTGCGCATTTCCCCCCTGAGTATGCGGTATCGCTGCGGTTTCCGCTTGATTCAGACCATTATATTCAACTTTTCCTGACCCCTGCGTAGAGCCGGTGGCCAGGGCTGGTGAACAGCTGCCCAGGATGTAACACTTCACCCCATACCATACGACACATAATGGAAGACTGCATTATACACAATCATTATGCACGCAAACAACACAACATACATTCTATAAAGGATTTGTGGGAAAACCCAGTTTCGGCTGTGGCATTCCTTGCTTGGGGAGACGGGACTGCTCGGACAGACAGCCTAGGGAACGACAACAACAACAAACAACTTTTCCTGCCCCGAACCGACTCGACACTGGGTAGTGGTGGGGTGATTTCAGCCGCCGCCGCCGCCGCCGCCGCTGGGACGACATCTGAGAAGACTCCTTCCTGACCGGAAATTGCCTGACATCAGAACTCAACTGATATGGTTTCCCTCAACGACATAGGGGTCTTGGCGTGGTAAGATACAGCAAGTCGGCCATTGAGTTAGCCTTTGTGTCCCCTATCCTGGTCACCTGACTCCGTTGCAAGAACACCTCAACCTAGCAAAGAGGTGGACTGGGCTGCACACCAGGCCTATTTGATCAGCGCAAAATATCATCCGGACTTGACCAGTTCAGTGGAAATCTTAAATGCAAAAATCACCGTCATTCCCTTTGTCAGAACGGGGCAGGAAAAGCGTGGGGCCGTCTTTAGTGGACGGAGGACTGTCAGCTTGCCGTCCGCAACATAAGGTTGGTCAACCAACGGTGCATGAGGAAAAGATCAGATACCTTCAAGACGAAATAGATCACATCACTACACTTACGATAGTTTGCTTCCCAACTGGTATCATCGCCCGAGCTCTACATGAAGTAAAATGAATCAAAGAAGCAATCCAGAACCCCAGGTCAAGAACGAAACTCTCCTCATGATAGCCGCCACCATCACCATCGGGGACCTAATCCACCTACTGACCAAGATATTAACGTCCATGGTCATCACAATAGTACCCAACAGTATCCTGTACAAAATCTTCTACTCTAACTGCACCCTTGTTCACTATGGCGAAACTTACAGAGGGCTAGACAAATGTTTAATTGAATATAAAGCTGATGTCCGCCACCATCGCAGAACGAATGCCTGGGTGAACCATAGAGTCGAGAAACAACATATACCTTAAATCAAGGTTTACACGCTACGATAAATTGTAGCGATTTATTGTAATGAAAAGGTTGTTACAATTTGTCATTACGACGTGTATTTAACAGGAGATCGTAGCGATTTTAAATCGCTACGATCTCCTGTTAACCCATTCAACTCCGATGACAAGATGTCTTGTCATTTGGTCAAATAAAACAAAAAATCATAATAAAACAACAAAATGTTTGATGATCAAACAGCACCAGAAAAATATGACGTCATCAGTCCTCCTCCTCGAGGAGGA
>NC_134788.1:18326369-18358869 GCF_046742065.1 Oratosquilla oratoria | reverse complement strand
TTGAAGAAAAAAATAGAGCAGTTAGAACATAACACAATGAAAGATGAAACAAACAGACAGATAAATGAAATGGCAACAGTAAAGTGTTGAGAAAAAGGGCTGACTGTATTAAAAGAAATTGTATTGGGTAAAGAATTGTCATAATTTGAGGGTAAGGGAAGGAACATATTACACCAAGAATAGAAAGGGAAAACAATAATTGCAAAATGACGAAAATGTAGCAGTAGTTATAGGAACTTATAAACAAGAAGAGATTGAAAGGGTTTAGGCTAGGTCAGGTTACGTTTGATACAACGATCCACTTGAAATAATAGAATGTAAAGCTAAACACAGACAAGTTCAAGAATGGGAGTAATGAAAATAAAAGTGGTTGCGAATATTCATGGGAAAATATGCTGTATCATACAGCAGCAAAGAGATTTAGGTATGATTGGATTTACTGCTATCTAGTGAATCAGATTTGATTAGATTTCTTAAATGACTCTATCATACAGAAGAAAGTAGTCATGTAATACTCGAATTTGAAATAATAAAAGGTAATATGCAATAGAAAAAATTAAATCTATTGGAGGGAATTCAGAGACACATCAAATGAAGGAGATATTGGAAATATTCCTGAGCTTAATAGCTGACAAGGGATACGGGGGGAAAGAAAGAGAAAATATATATATATATATATATATACATATATATATATATGTATATATATATATATGTATATATATATACACACAGTATATATATATATACATATACATATATATATACACATATGTTTATATATATACACTATATATATATATATATATATATATATATATATATATATACATATATACATAATGTATATATATATATATATATGTATGTATATGTATATGTATATATATATGTATATGTATATGTTTATACAGTATATGTATGTATATATATATATGTATAAATATATATATATATATATATATATATATATATATTTATATATAAATGAACAAATCAATTTGAGTACCTCGGTGGTAATCGTTGACCTGACCCGGAAAGAATTTCTTAGCGCTAGTAGGGTGGCCTGAGTTGTTGAGGGTGAAGTGCCCATAGATTGGGCAGAAATGAGCTCTGAGCTCTCATCCAGTAGGGTAATAACTGTCGAGCAGAAGTCCAACACATGATCTAAGACCATGGTGAATCAGACATATAGTACATATGCACACATTCAAGAAAATCTGCAAAATCTGGGAACCACACAGGAAGAAATTGATGAGAGGGAGATCTGCGCACACACAAATGAGTGGAGGGGCGTCGCCAATATGGACAGGCCTTAGGCCCAACCAAAGTATGTGATTCCCTGACACAAGGTCACAAGGCAAAAGTTCACACCCGTAATGAAGAAGAATTTTATATGCAAACATGACTTTATGATATTTCACACCTAATTTGATATCACCAAACAGTTAATCCTAAAGAATTGTTGACATATTCCTTAGTTGAAAGATTTCCTATGTTACTGGATGATGAGTGATTTGAAATTTTCTCACCAACCACACCTCATTTCACACATGTAGTGTTAGTCTATTCCTAAGTCTGCGCAAGCCATTTATTACTGGGAGAGATACTTTAACCTGTTTTTGGTAGTGATGTGATACAACTCTGTCATTATGCAAGGACGCCTATCCAAGTATCACTCAGACAATCACGTGGAGGTTCAGAGGCACCTCAAAAACCTGCACCAGGACTTAACCCACTAAACTCCGATGACAAGATGTCTTGTCATTTGGTCAAATAAAACAAAAAATTATAAAACACCAAAATGTTTGATCGAACACCAGAAAAATATGACGTCAGTCCTCCTCGCTTCGCTCGCTCGCTCGCGAGCGAAGCGAGGAGGACTGACGTCATATTTTTCTGGTGTTCGATCAAACATTTTGGTGTTTTATAATTTTTTGTTTTATTTGACCAAATGACAAGACATCTTGTCATCGGAGTTTAATGGGTTAATAGCAGGACGTAGGCCTCTCGAGGATTTTCTTTTGCGCTGTGAAACACGGTATCTAATCGGAGTAAATCTTTCTAATCTCAAGATATATACATTATTTGTGATAAGAATATTCTGTGGTATTTCTACAAGTAATATGTGCATATTTGTAATGTGTTACATGTGTGACATATCATAATTCAATAAAGAATATATAACTAACGTTTTGTCTGTGTTTTAGGTGTGAGGTTACGTCCAGGCAACAGCGTTTGAGTACGCGTGGGTACAAACGAATATAGACATTGGTACTGCACCTTTTCTGCCTCAACATCTTTCTCTTTCTACCCCGCTCTCTCAATCACCATCCATCATCCATTCTATTCCTATACTTTCTTTTTTTTATAGTTAAACATAATTTTGACACCTACATAGAACTAGGAACACTCAGTTTGAGGGTTTGTCCTCTGAAGCTTTGCACATTGGCACGAATGACAGTATCTGCCTCGACCAAAGCAGTTTTGGCACAGGATTAGATACGAGTGCCACTGTTGCTGTGTGGGTGAAAGAATGCTTCACCCTGAATGCAGAATATTTGGTTCTTCAGGAACTCAATTTCTAAAGAAAAACTCGCACATGGAAAAAGAC
The DNA here is from genome assembly GCF_046742065.1 of Oratosquilla oratoria. Taxonomy (NCBI): domain Eukaryota; kingdom Metazoa; phylum Arthropoda; class Malacostraca; order Stomatopoda; family Squillidae; genus Oratosquilla; species Oratosquilla oratoria. The sequence goes on along the minus strand of NC_134788.1, from coordinate 18,356,255 downwards.
ATATTTTTCAGTGTAATTCTTCAAGTTCCAAAATAAACATTTGTTTACATTATGTATTTCCAGAAATAGTCGCAACAAACACTAGAAAGACAGTCTTTATCTCGCAACCCTTTTCACTTTCTTGTCATTATCTCGTTAGAAAGACGACAGACGCGCGCCAGACCAGCAGGTCTAGGACAAGAAGGGCATTCAGGCGTATCTAAATGGATCGAGCGATGGTTCCCTATTTCTCTCACCTGCTTCCCGTGGCCCGCAGCCCTACAGATAAACGTCATTGTCTCAACGTGTCTGATTTCAAACTGAGCAAACTACCTGCGTGCCAGCACCAGGTTCCACCAAACGCGTGCTCACCTAGGAGTGAAGCTTGTTTTTATACGGAATTGAAATTGCTGACGATATTGCCACGCACCTTGCACCTACCGGAAATACGCTTGTAAATTTTTATCAGTAACTTAATTTTGATGTATTCTGAGACGAAATGGTAATCTTTCCCATTGGACGTTCTTTTGCATGGCTTGGAGGATAGAAACAGCTGAGTGTTCATATGTCCACTGAAATTGGATATAACTCCGTGTGATTGAGATTCTATGTATATACGTACACATATATATACATATATATATATATATACATAATATATAGATATACATAATATATATATATATATTAGTAAAGGGAGGAGTAGGTTCTCAGTAATACACGTGGAGTTAAAAACGACAGCATTGTTGTAGTTGTTCAGTTTTTTCTTCGTATTCTCGATTTTTCTGATAAGAGATTTTCCATTAACTGGGTGAATTGAAACTAGGTCTCTATATTCTTCCATTTGTTCTTATTTAACCTCGACGTTTCGTCTTGAAAAAGACATTATGAAGATATAACTGAAATAACAAAAATTACATGGTAACAGTAAAGGTACAAGACAATATCAAGATATAACTGAAATAACAAAAGTTACATGGTAACAGTAATAATAAAGATGACAATTTTGTGAAAATAAATACGAAGACTTACATTTAAAGGGAAGAGAGAAAGAAGGGAGAGTGACAAGCCGAGGATGACCGATGTATAAATACCTAAGATCAGGTCAGACAAAAGGGGGGGGGGGCAGACAATAGGGAACTCAGAGGTCAAGGGATAAGGGGGTTGGTGGGTGGGGGAGGGTTAGGCGGGTGAGGACTTTGTAGACATCATACGGGTTAATAGACCTGTCGGAATCCTGGCATCATTAGATGCTAAAAATATTTTCACTGAAATTCCTATATTAAGAACAATCAATATCATTCTTGACTATGTGTATCATAATGATGACATCCCACCCCAACATATCCCTGTGTCCACTTTAAAAGAATTACTGGTCACCTGCACCACGGAAGCTCCATTCAGGTGCCCAGAAGGAAACCTTTACGTGCAGCAAGATGGGGTAGCGATGGGATCACCGTTAGGTGTCCTCTTCTCTGAAGCCTTCGTGTCTGCGGTAGAAAGATCAGTCTTCCAAGATGGAGAGTTAAAACCACCTATATACTGTAGATATGTAGGCAACATCTTTGTCAGCACTCCTTCCGTTGACTTGTTAGAAAATATACGGTGCCGACTTCAGGAAATTTCAGGCTTAACTTTTTCCACTGAAATGAATAACAATGGTCTACTCCCCTTCGTGGATGTGCTGGTCGATTCTACTTCCGACAACTTCATTACTAGTGCATATCGAAAACCCACCAACATGGATAAATGCATAAATGGCAAGAGCGAGTGCACAGACAACTACAAGAAAGGTGTCATTAGAGCATATATAAAAAGAGCCATATCAGCGTGTTCCTCGTGGCAAGCTTTACACAGTGAACTTCAACACCTGAGACAAATGCTCACAAACAATGGGTATTCTAACACTGACTTTGATTTTGTTACCAACAAAATGCTAGAATCCCATTTCACAATCAAAGAACCACAGAATCATAACTTCATTAACATTTACTACAGAAACACCTTCACTAGTAATTATAGAAAAAAAAAATAAATGAAAAAGTCATCAGGGACATCATTCATAAAGATTGCCTTCCTACAAATAGAACAACAAAATCAGAGTTCTCATCTATTACAAAAATCCAAAAACTTCCTCCCTGATCATGACAAACAATTTGTCTAGGCGATCAGACTTCACATCTAGAACTAATGTAGTGTCTCAATATCATTGTTCTACAGGAAATTGTAATTTCCTCCCTCATTCCTACATTGGTTTTACTAAATGTAAAGTCAGCGGTCGCCTATCTTTACATCTACGCGTTTGGGGTTGCAATTTGCTTATGTGATTGTGGTTGTAGGCTGCTTATGCGATTGTGGTTGCAGGTTGTTCATGCGATTATGGCTAGGTAACAGTCGCCCATATATCTTTCGAATGGGCTTTCCGTGGTCCTCTGGACTGGGCACCGAAGCCTCTAAGTTGACCTTTATTCATCGAGTGCCGCGGAGATTAACAAGGTGGCCTGGAGGACAGCAATAGGAAGAATAATTAATTACTCATGGTGTTGAAGGGATGCAACTGGATAAGGTATAACTCGGTGGTTCTCTTTTTTATGATGGAGTACCATTTGGAGGTTCCGTGCCACCTTCGCGTACCATCTGGTTCCAGAAAAAAGTCGATCATATATCAATTTATTCATAAGTAGAAAAAAATACACATTCATTAAAACTTAATGGGAAGGATGCATCAGTTTCTTCTCCATCAACTGGCCAACACGTGGCACAACTTTGCTCACAGAACATCGGAAATCATGCTCGGGCGCCAACATTTAAAAATCACACATAAGTGCGTAAGTGTTCACGTGCCACTAGTGGTACGTGTACCACAGTTTGGGAACTACTGGCATAATTGGTCAACACTGCCGGTGTTTTTGGGTACCTGTGCTATATTCCCTGGGTATAAGGAATGGCGAAAATAGGTTCCAGTATTTAACCCGTCGTTTTTGTAGGCTTTGTTTCTTATATTTGGCATAAGTATTGTAGCTCGCTGATGCACTCTCTCCAATCTATTACTGTTTACAGGACTGGGTGGTGATAACTGCACTTTTGAAGTAGAAAAAAGTCGCACGACCGATCGCAGACTCCTATTTGCCTCCTCTGGGTTAGGAAAAAACACTAGTGGTCGTCACTGGTAACTACACCAAGATCCTTCTTCAATCTCCACCCTATTTTTCTTAATAACATGTACTTATATTTCTAATCGATGTGCATAACAATGATTCGGTTTAATGTCGCGAACTACCCCATAAGGGGGATTGGACGGTGCCCCTTACAGAGCTTTGCAGCATGGAATTTAATCAACCATACCCATGGGCCTACTCGCTCGCGGCAGGGTTTGAACCGCCGTCACCTCAACCTCCGTAAAAAAAAAAAAAAAAAAAAAAAAAAGCTACGCTCTAGCCCGCTCGCCCAACGAGCATCCAGCTTAACAACATCTAAATTTCATTATTTTTTTCCAACCATAGTTCTAAATGATCTAAATTTCCTTCAATATCATGTTGATTTGGATATCATCAGCTAATTTGGAAACAATAGATTATAATTCATAGTCATTGGCATTTCATATAGAGTATGAACAGAAACGACCCAAGAGCGGAACTTTGAGAAACTTGATTCCACTCGTAACATCTTTTCAGTTGGAAGTTTTCCCATTCACAACAGGTCGCTTTTTACAATTATTTCTAATCTATCTTAACAAATTATCTTTTATTCCATTTAATGCAAGTTTAGCTAGTAGTTTTTCTTGAGAGACAGTGCCTATTTTTTGTTCAGAGTCCTGATATATCAAATGTCTTAATTGACGCCCACGATGGGACCTTCTCCGAGCTATCTTTTCTCAGGAATCAAGCAAGCATTCCGACTTCTCTCATAGCCAGCGATAGGAGGAAGAATCAACACTAATTTCTTACGAACTGCTTGGAAGGGCAAGTATGTCCGACTTCTTTCGGCTTCCACAAACATAGACAGTTGAGTTACAGCTTCCTGACTTACAATAGTGATTTTGTGAAAAAACTGATCAAGATTGCCTCCATAGAATGTGATCTATCGAGTAAGAATTACTACAAGGAATCTTAAATTCCTTTGCCAAAGTGATCGCATTTACAATACACTGTCAAAGTTGGCTCTTGGGAAAGCTTTTTATATCAATGTCAAACATAAAGTTAGTCTCGATAAGAATTTAACTGGATTCTGTCATAACAGTCTTTGGACCAAGTTCTCTCTCACTGACAATGTGGTCAACTTATCAGATGAAATACTCACGAGATACGAACAAGAAGTGTTCGGATTTGGTGTCAGTTTTGCCATGAAACCGAACAAAAGTCATGCCTTAGATTATAGCGTTGAATTTGATCAATACATGGCAGCTAACGATTATGATTAAGACTTACTTTTCTTAAAAGGAATTATGGACTGTTTCAAAGAAGACTGTGGTTTACCCAAACGTTACAAACAAGCAATTAAACATCCTACAAATCGCAAAAAACCTCCTCATTAGAAGAGCTGATAAAACGGGGAAGATATCAATTCTGAACTAAAAAGATTATGAAACAAAAGCTCTTAATATGTTAGAAGATAGGGAAACTTATGAGCATTTCACCAAAAAACCTCTAAGTAATACCACCACAGAATTCAATAAGGAGGCTCGTACAATGGTAAGAGATGAATCATTTAACAAACTATGAGTCGTCGACCCCCAATTACCCAATTCTTATGATCTTCCAAAAATTCATAAAGAAGACATCCCCTTTGGCCAGCGTTTCTCAACCAGGGTTCCCCGAAACCCTAAGGTTCCGTAAAAGGTCCCTAAGGGTTCCGCGAGAACAAGTGAGATAAGCTAATGCACTTTTTATCTATTTTTATTCATATGCGTTATATAATTAAACACGTACGACATATTCTTGGTTATTGTAATAATGCAATATAGACATCATCCTATCTAATCTATTTTTTAGGTGAATATAAAACCAGAGAGATATGGTATATATATATATATATATATATATATATATATATATATATGTATATATATATAGATATACATATATATGTATATATATATATGTATATATATATATATATATATATATATATATATATATGCAAAGTAGACCACTTGGAAAAAGAAACTAACGAAGCAGAGCGCTTTCGTATATTACATCTTCAGTGCAACAAGTACATAGTGATAGGAATACATAGACATTATATACATGATACAAAGGGGACTAGGACAGTTTTGAATAAGCATACCGACCAATTACCCCCTAGAGAGCGGAAGGTCATTGTCAATTATCTTACGATGGTCGGGCGGCATTAGGTCACAGTCGCCAAGGGGAGCGGAAGGTCATTGTCAATTATCTTATGATGGTCGGGCGACATCAGGTAACAGTCGCCAAAGAGAGCGGAAGGTCATTGTCAATTATCTTACGATGGTCAAAGTCGCCAAGGGTCACTGTTTCTACTACTTATATAGGGCGACATTAAGTCAATTTGTTGGATTACATTTTACATGATATTATCTTACTAATTTCTTGACAAATGAAATTATCAAGTTTGTACAAGCCTTTATGTAGGTTGGTATTTTGATTACTAGTGGTATGAATCAAACTGCACTCTATTAAATTTCTTGCTATTATGTTGTTGGTATAATAGATTGCCTGGGCATTACCCCAATCAACTGGATGATTATTTAATTCAATATGCTTGAATATACCACTAGAATTATTGCCATCCCTGACATTTTTCTTATGTTGTTCAATTCTAATGTTTAAGGGTTTGGCAGTTTGACCTATGTAAAATTGATTACACATTTTGCAAGGAATTTTATAAATGCATCCTTTTTTGATTTCAATACTATTGTTGATAAGTTTATGTTTTACTGTACTATCATGTTTAAAAACTACCTTTACGTTAAACCTTTTTAATAATTCTGTGATACTTAACAAATTTTCTTGAAATGGTAAAATTAAAACATTATGATAATTGAAAGGTGATTTAGGCTGAGGAGTTAAAAATGATTTCCTTGCAAAATTGTAAGCAATATCAAGGAATTGCTTAGGGTATTTTAATTCTAGCCCAATGTTAAAAACATTTCTGATTTCTTCATCAATAAATTCAGGACTACAAATACGAAAAGCTCTTAAATACATTGAGGCAAATACTGTACGTTTAATATTATTTGGATGAGAAGAATAATAATGAATATATGAACTTACATTGGTTGGTTTACGATATACTTTAAATCTAAGGCTATTGTCATGACGTAGGATAGTGCAATCTAAGAAAGGTAAGGTACAATTTTTCTCAATTTCTAAAGTAAATTTAATAGAATCAACAAGGGTATTCAACTTAGTTAAAAAATTATGGACATTTTTATCTTCTGGCCAAAGACATAAGATGTCATCAATATACCTAAGCCAAGGGATGTTAGGGGGGAAGATTGTGCGTAATATTTTGGTTTAAAAAAAATTCCATGTATAAATTACTTAAAACTGGGGATAAAGGGTTTCCCATACTCATGCCGAATTTTTGGGAATAGAAATTACCATTAAATTGAAACTTACAATCTTTGACACATAATTTAATTAGTTCAATCAATGTAGATGATGGCAATGGAAGAACATGTTTATTAAGTTCATCTTGAAGGTAAAATAATAAATCATTTATGGAAACTTTTGTGAATAAACTGACTATATCAAAACTAACCAATGTAAATTTATAATTAGGTTTAATATTATGGAGTTTGTCTATTAAATCAGAAGTGTTTGTAACATGAGAAGAAGAGATTGTACCTACTAAAGGGCTAAGGATAGTAACTAGCCATTTGGAAAGCTTGTAAGAAGCGGAACCAATTGACGAAACAATAGGTCTAGCGGGGTTGTTACATTTATGAGTCTTAATGAGACCATACATATGTGGCAAAGGGGGACTAATTGAAGTGAATTTCTGTAAGAGGTCTCTATTCTTATGAAGCAGTTCTTTTAATTTCTTATTATAATAACTATTAACTACTTCTGTAGGATTTTTGTTAAGAAGTGTGTAAGTATTGTTATCATCTAATAAATCATTCATTTTTCTAAGATAATCAACCTTGTTTAAAATAACAACTGCATTAGATTTATCTGCTTTAGTGAAATGTAAATGATTATCTTTTGTAAAGGAATTGTTTATGGTGCTTTATCACAAGAGGTTGTTCCTAATTGCCCAGAACGTTTTCAGAAGGCAATTATTAGTCTTAAAAAAGATAATCATTTACATTTCACTAAAGCAGATAAATCTAATGCAGTTGTTATTTTAAACAAGGATGATTATCTTAGAAAAATGAATGATTTATTAGATGATAACAATACTTACACACTTCTTAACAAAAATCCTACAGAAGTAGTTAATAGTTATTATAATAAGAAATTAAAAGAACTGCTTCATAAGAATAGAGGCCTCTTACAGAAATTCACTTCAATTAGTCCCCCTTTGCCACATATGTATGGTCTCATTAAGACTCATAAATGTAACAACCCCGCTAGACCTATTGTTTCGTCAATTGGTTCCGCTTCTTACAAGCTTTCCAAATGGCTAGTTACTATCCTTAGCCCTTTAGTAGGTACAATCTCTTCTTCTCATGTTACAAACACTTCTGATTTAATAGACAAACTCCATAATATTAAACCTAATTATAAATTTACATTGGTTAGTTTTGATATAGTCAGTTTATTCACAAAAGTTTCCATAAATGATTTATTATTTTACCTTCAAGATGAACTTAATAAACATGTTCTTCCATTGCCATCATCTACATTGATTGAACTAATTAAATTATGTGTCAAAGATTGTAAGTTTCAATTTAATGGTAATTTCTATTCCCAAAAATTCGGCATGAGTATGGGAAACCCTTTATCCCCAGTTTTAAGTAATTTATACATGGAATTTTTTTAAACCAAAATATTACGCACAATCTTCCCCCCTAACATCCCTTGGCTTAGGTATATTGATGACATCTTATGTCTTTGGCCAGAAGATAAAAATGTCCATAATTTTTTAACTAAGTTGAATACCCTTGTTGATTCTATTAAATTTACTTTAGAAATTGAGAAAAATTGTACCTTACCTTTCTTAGATTGCACTATCCTACGTCATGACAATAGCCTTAGATTTAAAGTATATCGTAAACCAACCAATGTAAGTTCATATATTCATTATTATTCTTCTCATCCAAATAATATTAAACGTACAGTATTTGCCTCAATGTATTTAAGAGCTTTTCGTATTTGTAGTCCTGAATTTATTGGTGAAGAAATCAGAAATGTTTTTAACATTGGGCTAGAATTAAAATACCCTAAGCAATTCCTTGATATTGCTTACAATTTTGCAAGGAAATCATTTTTAACTCCTCAGCCTAAATCACCTTTCAATTATCATAATGTTTTAATTTTACCATTTCAAGAAAATTTGTTAAGTATCACAGAATTATTAAAAAGGTTTAACGTAAAGGTAGTTTTTAAACATGATAGTACAGTAAAACATAAACTTATCAACAATAGTATTGAAATCAAAAAAGGATGCATTTATAAAATTCCTTGCAAAATGTGTAATCAATTTTACATAGGTCAAACTGCCAAACCCTTAAACATTAGAATTGAACAACATAAGAAAAATGTCAGGGATGGCAATAATTCTAGTGGTATATTCAAGCATATTGAATTAAATAATCATCCAGTTGATTGGGGTAATGCCCAGGCAATCTATTATACCAACAACATAATAGCAAGAAATTTAATAGAGTGCAGTTTGATTCATACCACTAGTAATCAAAATACCAACCTACATAAAGGCTTGTACAAACTTGATAATTTCATTTGTCAAGAAATTAGTAAGATAATATCATGTAAAATGTAATCCAACAAATTGACTTAATGTCGCCCTATATAAGTAGTAGAAACAGTGACCCTTGGCGACTTTGACCATCGTAAGATAATTGACAATGACCTTCCGCTCTCTTTGGCGACTGTTACCTGATGTCGCCCGACCATCATAAGATAATTGACAATGACCTTCCGCTCCCCTTGGCGACTGTGACCTAATGCCGCCCGACCATCGTAAGATAATTGACAATGACCTTCCGCTCTCTAGGGGTAATTGGTCGGTATGCTTATTCAAAACTGTCCTAGTCCCCTTTGTATCATGTATATAATGTCTATGTATTCCTATCACTATGTACTTGTTGCACTGAAGATGTAATATACGAAAGCGCTCTGCTTCGTTAGTTTCTTTTTCCAAGTGGTCTACTTTGCATAAGTGAACACACGTACCCGTGTTCTTATTAGCATATATATATATATATATATTTATATATATATATATGTATATGTATATGTATATATACATATATATGCATATTCATATACACATATATATACATATATATACATATATATGCATATTCATATACACACACACACACACACATATATATATATATATATATATATATATATGTATGTATATATATACATATACATATATATATATACATACATATATATATATATATATATATATGCGTATACATAGGCAGGAGGTTCTCCCTCTGGTAAGAAATATTGTATATAATACCATGATGACAACTCACAATTTTCATGTTATCTTGTTCAATACTGCGAACAAGGCGACGTATTTCAAGAGGCAATCTATGTAGAAGGTCAGCAAAGAACATTTCAACACTGAGGCAGGATAGTCAAACTAGTAGATATTTCGGTACCAACGTTTCGAAGTTGCACAACTTCATTTTCAAGGCAGAATAATACATACAATAGTCAAAGCGTAAATATACAGAAGTAGTGTTACATAAATGAGCTAAGGAGAGGTTACAAACAAACAAATGATATGAAATAAGTACGAACATAGGAGAGGTGGACAAAAGGACAAAAACCCCAGCAATGACAATTGATCACCCACGTCGTGGGGTGGTCAATTGTTCACCGCGCTGTGAGGTGGAAGGATAGACATCATCAACATGGAAGTGTGCGGACATGGCTTTAGAAGAAGGGAGAATTTGGAGATCTTGAAGCTGCTTATTCATGTCGGGGTTGCTGTGTTTGATATGCAACGCTTCGATAATCGCAAGTCTTTTGTGGTCTTTTTCCATGGCAATAATGGAAGTACCCTTTACGACGTCTTCTCTTGTGAGTCGTAGTTGGTGGTGGTTACTGTAATGATTTTTGATGGCATCTGCAGATAAATGAAGAGTAAGCCTTCTCGATACTTTAGTAGTAGTCATACCAATATACGACGCATGAGGCCCACAGTCCTCATGCTGGCATACAAATTTGTATACGGCATGACTACGTTGAAGGAGAGGGCGTTCAGGAGTGGTGTTATTTCTCATGATCAGGTTACTAATCCTCTTGCTTTTATAGAAAATGACCAGATCTAACCTATCACTCTCGTTAATAGGTTTGACATTTCTTTTAATTATGTCTTTGATAATAGGTTTGACATTTCTTTTAATTATGTCTTTGATAATTCGTATCTCGGTCTTATACGAGGTTGACATCCGAGACTTATAATATAAATTAATTCTATTGCTAGGTGGGATGGTCTGTAAGGAGTTGTTTTTCTAGTTATACCACTTGTTTATAGTGCGTTTGACCACACTGGAAACGACGTGGTGTGGGTATCCATTGTCTACAACCATTTGGGATACCCGGTCTATCTCTCTGTGGACGTTTTTCCACTCACTGCAGTGGGACAGCGCTCTCCTGACGAAAGCTGCGATAGTAGTCTCTTTAAATTGGTCAGGGCATTCACTTTGACCATTCAAACAATGGCCAGCGTTAGTGGATTTGACATAGACCGAAGTGGAAATTGTGTCCTCCTCGACTTTTAGGAGGAGATCCAAGAAAGGGAGGGCACCATTTGTACTTTTTTCCATGGAGAAGTGTAGGCCGGATTTCTCTTCGAATGTTTGACGTAAGACCTGCAGCTCGTCGTATTGTCGATGTATCGGCAATACGTGCTAGGTCTCTGGATGTCACCGAAGACTTGTTCCTCGACAGTACCCATAAAGAAGTTTGCGAAGAGAACTTTCAATGGAGATCCCATGGCAACGCCATTTCTTTGGACATACATTCTTCCTCTTGGGCATCTGAAAGCAGCTTCTTTTGTACAGATTTCAAGCAGGGACTTCAGCGCTGGTTCAGAGATTTTCAACTTTGGGGTAGACACGTCACGATATACTCTGTCCAAAATAAAACTAATAGTTAAATTTATGGGAACATTCGTAAAGAGACTCTCCACATCGAGCGAGGCAATATGCTTGCTTGAGTCTAAACCTTTTACAAGCTCCAGAAAGTCAGACGAAGAAGCCACACTGTATCTGTCTGGAACGTATGGTGTCAGAAGGGTGCCGAGTCTTTTGGCCAAGTAATACGTGGGGGTGGGAATCTGGCTGATGATAGGACGTAATGGGTTACCTGGCTTATGGTTTTTAACATTACCATACATGTATCCAAGGTCATAATCTCCACTTAATAGCGGCAGTTTGATATCGTCAGTTACTGCATTCACGGATTCAATAGCCTTATTTACCTTTTTTTTTTTATGTCTTCAACCGGATTCCGTGTAATGCGTGCAAATTTGGACTCGTCTTGGGGAATATGATCAATTTTGGCTAGGTATTCTTCCGTAGGTAAAATAACAAATGAGGCACACTTATCAGCACGCCTAATCGTGATGTCCGGGTTGTTTCTTAAGTCTTTTGCAGCATTCATTAATTCTTTAGATAGGAGCTTACTGCAGTATGAGCCACGACGTTTGCTAGATTCAGCTAGGAGCTCAGCTTGTAAAGAAGGTCCAGAGGTGACAACAGTTCCTTTCTTTTCTAGCTCTTGAATGTTGTCGAGGAGGACTTCGAGCTCTAATCTCTTCTGGAAAGGTTTAGGTCGGGAGAGCACATGACAAATGAGTCCTAAGTTCAATAGTTCTACTTGGTTAGCTGTAAGTTTAACGTTACTGAGGTTAACGAATCCTTCTTTGGGCTGTGGTACTAACAGCTTCCCATGGTTGAGAGCAACAACTTTACGCAGGGTACGCCTGCGTACAGCGGAGGAATGCTGCTGTACAACGTGGCAAGGGTAACACTATTTCTGTATATTTACGCTTTGACTATTGTTTGTATTATTCTGCCTTGAAAATGAAGTTGTGCAATTTCGAAACGTTGGTACCGAAATATCTACTAATTTGACTATCCTGCCTCAGTGTTGAAATGTTCTTTGCTGACCTTCTACATATATTACCTCTAAAAATACGTCGCCTTGTTCGCAATATTGAACAAGTTAACAAGAAAATTATGAGTTGTCATCATGCTATCATATATAATATATATATATACATATATGTATATACATATATATATATATACATATGTATATGTATATATGTATATATATATATTCATATGAATATATATTTATATATTCATATATATATATAGGTATATATATATATATAGTTACGACTACAGGCTCGTCGTAGTGAAATTTTTTATTCAGACGCACATGAGCGCATGTACGTATGTGTAACTCGGACTATGCCGGCCGTTCCCACGGTAAGGCTTGGTGGACTTCTCGATATCCAACTGTAAGAGTACTGTTAAAGTGATGAATTATATTTATATGATGTATTCCATTCCTTTTGTACACTGTTAACCAAATTCTATACATTACATATAGATTTATGTATGTCTATTGTCTTGTGGAACTCTCTTGTCAATCTTACGAGTTGATTTACGTAAGATAAGAGAAATTACATATTCTCTTAATCTTCGGACTCCGGTGAGAAAGTTCTGTGCCTACGTGAGGTGTATTCACGTCTGAAGACTCTTAAAGTGATGATTTCTATTCATCGGATTGTATTTCGTTCCTTTTTGTGCTTTGACAAACTATTCCATACTTTGCATATGAATTTGTGTATGTGTATTACCTTGCGGATCTATCTTGTCAATCTTAGGATTTGATTTACGTAAGATTAAAGTAATTGCATATTTTAGTCGTTTACTGACGCCGTAAAGCCGTTGTGGGCATGCTAGCTTAAGCGCGCGCTAAAGAAATTGGCGTGTGAACTAATTTTGTGGCAACTGCGTCCCTAACTTACATTTACGTACGTATAGATATTCATATAAAAACTATTAAGTTTCTGCTTATCTAAGATTGACAAGGTAACTTCATCAAATATTATTATCTATTCATTGATGTAAAGAATATCCGTGTATGTACTTGGAAATATTCCTAAACACTCTTGTTAATCGTCGCGTCTAGCGATACTTGGCAACTCTCCGGATCTGACGGAGAAGAGTCTATATATATGTCATTGCTTGTAACGGTTGGTGGACTCTGCCTCTCAGAGCCCCCCATTGCACTGGTTCCTCTACGTTTTGGGACTTAGAATAATTTTTTCTATTCTCGAATCTTTGTGGACTCTGTTTATCAGAGCCTCATTGCTCGTGTCAATTTTGTCGGACTTAGTCGTAGAAATTTTCTCGACTTTGCTATTTTCTTTACGTAAATTATTACATAGGACTTAGTTTCCATTCTGATGGTCGATATTTCTCGACCTTACCACTTATTGTCTTTAAGACTATTTTTGATTGTTATTGATTGTCGATATTTGATCGACACTTGTATATTTAGGTGTCTTGGCAATACTAGCCTTTTATGTTCTGTGAATTTACGTGTTACGGACATTGTACTTTTCGCTAGTTTTGGCGACTTCTATTTTTCGATCATTGTTTATTTGTATCTTTATTTTCTTTTAAGGAAATAATATTTCTTAAACAGAACTCTAGTTTTGAACCTGGCCCTTCCCCATAGGCGTCACAATATATATGTACATATATATATATATATATATATATATATATATATATATATATATATATATATATATATACATATATATATATGTATTTATCTATCTATCTATATATACAGTATATATATATATATATATATATATATATATATATATATATAAATATATATATATATTCTAATAGGAATTCTTACACCAACAAGGTGGAATTTTTTTCCCAACACTCATATAAAACACTGAATATTTTGTGATAAGATTAAGACCTAATATAACAAAAAAAAATTAGTAAATTAGTAAGTTTTGACATAGTTTCCTTATTTACTAATGTTAACATAGAAGAGGTCTTAATATTTTTTTAAACCAATCTGCATCAATATCAACATCAACTCCCATTTTCAGTTTCTTGCCTCGCTTGTGTCTTAACATTAATATTTTTTTCAAAGATTCTTATGTCATAAAAATATGGATGCAGCATGGGTTCCAATCATTCTCTGATTTTAGTTAGTTTATATGATTATTTTGAAAATGAATTTATTACCTGCTAAACATGTGATACCATTCGGAGACCATTGCTCCATTGCGAGATAGTATGCACGACCTGACTACACATCTGAGGGTCAGGCCCACGGTCAGTCGCCATTGTACTTATTATCAAGGGCGTGACCCGAGATCACCGCAGCTGTGCATAAACCTCTGATACCTTGCTAACCAATGTTATTACCACTTTCATAATAAATTTCCCTTAAGGCATTTCTCTCTTGTCCAAGTTCGGACACCATTGTAAACTATCACCAACTATGTATCATCTTCTCCTTAATCATTTGAATAATAGAAAAGACCATTTGAATGTACCATATCGCTGGAAACAGCAATTATGTAAATAAACACCTCGTCGGCAACCTTACTACGAGCCCATGTATATATAGGGTTATGCTCTCTGTGAGAGCGCTCATATATTCTCTACACCAATAAAGAAAAGAAAGGCTCAGGCTATTTTCAGTTCTCCTCCATCAGCTTCGCCATCCATGCCTCTCGCAAGCCACATACAGCTACCATTAACCTATATAATATGTTGACTTCTACATAAGTCCGCAACATCTTCTGGTGATCAACGATGGGATCCACATCCAAAGATCATCCGAAGGACCATCCTGCAAATACGCTGTGAAACTCAACCAGCACAACAGCCCAGAAGCCAACAACTTCGCTGTGCGCCCAACCCAGCGAAGAGGACAAAATCTACCAACTCGCCCAGCGAACTAGCAGCCGGAGGCAACACAACCCCAGGACCACCTACAAACGAGACAAGTCCATCTACTTCGTTCTGAGCCAGCCCAGCACACTAGGACGCCGTCTAGTTCCTCGACCAACCGTTATCCAAAGGAAGTATCGCTCCACCACGTCTCAAGTCGGATCGACACATTGACCTATTGCACATCAACAAACTACTCACCCCTATCCCCACTTCCTTATACTTATTCTTCTATTTTATTACAGTATCCTGCACCATCGCACCAATTCATCGGTCATTCACCCACCTCTACGAGACAAATTCACCAACGCATTATATCCATCGGTCTGTAAGTAGATGCTTGAATTTTTGGGCTAAGCCTACCTCTGTTAGTAGCGTGAGTGAATTCCAAAGTAAAGGTATTTATGTGATTTTTTTCATATTTTTTCAAGCCTTGTTTTGCAAGTGATTTTTTTTTTCATCTTAAAGTGCGAAAGTTACATGACCAATTCACAAACAAAAATATCACATTCTTACAACACACATTCCAAGATGGCAACCACCAACGGAAATAACGCAGATTCCGCAGTCAACCAACCAGAAATACAACGCTCTGCTGCAAATTTACTCACACTCCTTAAGCATGACAATACTCTTCCGAAGTTTGACGGGACCAACATTGCCATTCACACTCTGTTGGATGACGTAAATTCTGAAATACAGCATATACAGGTCAAGGACGACAAGACAAAGATAGCGGTTCTCAAATCCCGCATCGACTATAATGACACCTTAGCCAGCGACATTGCACAGTCAGACGCATTCAATCAGACATCAACATACGACCAGTTCATTGATCAGTTCAGGAAATCTTTCGCAGCATATGAACAATTAGACTTTCTCTCTCCCCTATACACACTCGGTAAGAAAATTAACACTGGTTCTTACGCCCCCAAAGAACGAGCAGTCAAAATCGCAATCGATTTCAAGCAGGAACTCAGAGACGCACTCATATCTTCCACCTGGGTTAAAAATGACACAGCTTAGATAACGTTCTCTCACTCTTTGGTTACCTTAGACTGATAGCGCACCTTCACCCAGAAACACTGGCAGAAAATAACCATCATACCTTTCGCTCCAGACACAACACTCGTAGATTCCTCTAGGAAGTTTTCATAAACGTCAACGGCAAAAACACAGATCCAACAACAACAAGTCCCCCTTACACACACACTCACACACGCACCCACAGTAGCAAAAATCTTACAAGCAAACCACACTAGAGGTAGACAAATGTCACGCACACGATCACGACAGATATCACACTCAAGAATTTTTTTTTTTTTTTTGCACTACCTGCAACAAACCGGAACATAGCACAAGCAGGTGTTACTACAGACAACCGACAAACTACTGCCAATACCACGGCCCATCTTTCCATGACACAAACCAATGTCGCGTTCTAAATTCTCAAAACCACACTTCATACGCGTCTCCCTAACACCCGAACAGCGGCAACATAAACAAACAAAACACGATATGACTATCGTCTCACGGTGACCCTCACACACGACTTCACGAGACCCAGTCAACCCCCTCCCCCCTACCGGTACTCACGATGACAGCCTCTCAACGATACCCATCTTCTATGACATTTCAAGCCACTATCAACGATATCCCGCAAGTACTCCTCCTGGGCACAGGCTCTCCCGTAAACGTCATGTCAAAACTTGCCGTCGACCAGTTTAGGTTCAGGCACCGTAGGGTAACGATTTTAGAGCCCACGGATATAACGTTAGCTAACGTAGAAGGAGTTCCCTTCCCCATCGTTGGCAAGATCGACTTAGAAATCTCCCTGCATGAAAACTACCCTCCCATTACCACGACAGTATACGTAGCTAAAGTAGCATTTCCTGCAGACATTCTTATAGGATTGACATGGATGCAAGACAATCATATAACCATCTACCCTGCTAAACACAGTATTGTTTACAATAACCACTTCTTACCTGCTCTGAACACAGCCGACACGCATGCCCAAACACCAAACACGTATGTCACAAACATTCACGTGATTGAGAAAAAGCATGTAATAACAGGTGAATCAAACATTGAAGCAAACGCACAAGTGACACTCACAGTGGACACACCCACTCCCATCACTCACCCAGGTACCTCAACGCACGCACGGAACAGACGCAAACTGTCAGCGCGTAGGTCAAAATCGGCTCGCACACAAAAGAAATACGACGTCTCCACAGACATCCCTAAGCTCACAATGGAATACACAACCGTCTCGCAAATCACTCTCACGAAATCTCACGCAGTCGTAATCAGTGACAAAATACTGTATCCTCGCGAGCACACAAAGCTCAAAGTTCGTGTCTTTCAGGCTCCAAACTCAGATGTCCTCTGCACCGCGGACACAAGCCACGCATTTCGTGTTTCTCTCTTATCCGCCATATCAAACACATCTAACAAAGCCCATACAACAATCATGGTCGTGGACGACACAAATGGACCTCTCCACCTTAACAAAGGCACAAACATTTGTGATTTTACCATATACCCAGCTCCAGTACACATAATCGAGCAAGACAACATACAACACGTATGCACTATCAACACCGGAGAACAAAACACACAGGAACCCATGCAAGCAGCTCACATAAACAATATAGAATTGACAGAAGCGCAAACAGATCTCCTTACGCTCATGAACACGTACAGGCACGCCATTGCACTCCCAGGTGAACCACTAGGTCAAAGGATTACAAAGGATTACAAAGGCGGAGCATGCCGACAGGAGACCTTTTGATCCATATCTAGGTCAGATGCAAAAGAAAAAGAAAATCATATTAATAATAAATTAAAACTATAATAATGTAAAAATAACAAATAAAATACATAAATAAATGCATAGGTATAGTTGAATAACAAACAGGTAAATAGTAAATGATTATAAATTGACATATAACTAATAATAAATGAAAATCAGACAGACAAATTGTAACAAAACAAAAACAAATAATATAATATAAATTATAATCATTACAGCATCTTAGGTATTTATCTAAATGATTCTTAAAGCTTCGAACTGAACTACATTGCACTACCTGTGCAGGAAGTTTATTCCATTCATTTACTACACGGTTGGCAAAGTTGTTTCTACCTACTTCCAAATTGAATCTATTTCCGGACAGTTTGAGACCATTGTTTCTTGTCTGATTCTCATTCAATGTGAAAATTTGGTCACTTTTGATGTTGTCAATTCCCTTCAAAATCTTAAAGACCTGTATCAAGTCACCTCTGAGTCTACGCTTTTTTAGGGAAAACAGATTCATGTGTTTTAGTCGATTTTCGTATGATTTATTTTTTATATTTGGAATCAGTTTTGTGGCTCGCCGTTGTACTTTTTCCAGTCTGTCAATGTCTTTAATGAGATTCGGTGACCATACGGAAACAGCATATTCCAAATGTGGACGAACTAACGATTTATATAGCTTGTTAATGAGTGATGGACTTTTGAAATCAAAAGATCGCGCAATCAATCCCAGAATCTTATTTGCTTTCTCAGAGGCTGAAATACACTGCTTGGATGATTTGAGGTCGTTACTGATAATTACGCCGAGATCTTTTTCACTGTCCACTTTTGTTAACGAATTTCCAAATAACTTGTAATCGTACTTACTGTTATTTTTACCTATGTGCATTACCTTGCATTTACTTGTGTTAAATTTCATTAGCCACTTTTCAGACCATTGCTGTAATTGATCTAAATCTTCTTGAATATCTAATTGGTTTGAGTGATCACTTGCCACTCCGCACAGTTTTGTGTCATCAGCAAATTTGGAAACAGTAGATTTTAGTCCATGGTCTATATCATTTATATATACTATAACTAGAAGTGGCCCAAGAACGGAACCCTGAGGAACTCCACTTGCAACACTTTTCCATCCAGAAGTTTTTCCATTTAAAACAACTCTCTGTTTTCGACCTTTCAACCAATTACTAGTCCAACCTAATAGGCTACCACTTATTCCATGCAAAGCTAATTTAGTAAGTAGTCTTTCGTGTGGGACGGTATCAAAAGCTTTTGCAAAGTCTAGATATATTAAATCTATATTGTTTCTTTTGTCATAATTCGAGATAACTGTGTTGTAGAATTCGAGTAAGTTAGTCACGCAAGAACGTTTCCGTCTGAAACCATGCTGGCTATCATTTATCAAACGGTTACTTTCTAAATGATATTCGATAGCATCTCTGATGATAGTTTCCATTATTTTTCCTACGATCGAAGACAAACTTATAGGCCTATAGTTATTTGGTTTCTTTTTGTCACCTTTTTTGAATATGGGAGTAACGTTACCTAGCTTCCATTCTCTTGGAACATCTCCGGATATGATGGATTTCTTGAAAATAATTTCTAATGTAACAACAATCTCATTTTTCATTTCCTTTAAGATTCTTGGATGCCAACCGTCAGGCCCTGGTGTTTTATTAACTTTGAGTTTGTCTATACACCTTTTAATTTTTTTCTTTTGTTATATTTACCGTAGTGAGTAAGTTTACCCCAGACTTTTCACAGGTTTCAGTTTGGAATTCACTTTGAGGTGTTTCGTTTACGAATACCGAGCTAAAATAATTGTTTAAGATATTACACATTCCTTCATTTGAATATTCAAGTTGACCGTCAGCAGATAATAGTGGACCAATGTGATTCCTAACAACCTTTTTATCTCTAATGTAACTATAGAATTCTTTGGGATTCTCTTTGGGTTTATCTGCGATGTTCATTTCGTATTGTCGTTTTCTTTTTCTTATTGTCTTTTTTAAATCTCTCTGTATTGATACATAACTTTCATAGTCATTAGATGCACCCGAGCACTTATATTTCTTATAAGCCTGTCTCTTTTTAGCAATACTTTTTTCATTTTCTTTGTCGAGCCACTTTGGGCGAGCCTGATTTGGGGGACGTCTGTCCTTAAAAGGAATGTAAGTTTGAATCATCTTAGTGAGCGTATTTTGAAATATTTCCCACATCTGATCTACAGGCCTTTCGTTGAATTTTGCCTCCCAATCTGTAAGCTGAAGCTCCTGACGTAGTTCTATGAACTGAGCTTTACTGAAATCGGGTATTTTAGAAGCACAAGTATCTATTCTAAAATTGTTTAGGAGTTTGAATCTGACTAAGTTGTGATCGCTATTTGCAACAGATTCACCGACTTCTACATCAGTTACCATGCTTTCGCGGCTAGTGATCAATAAATCGAGTAAGTTTCCATATCTTGTGGGCTCTTTTACATGCTGAATTAAGTAATTGTCACCAAGAAAATCAATCAAGCGACTACCTATATGGCCATGTTCAAGGGTCATCCAATCAATGTCAGTAAAATTGAAATCACCCATTATCAATAAATCCCGGTTGCAGAAACTAGACAGTTCTTGAAATAACAGTTTGTCGTCTGCTAATGATAATGTCGTCTCACAAACATAATAAAACATCACATACAACTTCGACAGTATGCAAAACCACTGTACATACCAGTATACCGTCTGCCACATAGTAAACGAAACATTTTTGACAACATCATTGCAGACATGCTCGCCCAAGACATTATAGAACCAAGTCTATCCCCTTGGAATTTCCCTCTCTTCGTTGTTCCAAAACACGATGGATCATTCCGACCTGTAGTAGACTTTTGTGAGCTAAATAAACTCAGTATTGCGGAAAGATACCCAATACCCCATTTGCATGACACCCTCTACTCCATAGGTGAGCACAACACTGTTTTCTCAACTCTCGACCACATGTCAGGGTATTTCTTAATACCTCTCGATGAAGACTCAAATAACTTACTACGGACTTTGAATAGGTTTCTATGATAATATATTTTTTTTTTAAAGATCCCATGTCAACAGCACAGCTATATTAGAAAGACGTCGTATGACATCCATTTCGATTTGAGGGCTGCTCAAACGCTTTCTGGATTTCGACAAGTGGTCGTCCTTTTGTTTCAGGAAGCCACCTCCAAACGACAAATGCCCCAAGAAGATTGATCACTGTAGGAATAAGGAAGGTAAACCGCAAAGAAATGACATTTGTCAGCCATGGGGTAATAAAAAGAAAGGTGCCATATGTGATACAATCCATCATGATGCAAAGCGAACAGCCGATTGACTGGACGGCCGACGGAATAACCTCCCCGAGCAGGATAGAGGGCACTAAGTTCATTCCTCCGGATGAAAATATCATAAAACACATTAGGGAAATTATCACGAAGACTGGGTATGAAGGAGAAAGTCAAGGAAACGAAAGTTGAGACCAAAGATAAAACACTCAGAATCGAGGAGCCGATATAGAGGGGTCGTCTCCCGCAGAGGTCGGTGATAAATGATCCGATAATGACGACAACGATTTGAACAACCCCCAAGATTATGGTGCACAGGCGTGGGTCGAGGGTCATTCCTGCCTGAGTGAAGAGCAAGGTGGAATAGGGCGTAATGATGCTATTCCCGTTGGAACCATAGCAGGCGTAGATGATCACCATCAGCATAACAGGCTTGTAGTTGCTTGATTGTCGCATTTGGTGCATCTGAAATGTAGAAGCCATTATTATTCATGAAGGACCCTTTGGCTCTGGCTTCGGGTTAATGTCTTAGGAAACAGGACAAGGCAAAACTGTAATAGAGTTGCAACGTCCTCACGAATTTCCGCTGACTAAACCTAGACATTCCTTTCAGGACAGATGAAACAGGGTAGGGTGTAGCAATATTGTAGAGCAATATGTCAGTGAAGGAAAAAAATATAATTCTAGGATATAATGTCGGTAGAGGACGAAATATTACATTAGGATGTCATATCAAAGGACAAAAGATCACGATGGGATGTAATAATTGTGGAGGACAAAATATCAAGATGAGATGTAGTGATAGTGGCGGACAAGATATCACGATGGTATGCAATGATAGTGGAGGACAAAATATCACGGTAGGATATAATGTCAGTGGAGGACAGAATATAATTTTAGGAAGGGATGCTGGACAGAATGTCAGCGAACGACTGGTGGCCGGTGTGGAACACGGTGAAGTAGGGGCGACAAGGTATACATAAGGGATCGGATGACCGTAAGGGACCAGATATCCGTGATGGGGAAATGTCCATGAGGCATTATATGTCAATGAGGGACTAAATGTCAATATAGAGCAAGGTGTCAATAAAGAACAAAATTATAATGTAAAGCATGATGTTGATATACAAAACGTGTCAAAAAGAAATAATCACGAGTTTCTTAATACCATGTACTTTAATGCTCGTAGTATTAGGAATAAATTCCAAGAAATACAAGCGTATGTCAAAAGCGAAAATCTCGATATGATAGGAATAACCGAGACATGGTTAAACGGTAAAGAGTTTGAAGCTGAATTTAATACTGCGGGATTTAAACACTTTCATCAAAATAGAAACCACAAGAAAGGCGGTGGTGTTCTGTTGTACGTTAAAAGGAATATCCATGCCTGTGCTTTAGAGAACGGGAAACAGAATACATACGTTAGTTTGTGGGTAGCATTAATCCAAACAAATGGACAAAAAATTTATGTAGGTGTAATATATAGGCCAAAAACATAATTGGTAGACGATAAACTGTTGTTTCAAGAACTGTCTAGTTTCTTCAACCAGGACTTATTGATAACGGGTGATTTCAATTTTACTGACATTGATTGCATGACCCTTGAACATGGCCATATAGGTAGTCGCTTGATAGATTTTCTCGGAGACAATTACTTAGTTCAGCATGTAAAAGAACCCACAAGTCATAGAAACTTACCCGATCTAGTGATCACTAGCCGTGAAAGCATGATAACCGATGTAGAACCTGGTGAAACTTTTGCAAAAAGCGATCACAACTTAGATTCAAACGGATAAAGAAAATAGAATAGATACTTGTGTATCTAAAATACCCGACTTTATTAAAGCTTAGTTCATAGGACTACGTCAGAGGCTTCAGCTTACAGATTGAGAGGCAAAATTAAACGAAAGACCTGTAGACCAGATGTGGGAAATACTTCAAAATACGCTTACTATGATGATTCATACCTACATCCCGTTTAAGGACAGATGCCCCCTAAATCAGGCTCGCCCAAAATGGCTCGACAAAGAAACTGAAAATAAGTATTGCTAAAAAGAGACAGGCTTATAAGAAATACAAGTGCTATCAAAGTTTTGTAATCATACAGATAGGTTTAAAAAGACAATAAAACAACGAAACGACAATACGAAATTGATATCGCTGATAAGTCTAAAGAGAATTCCAAAAAATTCTATAGTTACATTAGAGATAAAAAGGTTATTAGGAATCACATTGGCCCCCTTTTTTTTCTGCTGACGGTCAACTTGAGTATTCAAATGAAGGAATGTGTGATATTCTAAACATTTACTTTAGCTCAGTATTCGTAAACGAAACACCTCAGAGTGAACTACAAACTGAAACCAGTGAAAAATCTAGGGTGAACTTACTACGGTAAATATAACAAAAGAAAAAAATAAAAGGCGTATAGAGAAACACAAAATTGACAAAACACGAGGGCTTGACGGTTGGCATCTAAGAATCTTAGAGGAAATGAAAAATGAGATTGTTGTTCCATTAAGAATTATGTCAACCTGTTCCACACTAGGTGACATTCTTCCTTTCAATATGACTGCATGCACACATATTCTACCCCGTTGACATTGAAATGCATATAAACGTCGCAAAAATCTCAAACAACGACATTCAAGAACCCCCTAAGCGAGATGAAAGAAAATGAACACAAAACAAGACAGTAACATGTACATTGCTATTTTTACCTGTTCTCTGACTCCTGGTTTTTCACTTTTCAGAGTGACGCACTGTTTCACCTCCTGAAACTGGACCTCGATATCGTCAGGAGGGTAAACCGACTTGAGAGCTGAGATGGCAGCGTTCTCTCGCCCTTTCCTGACCAACCAGTATGGGGACTAGGGAGAAAAGGAGTCTGAATATGTTTGACGAATATCACTCTATTTTATCACAGAAATGCACACGCGCAGCGCGTGGAAAGAATATTTTGAATTAAAAGGAATTGGAAGAGTGTTGCTGTAGGAAAAAGAAGAAAAATATACCAGCCTGAGAAGCTACAATAACAGTGTGAACATTGTTAAGCTGTTCTCTTCTCTGTTCAATGCGATGCTATTCAGAGCTGATTGCTTTCGGCCAATCAACTCGAAGGACGCGAGTTCGCCCGGGACGAGGTATGCCGCTTACCCGAAAGTAGCGACAGTGAATTATCACACAGAGCGACGACGACGACGACCAATCAGCGCGCAGTACGCGAACTAGTCAGGCCGCATCGAGCCTCGTTTGGTGATATATAATGGCCGACGGAAGATTGATCGCTTTGGAACCCGACGGCAAATTTTTCCACATCTGCAGTAGCCGTCTTTCTCTCACCATCTCCTCGGAAGCGCAACCATCATCTTAGAACCCGTCCAATGCTCGCAGCACCTCGATACGTGGACATCTAGCCCAGTGGCCGTCTCTCCTCCCGTACCCGGAGCCACCAGTCGCTCTCCTCCGCGGAATCGTCTCGACTCCCAAACCTGACAGGCAAATCGCCACTATCGAATCGTGGTCCCGTGGGTGGCGTTTTTCACGAAATACATATTGGCCCCTGACCCACGCCCTCTTAACTGCAAATAAACCATTTATCTCCTCCAGTGTTTTCCTGACATGTGGTGCACGACGTGGGGGCCTCCAATTCTGACAGATGTTAAGATGGGAACCCAATGTGAAAAAGGTAAAATGAGAGAGAGAGAAAGAATCAGTGGGAGGAAAATGCCGGAGAGTGTGAATTCCTTGACAGGATGTTTGCTATGATGCCAAGGAGGACCAAAGACAAAGACTGTTTACAATGTCAAATGATACAAGTGGAATTGAAAGAAATAGAAATTGGAAAAAAGGTCATGAAGAAACTATTTGTTTAAGATGTTAAACAGGCAACGGGAGACTGAGGGAATCTGAAAGAGCAAAATTGATCTCAGAAAGTTAGCAGGTCAAGTCACTGAAGAGACCTAGGTATTGAAGAAATCCAGGATGCCACAATAGAGCAGTTAGAACGTAACATAATGAAAGATGAAACAAACAAATAGATAGATAAAATGACAACAATAAAATATTTCGAAAAAGTGCTGACTGTATTAAGAGAAATTGTATTGGGTAAAGAATTGTCATAATTTGAGGGTAAGGGAAGGAACATATTACACCAAGAATAGAAAGGGAAAACAATAATTGCAAAATGACGAAAATGTAGCAGTAGTTTAAAGACTTATAAACAAGAAGAGATTGAAAGGGTTTGGGCTAGCTCAGGTTAGGTTTAATACAACAATCCACTTGAAATAATAGAATGTAAAACTAAACAAAGACAAGTTCAAGAATGGGAGTAATGAAAATAAAAATGGTTGCGAATATTCATGGAAAGATATATTGTATCATATAGTAAAGAATAGGTCTATGGCTGACAAGGGATACGGAGGGAATGAAAGAGAATAACCCAATAAAAGAAAAATACAGAGCAGCTAAAAGTGATTATGCATGTAATTCATAATAGTAAAGACAAACCTAAATTCCTTTGTCAACAGTAACTTCAAACACAGGGAAGGGATCGCCAATCTAAAAGATAGGCTTGAAGATGTAAAATTGCAAATAGAAATGATGAATTAAAGATTCCAATTGGGATTGGTTATATATTGTGTCTTTAAAGAAAGGAAAAGGGTTACTTGAAATGAAACGTAAAGACACAAATTAGGAGCACATATTGTATACAAACTACTGGATACCATAGATAAAAATGCAGGGCTTGGCGTTATCGTCAACTGAATATCTAAGGAATATAGAGGTAAAAGGATTGTAAGCGATCAGGAGATGTATGTTCAGTGGAAATAAGGAAAATGCTCTACAATGGAAAAGGAGCGATGTGGTACCAACTTAGAAGGAAGGAAACAAGGAGGGATCTCTGATTTATGAATAACCTCCCCTGACTAAAATGATAGTTCATTTGTGCGAGGATTGTGCAAGATAGGTGGATAAAATATCTAAGAGGTGAACATACTGGCAGATAGCCAATTTGTATTCAGTCTGAGTAATCGATGTATTATAAGAAAGAGACGATTGGGCGAATTGTGTATAATCGGAGAAAGCTATTGGGAAAGTAAAAGAAAGAATTGATAATTAGATATGAATAATAATCATAATAGAAATAATGATAAACTAATCACACACGCGCACACACGCACGCATACACGCACGACTGTCTGTGAATTCATATAGTATATGCTCAAGGACAAACATATTCATTCTCATATAATGCTAATATACATACCTCAGGTACGAATAAGATGGAAAGCAACAGGAGAAAAAATGGCGCAGCACAGAGAGTCGTCGTGAGGTGCCAGGGCAGGAAAATGTTGGCCACGTTGATCTCCAGAGAGGCCAGGTTCGAGAAGAACCTCGGAAGACTTGCAGCGACCCCTCGGATCTTGGGAGACACCAGCTCGCTCACCAGAGGTTGCGACACCGTCACAATGAAGGCATAGGCGGCGCCGGAAATGGCTCGTCCTATGAAGAGCGCTGTTATAGACGGGGTGAGGCCCATGATCAACCAGGAGACAATGGCCGACACGAGACCCAGCATCGTGGATCCCTTGGGTCCAAATAAGTTGATGAAGATCCCAGAGAGTAAGATGAAAGGGATGCTCGACAGGGTGGGTAGGGAGGCTGTAAAAGAATATCTTCACTTAGCTTATCATTTAACTTTGAAATATATAGATAATCTAATTATTCTAGTACATTTGTCTTCACTTATAGTAATGAATAAGATTGTAGAAGTACGAAAGGATTTACCTAATTTTCATCCCAGTTTAGTTTTAGAACTAATACATAGAAATTGCTTCTTACCTTCCAAGCCAGCATGACTTTTCAGACATTCATATATTTTCACTGGATCTGACTCATCACATTAAGAAATATATTAGGGGTACCAATTTGTGAAGTCTCCAAATCTCCATCACTTCCACAGTCCAGGAAATACAACAGAAAACTCATATCTAACCTACCAGAGCCCTTCAGAGAGAATTTCCTAATTGCAGATTGTTCAGCACCGTCAGTACGTCCACACGACCACAACATAATTGGGGTGAAGGACCTCTGACTACAGCACGAGAAGGTGGTTAGGTTCCTCTGTAATTCCAGTGCCATAATTCACTGACACTGAGCTAACCACCAATGACAAGCTTCCCTATAAAGTATCCGAACTCCGACTAGGTGTTCTCTCTTAATTCTCCACAGTCATAGAACAATAATGAAGGAAGTTAAGTGACATGAAAGTTAAAGATATCTTTGAGGGTTAAATCTAGTCAACATACGTCACATCAGAATTATTAGTAAAATCTTCTTATGTATGCACAGGAGTGTTTTTCTCCAAGGCTATGACAATCTTAATGATGGACAATATATGCCTCTCGCACATACTCTTTTTTTTTTCTTCTTTTTTCATCCACTATTCACTGACACCAGATAATTCTTAACACCATCTGTAATAAACACAGCTTTAAGGAATATCTATAACTTCTTCACCTGGATGCTCGTTGCATTTGAAAGGGATATGTCATATTTCTTTCCAAATACCGTGACATATGTTAAATATTCAGTTCATCTCGTTTCATCACAGATGGGCGAGTCTGTTGTTGTTCAAACACTTCACTTGGTTGAGTCCTATCTCTATAACGTGAGGCTGCTGATTCTTCTTCAAGGATTTGGCAGGCTTCACCCGAGTACATAAGAACATAAGAAAATAAGAATAAAGTAGACTGCAAGAGACCATAAGGCCTACACGAGGCAGCTCCATATCCATCACCACCTGTCATCCCTATTCATAAAGTTGTCTAACTGTTTCTTAAAACAACTGATATTTTCAGCGTTCACTACTACATGGTTACTAAGTCTATTCCATTCGTTGACCATCCTATTGGTAAACATATTCATGCCCATTTCCTTTTTAAATCTGAATTTGTCCAGTTTAAATCCATTACTGCGAGTCCTGTTAAAGCCTTTGATCCAATTGAACACCTCTATTAGATTACCCCGCACTCTGCGTCTTTCGAGAGAGTGTAAGTTAAGGCAAATATCGGAGTCCATTTATCATTTTGGTCATTCTTCTCTGCACTGCTTCTAGTGAATTGATGTCCATTCTATAGGACGGAGACCAAAAATGTACCACATAGTCAAGGATGGGTCTAACTATCGCTAGATAGAGCTTGATAATTACCTCTACATTTCTATTCGTTACCGTCCTAGCAATGAAATCTAATGCTCTGTTAGCTTTATTCGTGGCGCTAATGCACTGTTTCCTGTTTTTAAGGTCCGGACTCACTTGAACTCCCAAGTCTCTCTCGCACTCAGTTTTCTCTAAAGACGTGTTACCTAAGCTGTATCTATTTTCGGGGCTGTGTAGCCCTACGTTGAACACGCTACACTTAGAGATATTAAAGGTCAACAATTTGTTAAGATCATCCTGCAGTATCTCTGCGTCGTCTCCTGACCTAATTAGGCGTCTTATTTTAGTGTCATCCGTGAACTTACTGATATCACTATTTATCCCATCGTCTAAGTCGTTTATGTACATAATGAACAACAAGGGACCCAAAACCGAGCTCTGGGGAACCCCACTAGTAACATTGCCCCACCTGGAATTTACTCCATTTGTGGTGACCCGCTGTTTTCTGTTACTGATCCAAGCTCTAATCCATTCTAACACTTTTCCTCCTATGCCATGGGCTTTGATTTTATTCAGTAGTCTGGTGTGGCACCTTGTCGAACGCTTTGCTAAAGTCAAAGTAAATTACATCGTAATTGTCATTGTTTTCTAACGGCTCATATACTTTAGTGTAAAAGGATAGAAGATTAGTAACACATGACTTACCCTTGGAGAAACCATGCTGTGTATCACGAATTAAATTATGTCTTTACTAATGCTGATATTAGTAAACACCGAGAGAAAATATTTGTTAAACTCCTCTCTCATTTTTTCTCTGATTTTATTATGACATATTCATCGTTTTTAATTGGGCCTTTTCTTTCTTGATTTCGTGTACGTGTATTTTTTTAACCAGCTTAGCCATTTCGTTATATCTTGATGTAAAGAGTGTTTTCCCGTTTTTTATTTTTACGTAAAGTCTCTTTTCATTCCGATATCATGTTTAAGTCTGTCCGTCATCCACTTGGGAGTTTTACTATTCTTCCGTATTGACTTCAGGGAGATAAATGTATTTTGTGAAAAAAAAACTTCCATTCCTCATACCATCGCTTATTTCTCTTAATCCAATACCCATGTCACTCCAAACACAGATGAATCTACCTCTTGTATATCAAATTGAGAACTGGTAATTGTCAAATGCTTCTTTGACGACCTGTAGCAAAGAGACCCCAATTTTTTTTTTTTTTTTTTTTTTTTTTCCCTTGACATTTCTCATATCTAATAACATTGTGCAACTTATAAGAAATGTTGGGAAAAGCCTTTGGCCCACAATGGACTCATAATTGATGTTGACTGACTGAATGAATAGAAAAAAAAAAACATAAAAATAAAAAAAATACAGGTGGTCGCAAGAATTTGGTAATATGTATTTTAAGGAGATCGATGCCGGTGTTTATTCTCACAGTCTTGTCGGCTTTTGCCATTGTGGAGAGGAGTTGAAGTGCTGC
>NC_134788.1:18301369-18316369 GCF_046742065.1 Oratosquilla oratoria | reverse complement strand
CACACACACACACACACACAAATATATATATATATATGTATATATATATATATATATATGTATATATATATGTATATATATATATATGTATAAAATGTATATATATATATATATATATATATATATATATATATATATATATACACAACTGTATTAAACATATGTCAAAAGGTTTTCCCCTGAGCTTTACCAAGAGCACTCTGTTTGAGACTGCCCAGAATCCCTTCATAGTACTAGCAACCTTTTTGTTCATCATTATTCCTACTCTTTTTCTACTCCTTCTCTTCGAGAATATACAAATACTCCATGCTTATTTTTCACCTCTTCCACTCCTGGTCACCTAACCTCACTAAGCCCCATAACATCTATCTTCATTCTGTTAATTTCTCTCTATACCCCATAATATTTCCCCGCTTGGTGTAATGTTCGGACACTTCAAATACCCATTCTCAACTTTTCTTTGGTTACAACAGTCGCCGGATAACGATCAGAAACCGCCTGCTGTATGCTCCCACAGCAGAAGCAGAGGAAAGGATAGTGGATGATTTCTATGACAAGTTAGATCAAGCAATGGAACAATGTGGAAATCAAGAGGTTAAGGTAGTTATGGGTGATGTAAATGCAAAAGTAGGTTCAGGTGGAGAAGAAGAGGTTATTGGTTAGGAGAGAGAAATGAGAGGGGAGAAAGATGGATAAGCTGGTGTATAGAACATCAACAAATAGTAATGAATACGTGGTTTAAGCAACATCCGCGAAGGCTATGGACATGGAAGGTACCAGGAGATACAGCAAGAAATCAAATAGACTATTCTACTATCAACAGAAGATTTAGAAATGCAGTGATAAAGGTAAAAACATACCCAGGAGCAGATTGTAATAGTGATCATGTGCCAGTTGCTGCAGATATTAGAATAAAATTGAAGAAATTAAGAAAGGAGATGGGGAAACCGAGAGGAGAAGTAAGTGTGTTGAGAAAGGACGAAGACTTGAAACGGAGGTATTTGGTTACAGTAGAAAATGAATATGAAGTGCTGCGAGAAGAAGGGGATGTAAATGATCCGAGGTTTCAGTGGCAAAGGTTTTGTGAAGCAATAGAAGAGGGAAATAAAAAGGTACTTCCCTAAAATAGAAGGAGGAGGAAAAACAAATGGATAACAGAGGAAATATTCGAACTAATGGATAAGAGAAGAGAAGCTGAAAATAGGGATGGAAATGAATATAGAGAACTTAATAGACAAATCAAAAAGAAGTGTATAGATGCCAAGGAGAGTTGGCTTGATGAACAATAAAGGGAAATTGAGGACCTTGAAAAAAGGGATTCTAAAATGATGTATGATAAGATTAGAGAAATTACCGAGAGAAAGGGGAGTAATGGGGGGCAATCAAAGATAGAGAAGGAAAGGTTTTAATGGATGAGGAGGATATTAAACATAGATGGGAGGAGTATGTAAGGGACCTATTTGAGGACGACAGACAAGAAGGAGAAGAGGAAAATTATAGATATCTAGATGGGGAAGAAATAGTGGAAGAGGAAGTGAAATTTACAATGAAGAAAATAAAAAAAGGGAAAGCCATGGGTGAGGATGGTGTGATGATTCAAATGTTAGAGGCATTAGGGGATTTTGCAATAAGAAAACTCACTAGTCTAATAAACCAAATTTACGAAAAGGGTACAATAACGGAACATATGTGTAACTCGATTTTTATACCACCACCAAAGATAAACGGAACAATGGAATGTAGTAAACATCGCACAGTTAGTATCATGAGTCAAATAACCAAAATTGTATTGAGGATAGTTTTAAATAGAATAAGGAATAAAGTGAGAGAACAAGTTTCATGGGAGCAATTTGGTTTCAGAGAAGGGAAAGGAATAGCAAATGCAATTTTTATAATAAGAACGATTATGGAGAGGATGATAGAAAAACAACAAAATGTATATCTTTGCTTTGTTGACTACGCGAAGGCATTTGATAGGGTAAGACATGAGAGTTTGATAAATATTTTGGAAAGAGTGGATATAAATAGCAAAGACATGAGTATCATCAGAAATTTGTATTGGAAGCAAAGAGCAGCAGTGAGGGTACGGGGAGGAAGAACAGAATTTTAAGCTATAAAGAGGGGAATGCGTCAAGGCTGTGTTATGTCTCCAGATTTATTTAATTTATATGGGGAGATGATCCTTAGGGAATTAGAGGGAATGGAAGGGATTAAGATTAGAGGATATAATATAAATCACATCAGATATGCTGATGACACGGTATTGGTGGCTGACTCAGAAGAAGAAATGCAACATCTATTGAATGTAACCGTAAGAGCTAGTGAGGAGAAAGGTTTCAATGTAAATATGGGGAAAACTAAAATACTAGCGGCCAGTAAAACAGACCCACCAAGAGTGCAAGTACAAATAGCAGGGAGAAGAACAGAACAGGTAACCAAATTTTCGTACCTGGGAAGCGTTTTGACAGAAGATGTGAAAAAGAAATAAAATCAAGGATTGCGATAGCTAAAAGCACGTTTCAGAAAATGAAAGGGGTTTCAACAAACAAGAAAATGTCTACAGATATAAGGAGAAGAACAGTTAAAACATTTATATGATCAACACTATTATATGGTTCAGAAGCGTGGACAATCAGCAAAAAATTGCAGGAAAACTTAGAAGCAGCAGAAATGTGAATATGGAGACGAGTATTAAGGTTACCATGGACAGCGAAGAAAACAAATGAAGAAGTATTGGGAGAAATGGAGACAGATAAGGAATTGATGACAACAATAAGAAAAAAACAGTTGCGATTCATAGGACATATAATGCGGAGGGAAGGGTTGGAAGAGGTGGTGATGACGGGAATGGTGGAGGGAAGGAGAGCAAGTGGAAAGCAGAGGGAGAAGTATATGGACGGGCTCATGAGGGAGACGGGAAAACAACTCAAACCACCACAGATGTTACAAGTAACTAGGGACCGTGAACGGTGGTGGCACTCCATGGTTGCCGAAGTCCAAGATTATATGGATGACAGTAAGGTAAGGCAGGCGCGCGCACGCGCACACACACACACACACACACACACACACACACACACACACACACACACACACACACACACACACACACACACACACACACACATATATATATATATATATATATATATATATATATATATATACATATATGCATGTACATATATGCATATATATATATACATGTATATATATATATATATATACATATATATATATATACATATATATATACATATATATGCAGAGTCCACTAGGAAAAGGAAAAACACACGGAGTCCGAGCGCTTTCGTGATATATTCACATTATCAAGGAGTACATCTTTCTGTACTCCTTGATAATGTGAATATATCACGAAAGCGCTCGGACTCCGTGTGTTTTTCCTTTTCCTAGTGGACTCTGCATATTTGTGATTCGCGTGTGACTTGTGAAATTTGTGCATATACATATATATACTGTACATATGTATACATATATATACATATGTATACATATGTATACATATATATACATATATATACATATGTATACATATATATATATATATATTTATATCACCTTTCTCACCATACACCAGGTAGGGCGTTGCCCTGTCACCGATGATGCCTCACGAAGTCTCTCTACAAGGCCCTATCTGCATACAGCTGCACTCTCTCCACCTCCTCCATAGTTCTTCCTCTTGACTCTATGGCTTGTCTGATACCGTCTCTCCATCTAATCCTGGGTCTTCCTGTTGGTCGCTTTCCTTGTGGCTACCACTAGTAGTATTTGAATGGGTACTGTTGCTCATTCATCCTCATGACGTGGCCAAACCATCTTAATTGGCTTTTCTCTACATATTCTAATATAGGCTCTATTTCCAGCTCTCTTCTTATTTCTTTATTTCTTATTTTGTCACACCTTGTTACACCTTTTATTATTCCTAGTACTCTCATCTCTGCTGCTTGTATCTTACTTTTCAGCCTTTCTGTCAATGTCCATGTTTCTGACCCATATGTTAGAACTGGTCTTAAAATGGTTTTGTAAATTGTTATCTTAACCTGCCTGGGTATAAGTTTTTCTCCGGATCAGTGGATATAGCGTTCTTGAGTTATTTGTATGGCACTGTATTCTATTTAATATTTCTTTTTCCACTTGACACCTTTCATCTATCTTTACTCCTAGGTACATAAATTCTTCAACTAATTTCAGTCTTTCGCCTTTCAATCATATTTCTATCTCTTCTTTTTGCCTTGCGACCATCATTACTTCGGTTTTATTTGTATTTATTTTCATTTTCACTCTTTTCGATGCACTGTTACAAGCAGCTAATGCATTTTGAAGTTCAATGGGGTTGTTTGCAACCAGTGCAATATCATCTGCGTATGCCAATGTGATAACTCCTTCTCCAGATCTCAAATTTTTCATATATCTGTCCATAAAAAGTACAAAAAGCAATGTAGATATAACCCCACCTTGTCTTACTCCAGAATTTACATCAAACCAGTTATCCTCGCGAGTTTGTGTTCTTACAGCGCTGGTACATTTACTATATAGACTTTTAATTACTCTGACAAGTGATCCATCTACACCATATATAGGGTCTTCCAATGTGTCCCAAATCATCTTCCTTGGTAGCCTGTCAAAGGCTTTTTCTAAGTCAACAAACGCTATTCACACTGGTTGATCCCATTCCCATCTCTTCTCCATCAGCATTTTCAAGGAGAAAATTGCATCTGTTGTACCTCTCTCAGGTCTAAATCCATACTGTCCCTCTAATTTTTCTTCTACCGTCACTCTTAGCCTTCTTTCAAGTATTCTTTCATATATTTTCTCCGCATGTGATAATAAGGAAATTACTCTCCAATTTTTGCATACTGACTTGTCGCCTTTCTTTGGTACTTTACATATGATGACCTTCCCCCAATCCTCTGGTACTCTACTTATCATTCATTGTAGTGGCATTGATGGTTGCTATTCGCGTATTCCTTAATTAAAGAAGGTCCAGTGTCATTCCGTGATCGTTGCCGTGTGGTCCATCCAGTCCGAGGCATCATCTGTGTTACTTGAGCTGTGTAGGAAGGCCATCGGCTTGCTAGGCCTGTCGTGGTCTACCGGTGTCGTTAGCGTTACCTAGGGAGCACTACGTGGAAGTGGCAGTCGGATTTCCCCCCATATATATATATATATATATATATATATATATATATATATATATATATATATATATATATATATATATATATTTACAAAGGATTACAAAGGCGAAGCATGCCTAGAGGAGGCCTTTTGGTCCATATCTAGGTCGGATGCGAAAAAAGCTATAATAATGTATGCAACAAATAAAATACATAAATAAATGCATAGGTATAGTTGAATAACAAACAAACAGGTATACAGTAAATAATAATGAATTGACACATAACTAATAATAAATGAAAATCAAACAGACAAATGATAACAAAACAAAAACAAATAATATAAGATAAATTGTAATCATTATAGCATCTTGCTTAGGTGTTTTTCTAAATGAGTCTTAAAGCTTCGAACTGAACTACATTGCACTACCTGTGCAGGAAGTTTGTTCCATTCATTAACTACACGGTTGGCAAAGTTGTTTCTACCTACTTCCAAATTGAATCTATTTTTGGATAGTTTGAGACCATTGTTTCTTGTCTGATTCTGATTCAATGTGAAAATTTGGTCGCTTTTGATGTTGTCAATTCCCTTTAGAATCTTAAAGACCTGTATCAAGTCACCTCTGAGTCTACGCTTTTTTAGGGAAAACAGATTCATATGTTTTAGTCGATTTTCGTATGATTTATTTTTGATATTTAGAATCAGTTTTGTGGCTCGCCGTTGTACTTTTTCATGTCTGTCAATGTCTTTAATGAGATTCGATGACAATACAGAATGTGGACGAACTAACGATTTATATAGCTTGTTAATGAGTGATGGACTTTTGAAATCAAAAGATCGCGCAATCAGTCCTAGAATCTTATTTGCTTTCTCAGAGGCTGAAATACACTGCTTGGATGATTTGAGATCGTTACTGATAATTACGCCGAGATATTTTTCACTATCCACTTTTGTTAACGAATTTCCAAATAACTTGTAATCGTTTTTACCTAGGTGCATTACCTTGCATTTACTTGTGTTAAATTTCATTAGCCACTTTTCAGACCATTGCTGTAATTTATCTAAATCTTCTTGAATATCTAATTGGTTTAAGTGATTATTTGCCATTCCGCACAGTTTTGTATCATCAGCAAATTTGGAAACAGTAGATTTTAGTCAATGGTCTATATAATTTATATATACTATGAATAGAAGTGGCCCAAGAACGGAACCCTGAGGAACTCCACTTGTAACATTTTTCCATCTAGAAGTTTTCCATTTAAAACAACTCTCTGTTTTCGACCATTCAACCAATTACTAGTCCTGTGTTAGCAATGTAATTTATATTCTTTAAATTGTATTGTGATATTGTGTGTGTTTTGCTTGTATAGTGTGACATTGTATTTATCATTTTTAGCAAGTGCTGTGAGCGCCATGGCTTGGGTATTTTTGGCGCGAAATGTTGGCGTGGGGCAGCACTCTAGCAGCCTTGATGACTGCCGCACGCATTTAAATTTTTGTGCTTGTGACTTTGTGTATCGAAATATACTTGTGCTATAGACTCTTCTTGTGATTTCATTGCCACCCAGA
This sequence comes from Oratosquilla oratoria, assembly GCF_046742065.1. NCBI lineage: Eukaryota > Metazoa > Arthropoda > Malacostraca > Stomatopoda > Squillidae > Oratosquilla > Oratosquilla oratoria. The sequence continues at coordinate 18,309,661 of NC_134788.1, read as the reverse complement.
ACATTATATTGTGGCAGCGTATAAACGGTTATTGTGTTTATTTTCGTAACAAAGACGAGAATTTTGTGACTGAATTGCCGGCCGGTTTTGTGTTGTGGTGTTGTATTTTTCTCCCCATTTTTCCGTTCCAGCCAAGTGTTTTCAGTGAATTTAACTATTAACCCATTCAACTCCGATGACAAGATGTCTTGTCATTTGGTCAAATAAAACAAAAAATCATAAAACACCAAAATGTTTGATCAAACACCAGAAAAATATGACGTCAATCCTCGCTTCGCTCGCAGCGAAGCGAGGACTGACGTCATATTTTTCTGGTGTTTGATCAAACATTTTGGTGTTTTATGATTTTTTGTTTTATTTGACCAAATGACAAGACATCTTGTCATCGGAGTTGAATGGGTTAATAGACATGATAGTGCTCCGGACACAGTGACTTCAGTTTGTATTTCGGCGCAGGTCATTTGCCGTCAGGTGATTTTCTTTGTTCCCGCTCTTCTTGGACGTCATCGTCGTCTGCCCTTGCCATTGCGCCTTGTGTTCCTGTGTGGATCCTCAGCAGTAATTTGGGCCTGGATGGTGGATTTGGACAGTCATAATTATTTCTCGGGAAGCAACAAATCTGTGAAGACCGGTCGTTGGCGTCTCGGACAGCTTCGAGATCGCACGGCGGCCATATCCTTTAACTCCATTGGACCTTATTACCAGTTTTGTATTTCTATTCTTTGTGCGAATATATATTAGAAACAATACATTACGTAAATAAGATAAAATTAATTAACACAATTTTTTTTGTGACGTCATTTGTGTACATTTGAATGTTACCCCGCAATGTTTAGACTCTCGTCGCTTGTGACGTATGTTGTATACGTACGGTCTTTCTATAAAATTTTCTTCATTGTTGATATACATATCGCACTGTTCCTGTTTTGCAATGCTTATGTTTGTATAAATTATGTAATTTTTCTTACGTATATGTCCCATGTCCGTGTGATTTCTCTATATTATTTTTCTTACGTTATTTCATGCTTACGCTAGTGTGTTGTATTTGCTTGGTGTCAGTGTTTTCATATGCTTTTAAGAAGTGGGACCAGGTTGTCATCTCTCGTCATGTCTAAGTCTAAGAGGCCTTCGTTTCTCAGTCCGCCAAGCTCATCTGAGCCAATGGCTAACAGGTTAACATTACTTCATCAGAATCCAATTTTGGTGCAATTTTCTGGGGAAGATCCTCATTATAGGGCGACTGTATTTATCCGTCAATGTGAGGACGCAATCATACAGTCGAATGTTTCAACGGGGCCTGAAAATATCTCCTTTGTGAGGTCCCAGATTGTGCCACATTCTTTTGCTGCAGAGCTCCTCTCGGCTTCGTGTTTAGATCCTAAACTTCTGAACTATAATTATGACACCTTTAGGTCTAACTTCCTTAAACTTTTTGCAGATACTCTTGGTGGTGGTGCGTTCCATCAGTGCTTAAAACTGCCTGATACTCTCGTATCCCGACTGGGCACTCTTGATTATAGACGGGCGCTGGCTCAGGCCAGTATCCTTGCTGTTGAAGCTTTAGAGTCATTGTCCCAGTCGGACTGTGTAGAGAATGGTAATATTTCTGTAGATAGATTTCGTCTTATCATTAAATTTCTTTTGTACATCCTTTTTTTGGTGCCTTCTGAGAGAAGAGCAGCATCTTCTCTCAAGTATAAGCCTGATGAGACTCTATTGTCTTTTGCGTCACAACTTTCTCGTAAACTGGAAGAAGTGCCGTCTAGTTCCTTGTGTATTAGCAATGCTCATCAACATGGTCATGTCCCTTGTTCTCCTCAGCTCTCTCAGTCTACAGTTTCTACTCCTAGTTCCCCTCAATCTACAGTTACACCCCCTCCCCTGTTGTGTACTTTTTGTAACAGGTCTGGTCATTCGAGCGATTTTTGTTACCACCGTAGGCGCCAGGTACACAAGTCAAAACTGTCCCCTGTTCGTAGGAGTGTCCCTACTGTTTCTTCTGCTCTGTCGCATGACCTTTCCAGAGTAGAACCTCCAGGTAGACTCAGTTATTGCCATATCCATGGTCAGTGTAAGCATTCGACTGATCAATGTTTTAAGGTTCTGAAACTTAGGGATGAGACTTCTCACCAGCCTCGTCAATCCCATTTTCCCCAGCGCATGTTTCCCAACCCAAAGAGTTGACCAGCAATGTTCGGTCTCAAATAATTCCTTTTGTGGCTGTTGAATCTTCTCAATTACTTACCTTTCAATTTCTTACTAGGGATACGCCTCTTTCAGTCACTGTAGATACTGGTGCAGAATGTAGTCTGTTAAGTAGAAAGGCTTAGTTTGCTTTACGGGAATTGTATAATCTCCCTTTATCTCCCTTTTGTAATAATTTGCATTCTGTGCAAGGTTCTCCCTTGCTTGTTCTTGGATCAGTTTGTCTTCCTTTACATTTTCCCTCGCATGCTACAGTCTTCAATGTCACTTTTGCTGTTGTCTCTGGCATTGCCCTTAAGTGTGATTGCCTCCTGGGTGTTGATGCTCTTACAGCTCATTGCATAGATATTTCTCCTAGTCGCCGCGTAGTGACTTTCTGCAATTTGGATATCTCTGCTTCGGATAGGCCAGTTTCTGTTTGTGATTCTCCTGTGCTTGATCAGTCCGCACATGTGCCTGTCCCAATTTCTCAGCGCTCTACCCCTGTTGCTCATTGTGCTGCTGTTGTTGTAGGAGAGCATCTTATTGAACCTTCAAGTTCTGTTCGAGTTCCAGTGCGCGTCTCAGGTGCCCCGATTGGGTCTGACGTTCTCTCTTTGCCTGACTCTATTCGTATTCGTCGGCTTGCCCTAGAAGGAACTCTCTCCACTATTCGTGAGGATCATGTTACCACGGCGATGGTAACCAATGTCACGGGTGCTCCTATTTCTCTCTCTCTTGGCAGTCACTTAGGCTACTTTGAGGTGGTACGCGTTGCTGCTTTCCAGGATTCGCCTATTATAGCAGCTTCTGTTCTACAGTCTCCCCCAACACGTGACCCTGCTCGCGTAGCTTCTGAGCTTGCCACATTTGTAGGCGAAACTGATATTCCTGAAGAGACGCCTCGTCTCCTTGACCTGCTAGTTACCCACCGTCAGGGTTTGGCTTTACCAGGTGATCCGTTAGGGGTTACGGATCGTGTGGTTCATAGAACTGATCTTCAGCCAGGCACTCGTCCTGTTTACGTCCCCTCTTACAGGCTACCTCACTCTCGTCGGCTTATAGCCCAGTCCTTGGTTGACGATTTGTTGAGTGAAGGTGTTGTGAAGGAGTCCCACTCCGAGTGGAATTCGCCTCTTCTCCTGGTGCCTAAGAAAGATGGATCTTTTCGTCCTGTGGTTGATTATAGGAAAGTCAATGAGGTCACTCTTCCTGATCATTATCCTCTGCCTATCTTAAGCGAGCTTCTTCAGTCCATTAGCAATGGTAATACGATGTTCACCACTTTAGATTTAAAAGCAGGTTTTTGGCAGATACCCCTGGAGGAGAAGTCTCGTAAGATCACGGCCTTCTCGACTCCCAATGGGCACTATGAATGGCTTCGTTGCCCCATGGGTTTGCGGAATGCTCCTTTGACTTGCCAGCGTTTAGCTAACTCCATATTTCATGGCTTAATTGGGAATGGTCTTTTTGTTTACCTGGATGATTTGATTCTTGTTTCCAAAGATATGGAGAGCCACTTTTCTAAGTTGTCCATGGTCTTGCAACGGTTTGCTGAAGCTGGTTAAAACTCAACTTACTCAAGTGTTCCTTTTTCAAGGCTAGTATCCAGTTTCTAGGTCATGTTGTAGACAAACATGGTATCCATACCACTGGTGAAAAGATCAAGGCAGTCAGAGACTTCCCTGTACCGAAGTCGGTTGAAAATATACGGTCCTTCCTTGGACTTGCAGGATACTATCGTGTATTCATTAAGACTTTGCTTCAATTACTTCCCCTCTCACTCGCCTTCTCAAGAACGACTCTTCCTTCCAGTGGCGTGATGTCCATCAGACAAGTTTTGATTCCTTGAAGCTTGCTCTTACTGAAGCACCTGTATTGGCTTTCCCTGATTATAGTATCCCCTTTACTATTTGTACAGATGCTTCTGGTACAGGTGTTGGAGCTGTACTCATGCAACAAGTAGATGGATGTAGACCTCATGTTATTGCATATGCTAGTCGCATTCTTAACAAGTCTGAGTCCCGTTACTCTGTTACTCATTTAGAGGCCCTGGCAGTGGTGTGGGCTTTAAAGCACTTCCGTGATATTATTTTTGGATATCCTATTACAGTCTACACGGACCACACTGCTGTCACTCAGCTTTTTCAGGGAAAGAATCTGTCAGGTCGCCTAGCCAGATGGTTCCTCACGATTGAGGAATTCAATCCAACTCTAAAGCATGTCCCCGGGCGAGCTAATCACGTTGCTGATACACTTTCACGGAATATCCCTGTTGCTGCTGTTACCGTGATTAATAATTTTTCCATGCAGGATCTGGTAAAAGCTCAGCGTGAAGACCCTGTTTGGTCTGCTGTCATTTATGCTTTGGAGTCTGGTGATGATTCCACCTTACCAGCTTTACCAGTACCTCTGTACCAATTTTCCCTGCAGGACGAAGTTCTCATTCGTAATGTGGAAGTGTTTGAGCAAGATGTGGCACAGCTAGTGATCCCTTAGTCTCTAGTTAACGTTGGTTTGTCCCTTGCTCATGATGCCCCTCAGGCTGGTCACCCAGGTCGTGACAAAACTCTGGCTATGGCACGGAAGAAGTAGTATTGGCCTAAAATGCGACTAGACATTGCCTCTCATGTGGCCCGGTGTAGTTCTTGTGCCCAGAACAAAGGTTCTACGAGCACTGCTCCCATCTTAGAGTATCCTATTCCTTCTCGCCCTTTTCAGACTGTAGCTATAGACCTTTTGCAACTGCCTCGTAGCACGCAGGGCTCTGTGTATGTCCTTGTATGTGTGGATCATTTTAGTCGTTTTGTGGTCTTAGCTCCCTTACGTAACAAATCTGCACTAGTTGTAGCACATGCTTTAGTTTCCCATGTGTTGTGTCCATACACCACTCCTTCGGTGCTCCTTAGTGATAATGGGGCTGAATTTAAGAACGAGGTTTTGGCAGGAATTTGTGCACGTTACGGCATCAAACAGACGTTCGTAACCGCTTATCATCCGGCGTCCAATGGTCTTGTGGAGAGGATGAACAGGAAAATTTTGGAGATCCTACGTCACCTTGCTAGTAATTTTCATGAGTCTTGGGAGGATTGGCTTCTCCATGTTAGTGCTTGTATCAATAGCACCATTAATGTTTCCACGGGCAAAACGCCTCATTATGTTATCTTTGGATCGGAGAAACGACTCCCTTATGACATGCTTGACAGCCCTCCTCGTCCCCTCTACAATATAGATGACTATAGTAAACTACAGGGTCATGTGCTGCATGATATTTATGCTTCTGTTAGGGACAAACTTGTTGTTTCCAAGGCTGACATGTTAAAACACCAACATGTTCGTGCTAAGCCTGTAAACATTGTTGTTGGGGATCATGTCTTTAGGAGCATGCCTGACCGCCAATCCAAATTAAATTGTAAATTCACAGGTCCCTTTTTGGTAACTGAACAGCTCCATCCCAACAAATTCAGGGTTTTTGACCCATCTACGGGACTTAATGAGGTTTTACATTCTGATAGGCTTAAAAAGATGCAGGTGCCCATACCTGCATTTACCCAACCTCTCCCAACACTCAATGTTTCCATTGTATTACCCAATGTTTGCCACTCATATCATCTACGTTCACGAAGTGCTAGGCCTTGATGGTCGAGTGAGCCTCTTGTATGTATTTGTATTGTGAAATTTTTGTGCCCCCTAGCCCTTACTATTGTAAGTTATGTAATTTCTTGGGCGCAGACTCAATTGGGTTTGGTATACCTGCGGTGGGGGATGTAATCTTTGTTTATATTTACAAACTCTGTTATTTTTCTGCCAATAATATCTTGTTTTTTTCCATTTGTCCTATGTCTATTGTGTAGTTCATATATATGTTGTATTGTTTCACTGTTTCGTGTCCCGGACGTCCGGCAAATGCTCTATTTTTTTTTTTTTTTTTTTTTTTTTTTTTTTTTTGACTGGCGCCAGTTCTTTTGAGTATTATTGTATATGTATAATTATTGTATATATTTCTTGTAATTCTATCCAGTTCTTTTGTGTATTCATTTATGTATATGTTTGTGTAATGTTTTGGGTGTGCTTTTAAGATCCATGTGTCCCACCTTTCTGTCTGCCACTTGTGCGTGTGGTTTGTGTGTGGCTTGTCCTTGTATTTTAATTCTTTTTGCCTCGGTCAGTTTTTTTTCTTGGTTGCTCGGTGTGGGCACCGAGTGGCGCGGGCCGAGCGATGTGTTAGCAATGTAATTTATATTCTTTAAATTGTATTGTGATATTGTGTGTGTTTTGTTTGTATAGTGTGACATTGTATTTATTATTTTTAGCAAGTGCTGTGAGCGCCATGGCTTGGGTATTTTTGGCGCGAAATGTTGGCGTGGGGCAGTACTCTAGCAGCCTTGATGACTGCCGCACGCATTTAAATTTTTGTGCTTGTGACTTTGTGTATCGAAATATACTTGTGCTATAGACTCTTCTTGTGATTTCATTGCCACCCAGAACAGTCCAACTTAATAGGCTACCACTTATTCCGTGTAAAGCTAATTTAGTAAGTAGTCTTTCGTGTGGGACGGTGTCAAAAGCTTTTGCAAAGTCTAGATATATTAAATCTATATTGTTTCTTTTGTCATGATTCGAGATAACTGTGTTGTAGAATTCGAGTAAGTTAGTCACGCAAGAACGTTTCCGTCTGAAACCATGCTGGATATCATTTATCAAAAGGTTACTTTCTAAATGATGTTCGATAGCACCTCTGATGATAGTTTCCATTATTTTTCCTACGATTGAAGTCAAACTTATAGGCCTATAGTTATTTGGTTTCTTTTTGTCACCTTTTTTGAATATGGGAGTAACGTTAGCTAGCTTCCATTCTCTTGGGACATCTCCGGATATGATGGATTTCTTGAAAATAATTTCTAATGTAACAACAATCTCATTTTTCATTTCCTTTAAGATTCTTGGATGCCAACCGTCAGGCCCTGGTGTTTTATTAACTTTGAGTTTATCTATACACCTTTTAATTTTTTCTTTTGTTATATTTACCGTAGTGAATAAGTTTACCCTAGTCTTTTCACAGGTTTCATTTTGGAGTTCACTTTGAGGTGTTTTGTTTACAAATACCGAGCTAAAATAATTGTTTAAGATATTACACATTCCTTCATTTGAATATTCAAGTTGACCGTCAGCAGATAATAGTGGACCAATGTGATTCCTAACAACCTTTTCATCTCTAATGTAACTATAGAATTCTTTGGGATTCTCTTTGGATTTATCAGCGATGTTCATTTCGTATTGTCGTTTTCTTTTTCTTATTGTCTTTTTTAAATCTCTCTGTATTGATACATAACTTTCATAGTCATTAGATGTACCCGAGCACTTATATTTCTTATAATCCTGTCTCTTTTTAGCAATACTTTTTTCAGTTTCTTTGTCGAGTCACTTTGGGCGAGACTGATTTGGGGGACGTCTGTCCTTAAAAGGAATGTGAGTATGAATCATCTTAGTGAGCGTATTTTGAAATATTTCCCACATCTGATCTGCAGTTCTTTCGTTTAATTTTGCCTCCCAATCTTTATACAAATACACATATACATACATACATATATGTATATATATATATATATATATATATATATATATATATATATATATATATATATATACTGTATATATATTTGTTTGTGTCAATTGACAATTGGAATTAAACTCATCTGCTGGGATTCGAACCCTTGTCCGAGCGGCTTGCGTCTCTATAAGACAAGGACCGTAACCACTACTCCATCCTGATCCTACAAAACGAAACGACATAGTTCACGGCCCAGTCGTTCCGCCGAGGACACCCGGGTGGAGCGTGATATGTACTGTATTTCATCAAATCCTTTATGCAGGCTAGTCTACCGACAAATGTTTGTGTCAATTGACAATTGGAATTATATATATATATATATATATATATATACATATATATATATACATATAAATATATATATATATATATACACACACATATGTATATATATATATATATATACATATATACATATATATGTGTGTGTGTGTGTGTGTGTGTGTGTGTGTGTGTGTGTGTGTGTGTGTGTGTGTGTGTGTGTGTGTGTGTGTGTG
>NC_134788.1:18293869-18296369 GCF_046742065.1 Oratosquilla oratoria | reverse complement strand
CAATGAGGAAACCCTACCAACAACCTACAGGGAACCCGTCGGCGCTCCGTGGGTAGCAACGTCGACTTCGCGGGCACGACATAACCCCCGCCACACCTCATATGACTTCCTGTCCCAGGGTTTCCTCGCGGGCACGAAATCTCCCCCGCCACACGTCATATGACTTCCTGTCCCAGTGTTTCTTCGTGGGTACAAAATCTCCCCCGCCACACCTGATATGTCATTCCTGTTTATCATTGTGTATATTGTAACTCCTGAAGATGACCTCTGATTGGGTCGAAATATATCTAGAGTAAACATCATGTTCCTTGGAGATTCTATCAATACCCTGACCTCCAGCCTCCGATCTCTCATTAGAAATATCGAGAGTACTTCTTATAAGTTGAATAATGCTACTACTGCTGTAGACTTCAACAAAGCTTATATATATATTTATATACATATATTTATATATATATATATAATATATGTTTATATATATATATATATATATACACATGTGTACACATATATATGTACATATATATATTTATATATATGTATACATATGTACATATATATATGTATACATATGTACATATATATATATATACATACACACACACACATATATATATATATATATATATATATATACATATATATATATATATATATATATATATATATTATATATATATATCAGGTGAAAAATGTAATCCCACATTTGTCAATCACGTGAAAACCACTGCTGGAGCAAAAAAAGACTGGAGACAAGAAATCTATATATTTAGATTGCAAACTGCAATCCTCTTCAGGAGATACAAAAATGGAAAAGTGAGTGTTGCTACATAAGTAGGTAGCCCCCTTGACAAGAGAAAGGGAACTCCGTATGTGGCTCACTCCATATGTGGGGTCAGGAGGCAAATGTCTTTTTAATAGGCTGGTGATGAAAAGTCCTGAAATTATGTCCGGGGACCATTGCCCATTTGAAATGGTGATATTGGTTTGGTATTCAGAAATAGTTGATTTAACCATTTTTCTCCTGAACTCATATCTAGACTTATAAATGAGCTCATCTTTGTCCCAGTCTAAACAATGGTTAAATTGTGTAACATGTTGGAACACAGCTGAGCTTTCTTGTCCATACTTGATGGACCGTTTGTGTTCAATCATCCCAGTGTCCAAATCCCTCCCATTCTGTCTGATGTAAACTGAGTCACAACCTTGACATGGTATCGAATAAACCCCATGACATAGTAAATCATTGTAATTTTTCTAATCTCATGTAATATGTGATAAATGCATGATATATACATTATTTGTGATAAAAAAAACTTCTTTGATATTTCTACAAGTAATATGTGCATATTTGTAATGTGTTACGTGTATGAAATATTGCAATTCAATAAAGAAAATATAACAAATGTTTTGTCTCTTTTTAGGTGTGAGGTTATGTCCAGGCGCCAGTTTTTGAGTACGCGTGGGTACAAATGAATACAGATAGTGATACTGCACCTTTTCTGCCTCAACTTCTGTCTCTACCCCGCTCTCTCACCCACCATCCAATTGATTATCCATTCTATTCCTATTCTTTTCTTTATCTTTCTAATTACACATAATTTTGACATCTACATAGAACTATGAATACTTAGTTTAAAGATTTATCCTATGAAGCTTTGCACATTGGCACGAATGACATTATCTGCCTCAACCAAAGCAGTTTTGGCACAGGATTAGGTACGAGTGCCACTGTTGCTGTGTGGGTGAAAGAATGCTTCAACCTGAATGCAGAATATTTGGTTCTTCAGGAACTCAATCTTCAAAGAAAAACTCGCCTATGAAAAGGCATATTTTTCAGTGTAATTCTTCAAGTTCCAAAATAAACATTTGTTTACATTATGTGTTTCCAGAAATAGTCTCAACAAACACTAGAAAAGCAGTCTTTATCTCGCAATCCTTTCACTTTTCATTATCTCGGTAGAAGGACGACAAACGCGCGCCAGACCAGCAGGTCTAGGACAAGAAGGGCATTCAGGCGTACCTGAATGGAGCGAGCGATGGTTCCCTATTTCTCTCACCTGATTGCCGTGGCCCGCAGGGCTATAGATGAACGTCATTGTCCCAACCTGTCTGATTTCAAACTGAGAACACCACCTGCGCGCCAGCACCAATTTCCACCAATAGCGTGCTCACCTTGGAGTGAAGCTTATTTTTATTCGGAATTGATATTGCTGACGATATTGCCACGCACCTTGCATCTACCGTGAATACGCTTGTAAATTTCTATCAATAACTTAATTTCGATGTATTCTGAGACGAAATGGTAATCTTTCCCATTGGAAGCTCTTTTGCATGGCTTGGATAGTATAAACAGCTGAGTGTTCATATGTCCACTTAAATTGGATATAATTCCGTGTGATCGAGATTATATATATATATATATGTATATATATATATATATATATATATATTATATGTATATATATATATATATATATATATATATGTGTGTGTATAC
>NC_134788.1:18271369-18286369 GCF_046742065.1 Oratosquilla oratoria | reverse complement strand
TTTCTGCTACACGTTATGTTTGCAATTGTGGTTTTAGTCTGAATGATGATGGAGAGAATCTTTATGACGTGACCTCATCAAGGATGACCATGACAAAAAAAAAAAAACTGCCAATGTCTCCGATCCCTCTACTGACAGACCACGAAGCAGGCTGGCTCGGTAATCACTTGTGTTTTTGTCGTGGAAATATTTCTTTCTATCCCTTCACGTCTAGACTCGTATTCCTTGGCAATGTCCTCAGGTGGTGCCGTGAGAAGGGTACCCAAATGACCACACAAAGGATGGACACTGGAAAGGTAAAACTGAATGGATAATACAATTAGAGGAAAAACGTGGAATAGATTACTACATCTGGACATGAAAAAATGGGGCTAGAAATAACTTGAGGATTATACACACTGTACATACACACAAAAACGAAAATACACAATGGCGCGCACATACACAGAGACAAACTATCCAATTCCTCCAGCTCCTCTCCTCTAGAACTCTAGGACTTACTTCTAACTCGCTTATACTCTCTTCCTTCCCTTGTGCATCTGCTCACCTTTCTTTTACCCACATTTACCTTCAACATTCACCGATCACATAGCTTTACAAACTACGTCACTAATTGCCTTATATAAACATGAATATATGCATATATAGTGGAAGTAAAACGAAGATGCTCTCGGAATAGATTATACTTTGGTCTTCTTCGGAGTTGTCTACAGAAGATTTGACATGTTACATTTTATAACCATTCCTGAAGGGCCTCTGGGTCAGGTCACGGCGCCCGGGCGGTGAGCATTTGTCCGGTGTCTCAGCGAGTCTAGTATAAATTAGGACACTTGCCACCTTCGATAAGTGTTTTCTTTGACGTTTATGTATGCAGCTTCAATCGTTTTTCTTGTCTTCTTTTCATGACCCTTTCTGAGGACTTGGGCCTCTTTCCAATGGAGAAGGTGGCCAAATTTGTCTGCATGCTGAACTAAAGAATTGGACGTCCTGTGCGCTCTAAGGTAATTTTTATGTTCAGATATACGTTTGTCTAAACCTCGGCTCAACTCACCGAAATAGGAGGCTGAGCACCCTTTACAAGGAATCTCATAAACCACATTTAGCTCATTGATAGGAATTTTTTCTTGTCTTTTCACAATTCTCGCTATTTTGTTGGAGGAAACTTTGTCTATTTTGAGTCCACCTTTCATTAGGAGTCGATCGGTGATACTAAACCGTGCCCAAACGTGCCCAGCCGTGCCCATACGTGCCCAAACGGCACCAATCAATTGAAACCAAAGATTTATGCTCTCAAACTATTCAAAATAGTTTAAAGTATGATTTTGGAGAATTTGAACCAGTTTGATTCAAATTCTGCAGAGATATTTTGATGCAAATTCTTTGACACTCTCGATGAATTTTCTCTCGGTCGCCATCTTTGTTTTGGCTGCAAGTTCCGTAAGGCGCCGCTAGATGGCTTGTGGCACTGGAGTGTGGCATGAAAACGCAAAAATTCCATTCATATTTCAAATTTTTTGTCAATTTTCCCATTTGGGGGGAGGGGATAGCCGCCCCAGCCCCCCCGCCTCCTACGGGCCTGAATAACGACATCCATTACAGACCTTACATTTGAGATTCCGGTGTGTACATAAGAACAAGATAGTTTATTTACAAGATTAAAAAATGCCAAACAAATTTGGCTATTGGGACCTGACTAGCACAATGGAGTAATTGTGTAGACAAGCTCGACTAATTGACATTAATTGTGCAAAACAAGGAACCAAGCAGCCAAACAAAAGAGGCTTAATGTTCAGCATGAATTTTACACTCTTTGCTAAGCGCGGGTGGCACTTTTTGAAAGAAATTAATCAAACGATACAGAATTTTTCGCAATAATATCATACTACAAGAATGAATTATTACTTTAATCATTATTACGCCAGGATAAAATCTTAAGTTCTCATCACGTACATAACATAGGTAAAGTTTCAAAGCACATTTAGGTTATCCTATGAAAACCTTAGAATATCGCTCTGGCTACAGTGCTACTGCCCACATGATATATCACATCTGCCACCAGATTAGGCTACACACACTTCAAACAATAAAATGAGAAGAATTAAAAATATATACCCTGGACTAGACTCAAAATTTCATTCGTTTGTCTTCGTCGGGGCCCCTTCCCTGTCTGCACAAACAGACGGGGAAGGGGCCCCGCCGAAGACAAACGAATGGAATTTTGAGTCTAGTCTAGACCGGGAGAGACTAGATTTGACAGTATTAAAATGTCAGGTTTTGAATGATCAGTTGGTTTTAATGGTTTGAGAGCATGAATCTTTGGTTTCAATTGATTGGTGCCGTTTGGGCACATTAGGGCACGGTTGGGCACGTTCTCGGTGTTAAGCGCGTTGGGAACGGTTATGTATGTGTACGTCTTCTCACTCTGGGCTTTGTGGGCATTTGTCCTATTGTGGATTTCTTTGCCTTTGTTCCTTATCCTGCAAATTAGGCCACTAGGGTATCTCAGTTCTTTGAACGTTTTCGTAATATAATTGATCTCATCTTCTAAATACACGGTACTACAAATTCGTAAGCTCGAAGGAAGAAACCAATCAGAACTCCTGCTTTCACCCTCTTGCTATGACCTGAAAAATAATGGACAAAATCATCTCTGTTCGTAGCTTTCCTATACACTGCAAATTTTACTTCACCGTTTGTCCCGTGAATCAATAAATCAAGAAATAGTAGTTTGCCTTCTTTGTCTATCTCAATGGTGAACTGGATGTCTTTGTTGACACCATTGAGTCTCCTCAATTTATTTTCCATACTAGCAGAACTCGGTAAAATTGCGATGACATCATCCACATATCTCAACCATGAACTGCCTCTGCCCATGGTGATCATGTATTTGTCTGCTTCTAACATATCCATGTATAGATTTCCTAAGATTGCCGAGACCGGACTTCCCATAGCGAGACTCCTAAGTTGTTTATATTCATTATTGTTAAATGTGAAAGACCTGAATTTAACGCACATTGAAATGAACTTCATGTAATCTGTCCTAGGTACTGGAAGGTTGCCGTCATCTGTATTTGCCACAACTTTTTTGACAGCTTCCAATGTGCCCTCCACACTGACACTGGTGAATAAGGCTGTTACATCGTAACTGACTAATATCGTATCAGTGAAATCTATTGTTTTAAGCCTTTTGATGAGGTCAGTCGAGTTCCTCCTCCTCAAGCCCTGAGAAGATCAACCAGAGTGAGGTCTTCGTAGGTTTAAATGTCGCGCATGACACCAAGGGTGTAGCATTCTTCTTTATTCTGTGACCATGTAACGTACCTGTATAATTGTGTTGTCTGAACTTTATTTGTTTCTTGATAATGACTCCTTGTGGTCGAAACGTCGAACAGTGTCTTAACTAAAATGGAGAGCTTTGGACAGTTCGTTTCTGCTCATTCTCCTAATATTAGAACCTTAGTAAGGAAAATTGAAAATATTAAAAAGAAAACTAATAATTTATTGTATATATATATATATATATATATATATATATATGTATATATATATATGTATATATATATGTATATATATATATATATACATATATATATATATATATATATATACGTATATATATACATACACACTGAATGGTTCCCAGTGACCAATTAATATATTTTTAACCACATATCACTTTTAATTCCATACCATCACAAAGTTACATTGACGTAACCCAATTAATCTCTCTTGATAGCGTATTGGGTTACGTCAATATAACTTTGTTACGGTTTAGCTGGGTTCGAATCCTCGGCTCGTCCACGTTTCAATTTCCAACTGATGCCTCCTTCGAGCAATTCTCAGTCTCGTTTGCGATGGTAAGGAATTAAAAGTGATATACGTATAAAAATATATATATATATTATATATATATATATATGCATAGATATATACAAATATATATATATATAATATATATATATATATATATATATACATCCATATGTATACACATATATATATATAGATATCTATATATATATAGATATATAAAAATATATGTATATATATATATATGCAGAGTCCACTAGGAAAAGGAAAGACACACGGAGTCCGAGCGCTGCATATTTGTGATTCGCGTGTGACTTGTGAAATTTGTGCATATATATATATATGTATATATATATACATATATATATATGTATATATATATATATATACTTCATTAAAAGTAATGGATAATTGTGCATTTATTATTTTCTTGAGTGTATTTTCCATATGGACTTATGTTCTTATGAAATGAGGTTTATGACTTCACTGTAGGTGGTCATGTTTGCTAGATCGCGATCACTATCTTAGAAAGGATTACAAAGGAGAAGCATGACGACAGAAGACCTATTGGTCCATAACTAGATTGGATGCGAAACATTGTAATTATGATAAGTAGATAAAGAAATAAAGATTATAATAATTTAAATAATGATAAATCAAATGAATAGGTAAAGTTAAATGATAAACAAAGAGGTAAATATTAAATAGTGATAGTTTGACAGAAAAATAGTAATAAATGATAATCAAGCAAGTAATAATAAACAGATAGATAATAGCAAAGAGTGTAAAATAAATGTCAGGCATTACAGCATCTTGCTTAGGTGTTTATCTAAACGAATCTTAAAGCTTCGAACTAAACTACATTGCACTGCCTCTGCAGGAAGTTTATTCCATTCATGTTTCTACCCACTTCCAAATTAAATCTATTTCCTGACAGCTTGAGACTATTATTTCTTGTCGGATTTTCATTCCGTGTGAATTTTTTTCACTTTTGATGTTGCCAATTGCCTATTGAATCATAAAGACTTGCATCAAATCATCTCTCAGTCTACGTTTTTTAAGGAAAACAAATACATGTGTTTTAGTCGATTTTCGTATGATTTATTTTTGATATGTGGAATCTGTTTTGTGGCTCGCCGTTGTACCTTTTCCAACATGTCAATGTGTTTAATGAGATTCGGTGACCATACGGAAACAGGATATTCCAAATGTGGACGAACTAATGATTTATATAGCTTGTTATTGAGAGATGGACTTTTGAAGTCGTGCAATCAGTCCTAGAATCTTATTTGCTTTCTCAGAGACTGAAATACTCTGCCTAGATGATTTGAGATCTTTACTGATAATTACGTCGAGATCTTTTTCACTATCCACTTTTGTTAACGAATTTACAAATAACTTGTAGTCGTACTCTCCGTTATTTTACCTATGTGCATAACTTTGCATTTCGTTAGCCACTTTTCAGACCATGGCTGTAATTTATCTAAGTCTTCTTGAATATCTAATTGGTTTAAATAATCATTTGTCATTCCGCACAGTTTTGTATCATCAGCAAATTTGGAGACAATACATTTCAGTCCATGGTGTACATCATTTTTGTATACTAAGAATAGAAGTGGCTCAAGAACAGAACCCTGAGGAACTCCACCAGCAACACTTCCATCTTCATAGGCTTCCACTTACTCCATGTGAAGTTGATTTGATAAGTAGCCTTTCGTGGGTGACGGTATCAACAGTTTTGAAATGTCTAGATATATCAAATCTATATTGTTTCTTTTATCATAACTTGAGATGACTGTGTTGTAGAATTCGAGTAAGTTAGTCACGCAAGAACGGTTCCGTCTCAATCCATGCTGGCTATTATTAATCAAACAGTCACTTTCTAAATGATGTTCATTAGCATCTCTGATGGTAGTTTCCATCATTCCTCCTATGATTGAAGTCAAACTTATAGGCCTATAGTAAATGCAGAATTACAATCCAACTTGTATAATGTGTTAAGATTTACAGTAACTATGATTTAAAATTAAACCGTATTGTTACATATATAATATATTAAATACATCCAATTAAATTGTTCCCCGTGTTCAAAATAAATAAGTGAACTAAGCAATGAAATAAATACAAATCGTATATTAGATCGTGATATTCAGATTTTTCCTTGGCAGATTAAATATGAAATATCTTTGTAAGTTCAAAGATTTTATGTCTCATAAAAACCATAGTTCAGAAAACTAAACATTGTATAATATCTGCGTGATTAAATCAAACTTTATTATTGATGATACATATAACTAAAACATCTGCATACTGTGGATGCTATCACTCTTTTTTTTCTGAAAGCAATGGTTTGCGAGGCCAGGTATATATTTCACCACCCTTGTCACCACTGTCACCACCACTGTCGGTCCTCGACCATTACACTTATATTTGACTTGTAATTCCACTCGTCTCGAGGCCCCTTGCCTTCGTTACGTGAGTTTCACTAAATGTTCAAGTTCTTCTTATGCAGTAGGCCCTATGCCTTGTAATTCCTTTAGTCTCACTAGTTTCCAATTTCATTAGGCCCCATGCCTAGTTCTCTCGACCTTTGGGTTAATAAAAGGGTGGTGATTTTCTTGCTTGTTAATCTAACGGACTACACGCAGAGAGTGCCCACCGGTTCTCTCCAATACTTCAGAGCACCTTCGTTCAGACGTCACTTTTTATTCGTCCAATAGTATTTTACGTTTCAACACAAGTGACACACCTTAAGGGCGTGTCTTTTCCTTTTAAAGCCAATAGTATTACTCTACATACCCATTTACCTCCAATCCGAGAGGCTGTTACAGTCCTTCCAGAATTATTGCTGCATAAGCAAAAGCATGAGTATGAGCATGACGTCATTGCGCAAGTGGTATGTCTTCGCGGAGGTGGTCTGCAGCTAACATAAGTTTAGATTACATCAGCGATTATAAAGCAGTCACCTCCGTCGGGGTGTTTACATAGACAGAACGACGCCTTGCAATCTTTGTTTATAACAACAGTAGGCGTCGAATCTTGACTTGTTGACTCAGCATGTATTTCACCTGATTACCATTCGTACAACTACCGGCCTCTTACAATACACGCTGGGCAGGCACATGTAAAGATGACATTAGAGGAATTATTCTTTGTTGATTTTAGCGTTTGGCAGCACATGTGGCGCTCGTTGGAAGTGACAATTGTAAATGTTTACACATACAGTCAATAAATAAGAAAATGGAAGACAGGGGAGGAGAGAAATAGAGAGAGAGATAGAGAAAGATATATGGCAAGGGCAAGAGGGGAAGGTAGACAGAGAGATAAAGAGAGATAGATATATGGCGGATGGGAGAGTGAGAGTGAGGGAGAGAGAGAGAGAGAGAGAGACAGCTTTAGATAAATAGATTTATAGATAGATAGATAGATAGAGAGAGAGAGAGAGAGAGAGAGAGAGAGAGAGATGTTGGGAGAGGGGAGAGACATGTGGCATTAGAACATAAGAATATAACAATGGAGACTACAATAGACTATAAGGCTTACACTAGGTAGTTTCATGTCCATAACCACCTATCATTCCCATCCATAAAACTATCTAACCTTCTAACAACATAACAACTGATATTTTTAACCCTCTCCACATGGTTAGTAAGTAAATTCTGTTCGTTGACCACTCTATTGGTAAACCAGCTCTTGCCTATTTCCTTCTTAAATCTAAATTTGTCAATTCTAAATCCATTTCTGCGAGTCCCGCCCTGATATCTCTAATATGATGGCCTTGTCTGCATCACTCTTATTTAAGCCCTTGACTCACTTGAGCACCTCTATTAGATCACCCCACACTATATATCTTTCTAGAGAGTGTAAATTAAGGTACGTAAACCTGTCCTCGTAAGGTAGAATTCTGAGCTCATATATCATTTTGGTTATTGTCCTCTGTACTGGTTCTGACAAATTGATATCTATTCTATAGGACGGAGACCAAAAATGTACAGTATAGTCAAGGATGAATATAGCTATCGCCGGATATTACCTCTCCATTTTTATTAGTAACCGTCCTAGCAATGAAGCATAATGTTCTATTAGCTTATGCACTGTTTCCTGGGTTTAAGGTCAGAACTCACTAAAATTCAAAGTCTCCCTCGCATTATTTTTTTTTAAATGTGTTATTTAAGCTATATTTGTTTCTGGGTTGTATAAACCTAAGTTTAACACACTTAGCACACTGCACTGTGAGATGTTGAGGTTCATTTGCCATTTTACCGATCATGCGAACAATTTGTTAAGATCTTCATGCAATATCCCGGAGGTTTCCCCTAACCTAATTACTCATTTTACTTTAGGGTCGTTCACAAACTTACTTACATGATAAACAATCCCGTCGTCCAAATCGTTTATATACATATTGAAATATAAGAGGCCCAAAAGCGAGCCCTGAGGAACTCCGCTAGTAACACTCCCCCCTCTGGATTTTACACCCTTAAGGGTGAGCCGCTATTTTCTGTCACTGATCCATGCTCTATTCAAGTCAAACAAAATTCCTCCTATGCGTCACTTTTATGTGACGCCTTGTAATCATTAGTGTAAAAAGATAGAAATTTTGTTACATGTAGTGAGTCACGAATCAAATTATGTCCCTCGATGTGACCCCTGATTCTATCAGCTATTATTGATTCTAGCATTTCACCTATAACTGGCGTCAAATCGATTGGACGGTCGTTGTGCATAGACGATTCATCATAGTTTTTGAAAACAGGAACAACGTTTGTCTGTCCCCAAATAATAAGCAGCACGAATCCAGTGTATACCGACTTACTAATAATTTTCATTAAGTAATCGTAGATTTCAAATTTACACTCTTTAAGGAAGAGAGAGAGAGAGAGAGAGAGAGAGAGAGAGAAAGATGGAGGGATAGTGGGATAGAGAGAGATATACCGTACGTGGCGGGGATGGCAACTAATTTTTCCCTACAATAAGAACGGGTAACTGTCAAATTCACCCTTTCTTTCTACTAATACAGAAGGTGAAATAGCCTCTTTCTCAAATCTAAAAGATTTGAGTCCAACTTGTCTTTCCTAAGGGATTTATTGGCAATTTCTTTCTTCCATGGTAAATCAAGAAGTTTATACTAAATTATGTCGGTTATATCTTATTTCATCTTACTACAATGCCAATTAGACGAGACACCTAGAGTGGGAGCCCGTCGGGAACAAAAAAATCAGTGACACCTTAAGGGTGAAAGTCATATTCCCGATTTTTGCCAGGTCATTGCTGAACATTTTGCTTTCCTATGGCCACATTTTCTTGTCTAGACAAATGATATTTTTTACAGCTTAAATATAATGCTATGATACAGCCATGTTATAGTTTTCATAAAAAAAAAAATCCAAGATTTTTACCTAGGCCTAAATACCAAGGAAACTATTCAAAGAAAAATAATCTTTGTATGATAATTTATTAAAAGACACCCAAAGGAAAAATATTGCATATTTTCATTTGTATATGACAAATAGTATGTTCACACAATGAAAGCAATCCAAGGATTTTTTTTTCCATTTTTTTATTAACAAAAAAAAAACAGATCCTACGAGATTCAGAGTGGAGGAATTTGAATATGCATTTTTAAAGAGAATTCTATTCTGATTTTTATGTCACAAGAATTTTTAAAATCGAAGCAATAGAAGTTGAGATATTAAATGATTAACTTCTAAATTTCAATTTTGAGAAAAAAGCATTTTTATGTTCAGGTGACTATGTACAGTACAGTAATACTTTTTTTTTATAGCAATACTACTATGATTTGTTTCTTACCTTACACCTTATAGTGTACAAGAAATCAGATTTTCAAGGAAGGTCATTTAGGTCACCTCAGGTCGCTTTTATGGGGAAGGTGTGTAAGGTCATCTATGTTGATATAGGCACCTGGTCCCCTTTTGTCTTTTATAATACATAAATGAATGCAGATGTATTCTAAAAGACAAAAACTAATCCCTTTCTGCTACGTTTTCCAATTGTTTATGTATAAAGAAAAATTATAAAATGCACAAGATAGCACGAGAGCTCGAAAATGAACACAAGGTCTTTATACACTTGGGAAAATTGATTACTGAGCTGCTCTGTATGTAGTCGATTGCTACCAGTGGAAAAATATTGTACAGAACCATATGTACATATAGTCACGAAAAAAAAACAAATAAAAACGATGCAAAAGTAATATATAAGAAGAGAAGTAACGGTATGAATGTAAACAGAATTAAATCCCCACCACGTGGGGTAGTAGACATTTAAACTTTTAAATGCCAAAACAATAATCTTAGGGCTCGCAGACTTGTGCATCTTCTCCCCACAGCCATCACGATGTCATATGCCGATTTTTTTTTTCCCAACCAAAAAAATGATTTTACATAAGAACATAAGAAATAAAGGAGACTGCAAAAGACCATAAGGCCTACACTAGGCAGCTCCGTATCCATCACCACCCGTCGTCCCCATCCATAAAGTTGTCTAATCGTTTTTTAAAATAACTGATAGCTTCAGCGCTTACTACGTGGTTACTAAGTTTATTCCATTCATCGACCACCCTATTTGTAAACCAATTTTTGCCTATTTCCTTCTTAAATCTAAATTTGTCCAGTTTATACCCATTATTTTCGCCCTTAAACGTAAACCAAACTCAGGAAATTTTGTGAGAATAAACACCTTGTGAGATCGAAACCTTTATTAGTACTACGTTTCGCTTGTTACAGCTTTTTCAAGTACAGACATGACACACACTCTGAGCACATATAAGCCAACAGGGAAGGAACTGGGAGAGGTTATCAGGGAGGGGTGGGTGGTAGGTGGAGGGGGAGGAGGGGGACGGGTGGGACTTGGTGGAGACAAAGGAGGACATTTCGGACAGTTTGTTGAAGTGGACTAAGGGGGACATTTCATACATTTATTTAATGCGGGTAACAGATGGATTATAGGAGGGGCGATGTTAAACATGCCTCTGTTCTGCTCAATGGTTTTGAAGCTTTGTATGGCGGCCGCTTCGAGGCATTTTCTCCTCATCCTATCTGGTTCACTAAACAGAAGTTCTGCGTTATCCCAATCCATCAGGTGGTCGTTGGTGTTCCGGTGGATAACACAGGCGTTGGTGGTGATGTTGTTCCGGGAATCGTAGCGATGCTCCCGGATCCGGGTCTTCA
The DNA here is from genome assembly GCF_046742065.1 of Oratosquilla oratoria. Classification (NCBI taxonomy): domain Eukaryota; kingdom Metazoa; phylum Arthropoda; class Malacostraca; order Stomatopoda; family Squillidae; genus Oratosquilla; species Oratosquilla oratoria. The sequence continues at coordinate 18,275,369 of NC_134788.1, read as the reverse complement.
GGTCACGGGAAGTCTCGCCGATGTATACTTTATCACATCCAGCACAGGGTATGCGGTAGACACCAGCGTTTTTTCCCCACGTCTCGTCCTGGCTGTCATTCCTTCTTGAAAGCTCTTTGATAGGCCAGTCCAGCAGAACTATCAAAGAGCTTTCAAGAAGGAATGACAGCCAGGACGAGACGTGGGGAAAAAACGCTGGTGTCTACCGCATACCCTGTGCTGGATGTGATAAAGTATACATCGGCGAGACTTCCCGTGACCTGAAGACCCGGATCCGGGAGCATCGCTACGATTCCCGGAACAACATCACCACCAACGCCTGTGTTATCCACCGGAACACCAACGACCACCTGATGGATTGGGATAACGCAGAACTTCTGTTTAGTGAACCAGATAGGATGAGGAGAAAATGCCTCGAAGCGGCCGCCATACAAAGCTTCAAAACCATTGAGCAGAACAGAGGCATGTTTAACATCGCCCCTCCTATAATCCATCTGTTACCCGCATTAAATAAATGTATGAAATGTCCCCCTTAGTCCACTTCAACAAACTGTCCGAAATGTCCTCCTTTGTCTCCACCAAGTCCCACCCGTCCCCCTCCTCCCCCTCCACCTACCACCCACCCCTCCCTGATAACCTCTCCCAGTTCCTTCCCTGTTGGCTTATATGTGCTCAGAGTGTGTGTCATGGCTGTACTTGAAAAAGCTGTAACAAGCGAAACGTAGTACTAATAAAGGTTTCGATCTCACAAGGTGTTTATTCTCACAGTCTTGTCGGCTTTTGCCATTGTGATTCAGGAAAATTTTCTACTATTGCTCATTAACTTATGAAAATTAAATTAAAAACAATATGTCATAAAGAATTAAGAATTGTTAAAATTTTAGATATGTATAGGGTTTCGAACGGTAATCATACTCTTCAATATTATGCTTTACTCTTATGAGATGCCTTTTGTCTTAGAAAATATTTCTTAACAAGAAATCGTTGGGAGCTAATGATAGCTTTATTGAATTGAGAATTCAATAAATAAAGGAGTACAAGAAGAAGCTGAAGGAGGAGTGGGAGGGAGTGAAGGATAGAGTAGAGCTAGGTGTGGAGGAGGAATGGAGATGGTTCAAAGAGGGAGTCACAAAGTGTGCAAGGATGGTGTGTGGTACAAGAAGGACAGGAAGAAATAGAAGGAAGAGTAGTGAATGGTGGCATGAGGAAATGAAGAAGGTTTAGAAGAGAAGAAGCGAGCTTACACAGATTGGTTACAAAATAGGACGAGGGAATCATATGAGAGGTACAAAGAAAAGAATAGAGAAGTAAAGAAAAAGGTAAAGGAGGCAAAGAGGAAATGCAGATATGAAATGGGGTAAGAGTATGACAGAAATTTCTGAAAGTAATAAAAAGATGTTTTGGAAAGAAATTAAGAGAGGAAGAGGAGGTGAATCAAGTAGAGAAGAAAAAGTAAAAGGTGCAGATAGAGAGATGATAATGGAAGAGAAGGCAGTAAGGGGAAGATGGGCAGAGTATTTTAGGGGGTTGCTAAATGTGAAGGAGGATAGGGAGGGAAAGATAGCTGCAGTGGGAAATGCTAAGAAAATGAGAGTGATGAGTGAGGAAAATGGAGGAGAAATAAGGAAGGATGAAGTGAAGGCAGTTGTTAAGATGATGAGAGCAGGTAAGGCACCTGGTCTGAATGGATGCCATGTAGAATGTCTAAAAAAAAGGAGGTACAGTGATGGTGGGCTGACTGGTGAGGTTGTTTAATGTTTGAGAGAGGGTAGAGTGCCGGAAGACTGGAGGAGTGCCTGTATAGTTCCGCTTTACAAGGGAAAAAGGGACAAGTGTGAATGTAGTAGTTTCAAAGGGATTAGCTTGTTGAGTGTAGTTGGGAAGGCTTATGGGAGGATCTTGATTGAGAGGATTAGGAGAGGAATTGAGGGAGTAATTGGTGAGGAACAGTGTGGATCTAGGACGGGTAGAGGTTGTGTAGATCAGATCTTTGTGGTAAGACAGATATATGAGAAAGCTATAGGAAAGGGGAAGGATGTTTTTTGGGCTTTTATGGATCTGGAAAAGGCTTACGATAGGGTAGACAGAAAAGTACTATGGGAGGTTATGCAGATATACGGGATAGGAGGAAAGCTTCTAGGAGCTGTCAAGAGTTTTTATGAGAGTAGTAGAGCTTGTGTCAGGATAAGAAATGGAGAGAGTGAGTGGTTTGAGGTAAAGGTGGGACTTCGTCAAGGATGCGTTATGTCGCTCTGGCTGTTCAACTTATACATGGATGGGGTAGTGCGAGAGGTAAATGCAAGGGTAGTGGGTCAGGGATTGGAGATGGTTAAAGAAAATGGAGAAAAGTGGGAGGTGAGCCAGGTGCTGTTTGCTGACGACACTGCGCTTGTGGCGGGATCGGAGGAGGGACTGAGGAAGTTGGTGACAGAGTTTGGGAGAGTATGGGATAGAAGAAAGCTAAAGATAAATGTGGGTAAAAGTAAGGTGATGAGATGTACAAGGGGTGAAAGTTGCAGTAATCTGGAAGTGAGTATTAAGGGAGAGCGACTGGAGGAAGTAGATAGTTTTAGATACTTGGGTGCAAATGTGGCAGGAAAAGGTGGAGTAAAGGTGGAGGTAGAATGTAGATTGAGAGAAGCGAGTAAATGACTTGGTGGATTGAAGAGTGTAATGAGGAATAGACATTTGGGAATGGATGCTAAGAGGAGACTGTATGAATGAGTGATTGTGCCAACAGCACTGTATGGGGCAGAAACATGGAACATAAGAGAGGAAGAGGGAAGGAGTTTGAATGTGTTTAAGATGAGGTGTCTGGGAAGTATGATGGGGGTTACTAGGCTAGATAGAGTGAAATGAGGAGGTGAGGAGAAGAACGGGGGTGGAAAGGGAGTTGGGAGATAGGGTTGATGAAAGAGTATTAGGATGGTTTGGACACATGGAAAGAATGAGTGAAGAAAGACTAGTAAAAGAGGTATGGAAGGCAGATGTGGAGGGAGTGACCATGAGGGGACGTCCTAGGATGAGGTGGATGAATGGGGTGAAGGGGGCTTTGGGGAAGAGGGGAATGTCTGTTGAGGAAGGACGGGAGAGGACAAAAGACAGGGGTGAATGGAGAATGGTTGTATATGGATGATGTTGTGATGCATGAGGTGGAATGGGCTGGGGGGTGGTGGGTGAGGTAGTATGTTGTGAGCAAAATTTGACGCAACCCGAAGGGATTTCTCCCCGTCTTCTCCTTTTATGCAATGGGGGGAAGGAGAGGGGGGTCGCCGATTTAATGAAGCGGCCTTGCTGTGGATGTGCTGTGTCTTGCGACACTGCTTCTGACCCAGGGCAGTGGACAAGGTGCAGGGATGACCCGTCATCAAGAAGGTGCTAAGTTAAGAGGGAGGGTGGAGGGGTGTGGAGTGTATTTCAGGGATGGAATGGGTGGGAATGATTCTATGCCTTTTCGTTTTTGGCTACCTCCCTTACAAGGGGGAAAAGGCATTGGTATATGTATGTATATATATATATATATATATATATATATATATATATATATATATATATATATATATATATATACATATATATATATATATATATATACATATATATATATATATATATATATATATATAAATAAATATATATATATACATAAGTCTACAGTAAAAGCGCCAATGTTTTCGTTTTGGAAATGTAAAAAAAAAAAAAAAAAAAAAAAAAGGGAAATGGTTGTTCTCAGATGGTAATAGTCTAACCCAGCATGGGAATTAGCTTATAATGAAACAATGTCGTCATTTTCATCATATTAGGGCACGGAACATATGAGCTTGCGGTTTAGACAATGAATGGTAGAGTTTGAAAGCTTGAATCGGGGAACTATGAATTTCATAGTTATCCCTAAATTTATGAATTTATGAATCGTTTTTTCACAGAAAAGTTCAATGATTTCTTAAAGTATTGAGATATACCCATTGTTGATAGAAAATAATGTCTCTACCTTTATAAG
>NC_134788.1:18263869-18266369 GCF_046742065.1 Oratosquilla oratoria | reverse complement strand
TTTCATTTCCTTTAAATTCATTTTCTTTAAATCATCAACCATATCTCCCAACTCCCTTTCTACCCTCCATTTTCCTCACCTCCTCATTTTTTGCCCTATCTAGTAACCCCTAACATACTTCTCAGGCACCTCATCTCAAACACATTCAAACTCCTCCTCTTTTCTTCTCTTATATTCTATGTTTCTGCTTCGTACAATGCTTTTGGTACAATCACTCCTTCATACAATCTTCTCTAAGCATCCATTCTCAAGTATCTATTTCTCACTTTTTAATCCCCCAAGGTATTTACTCGCTTTTCTTAACCTACATTCTACCTTCACCCCCATTCCTCCCTTTCCTGCCACATTCGCACCCAAGTATCTAAAACTATCCACTTCCTCCAGTCTCTCTCCGTTAATACTCACTTCCAGTCTGCTGCCACTCTCTCCCCTTGCACATCTCAACACCTTACTCTTGCCCACATTTATCTTCAACTTCCTTCTTTCGCACACCTTCCCAAGTTCTGTCACTAACTTCATCAATCCCTACTTTGGTCCTGCTTAAAGTGCAATGTCATTGTCACGTGGGTCACGTGACGAGCTTGGAGGACTGTCGGCGCGGACGTCTCGTCACCCCCCCCCCCCCCCCCCCCCCCCCCCCCCCCCCCCCCCCCCCCCGCTGACCACGTGATTCGGCCCGTGATGGAGCTGGGAGCTTGGTGCTGGTGAGCCAGAGCACCTGACCGGCCGAGGAATGTGGCGTGAGGTCATGCTTAGTCTCCAGGCCTGCCAACTGACCCAACTATACGAGGTCACTATTGTTGCTGTGCGCATGCGCAGATCGCCGCCACCCACTCTCTCTCACCCTCCCGGATATGCAAGAGGGAAGGGCATGGAGACACAAGGAGAACACTTGTCGGCCGCTCGCCGTTAAGGGCGGACACCCCCCCCCTCCCCTCCCAGTCCACGGAGGGAGGGCACCAGGACGCAGGAGACCACGAGGAGACGTGCGCCCGTCCAAGGAGGACACAAGGGGACTCGTCGGAGCAGGAGACCACGAGGAGACGTGCGCCCGTCCAAGGAGGACACAAGGGGACTCGTCGGAGCAGGAGACCACGAGGAGACGTGCGCCCGTCCAAGGAGGACACAAGGGGACTCGTCGGAGCAGGAGACCACGAGGAGACGTGCGCCCGTCCAAGGAGGACACAAGGGGACTCGTCGGAGCAGGAGACCACGAGGAGACGTGCGCCCGTCCAAGGAGGACACAAGGGGACTCGTCGGAGCAGGAGACCAAGGAGGAGACGTGCGCCCGTCCAAGGAGGACACAAGGGGACTCGTCGGAGCAGGAGACCAAGAAGGAGACGTGCGCCCGTCCAAGGAGGACACAAGGGGACTCGTCGGCAAGGGACTCGTCGGAGAAGGAATCGACGTTCGAGGAGATCCTCGCGCCCGCAGTGCGAGGAGTGGTTTGTTTATCCACTTGTTTATACATACATTTTAGTAGCGTTATATATCACACTGGTGATATTCCTTTGTATGTGTTCAGATTAGTTAGTGCTCTGTGTTGATATCCAATAAAAACACGTGTTGTGTTACCTTGGTGTTTCTTTCCTCTCACGTCCAAAATTCTCAATGATACCGAGTATAAACCTTTATTTGTACCCCGCTGACAGTCATCAGTAAACAACAACTGGCTTATCACCCACCTTTCTCCATTTTCTTTAACCACCTCCAATCCCTCACCCACTACCCTTGCATTTACCTCTTGCACCACCCCATCTATCTATAAATTGGACAGCCATGGCGACATAATACATCCCTGACGGAGTCCCATCTTTACTCCATCTTCACTCTCTCCATTCCGAATCCTAACACAAGCTCTACTACTCTCGTAAAAACACTTGACTGATCTAAAAAGCTTTCCTCCTATCCAATATATCTGCAATACCTCCCACAGTGCCTTCTCGTCTACCCTATCATAAGCCTTCTCTAAATTCATAAAAGCCCACGAAAACATCCTTACCTTTTCTTAAAGATTTCTCACATATCTGTCTTAGCACAAAAATCTGATCCACGCAACCCCTACCTGTCCTAAACCCACACTGTTCCTTACCAATTACTCCCTCTGTTCTTCTCCTAATCCTCTCAATCAAAACCGTCCTATAAGCTTTCCCAACTACACTTAACAAGCTGATCCCTCTGAAACTACTACACTCACACTCATCCGCCTTTCCTTTGTGAAGTAGAACTATACAGGCACTCTTGCAGTCCTTCGGTACTCTACCCTCTCTTAAACAACATTAAATAGCCTCACCAAATAGTCCACCATCACTGTATTTCTTTTTTTCAGACATTCTGCATGGCATCCACCCAACCCATGTGCCTTACCTGCTCCCAACATCTTAACAACTGCCTTCACTTCATCCTTCCTTATTTCCCCTCCATTTTCCTCACTCATCTAGGTCATTTTCTTAGCGCTTCCCAGTCCAACTACCTTTCCCTCCCTATCGTCCTTCACATT
>NC_134788.1:18256369-18258869 GCF_046742065.1 Oratosquilla oratoria | reverse complement strand
ATTAAATGTCAATATAGAGCAAGGTGTCAATAAAGAACAGAATTATAATGTAAGACATGATGTTGATATACAAAACGTGTCAAAAAGAAATAATCACGAGTTTCTTTATAAAATGTACTTTAATTATCATAGTATTGGGAATAAATTCCAAGAAATACAAGCGTATGTCAAAAAGCGAAAATCTCGATATGATAGGAATAACCGAGACATGGTTTAACGGTAAAGGGTTTGAAACTGAATTTAATACTGCGGGATTTAAACACTTTCATCAAAATAGAAACCACAAGAAAGGTGGTGGTGTTCTGTTGTACGTTAAAAGCAATGCCCATGCCTGTGCTTTAGAGAAAGTGAGACAGGATACATATGATAGTTTAAGGGTAGCATTAACCCAAACAGATGGACAAAAAATGAATGTAGACGTAATATATAGGCCAAAAACAATATCATTAGCAGGCGACAAACTGTTGTTTCAAGAACTGTCTAGTTTCTGCAACCGGGACTTATTGATAACGGGTGATTTCAATTTTACTGACATTGATTGGATAACCCTTGAACATGGACATATAGGTAGTCGCTTGATAGATTTTCTCCGAGCCAATTACTTAGTTCAGCATGTCAAAGAACCTACAAGACATAGAAACTTACCCGATCTAGTGATCACTAGCCGTGAAAGCATGATAACCGATGTAGAACTTGGTGAAACTTTTGCAAAAAGTGATCACAACTTAGATTCAAACGGCTAAAAAAAAATAGAAATAGATATTTGTGTATCTAAAAACCCGATTTTAGTCAAGCTCAGCTCATAGGACTACGTCATGGGCTTCAGCTTACAGATTGGGAGGCAAAATTAAGCGAAAGACCTATAGATCAGATGTGGAAAATGCTTCAAAATACGGTTACTAAGATGATTCATACTTACATCCCGTTTGAGGACATATCCCCCCTAAATCAGGCTCGCCCAAAATGGCTCGACAAAGAAACTGAAAAAAGTATTGCTAAAAAGAGAAAGGTTTATAAGAAATACAAGTGCTCGGGTGCACCTAAAAACTATCAAAGATATGTAATGATAGAAAGAGATTTAAAAAAGACAATGAAAAAACGAAAACGACAAAACGAAATGAATATCGCTGATAAGTCCAAAGAGATTTCCAAAAAAAATTATAGTTACATTAGAGATAAAAAGGTTAATAGGAATCACATTGGCCCACTATCATCTGCTGACGGTCAATTTGAGTATTCAAATGAAGGAATGTGTGATATGTTAAACAACTATTTTAGCTCAGTATTCGTAAACAAAGCACCTTAGAGTGAACTACAAAATGAAACCAGTGAAAAATCTAGGGTGAACTTACTGCGGTAAATATAACAAGAGGTTGACTGCAAGTTGGGATATTTGTGTACTATTATGGGCCTCGTCAGGCAATGTTACTCAGATGAGGGAAAACCTTCTGCAGTTAAGACGCCTGTTAAGTACAAAACAAAATGATGTTAACCTTTTCCACACTAGGTGACATATTTTCTTTTAATATGACTGCATGCACATATATTCTACTCCACGGCACCCCGTTGACAATGAAATGTATATAAATTAACAAATTGTTCACATGGTCGGTGAAATGGCAAATGATCTTTAACATTTTTAAGTGTAGCGTGTTAAACATAGGGCTACACAACCCCGAAAATAGATATAGCTTAGATAACACGTTTTTAGAGAAAACTGAGTGCGAGAGAGACTTGGGAGTTCCAGTGAGTCCGGACCTTAAAAATAGGAAACAGTGCATTAGCGCCAGAATAAAGCTAACAGAGCATTAGGTTGTTACATTGCTAGGACGGTAAAGAATAGAAGTGCAGAGGTAATTATCAAACTCTAGCTACAGTTAGACCCATCTTTGACTATGCGGTACAGTTTTTGTCTACCTCCTATGAAATGGACATCAATTCACTAGAATCAGTAAAGAGAGGAATAACCAAAATGTTACATGGACTCAGAAATTTGCCTTACGAAGAGAGGCTTAGGCACCTTAACTACACTCTCTGGAATGACGCAGAGTGCGGGGTTATCTAACAGAGGTGTTCAAGTGTATAAAAGGCTTTAACATGAGTGATGCGAACCAGGTCATCATATTAAAACAACAGAGCGGGACTCGCACTAATGGTTTTAAACTAGCCAAATTTAGATTTAAGAAGGAAATAGGCAAGAATTTGTTTACTAAAAGGGTGGTCGACGAATGGAAATGACTTAGTAACAATGTAGTAAGGGCTGAAACTATCAGTTGTTTTAAGAAACGAATAGACAACTTTATGGATGGGGGGGATGACAGGCGGTGATGGATACGAAGCTGCCTAGTGTAGGCCTTATGGTCTCTTACAGTCTCCTTCATTCTTATGTTAAGATGCCTAAAGCATAGGCGAAACAATGTAGGTTATGTACTGGTTTTTATTTCCATATTTACGGTAGATTCATTTGGTAATGTAATGTTCTCCCTTCCCCCAACAGAAA
>NC_134788.1:18238869-18251369 GCF_046742065.1 Oratosquilla oratoria | reverse complement strand
AAAAGACGAAAACGTTCGGACTAAGCTTATTTCCCAGTGTTTTTTTCTGCACACACACATACACACACACACACACATATGTATATATATATATATATATATATATATATATATGTATGTATGTACATATATATATGTATATGTATACATATGTGTACACACACACACACACACACATATATATATATATATATATATATATATATATATATATATATATTAGTATACATGTGTACACACACACACACACATATATCCATATGTATATATATGTGTACACACACACACACATATATATATATATATATATATATATATATATATATATATGTATATATATATATAAAACAGGTGAAAAATATATTCCCACATTTGTCAATCACGTGAAAACCACTGTTGGAGCAAAAAAGACTGGAGACAGGGTATCTATATGTTTCGATTGTAAACTGCAATCCTCTTCAAGAGATACAAAAATGGAATAGTGAGTGCTACATAACTGTGCAGAGTGGCAAATGATCACTTCCAATTAGATATTCAAGAAGATTTAGATGAATTACAGCAATGGTCTGAAAAGTGGCTAATGAAATTTAACACAAGTAAATGCAAGGTAATGCACATAGGTAAAAATAACAGTAAGTACGATTACAAGTTATTTGGAAATTCGTTAACAAAAGTGGATAGTGAAAAAGATCTCGGCGTAATTATCAGTAATGACCTCAAATCATCCAAGCAGTGTATTTCAGCCTCTGAGAAAGCAAATAAGATTCTAGGACTGATTGCGCGATCTTTTGATTTCAAAAGTCCATCACTCATTAACAAGCTATATAAATCGTTAGTTCGTCCACATTTGGAATATGCTGTTTCCGTATGATCACCGAATCTCATTAAAGATATTGACAGACTGGAAAAAGTTTTATTTTCATTTATTATTGGTTATATGTCAATTTATCATTCTTTACTATTTACCTGTTTGTTTATTATTTAACCATACCTATGCATTTATTTCTGTATTTTGTTTGTTATTTACATTATTATAGTTTTTATCTATCATTTTGTTATTATTATGATTTTTTCGCATCCAACCTAGATATGGACCAGAAGGTCTCCTGTCGGCATGCTCCGCCTTTGTAATCCTTTGTAATGTGGCTCAGTCCGTATGTGGGGTCAGGAGGCAAATGTCTTTTTAATAGGCTGGTGATGAAAAGTCCTGAAATCATGTCCGGGGACCATTGACCATTTGAAAGCGTGATATTGGCCTGGTATTCAGAAATAGTTGATTTAATCATTTTTCTCCTGAACTCTCATCTTGACTTATAAATGAGCTCATCTTTATCCCAGTCTAAACAATGGTTAAATTGTGTAACATGTTGGAACAAGGCTGAGCTTTCTTGTCCATACTTGATGGACCGTTTGTGTTCAATCATCCTAGTGTCCAAATCCCTCCCATTCTGTCCGATGTAAGCTAAGTCTCAACCTTGACATGAAGTTGAATGAACCCAATGACATAGTAAATCTCTATAATATTTCTAATTCCATGTAATATGTGATAAATGCATGATATATACATTATTTGTGATAAAAAAACTTCTTTGATATTTCTACAAGTAATATGTGCATATTTGTAATGTGTTACGTGTATGACATATTACAATTCAATAAAGAAAATATAACAAATATTTTGTCTCTTCTTAGGTGTGAGGTTATGTCCAGGCACCAGCTTCTGAGTACGCATGGGTACAAACGAACATAGACAGTGACACTGCACCTTTTCTGCCTCAACTTCTTTCTCTTTCTACCCCGCTCTCTCACTCACCATCCATTTATCCATTATATTCCTATTCTTTTCTTTATCTTTCTAATTACACATAATTTTGACATCTACATAGAACTAGGAATGCTTGGTTTAAGGATTTATCCTCTGAAGCTTTGCACATTGGCACGAATGACATTATCTGCCTCGACCAAAGCAGTTTTGGCACAGGATTAGATACGACTGCCACTGTTGCTGTGTGGGTGAAAGAATGCTTCAACCTGAGTGCAGAATATTTGGTTCTTCAGGAACTCAATTAAAAAAAACAAAAAAAAAAACTCGCACATGAAAAAAGACATTTTTCAGTGTAATTCTTCAAGTTCCCAAATAAATACTTGTTTACATTATGTATTTCCAGAAATAGTCCCAACAAACACTAGAAAAGCAGTCTTTATCTCGCAACCCTTTCACTTTCTTTCATTATCTCGTTAGAAGGACGACAAACGCGCGCCAGACCAGCAGGTCTAGGACAAGAAGGGCATTCAGGCGTATCTGAATGGATCGAGCGATGGTGCCCTATTTCTCTCACCTGCTTCCCGTGGCCCGCAGCGCTACACATAAACGTCATTGTCTCAACGTGTCTGATTTCAAACTGAGCAGACCACCTGCGCGGCAGCACTAGGTTCCATCAAAAGCGTGCTCACCTTGGAGTGAAGCTTGATTTTATACGGAATTGAAATTGCTGACGATATTGCCACGCACCTTGCACCTACCGGAAATACGCTTGTAAATTTCTATCAATAATTTAATTTCGATGTATAGTGAGACGAAATCGTAGTCTTTTCCATTGGAAGTTCTTTATTTGGCTTGGATGATAGAAAATGCTGAGTGTTCATATGTCCACTGAAATTGGATATAACTCGGTGTAATCGAGATTAGATTTATATATATGTGTGTGTGTGTGTGTGTGTGTGTGTGTGTGTGTGTGTGTGTGTGTGTGTGTGTGTGTGTGTGTGTGTGTGTGTGTGTGTGTGTGTGTGTGTGTATGTGTGTGTGTGTGTATGTGTGTGTGTGTGTATGTGTGTGTGTGTGTGTGTGTGTGTGTGTGTGTGTGTGTGTGTGTGTGTGTGTGTGTGTGTGTGTGTGTGTGTGTGTGTGTGTGTGTGTGTGTGTGTGTGTGTGTGTGTGTGTGTGTGTGTGTGTGTGTGTATTTCGGCAGCAATTTTTCTCTAATGCATGTAGTATTGAATGCGACGGAAATCTTGGTGATGATATTCTTTTTCTGAAGACTTTAAATTCTTCTAAAGAGGCATCTGTCATCGTTTCTTAAGAAATACAGGAATTCTCCTATAGCGTAGAGCATGGAGACAAATAAAGTCAATTTTATGATTTACTAGCAGGACGTTTCGTAATTCTTGTTACATTTTCGACTGAGTACATAGCACTGGTTACAAATAGATAAAAGATCAACATGTCTGTTTTCGGCAAAATGATCTAGCCGGTGACGGTGATTTGGTAACAGTCCACGAGAACCTGAATGGCTGAGAGAGTGGAGACGTCACGGCAACGGGGACAACTGATTGGCAGAGATTGGAGGCGTCACGGCAACGGAGACGTCGATTGACCTGAAGAATTTGTGAAATAGAATTTGTGGTATTTGCATATTCCTTTTCCCCCGAGGCAAGGAATGATATTTGCTTAGACATGGCTCTAAAAAAAAAAGGTCCTGATGGATGACTGATGGATGATCAATGGTTAACCTGGAAAGAATGAAAAAAAAAAGAAGGATGTGAATATTCACGGGGAGATGTAATGTATCATATAGCAATTATTAACATAGTGACCCAGGGAGGTTAAAGAAGTGGCGAGATTTAGCGAAGACGTTATACAGTATGGTTGTATTTACTGCTAACTAATGAACCCCATATTATTAGATTTCTTAAATAACTTGATCATATAGAAGAAAGTGATCATGCAATACTCGAATTTGAAATGATAGAAGGCAATATGGAATAAAAATAATGAAACCTATTGGAGGTAATTCAGATACAGGTGAAGTTGGAAATATTCTTGAACTTTTATAGATTCGATGTATGTGTCAGGAGTAAGCGGGAAAGAGATAGATAGACAGATAGATAAATAGATAGATAGAGAGAAAGAGAGAGAGAGAGAGAGAGATTGGTTTATCAGAATGTGTGGGACAGAAAAATGTGGCTGAAATAGGATAAGGAGTGGAAGAGAGGGAATGAGATGATAAAGGGTGAATACAAAATAGCTGAAAATGATTATACGAGAATGTAAGGATATAAAGAATATTCAGAAATATATAATTTATAATCTTAGAGACAAGTCTAAATTCCTCTGTCAATGGCGAACAGAAATACTAGGAAGGAATCGCCGATTTAAGAGGTGAAAGGCTTGAGGATGCAAAACTCCAAGTGGAAATGATGAACGAAATTTTCCAATTAGGATTGGTTATGAATAGTGTCTTTCAAGAAAGTAAATGGGTTACTAGAAATGAAACATAAAGCCATAAATTTGGGAGCACAGATTGTATACAAAATACTGGATACCATAGATAAAGAAAAAGAAAAAATGAGGACCTGGTGGTATCGATCGCCAACTGAATATCTGAGGAATACAGAGGCAAAAAAGGATGAAAAACAATCAGGAGATGAGTGTTTATTAGAAATAAGGAAAGTGCCTTCAGAATGTGTACTCCATGCTGATCATGGGAAACTCTACGTTCTTTCGGTGGACCTTTTCACCATTAACCCATTAAACTCCGATGACAAGATGTCTTGTCATTTGGTCAAATAAAACAAAAAATCATAAAACACCAAAATGTTTGATCAAACACCAGAAAAATATGACGTCAGTAGTCCTCGCTTCGCTCGCGAGCGAGCGAAGCGAGGAGGACTGACGTCATATTTTTCTGGTGTTTGATCAAACATTTTGGTGTTTTATGATTTTTTGTTTTATTTGACCAAATGACAAGACATCTTGTCATCGGAGTTTAATGGTTTAAACTCTCTTTAGATTAATCAAAGTCACACAAGATCATTTTACAGGATGTAAGGGGCTATTCATCTCAAAATATAACCAAAATAGAATTCGTGTGGAGTGACTACAAATGTATTTGCGATTAATACACAATTCTTCACAATGTCGTCGGTGCGACAATGATGTTATATTCTTATGAAAATTCATTTCGTTGGTGTCGCAATGCCGCTGGGGCTGGACATTGCGCTCGTTTTTGATCGAAGGTCCGGATGTTCGTTTATATTTAGCTCTGTATCAGACACGCTGGTCGGCAGCACTCCGAGAGTTGATGATTTTGCTTACGTTTGTCGTTTTCCTAACGAGAGAGCGACAAGTCTTGAACCAAAGGTTAACTTTCTAGTATTTCTTTATATACTTTTTTAAAACAAGAGACAAGAAATCATTGTGAAACTTATAAATCATACGTCAATGCATACACGCACACACACACACACACACACACACACACACACACACACACACGCACACACACGCACACACACACACGCACACACACACACACGCACACACACACACACACACACACACACACACACACACACACACACACACACACACACACACACACACACACACACACACACACACACACACACACACCTACCCAGAGATCGGCAAATAATGAGCTCTGTGCTCACTGCAGTAGGGTGGTGTCTGGCTGTCTCGACAGAGACTGCAGCAGATGCGAGGTGAATACACACACACACACACACACACACACACACAAACACAAGTCATGGTAAGGACAAAAGGCTAGGGAATAAAAAATCCAGTTGTTGTCTGTGTCTACCTCACCACCTTCCCACCCGCTTGTCTTTCATAATTCAAAACACGGACACACTCATGTCTGTCCTCCATAATTCAAAACACAGACACACCCATACATACACATGCATACATATATGTGTATGTGTGTGTGTGTATGTGTGTATGTATTTGTGCATGTATGTATTCAGATATTTTTGAGAAGTATGATGGGTGTTATGAGCATGGATAGAGTAAGAAATAAGGACAGCTGGGGTGGAGAGGAAGCCGGTAGATAGGACTGATGAAAGAATACTAGGATGGTTTGAGCACATGGAAAGAGTGAGTGAGGAAAGACTGGCAAAAAGAGTGTGAAAGACAGAGGTGGGTAGAGTGAACTTGGGAGGAAGACCGATGATGAGATGGATGGAAGTGAAGAAAGGGGCTTTGAGTAAAAAGAGCAAGTCTGGTGAGCAGGGCAGGGAGGAGAGACAAAGGATAGGGGTGAGTGGAGGATAGTTGTGAATGAAAAATAGATTGACGCGGACCAAAGGGATTTCTTCTCGTCATCTCTATTTTCGCACGAGGAGGGAGGGTCGCCGTGTAGATGAAACAGTTGGCCCTGCTGTGGAGGTGCTGTGTCTCGCTACATTGCTTTTGACCCGGACAGTGGGCGGGAGACAGGAAGACCATCATCCACAAGGAGCTAAGACGAAAGGGAAACAAGTGGGTGTGTTGTGGGTACATGCTTCCACTGGCTACCTCCATTATATGGGGGGAAAAGTCCCTTGGTATGTAGACAGACACCGGTATAGGTGTATACGTGTGTGTCGTATTTTTGTTACATGCGAGTTGTTGTTGTTGTTGTTGTTTTCCTTACAGGTTCCGTACGCGTTTGTGGTTGCAAGTTGCTTATGTGGTTGTGGTTGTAGGCTGCTTATGCGATTGTGGTTGCAGGTTGCTCATGCGATTATGGCTGCTGGCTGTATGACCTCATCATCATCCGGGCTACCGAGAGTGCCAGTGCCCCTTCTCGCTCATAGGAGGAGGACCTTCTCCTCATGGACTACTAAGCTGCCTGGCTCGGTAACCGTCGTCCATATATCTTTCGAGGGGAACTTACGTGGTCCTCTGGACTGGGAACCGAAGTCTCTAGGTTGACCTTTATTCATCGGGTGCCGCGGAGACGAACAAGGTGGCCTGGAGGACAGCAATAGGAAGAATAATTAACCCATTAAACTCCGATGACAAGATGTCTTGTCATTTGGTCAAATAAAACCAAAAATCATAAAACACCAAAATGTTTGATCAAACACCAGAAAAATATGACGTCAGTCCTCGCTTCGCTCGCGGCGAGCGAAGCGAGGACAGACGTCATATTTTTCTGGTGTTTGATCAAACATTTTGGTGTTTTATGATTTTTGGTTTTATTTGACCAAATGACAAGACATCTTGTCATCGGAGTTTAATGGGTTTATTACTCATGGTGTTGAAGGGATGGAACTGGATACGGTATAACTCGGCGGTTCTTTTTTATGATGGAGTACCATTTGGAAGCCCCATCCACCTTCGCGTACCATCTGGTTCCAGTTTGGGAACTACTGGCATAACTGGTCAACACTGCCAGTGTATCTGGGTACCTGTGCTATGTTCCCTGGGTATAAGGAATGGCGAAAATAGGTTCCAGTATTTAAGCTGTCGTTTTGTAGGCTTTGGTTTTTTATATTTGGCATAAGTATTGCAGCTCGTCGATGGACTCCCTCCAGTCTATTACCGTTTACAGGGTTCTAGAATTAATGCTTTGCTTTGGTAAGTTGAATAAAGCTATTTCGATTCTTTTGAGACGAAGTGACGTCATGTCGGACACGCTCAAACGACGTGACGTCATGTCGTGTTCATCCAATGCAATAATAACGTTTTCGTGAATATAAATAATTTGCTTCTCGCGTTCAACGCTCTGTTGTCTTTTTTTACTAAGGCCATCACCTGAGAATTAGGAAAATTCTATTCAACATGTCTGAAATAGCGACAGAGTTTATTTTCTTAATTTATTATTAATATTCTTTTTCCGTCTTTGGGCGACCTCGCTTCGTTTGCAGCCAATCAATCGTCTCCGTTCCCGTGACGTCATCGCTCTCTTATTATATATTCAGATAGATTATCATTATTATCAGTGTTAATTTTATTAGCATGTATTTATTCATTTAGTTTTTATCAAATGATTTATTATATTTTCCTTGTTTTATTCTATTTTGTTTATTTATTCTATTGATTTATTTATCTTTCTTTTTAGACGACTCTGCAGCATATCTTAATCAGAGAGGATTAAGTTTTTCGATTATTTATTTTATTCTATCTATTTCTTTCATCTCATCCATATATTGGAATGCCACTCGTTTGCTCGTTAACAATCATTTATCCATTTTCCTTAAAAAAAGAATAGCACGCCTCGTAATTATTCAGCATTTGAGCCCTGGGTTTATCTATTTACTTATCTATTCATTTTTAAGGGGAGGAGGGCTTGTGTGATTTTCTGCACACTTGCTCCCAACTGTGCTCCAGTCTTATTCTGACCTCGCTTAAGCGACATTACCGATTCAGCCTTGCTCGCCTAATTGGAGTGAGAGCATTGTCAGCTGAGGACAAATGAACTCGATGCAGGTGTGCACAGTGTCTTGACGATTTTTGGTGACATGAGGCGACTCTTGTTCTCAGGCTTATCTTTGGTATTACTGGAAAGTAAACTTATTACAGTTGCACCAGGTTCATATGTCTGGTGGGATGTGGAAACGAAGAAGGTTGTAGAAAAGAAGAGGTGAGCTTTCACAGACTGGTTACAAAATAGGACGAGGGAATCGTATGAGAGGTACATAGAAAAGAGAAGAGAAGAGCACAAGGTAAAGGAGGCAAAGAGGAGAGCAGATGTGAAATGGGGAAAGAGTATGACAGAAAATTTTGAAAGTATTAAAAAGATGTTTTGGAAAGAAATTAAGAGAGGAAGAGGAGGCGAATCAAGTAGAGAAGAAAAGGTAAAAGGTGCAGATGGAGAGATGATAATGGAAGAGAAGGCAGTAATGGGGAGATGGGCAGAGTATTTTAGGGAGTTGCTAAATGGGAAGGAGGAGGATAGGGAGAGAAAGATAGTTGCAGTGGGTAGTGCTACGAAAATGACCGTCATGAATGAGGAAAATGAATAATAAACATATGAATAGATAAAATGAATAAATAAACAAATAATAGATAGATAAATTTTAGATAGAAAATAGATAAATAGATAAGAACAAATAAATAATAAACATATGAATAAATTAACAACAAACAAATAATAAAAAGTAAACAGATAAATACATGAATAACAGTATGTACTAAAATGCCTATTCCCCCTTGATATCAGGGAGGTAGCCGTGTCACTGCATATATATATACAAACATTCGTTGTCCCTTCCTTTCTTAGGTCATCCCCGTCTCCTGGCACATGGTTCAGGTTAGAGGTAACTTAGAACGATTGTAATAATAATGATAAAAACAGTGATAATGACAATAATGATAAATATAATAATAATAGCAATAGTAATAGTAATAATGATAATAATGATAATAATAATAATAATAATAATAATAATAATAATAATAATAATAATAATAATGATAATAATAATAATAATAATAATAATAATAATAATAATAATAATAATAATAATAATAATGATAATAATAACAATAATAATAATAATAATAATGATAATAATAATAATAATAATAATAATAATAACAATAATAAGAATAATAATGATAATGATAATGATGATGATGATAATAATAATAATAATGATAATAGTAATAATAATAATAGTAGTAAAAACAACAACAGCAACAACAATAATAGTGATAATGATGATAATAATAATAACTGTAATAATGTAATCAATAATAAACAATAATAATTAAATAATTATACATTAATATCAATAACGATATCATTAATGGCAAAATAATGACAACAGCACAAAAGTGATGAATAAATAGATAAATAAATAAATAGATAAGAATAGATAAATTAATCAAATATATTATTAAATGAAAATAAACATATATGATAAATAAATAAATAAGGCCCACAAAGGCTTCTAATGGGTATAAAAAGGTCGACCCTTTAATCATAAAGGGTTCTCGAACAATTACTTAAATTGTTATCTTTTTGTCATATGGCAACACGACGACGTTGCCATAACTTCATCCATGGTTAGTGAGTCACTCTCATTGGTGAGTCACGTGGTGACGTCATAAGATGTACACAAACGCTTTGTGTGTTATACTGCCCGCCAGTACTTGAGGACAGTTTCTCACGCACACGCGTACATACGTACACATACGTACACACACACACACAGTTTTTATTTTTTTCAATTGTTGTGATATATTATTTTCTTAATTTCTAAGGTCTACAATCTAGACTCTAGGTAGAATATAGGAATCGAACACTCAGGTCTTTTTTAAACTCTTAACCCATTAAACTCCGATGACAAGATGTCTTGTCATTTGGTCAAATAAAACAAAAAATCATAAAACACCAAAATGTTTGATCAAACACCAGAAAAATATGACGTCAGCAGTCCTCGCTTCGCTCGCTCGCGAGCGAAGCGAGGACTGACGTCATACTTTTCTGGTGTTTGATCAAACATTTTGGTGTTTTATGATTTTTTGTTTTATTTGACCAAATGACAAGACATCTTGTCATCGGAGTTTAATGGGTTAAAAGCTGTTACTGTACCCCCAAGGCCAGGGGTGGGGGAACCTTTTTGTGCATGAAGGCCACCTTACAATTCATCGTCCCACATAAAGGCCGCACTGAATTTTTTTTTTTTTCCCTTTTATTATATTATAAGTTTCAGGTGTATAATGATTTCAGACTTAAGAAATATTCAAGGTCTTTTAAAAAGATAATATGTATATCAAAGGCCGCAGAAGGCCGCACTTGATGGCCCGGAATGCCGCATGCGGCCCTGGCCACAGGTTCCCCACCTCTGCCCTAGGCAAAGGCGATGGTATGTGAATGTGTGTGTGTGTGTGTGTGTGTGTGTGTGTGTGTGTGTGTGTGTGTGTGTGTGTGAGCATTACCCATAGTTCGTTAGGTATACAATCCATTAAGCTCTCATCCGAGAGGGTGATAGCTGTCGATCACGAGACCAGCACGTGACCACATGGACCCCCACCCAGCCAAAGGGGTCCATTTTGTTCGACCAATAAGAGGTTGCTGAGTACGCGTGACGTCACGGCCGTTCGACCAATCAGTGATCTCAAAGCGTTGTTCTATGTCATTTGATTTTTTATAATGTCGTTTATATTCATTAATATTGATAGTTATAACAATGATGATAATAATAATGATAACAACAACAACAACAACAATAATAATGATAATAATAATGATAATAATAATAATAATAATAATAATAATAATAATAATAATAATAATAATGATATTAATGATAGTAATAATAATAATAATAGTAACAATAACAATAATAATAATAATAATAATAATAATAATAATAACAATAACAATAATAATAATAATAAATTGTCTTTGCCGAGTCAAAATTTCAATTGAAAAATTGCTCAAGAGAAAACGGGCAATCCACACGCGTTGGGAGATGTGTACACGGACGTACAGCTCGTAGACGCACACAAGTTCATATGTGTACATATATTTGTACACATGAACGTAAGCACGGTCTGCACACGTACATAGGTGTACATAGCTATGTGAACTTTTGTGTTCATCTCTGTATGTGTATTTCTACGTGCACAGGATACGCACGCACGCACACACACACACACACACACACATATTAGATACATAGATATAGATATTCTGGTTGAAACCAACTGCACTAGTTGCTTTAACAATCTTCAAGACTGTATTCTTTAATTTGGAGAATACTTTCCTATAAGCAGCTGAGAGGGACTGGAGGTAGTCATTCATGACTCTCAAAAGAATATACGCAGCAGTGTATGCCAGCTGGTACATTTTTGCATAGTAATAGTTTTGAACAACTATTGACTCCACCGAAACTATATTTTTTCGCCTCGTCGTGAGGCGTCTTCAGGGTAAGGACTGCTTTGTAGGATGCTCTATGTTGAAGGTCTTCCAACAAATAATGACCGCTGGTTGGATGGGCTGGCTTATAAGGCTCAGCCTGCCTAGCTCAGACGGAATACTGGCCCCTCATTGGCTGAGAGAGGCAGCATGAGATTTTGTCCGGGGGCCAAGGGGGTGGGATTTTGTCTGGGAGCCAAGGGGGTGGGATTTTGTCTGGGAGCCAAGAGGGTGGGATTTTGTCTAGGAGCCAAGAGGGTGGGAATTTGTCTGGGAGCCAAGAGGGTGGGATTTTGTCCGGGAACCAAGGAGGTGGAATTTTGTCTGGAAGCTCTGGCCTGAGTTGCTGCTGCTCTGGTTACTGGTCGTTAGGCGTCGATTAATTAGCTGGACATGTTTCACTTGTTCGTGGGGCTGCTGCTGTCTTAGGGCTTGTTGTTCCTGGAGGGGGTTATTCTTCAGACGGCGCGCGGAAGGGAGAATAAAATCGGCAGCTTGCTGTATGTTGATGGTAGGGTGCTGGCAAGTAATAGATACTGCTTCTGCAATCTGCAGCTTCCTGAAGGCAGACTCCTTGTGAAGAATTTCCGTTTGGCCCAACAGTTTCTGTAGAGGAGGCTTCATGTTGTGTAATTCAGTGAAATGCTGGAAATTTGACCCCTGGTTTCTATGGGATTGTCGCAGTGTAGAAGAGGTCCCACCAATGTATGTGCTGGAGCCGTCACAGCGGCCCTCCTGACATGAAAATTTGTAAACAACATTGGTGGTAGCCTTACGCGGGGCCCTGGGCGCCGTGCTATTCCTCATTATCAGGGAACTAATGAGGTTAGGTTTGCAGAATAT
>NC_134788.1:18211369-18231369 GCF_046742065.1 Oratosquilla oratoria | reverse complement strand
TTCCGTTATCATCTCTCCATTTCCACATTTTACCTTTTCTACTCTAGTTCATTTGCCTCCTCTTCTTCTCTTAACTTCCTTCCAAAACCTAATTTTATTACTTTCAAAATTATCTGTCATACACTTATCCCATTTCACATCTGCTCTCCTCTTTGCCACCTTTACCTTTTGCTTTACTTCTCTTTTCTTTTCTTTGTACCTCTCATATGACTCCCTCGTCCTATTTTGTAACCAATCTGTAAAAACTCGCTTCTTCTCTTCTACAACCTTCTTTGTTTCCTCATCCCAGCATTCACTACCCTTCCTTCTATTTCCCCCTGTCCTTCTTGTTCCACACACCATCCTTGCACACTTTATGACTCCCTCCTTGAACCATCCCCATTCCTCCTCCACACCTACCTCTACTCTATCCTTTACTCCCTCCCACTCCTCCTTCAGCTTCTTTCCGTACTCCTTCTCCTTTTCCTTTTCATTCAAAGAGTTCACTCTGAGAACCTCCCTACCTTTGGTCCCTTTCCTCTTTCTCCATCTATCCTCCACTCTCAACTTACCTTCCACCAAAAAATGATCTGATATTCCCCCACCCTCTCCCCTTAGCACATGTACATCCCTAACTCTTCCTATCATAATCCTATTTACCACTACATAATCCATTAGCGCTCTATCTACCACCCTTCCCTCCACCACCCTCTCCCATGTGTACTTATGCTTGACTTTCTTCCGAAACACTGTATTTGCTATCATCAACTCTCTTTCTAGACACATTTCCACCATCAACTCTCCACTGCGATTCTTTCCTGGAACTCCACATTTCCCAACCACTCCATTAATTGGACCATTTCCAACCCTAGCATTAAGGTCTCCCAGTACTATTACATTGACATTTCTTCCTAAACCCTCTATGCACTCATTTAAACCTTACTTTTATCCACATTTATCTTCAGCTTTCTTCTATCACACACTCTCCCAAACTCTGTAACCAGCTTCCTCAATCCCTCCTCCGATCCTGCCACAAGCGCAGTGTCGTCCGCAAACAACAGCTGGGTCACCTCCCACTTTTCTCCATTTTCCTTAACCATCTCCAATCCCTAACCCACTACCCTTGCATTCACCTTTCGCACCACCCCATCCATGTATAAGTTGAACAGCCAGGGTGACATAACGCATCCCTGACGAAGTCACACCTTTACCTCAAACCCCTCACTCTCTCCATTTCTAATCCTGACACAAGCTCTACTACTCTCATAAAAACTCTTGACAGCTCCCAGAAGCTTTCCTCTTATCCTGTATATCCGCATAACCTCCCACAGTGCCTTTCTGTCTACCCTGTCTTAAGCCTTTTCCAGATCCATAAAGGCCCAGAAAACATCCTTCCCCTTTCCTATAGCTTTCTCACATATCTCTCTTACCACAAAAATCTGATCTACACAACCTCTACCTGTCCTAAACCCACACTGTTCCTCACCAATTACTCCCTCTGTTCCTCTCCTAATCCTCTCAATCAAGATCCTCCCATAAGCCTTCCCAACTACACTTAACAAGCTAATCCCTCTGAAACTACTACATTCACACTTGCCCCCCTTTCCCTTGTAAAGTGGAACTATACAAGCACTCCTCCAGTCCTCTGGCACTCTACCTTCTCTCCAGCAAACATTAAATAACCTCACCAACCAGTCCACCATCACTATACCTCCTTTTTTAAGACATTCTGCATGGCATCCATCCATACCAGGTGCCTTACCTGCTTTCATCATCTTAACTGCTGCCTTCACTTCATTCTTCCTTATTTCTCCTCCATTTTCCTCACTCATCACTCTCATTTTCTTAGCATTTCCCACTGCAGCTATCTTTCCCTCCCTATCCTCCTTCACATTAAGCAACTCCCTAAAATATTCTGTCCATCTTCCCCTTACTGCTTTCTCCTCCATTATCATCTCTCCATAGGCACCTTTTACCTTTTCTTCTCGACTTGATTCGCCTCCTCCTCCTCTCTTAATTTCTTTCCAAAACATCTTTTTATTACTTTAAAATTTTTCTGTCATACTCTTACCCCATTTTACATCTGCTCTCCTCTTTGCCTCCTTTACCTTTTTCTTTACTTCTCTTTTCTTTTCCCTGTACGTCTCATATGACTCCCTCGTCCTACTTTGTAACCAATCTGTGAAAGCTCGCTTCTTCTCTTCTACAACCTTCTTCATTTCCTCATCCCATCATTCACTACCCTTCCTTCTATTTCCTCCTGACCCTCTTGTTCCACACACCATCTTTGCACACTTTAAGACTCCCTCCTTGAACCATCCCCATTCCTCCTCCACACCTACCTCCACTCTATCCTTCACTCCCTCCCACTCCTCCTTCAGCTTCCTCTTGTACTCCTTCTCCTTTTCCTCTTCGTTTAAAGAGTTCTTTCTAAGCACCTCCCCGCCTTTTGTTCCTTTCCTCTTCCTCCATCTGTCCTCCACTCTCAACTTACCTTCCACCAAAAAATGATCTGATATTCCCCCACCCTCTCTCCTTAGCACATTTACATCCCTAACTCTTAACTCTTCCTATCATAATCCTATTTACCACTACATAGTCTATTAAAGCTCTATCTACCACCTTTCCATCCACCACTCTCTCCCATGTGTACTTATGCTTGACTTTCTTCCGAAACACTGTTTTTGCTATCATCAACTCTCTTTCTAGACACATTTCCACCATCAACTCTCCACTACGATTCTTTCCTGGAACACCACATTTCCCAACCACTCCATCAATTGGCTCCTTTCCTACCCTAGCATTAAGGTCTCCCAGTACTATTACATTTACACTTCTCCCTAAACCCTCTATGCACTCATTTAAATCTATCCAAAAGGCCTCCCTTTCTTCTACATTCTTCTCACTGCCAGGCCCATATGCACTTCCAAAAACCCACATCTCCTTTCCCAGTTTCACCTTCATCCACATTATCCTTGAGGATATCTCCTTCCACTCCACTACACGTTTACCTATCTCTTCACTTACTAGTATAGCCACCCCTTCCCTCTCTCGCCCTCTCTTCACTCCTGATAACCTCCCACTTACACTCCCAAACTTACAATCGCCCTTCCCTTTCAGCTTAGTTTCACTCAAAGCCAACACATCCATCTTTCTTCTCACAAACATACTACCTATCTCTTCCCTTTTACTCTCATCTGTACCACATCCACGCACATTAAAAGACCCAAACCTTAGGGTGCTGGACCGAGGCCCTCCAGCCCCTCTTATGTCTCTGCCTTTTCTTTTAGGAAATGTGCCCTGTGGGGCTACAAAGAGAAGGATGCCTAGTCCCGATCCCCGATCATGTATACTGATTCTTTGCCAAATGAATTTATCATTATTATTATTATCCCATCTGGGGTATTGGCTGCATGTTATTATGGCAAAGTAGCATGCAGATGATACTTTAAGGTCTATATGGGGCGCCCCTATGGACCAGAGCCACACATAATTTTGTCTGTGATAGAGGAAAACTCTGTTCATAGAGAAATGATGACACTTTTACACTACGACTGTCCCTCCATTATGCTGTCCCCTAACCCCTTGTTGCTGTCCTGTACAATTTCTCTGAATATTCATTTCCTTTTTTGCCTACCTACCCTGTGGTGGGGGAAAAGAATACTGCCAGCAAGTATTTCCACTTGGATCGTAAGAGGCGAGAAGAAAGGGATGGAGATTGGGACCAGGCATCCTTCTCCCTGTAGCCCCACAGGGGACATTCCTAAAAAAAGTAAAGGCATAAGAGGGTCTAGGAGTTTTCCGACCAGCACCTTAAGGTTTGGGTCTTTTAATGTGCGTGGATGTGGTACAGATGAGAGTAAAAGGGAAGAGATAGGTAGTATGTTTGTGAGAAGAAAGATGGATGTGTTGGCTTTGAGTGAAACTAAGTTGAAAGGGAAGGGCGAGTGTAAGTTTGGAAGTGTAAGTGGGAGGTTATCAGGAGTGCAGAGAGGGCAAGGGAGGGAAGGGTGGCTATACTAGTAAGTGAAGAGAAAGGTAAACGTGTAATGGAGTGGAAGGAGGTTTTCTCAAGGACAATGTGGATGAGGGTGAAACTGGGAAAGGAGATGTGGGTTTTTGTAAGTGTATATGGGCCTGGTAGTGAGAAAAGTGTAGAAGAAAGGGAGACATTTTGGATAGATTTAAGTGAGTGCATAGAAGGATTAGGGAGTAATGTACTGGGAGACCTTAATGCTAGGGTAGGAAATGATCCAATTGATAGAGTGGTTGGGAAATGTGGAGTTCCAGGAAAGAATCGAAGTGGAGAGTTCATGGTGGAGATGTGTCTAGAGAGTTGATGATAGCAAATACAATGTTTCGGGGGAAAGTCAAGCATAAGTACACATGGGAGAGGGTGGTGGATGGAAGGGTGGTAGATAGAGCGTTAATGGATTACATAGTGGTAGATAGGAGTATGATAGGAAGAGTTAAGGATGGACATGTGCTAAGGGGAGAGGGTGGGGGAATATCAGATCATTTTTTTGGTGGAAGGTAAGTTGAGAGTGGAGGATAGATGGAGAAAGAGGAAAAGGACAACAGGTAGGGAGGTGCTTAGAGTGAACTCTTTAAATGAAAAGGAAAAGGAGAAAGAGTACAAGAAGAAGCTGAGGGTGGAGTTGGAGGGAGTGAAGGATAGAGTAGAGGTAGGAGTGGAGGAGGAATGGGGATGGTTCAAGGAGGGAGTCACAAAGTGTGCAAGGATGGTGTGTGGAACAAGGACAGGAGAAAATAGAAGGATGGGTAGTGAATGATGGGATGAGGAAACAAAGAAGGTTGTAGAAGAGAAGAAGCGAGCTTACACAGATTGGTTAGAAAATAGGATGAGGGATTCATATGAGAGGTATAAAAAAAAAAAAAAAGAGAAATAGAACAAAAGGTAAAGGAGGCAAAGAGGACAGCAGATGTGAAATGGGGTAAGAATATGACAGAAAATATTGAAAGTAATGAAAAATTATTTGGAACGAAATTAAGAGAGGAAGAGGAGACAAATCAAGTAGATAAGAAAAAGGTAAAAGGTGCAGATGGAGAGATGATAATGAAAGAAACGGCAGTAAGAGGAAGATGGACAGAGTATTTTAGGAAGTTGCTAAATGCGAAGGAGGATAGGGAGGGAAAGATAGCTGCAGTAGGAAATACTAAGAAAATGAGAGTGATGAGTGAGGAGAATGGAGGAGAAATAAGGAAGGACGAAGTGAAGGCAGTTGTTAAGATGATGAAAGCAGGTAAGGCACCTGGTCTTGATGGATGCCATGCAGAATGTCTAAAAAAAAAAGGAGGTACAGTGATGGTGGACTGGCTGGTGAGGTTCTTTAATGTTTGCTGGAGAGAGGGCAGAGTGCCGGAGGACTTGAGGAGTGCCTGTATAGTTACACTTTACAAAGGAAAAGGGGACAAGTGTGAATGTAGTAGTTTCAGAGGGGTTAGCTTGTTAAGTGTAGTTGGGAAGGCGTATAGGAGGATCCTGATTGAGAGGATTAGGAGAGGAACAGAGGGAGTAATTGGTGAGGAACAGTGTGGATTTAGGACAGGTAGAGGTTGTGTAGATCAGATTTTTGTGGTAAGACAGATATGTGAGAAAGCTATAGGAAAGGGGAAGGATGTTTTTTGGGCCTTTATGGATCTGGAAAAGGCTTAAGACAGGGTACCTAGAAAGGCACTGTGGGAGGTTTTGCAGATATACGGGATGGGAGGAAAGCTTTTAGGAGCTGTCAAGAGTTTTTATGAGAGTAGTAGACCTTGTGTCAGGATTAGAAATGGAGAGAGTGAGTGGTTCGAGGTAAAGGTGGGACTTCATCAGGAATGTGTTATGTCACCCTGGCTGTTCAACTCGTACATGGATGGGGTGGTGCAAGAGGTGCTAGGTGGTGGTTCAGGAATTGGAGATGGTTAAAGAAAATGGAGAAAAGTGGGAGGTCAGCCAGCTGTTGTTTGCAGATGACACTGCGCTTGTGGCAGGATTGGAGGAGGGATTGAGGAAGTTAGTGACAGAATTTGGGAGAGTATGTGATAGAAGAAAGCTGAAGATAAATGTGGGTAAAAGTAAAGTGATGAGATGTTCAAGGGGTGAAAGTGGCAGCAGACTGGAAGTGAGCATTAAGGAAGAGCGACTGGAGGAAGTGGATAGTTTTAGATACTTGGGTGCAAATGTGGCAGGAAAAGGTGGAGTGGAGGTGGAGGTAGAATGTAGATTGAGAGAAGCAAGTAAATGCTTTGGTGGATTAAAAAGTGTAATGAGGAATAGACATTTGAGAATGGATGCTAAGAGACTGTATGAAGGAGTGATTGTGCCAACAGCACTGTATAGGGCAGAAACATGGAACATAAGAGAACAAGAGAGAAGGAGCTTGAATGTGTTTGAGATGAGGTGTCTGAGAAGTATGATGGGGTTACTAGGCTAGAGTGAGAAATGAGGAGGAAACAGGGGTGGAAAGGGAGTTGGGAGATAGGGTTGATGAAAGAGTATTAGGATGGTTTGGACACATGGAAAGAATGAGGGAAGAAAGACTAATAAAAGGTGTGGAAGGCAGATGTGGAGGGAGTAAACATGAGGGGACGTCCTAGGATGAGATGGATGGATGGGGTGAAGGTGGCTTTGGGGAAGAGGGGAATGTCTGTTGAGGAAGGATGGGGGAAGACAGAAGACAGGGGTGAATGGAGATTGGTTGTATATGGATGATGTTGTGATGCATGAGGTGGAATGGGCTGGGGGATGGGGGTGAGGTAGTATGTGTGAGCAAAATTTGACACAGCCCGAAGGGATTTCTCCCCATCTTCTCCTTTTATGCATGGGGGGACGGAGAGTTGGGGGCGCCAATTTAATGAAGCGGCCTTGCTGTGGATGTGCTGTGTCTTGCAACACTGCTTCTGACCCAGGGCAGTGGGCAAGGTGCGGGGACAACCCGTCATCCAAGAGGTGCTAAGATAAGAGGGAGGGTGGAGGGGTGTGGAGTGTATTCAGGGGTGGAATGGGTGGGAGTGATTTTAAGCCTTTTCCTTTTTGGCTAAATCCCTTGTAAGGGGGAAGAAGCCTTGGTATATGTATGTATGTATTACTATGATCATAAACAGGATATTAGATTTTATTTTTTTCACAACAGTTTTCCTGTTGATTTCATTAAATCGGGTGTTCTGTTTCAATCAGAAAACACTTGTTTGTACCAACCCCAACCCCCATACCAGTCATGTCTGGGGACTGCATTGGGAAATAAGTATTTTGAATTAAAGAGGAGTGCAAAGGTAGCAATTAATGAGAAAGACAAGGACAACATTGTTCAAGTAAACAATAAAGCAAGCAGTTTTTTCCAATTCTGACAATACCTTAGAGAACACAATCACAGCAGAGTTTGCTATTCTTTAAAAGATTATTGGGTTCATTATTCTTTACATTAGTATAATCAGGTTTTCTGTTTATGATATAGATATTTTGGGTTTGCTTATCTTGACATTATCTGAATTAGGAAAAAAGGAGGGTTGGGTTGGGTTAGGTTAGGCTATCATGGGATAGCCTTTCTTTAGATGAGGATCATTGGGGTCACTGCTCTTGACATGATCTATATATATATATATATATATATATATATATATATATATATATATATATATATATATATATATATATATAAACACACATATATACATATATGTTTGTAATGTATACTAATGACGGCATTAACTTTAGATATTCACACACGTCTGCAATCCTTCACTATATCACTGACTAGTCCTTATCATTCTAAGTGTTTTGAACCCCATATACAAATACAGCGAATTCAATGTAATGTCTGCAGTGACTTTTAAAACTCAAGGATGAGTATCTTTACATTTAATTTACCAAGAATTAGCTCAGTTTACATTATGTTACACCTCAAAGTTGTAATTCTTATATCCCCAACTAGTTTTTATAATAATGATTCTGAGTATTTTTCAACCCCAGATATAAATGCCAAAAATCAATAGTAACATCAGTAGTGATTTGAAAAAAAAATGGCAAACGAATTCATACGTACCTAATCTTGCACAAACTCTTCGTTTAATACTCTGAAAAGTTCTAAATCATCAGTATTTACTGTCAACTGTTTCCTAGTTATGGGGCTATTATGATTTGAAATATTATTTTTATTTTGAGTATCCCAACCCAAAACAAAGTTCAACCTCCGGGCTACGGACAGGCTCCTCTTCAAAATTTGAAATGTTGGGTTTCTTTCAACGGAATAACACCTAGTTAGATCTCATTACTGACCTACAGCATTCTTTCTAAAGTATCCATCACTAGACAGCTACAACCTGTGGCTGTGACAATGGCCTGCAACTCTCAGGCAATCAACAACTTTTTCGTT
This sequence comes from Oratosquilla oratoria, assembly GCF_046742065.1. Classification (NCBI taxonomy): domain Eukaryota; kingdom Metazoa; phylum Arthropoda; class Malacostraca; order Stomatopoda; family Squillidae; genus Oratosquilla; species Oratosquilla oratoria. The sequence continues at coordinate 18,223,012 of NC_134788.1, read as the reverse complement.
ACCTGCGTCAGTGTGTTTTACTTCTTTGTTTACTATAATATCTTCGTGACATTTCAGCGTCTAACAAATGTCCAAACAATTTTAGACTTTCTTGCAAATGTACAAGGGCATCTTTAGAAATGGTTTGACATAGCTTACTCTTACCTAACGAAAATATTAGTCACAACGGAACAAGGAAAATCTAAACCATAGGATCTATCAAGGGCTAACTAATCTATTCTTTTTTCATACATTATGTACCGAAGTGTGAACCATCTACTAGAGAAATTATTCATAAAAAACCAAGATATGATGAAATTGGAAGGAAGCAAACTGTACTGCCAAGTGAAATCTCTTACCTGGTTCTCTTACCTGGTAACCTGGTGTGCTTCCCATCCACACACATCTTACGATGTAGGCAAGGAAGCCGCACCCTGCTGATACGCCAGCGGCCAGCCCATAATTCTACACATGACATTTATATATTAATTGCAACTGGCTGGATAGTGTAATCATAAGCAGCTAACATTGTATGGAACTATGTCAAGGGTGTCGATTGGTACTACCTTATGCAATGTAATCAAATAATATATCACCGAGATGAGCTGCGAGACCTCGTTTGAACTCAACAATATCACTGCAGTTAACAAGTTCTGCTGGCAATTTATTCCACAAATTCAACACATCTAACACTAAAAATACCTTCTCCGTACTTCTACTTGTGTTCTGGTGTGACCAATTTTGAAATCATGGCCCCTTGTGCTACTCAACAAGGGTCGAGGAAACAAGTCATCACGAGAAATTGCTAGTTTCCCATGGAAAATATGCCAACATTTAATTATATCATGCCTAAGTAATCTCCCTTTAATTGAGTATAAGTTAAGAGTCCTTAGTCGCTGCGAGTAATCCAAACCCTCCAATCCATGTATCTCCCTTGTCCATCTCCTTTGTACAGACTCCAACTGTCTAACATCTCCTACATAACCCAAGTTCCAGGACTGAGGATCCATATTCAAGCAAAGGACGCACATGTGTGGGTGAAAAGGGGAAGCATAAAAGAGTCTTGCCGATTAACTGTTGATCGGAGAATGCTGGTTGATACTCCACTTGCTTTATGTACAATATTAGAAATATGTTGGTTGAAATTTAAGTTTGTTATCAATACACACACCCAAGTCAGTAACTGATTCTTGAAATGGAATAAATACGTTTATTGACATGATAATGAACATCTACCAAATCTGTCCAAAAAGCATTGCTTCTGGTAAACCTTATGGCAACACACTTTGCTGGATTGAGTGTAAGTCCCAAGATTCAGATACATGGTAGAGAGTATCAATGTCCACCTGACATCTTCTCCCGCAGTCAAGGCATCTTCTTTTGAACCTACCTCAATACTAAACATACAGCTTTCAAATCATCAGCAAATATCTTAGTAGGAGACCTGGTATTTTGACGTAATGAAGTTAATGTACAGCAAGAAGAGTAGAGGCCCCAAAACTGATCCCTGAGGGACTCCACTGGTTACCTGCTTAGGTAAACTCTTAGCATGTGCCACAACAACATTCATTACCGATCTGTAAGAAAATCTTTAATCCAGAAAAGAACTTTGCCTGTAATCCCTATGCTTATCAATGTGTCCAACAAAATGTCATAATTAACAACATCAAAGGCCTTGGAATAGTCAAATAAAATCAAGTCAACTGTTTTTTCCACGATCAAGTGCCAGAGTAATTTCATCATACGTGATCAATAACTGATCTTCGGTAGATCTTCCAGGGCGAAAACCAAATTGGTCATGGTGTTAACAGATTATTTTCCTCTGGTGTAATCATATATTAGTTTAGCAAGTATTCTTTCTAAGGATTTGCACACAACTGATGTTAATGATACAGGTCTATACATTAATGGATCTGCACGGGAACCTTTCTTAAAAATGGGCACAACAAATGATGTTTTCTATGGAGCTGGTAGACGGCCAGTTGCATATGATTTTTGAAAAATGAGAGTTAATGGGTAAGATAACTGTTCAATACAGGTCTTTGAAAAATAAGGGTGCACTTCATCTGGTCCCATGGCTGAAAAGGAATTAAGCTGTGCAATCGCCTTAGTCACAGATTCTTGCGATATATCAGGATCCCCTATTGTACCTCCGTGAACCTGATGAGGTAATGGGTTAGCCTCGACATTTTGTATATACACTGATGCGAAAGCTGTGGCAAATATATCAGCCATAGTAATTGCCTCATTAACAATCTGCCCGCTTTGAGATTTTAAAGGTCCTGCACCCACTCTTGCTACCTTTTTTCTCCTAATATAGGCATGAAAAAGCTTAGAGTTATGCACCATGTCACTTACCAAAGAAAGCTTATATTCTGACTGTTTGTTAATGGCAAAGGTTTTGTATTGGTAATTGATTTGCAGAAATTGATGTAAAGCTCCTCCGGCTTCAACTTCTTTATAATTACTCCACATTAAAGATCTTTTTTAAGAGATGAAGGAGGTTTGACTGGCCATGGAGGACCACTGTGAAGCCTGGTAGTAACTGGTACATACTCTGCTATCAAATGGTGAACATACTCAAGAAAGATATTATACATTGCATCAATATCAAGGTATCTGAATTCGTAATCCCAATCAATTTGTGCCAATTGCTCCTTAATCACATTGTATTTCCCTCTGGTCCACAATCTATCCGATGGTAATTCGTCACTCGAAGGAGGATGTTGAGATATATATTCACATTTAATTGGAGAATGACCACAATTAGGGAAAGGAGGCAATATTTGCACATCCATTATCCTGTCATCTTCAGAAGTAAGTATTAGATCAAGTATATTACCTGAACTATAATAAGTGGTCTCATGAACACACTGTGTGAATCCCAAGAGGTTAAAAACAATTATAAAAATTGAGATCATTAGCTGAGAGTCCTGTATAGATTAAGTCATCATTCCATCTGATAGTTGTTTCAATTAAAATCTCCAACTAGGATTACATCTTTACCCAAACAAAATTCTGTAAGGAAATTAATTAGGATGCTATTATCAGTGGTAGTACTGGATGGTGGACGATATATAAAAAATGAAATATAGAGAATAATCAGGAAGAAAAATAACTAGCATGTTAGGAACCTCAACAACAATCTCATTATATTTAATGCTATCCTTTATATATAAACATACCCCATGCTTCCTAACATTGCCTGCTGCATCCTTACGTAACAGTACGTAATGAGGTAAAGCAACACAAGCATCAGCTATATTTGAAGTTAGAGAAACCTCACTGCTGTAAATAATGTGCAGGAAATCACAAATAAAAAGATTGCACTAGGAATGAGAAGAGTGCATCAGTTCCATGAGGCATAAAAAGCCTGATTCTGATGACTCAGAAAACTATAGCTATTGTGTCGTATACAGGTCTGAACTTGAAAAGGTCCGTAATATTACTGATCATGGATTCATGGGCACTAACAGTAAATGAAATTCAAAATTTTGCTCACAGGCATATCAGAGCTGTTTCAGAATGTCAATTGTGGTGATGTGAAGATATGTAGGTTTTAATTGCTAATGTATGATTTGTCGGGTGTTGTTGCGAACCTATGTCCAACTCTTCCCATTGAGTCGTAGGAGGGGACATTACCTGAATAAAAAGGCAAAAGAGGGTCTAGGACAGGGGATCTGAGCCTTGCTTGGCCCTTGTACCACTTTCACCATTTGTCAGAATGTAATTCCTCCCTCCCCTCCTTTCTAAGATTGTCTGTTTCAAAAGGTGCATTCTAAATAATATGCAAATATTATTAGAAAAAATACTTTTATTTTTTTCCAAATTAGTATATATATATATATATATATATATATATATATATATATATATATATATATATATATATATATATATATATATACATTTACAATTTTACATGGATTATGTTTATAATGAAGTTTTGCAAATTAAATGCAAATTGATAATACTGAATGTCACAACTTTCGGGGTTGTGACACACCATCCATTCCCAAATTCCACGTCTGTTTTCAAACCATAATTTGCAAATATTTTCGTTCAAGGACCTAGCCGATATAGTAGGCTTTATATTTGTACTTTCGTTCCTGTAAGTTGTCATTTCCTCTATTCTTTAACAACTACTTATTATTTTACTCGCCATTATTCTTATTGTCTGTAACACCAATTTCGCCATTAGTTGTGGACCATTAACGAGTTTAAAGAATTGTCTATTCATAGGAATTTCCCGCCCTTTGTACACGGTACCTATTGATGACGAAATACAGATATGTCACGAATGTTTAATGGTTGAACCTGGAGTATGTCAACCTTGTGAATTTGTTGTTCCACCATGTAATTATAAGTTGGTGTATCGTGTACATATTAACATTTCAACTAAACATCACCTTGTGAATTTGTTTCAATGGTTTGAAATTTCAATCCCTGCACACTTGCCACCTCTCATATAAGTTATGTAATTAGGTTAACTGCTTAGGCTAGTTAGGATTTATAATTTTCTCTCGTCTCTAGTGATTGTCTTAAAGGGATTGCTAGAGATGAATCGACTCCTACAGGCACATTACACACCGTACCCATCGGAGGCAATGAATTAAAACTATAAAACTTGGCACCATTGCGCGATTTCCTGCCGTGCCCACCACTGAAGCGTCAGTTCTACAAGAAGCTGGCAAGAGGTAAAGTGTGTCTTAGGTATTCCGCGAAGAAACTCGCATTAACCACATGGAGTGTTTATTAGAACTTTACATTTCATTTCTAACTCACGTGAAAATTATACGAATGAACTATTGGAAGTGGTGTGCTTATGGCGTGTGAATCGGACTTGATCGGTTTCTTTGAGTAAATTAACTGTGGTAACGTCATTCTGTGAACTGTGAGTCTGGTCCCACCGATCGTACCCACCATGATGAGGCGTTCTCATGTATCCGGCTTTATCGAACACATCCGTTAAGATTGGAAGCTATGTGAATTATAAAAGTGTTGTGTTTCATGTTAAGTGTTGTGCTTCATTTTTTCTAAGTGTATTCACTGTGGAATTCAGTCTGGTTTGTCTTCAAATGATGTTCACTTAATGGGAATTATTAAAGTGTTGTGTCACATGTTTTCTAAGTGTATTCACTGTGGAATTCAGTTTGTTTTGTCTTCAAATGATGCTTACTTAATGGGAATTATTAAAGTGTTGTGTACATGTTTTCTAAGTGTATTCACTGAGGAATTCAGTCTGGTTTGTCTTCAAATGATGTTTACTTACTGGGAATTATTAAAGTGTTGTGTCACATGTTTTCTAAGTGTATTCACTGTGGAATTCAGTTTGTTTTGTCTTCAAATGATGCTTACTTAATGGGAATTATTAAAGTGTTGTGTCACATGTTTTCTAAGTGTATTCACTGAGGAATTCAGTCTGGTTTGTCTTCAAATGATGTTTACTTACTGGGAATTATTAAAGTGTTGTGTCACATGTTTTCTAAGTGTATTCACTGTGGAATTCAGTTTGTTTTTCTCTTCAAATGATGCTTACTTAATGGGAATTATTAAAGTGTTGTGTCACATGTTTTCTAAGTGTATTCACTGAGGAATTCAGTCTGGTTTGTCTTCAAATGATGTTTACTTACTGGGAATTATTAAAGTGTTGTGTCACATGTTTTCTAAGTGTATTCACTGTGGAATTCAGTTTGTTTTGTCTTCAAATGATGCTTACTTAATGGGAATTATTAAAGTGTTTGTGTCACATGTTTTTCTAAGTGTATTCACTGTGGAATTCATTCTTTTTTTTCTTCAATAGATGTTTACTTAATGGGAATTATTAATGTGTTGTTTCACATGTTTTCTATGTGTATTCACTGTTGAATTCAGTCTGGTTTGTATTCAAAAGATGTTTACTTAATGGGAATTATTAAAGTGTTGTGTCACATGTTTACTAAGAGTATTCACTGTGGAATTCAGTCTGTTTTGACTCCAAATGATGTTTACTTAATGTGAATTAATAAAGTGTTGTGTTACATGTTTTCTAAGTGTATTCACTGTGAAATTCAGTCCTGTTTTGACTTCAAATGATGTCTACTTAATGTGAATAATAAAAGTGTTGTGTCATGTTTTCTAAGTGTATTCACTGTGGAATTTATTCTATTAAATCGATTTCTTCTAGTTTATTTAATTAGCCCAGGGTTGTGATTAGCTAAATGAGTTGAATCATTCTGTATCCCCTTTCAGATACTGAAATTTATACATACCACTCAGAGGGAAGCGTGTGTGGTCTCGGTCGGTGATGCAAATTTTCTGGACTTCGGCTCCCACTGTAGCTATCTACCCTCACCCGTTCCACCCCACATCCTCTCCTTTCCACTGTCCAGAGATTTGCGACACAGACGCGCAGGTGGTCCTTCGAACCGGATGCTCGGTCTATTACCTATGTACAGACCTAATTAAATTCGTCCATTTGCGTAATCATACCCACTCAATTAATTCACGTGATAACTCATGTAGCGAATCACAAGGTTTTCCCTGAGCATAGGTTAGAAATTTAATTTGTACAGGAAGTTCTTTATAATCGTTAACCCATTCAACTCCGATGACAAGATGTCTTGTCATTTGGTCAAATAAAACAAAAAATCATAATAAAACAACAAAATGTTTGATGATCAAACAGCACCAGAAAAATATGACGTCATCAGTCCTCCTCGAGGAGGACTGATGACGTCATATTTTTCTGGTGCTGTTTGATCATCAAACATTTTGTTGTTTTATTATGATTTTTTGTTTTATTTGACCAAATGACAAGACATCTTGTCATCGGAGTTGAATGGGTTAAGGCACAGCCAGTAAATCAGATGTAGGATATCGCCTCGACTCACACTTCTTGGTTATACTCTGTTACTTGGGCAACAAGTTCGTGCGGGAGTACACTCGTCATTGTTTCACGGGTAGTACAACCCGTGTCACTGGCTCAGCTCGGCCAACTCAAGCAGCATTGTTCTTCGTCTCCCTATGGTCTACCGAAACCCTCATAGTTCCGTGACACCAGCCGTAACGCTCTCGTATCAAGCTTAGTCGTCGTCAGCTTTCGTAGTTTAGTGGCTCAGCCCGGCCAACCCAAGGGGCATCATTCTTCAATTCTTTACTGTTCCACGAGACCATCCCTCTCTTCTCCTTGCTGACTAGTTCGTATGATAGCACGATCTTCTTTTGTTGCCCCCGTCAGTTCTCCAATTTCTTCGTTCATTTCGTATCGTTTGCTTCTTAATTCATTGAAGTACACTTCCCTTTTTTATTTCATTGTTTTGTGTTTATGCAACCAATTACGTTTCTCTATCCATTCTTGACTATGACCGTATTGGAACTGACACTTTTCGTCGTTTTCGATGCATAATTCATCTGAATACCTGTCGCAGGAACCGAAACGATATTTCCCATTCGTTCGCTGTACCGACTGGTATAGTTAGCACAAACACTTACCGACCTCAGTCTTCCCTCATAGAGAACCAGTTACAGTGCCAGTGTCTTAACGGTAATCACCATGGCTTATTCTAGCCCCACTGAAAGCGCAGTTGCAAACACAACACTAACAAAACTTATAACCCTCACTCAGAAGTTTCAAGAAGCAGTCACGGAATACACAGACGCGTATGGAACCGTCAACATTGAAAGCTTGTCCTCAAATTTAGCAACTGAAATCTACAATGAAGGTCAATTCCATCATCAAACGTGGCGGTTCTTGGAACTCGCTTGGGCCCAACACCCACACGATAGTCAACTTACACCGCTCAGAGAGCAACTTAAAACCCCTCAAGAAAACTCTGATCAACTTAAAATTCCGAGCAGACGTGAGAATGAACGGCGCAAATTCCGCTACCCCAGCAATCCCACAGCAATCTAATCTAGACATTACCATCACCTACATAAGAGAGGAACCCCCCCCCCCCTCTTTAGATGGGGATCTGGAAATGTTCTCCAGTTGGAGGAGCATTTTCAAAACAGTGATTCATGATAACACCAGATACGCGGATGGAGAAAAATTTAGCGCTCTTATGTGCTCCCTTGTGGGTAAAAAGCCAAGCGGTTGATTGGCTACCCAGTGTATAGTGAAACCGCGTACAATTATGTCCTCTACAGACTTCATGACGCCTATGACAAGCCTTTGGCTGTACGCAGGGGACTGAAGGAGCGCCTTGTTGCCATTCCCGCTCGTACCATCGACTGTGAGGACTTGTCGAGATTCCTTGTCAACTGGGACGAACTAAGTAAACATTATAAAAAAAAAAAAAAAAAACGTAGTTGGGCAACCCCTCTCTGATGAATTTGTGGAAGGAGTTTTAGTACCGAAACTACCACGCCAAGTCCTCTCTACCATATATTTGTTTAAAGGCACCTCGGAACTGAGTGCACCTAAGCTTCTAGCAGCACTTAAAATCTACGCGGGCGCTATCACGGACAGTCGTCACCATACCCCTGTAACGGCTCACCCTGTTACTGCAGCAACACCATCCTTTCAACCAGCACCACGTCCACCTCGGCAGTCATCGACACGTGTTCCGACACTTACGATGACCATAAATCAACCACCCAAACACACCATCAGAACGCCGGCTCCAACATCTCAGCCGATACCTGTATTACCAACTACGACACCAGCCGTCACCAACGATACTCAATTCCGAACCAATAGTTTATTTTGCAGTGGCTCCCATCGACCGTCACATTGCACCACTTACCCGGATATCTCCACGCGTACCCGTAGACTTCAAATGTTAAGCAGATGTACCATCTATTACTCCAACAAGCACCCGACCAACCGTTGTGATTTTCAAGCAGGATGTTTGAAATGTGGCACCCGCCATAAGGCTCCACTATGCCCTCAAGTCATCAACATAACCAGCAATAGTATCTCACTCCATCTCAACCGGCTATAGTTCCTTCATACCTCCGGAAACCGTCTGCGACAAGCCATGCGCCCATTCCTTCCCTTAGTGCAGCTTCAAACACTCCCCCCTGTTGGTTACCAGCCAGCGGCAGAATGTCATCCGTACTATCACCCCTTTTTCCAGCACCCTGGGACCTACCCCATTCCTTATCCAACCCCATATTGTCCCCCATTGCACTCAACATCACTTGACAGCAAGACCATCCAAGAGAATAACTCAGCTTCAACACCATCAGCCTGTTACACCAGCGATTCACAATGACAACACCAGAGCCCCCAACAAAAGCAGCCCCGTACCCCCTCTCCAATTTTACCTGGCCTCCCATTCTTCACGCCCCAGCTGTCGTGAAGGCCCCGGCCAACCAGACCAAACTTTCCCGTCTACAAATGAACCCTCAAACCTCAAGAACCGGAACCGGTACCAAATCCGTGCCATTGAAATTACGCCAAGTTAACGAAAGACGCTCTTGACTTCACAAACAATACTAGACCCTGATAACCACAGATTAGGACCCAGAAACCCAGTCTTCAACAATTGCTGACAACGCAAACTATAATCGCAGACAGCATCCCTCATCAAACGAGTAGGGCAAGAGATATCCGTGCCCCTCACCCGTCTTTACAGGACGCCACTTACGAAAGGCAACAACCAGATCGAATCTTCCAACAAGTCGTTCATTTGATTGCCGTGGGCACAAACGCACGTTTGTTTCAACCCACTCCAGTCGTGAAACCAACTTAAACATCAATGCAAAGGGGAACTGTATCTCTTTCGCTATCGGACTCCTTGAACAAAACTGAACCCCCTCAGGAAGTTCGACATTTGTCGAGTTCACCTTACACTTGGGGCGCTGAACATTACCTCATCGCAGCGGTAGTACAACCCATCAGTGCGAAAAAGACATCTATATGCCCCAGGCTACCAACGTACCGTCCAGATACTCAAGTCTCAAGGCATCCCTATTGCCAATAAAACTCCCGTCAGATCAAACTACCGACGTCCACATTAAATTGGGCAGTGATCACATGCCATTGGTCTTTAAACGCACCATGCGCATTCCTGGGTGTCGAACTTTTTGCCAAGCCATCTGGTTATGTAGTGTGGGGCAAACTACCTCCTTGTAGCCAAGATCAAGCCCAACGACCCCCCCTATTGAAACTATTGCACTCAACAGCACTTGCATCAAAGAGCCTATTCTCCCCCCTCCGTTTTGAACCCCCCCGGTACAGCGAACTTTGGTCATTGGACTCAGTCCGGTATCTCACTAGAAAAAAAATACAGTCATTTAGAAGAACAGGCGATTGAGTTCTTCATGTCAATATTACGGAAAAGAAATGGAACCATACACAATCTGCTTACCATACAAGAGTGAAGAGCGCCCAGCAATCAACTATGGACGTGCGATGGCACAACTACCTTTCACTCAAAAGAAATCTCAACGTCCATCCCTTTTATGAGGACTACCGGAAAGGATTCTTGGGCGAAGTATCAACGACTCGGGATCATCGAGACCGTACCCCCGGTTCCCGAAAGTGGAATGGGAAGGTTACACTTCCTGCCTCACCACCCAGTCCTACAAGGTGTCTCCCACACAACTCCCGTCAGGATAGTGTTTCAACGCATCCATCCAGAGCACACAGGAACGCACTATCTCTTCGACGATGCCCTGTATACTGGACCCAGAACCTGGCTCAGAAAATCCAGGTCCCATGATCCTATTTCTTCGAATTCAGAGAAGGCACGTATGGCGTCTTGACCGACATCAGCAAAGCCTTCCTCAGAATAGGAGTAGATGGATCAGAATTCTGGCCGTTTCCTCTTCTTCACGAGTTCAGATATGATCGAAAATCCAAGTCTTTTTCCGTTTCAAAGTGGGTGTTGTTAGGCGCCACTTGCAGTCCTTACCTATCCTCAAACCCGACCATCGAACATCAATTAGAGACGTATGAACATCCCCTTGGCTACCAAACCTCAAGTCTGCATTTTACGATGGATAACCTGCAACTCACATAAGTTTCATATTCACGAGATTGCCTTGGAAAGATCCCAAATAGAGCGAATATTAAATCACGCCAACATTGTCACCTAACAGATGGAACCTCCAACGTTACCCATAAAAGATTTTGAACACAAAGGAGTCCGTGACTATCTCGGCCTCACGCTGGGATATAGAACAAAACATCATCCACTAGGAGTGAACCCATTGCCACAACCAATATAAGGAGAGCCTTTGAACAATCACTGCTATTCCTACCAAGAGGAAAATACTAAATCTGTTTTCCTCACTATATGAAACCCCCAGGCTGTCCTGGCCCCATTTACCCTCACAGGCAAACTCTTCATACAGAGCTTATGGAAAGCGAAGGAAGAGATGGGAATACACCCCTCAAAGGAGACAGCATCCAGACACTCCGCCCAAAACCACCCTTAACAAACTACCGGAATTTAGATACTCTACAGTTCCCGGGCGCAATGCTCATCTCCCGCAGTAACCACGCCCATCCACGACTTTTGGCGACGAGAGCCAACGAGGGTTTCGGGGTAGCAGCCTACAATGTCTCACGAGAGGGTCCACGTTTCCTTTCTCCACAGGCCGGAGTAGGGTTCACACCCAAGAAATAATGACCAAGCTTCCCGACGAAGATCTCACTATCTCCCGACTAGAACTTACACGGCCATTCTCTTTGGTAGCCACCTTTTTCGCGAAGTACCTGACAAACCTACG
>NC_134788.1:18185117-18210869 GCF_046742065.1 Oratosquilla oratoria | reverse complement strand
GGATTGGTTTCAAAATTTTTCACTTCTGGTTTCAAATGGTTTTACAACTTTTACTGGTTATAACATTTAGCCACAAATCCCCATAATTGATAACATATTTGAATAGGTCTATTGGAGATTTTACTTGCACTTGTAAACGGCTTTGGGCTGCTACCATTAGGAGGGCTTAATGCAGGCGAGATAATGTCTCTGTTGGACGTTTTCTTCTCTTTATTATGAAAATTATCTGGTTTATACATATACAGGTTACAATTAGTCCCTTTGGCCATAATACTCTAAGTGGGTGGTATCTGCCTTTTGCCAGTGTTTGCAACCTGGGATGATCTGAGTTCTAAACGAGCTCTTGACCTGGCCCAGCTCTGGTGGTGTAGGTGGCATAGGTGGTCTGCTAATAAAGGGGGTTAATGGAGTTGGTTGCTGTGTTTGTGAGACGTGATTAGTTCACAATTCTTGAGGCATTGGAATTAGTTCCAGTATATAGGGGTTAGTCGTATAGTTGGTGGGTGTGGTTAGACATGGTGTGTGTATTGTTAACTTATGGGTTTGTAAATGGGGGTAGGTATAAGAAAGGGGTTCAATGGGTCTGTCTGGTAACTTTAGGCATCTTCGTGTGGCGACACTGGGACATCCTTAATCTGCGATTTGGAAAATATGTGAAGTCTTGCTTCAATGCGAGCACCATGTTGCATGTCTGTGGACCACGTACATGGTTGGTGTTGGTATATGATGACATCGCCTCCCTTGTCCTTTTGAGGTTATACGTCTGTTGTGACTTGGGTTAAGGTCGTTGACTTGGGGGTTTGGCATACAAAACTGCAAAAGAAATATTAAGATGTGATAATTTGTCAAAGTTGATCGGTGGGAGGACATTGACTTGTAAAATTGATATTGATGAGTTAAAAAAGGGGGGTATTACGTTATATTATCATATATTTAATGTGCTCAATAAAAAGCAATGTATAGATATTGTTCACGATGTGCATTTATTCTCTTTCCAGATGAGAATGAATTTGCACTTGCACTGGCATTGTTTGTGTTCTTTCTCTGTTCAATGAGAGTTTTGTCTCAAGTCTGAGAAACTTTTAACTTGTCACTAGACCTACTTTCTACCCAATCTGAATCCTTTAACATTGAAATCATGTTTTTAGGTCCTTCTGTCTATTTTTGTGTGAATATTCTATGTTTGCTTAATTTGCTTTTGTTGTATATATTATTATAACACAAAAGCCTGATGGGATCCTGATCACACTTTGATTTAAAGGATTTAATGAATGACCTCTTGTAATTTTCATAATGCGTTGATATTTTCCGTTTTGCTGGAAATGTATCATTAAGCCTAGCCATACCCTTCTCAGGATCTTCCTTTTTTTTTTTTTTTTTTTTGTAAGTTTCTATTTTTTTTTCTCGTTGTTGTAGGGTGATGCTGTTCATCGTGAAGGGATCCTCGGTACCCTTGGGGTGCTCGGTCATCTCGGCGGCGCCTAGGACAGCTTGTGGCTCTTCCTTGATTGGCGGGTGATGATCACCCATTCATTTGGTTGCTTATGGGGCCAGTCCTTTTTCCTCCTTGGATCACACACATCACAGTCCCTCAGCTAATTTCCCTATCTCCTAACTTCGAATACTAACTCCCCCTTCCTTGGTGGGTTCTCCCTCCCTTGTACTCACATTCGCACCTCTACACCATCCGCTCAGTTCTCTCTTGGCACTGCCGACCCATGCTGACACACGCAGGTATTCCCCCCCCCTTTGGGGTAACCAACGCTCACGCCCTTTGCCCCCCCCACCCGAGAGTGCCAACCGCCCGTCACCGTCCGCGCATTCACACCACAGTTTGTTTGTCACTATTTGTGTATCAATTATGTTAACTAATCTATTCACCCTATCATATTTTCTTCCCCTGAAAACTTTTGGACATTTGACTGCGAGGTAATAACCTCATGACGAAGAACATCCGTGGCCATCCTAATTATTTATAATTACGAGTATGATACATGCGAATTTCTGCCTTCTCTGTTGATAACTGTAAGGACCCATTCTCGTTCCTCCGGTATCAGCGGAATTCGTCGTGTCTGCGCTGATGGTCGTTCAGCTCCCCACCTCGGCGAAACTACTTGTTTACACCCGAATCAAATGAGCGAGTCGGCTTCGTGCTTCGAAACCGGGGAGGACTACGCCTGCTCGAAGCATCTACGTCAGCAGTTTTAGGGGGTATATATACCCTCCTCCACCGGCAAGGCAGAACTTGATTTGAAGACGACCTGCGAAGATTACCCACCGCTACGCCAATCACCACAAGTCTTGTCAACCCCCGTCGCAGTCTACCCGACGTCAAGTCTTCTCATCAATGCTGTTCTCCGAAGGGAAATCGTATCTGTGGGCTGGAACGGTTCGTCCCTACGCATCGCAACCATTGATTATTACTCCGTCGCAGTAGTACGGAGGACGAAGTACTGAGTACATCATATACCTATTGTGTTCCTGTCATCAAGATCCGTTGTGCACTAATGTCCCGCTTTGATGGTCAACTTCTCATGATGTATCCTAAACTCCTGTAAATCTCTTAAACTTTTTCGTGCTTTGATTCGATCCCCAGCAGATATAGGAGCACGTGAACTGACAGCACTCTCTCGTTTAAGGGCCGAGAGAACCTAGTTCCTCGTTCGCCCTCGCAATAATATAGATTTGAATCGACTCTTTTCTTGAACTTGTAGTGGATTTAGAGCAGAGCGAGCAGGTTATTCAAGAGTAGTGAACCAATTCTTGGCCTGTTGGGCTGTCTTTCTACGTGGTCGTACATTGGTTGACGTGGTTGGCGTTGTTTCAGTTGATGACACAGTAGGTGTTTCTATTGGAGTGTCGTTTCCCGTGGTCGAACCTGGTTGTTGAGGCTTGTGCTGGATATGGCTCTCGTATTCACGGGTGTTTTCAGCTGGGTCGACCGCTGCATGCTTAGTTCCGTTGTCTACGGTGTTGGGCTCGATTTCTTCTTCGAGATGTGAAGGTTCTGCAGGAGGTTCTTGGTTCTCCGTGGGGAAAGCGGGGGTGTGTCTGTGTCCAGATTGGTTTCCAAATGGATGATTCGAGTGACAGATCGTTCATATTCTCCTTTGGCCGTACGGACTCTTACGGATGTGATGACGTCGTCAGGACCCGGGAAGACTCGAGTGACAAGGGCTAAGGGATACTGGTCTTGGGGGACGCCGTCCAGAACGAGAGGAACAAGCACTCGGGGTCCACGTTGATGAGGCTTACTTTGGCGAAGGTGACGTTCTCTTAGGCTTGTGACGTAATCGTGGGACCATCTCCTTTTGAAGGTTTGTAGGATATCAGTCAGGAACTGATATTGTGTTCTTAAAGTGGTAGTAATGAGGTAGACTGGCTCGCTCAACTCAGTTGATTATACCTGTGGGGACAGGGCAATGGTACGGCCGTACATGAGATGATTAGGAGTAAGAGGAGTGTCATCTTCCATGCTAACATAATTGAGTGGGCGGTTATTCACCACGCATTCCACTTCTTGGCACAATGTTCTGAATTCGTTCGTAGGTAGGTGTACGCTTGTAGAGAGCTTTTCTCAGATTGGACTTGGTAATTCCAACAAGGCGTTCATACATGCCGCTTTGCCAAGGAGCAAGGGGCGTGATGAAGGTCCATGAAGAGTGGTGGTTGGTGAGAAGAAAGTCACTGATGCTAGGATGTTCTTTGAGTTCTCGGAGAAATCTGTCTGTGGCTCCGAAATTGGTGGCGTTATCCGATACGAAGGATTGGGGCATCACTACCCGTGCCGCAAAGCGACGTAGTGCTCCCAAGAAGTCCGTTATATTGAGGGAAGTGACGACTTCCAGGATGAGGGCCCGGATGCTGGCACAAGTGAAGACGACTACATAAACAGCGTCAATGTGGGACAATCTCAGTTTGACGGCTCCCATATAGTCAACTCCGGTGGTGGCAAAGGGTGTGTAGATTCTATTAGGATGCAAGCGAGCCGGAGTGGGAAACTTAAAGGGTGGAGTTTGGATACGTCGACAGTGTAAGCACTGCCGGAGGCGGAACTTGATCGTTTGTCGTTGACGAGAGACCCAGTAGTCTCGTCGAAGGAGAACATGAAGGGTGGCTGTGTTAGTGTGGAGTATAAGTCGATGTTGATGCAAGATGATTGTCTCCACAATGGGCACTTAGGGTGTAACAGCAGCGGGGGCGGGCGACCATACTCGTTGAGTGTGGCAACGTGTGGGGGCTGACAGCGTATGAGACTCTGTCCATCTAATCTGAGGCCTCTTTGGTAAATGAGGTTTTTGTCGTCAGAAGTGAGAGGGATGGTTATTCCTTAGAGATGTCGGTATATCCGCGGGTAAGAGCTGACTTGAGCCAATCTGAGCATAACTTGCATAGGGCTTTTGTAGAGCTTGGTCTTTACTGCGTGTGATGCTTTAGCTTTCATCGCTTTGAGTAGGATTCTGAAGGCGTTGTATGCTGTTGGGAGATCGGGGAACTGTTCCATGTGGAATGGTCTCTCTGTTTCTTGCACAATGGTGGGGTAGGCACGTATGAGGATGGGTAGTGTATACGACTCTTGTGGGGGATATTGATCAGGGTAAGGAAGCCATTCTGGACCCTTAAACCAAAGATTACGTTTACTGATAAGACCTGTTACGTTAGTGCCTTTAGAGGCAAGATCTGCTGGGTTGTCTTTGGAGTTGATGTGCATAAGTTGAAGGTTGTGGTCTTGTACTAACTGTTTGACCTCCTTGGCTCGGTTGAGGACGTAGGTTGAGGTGCTGTTCTGACTGCGGACCCAGAAAAGAGCTGATTTGGCGTCGGACCACACAAAGATGGCGTGGTAACGAGAGGGACGTAGGTTTGTCAGGTACCTCGCGAGGTGGCTACCAAAGAGAATGGCCGTGAGTTCTAGTCGGGAGATAGTGAGATCTTCGTCGAGCTTGGTCATATTCTTGGGAGTGACCCTACTCCGGCCTGTGAGAAAGGAAACGTGACCCTCTCGTGAGACAGTGTAGGCTGCTACCCCGAACCCTCTTTGGCTCTCGTCGTAAAAGACGTGGAGGGCGTGGTTACTGCCGGGATGATCATTGCGCGGGAACTGTAGAGTATTTAAATTCCGGTAGTTGTTAAGGGTGGTTGCGAGTGTCTGGATGCTGTCTCCTTTGAGGGGTGTATCCCATCCTTCCTTCGCTTTCCATAAGCTCTGTATGAAGAGTTTGCCTGTGAGGGTAATTGGGGCCAGGAATCCTGCGGGATCATATAGTGAGGAAAACAGACTGAGTATTTTCCTCTTGGTCCGGAATAGCAGTGGTTGTTCAAAGGCTTCCTTAAATTGGTTGGGCATGGTTATTCCTAGTGTGTCTTGTTCTGTATCCAAGCGGAGGCCGAGATAGTCACGGACTCCTTTGTGTTCAAAAACTTTTATGGTAGCGTTGGAGGTCCATTGTTCTGGTGGCATGTTGGCGTAATTTAATATTCGCTCTATTTGGGATCTTTCCAAGGCAATCTCGTGAATATGAACATATGTGAGTTGCAGGTTATCCACGTAAAATGCAGACTTGAGTTTGGTAGCCAAGGGGTGTTCATACGTCTCTAATTGATGTTCGATGGTCTGGTTGAGGAGGTAAGGACTGCAAGTGGCGCCAAACAACACCACTTTGAAACGGAAGACTTGGATTTCGTTCATATCTGAACTCGTGAAGAAGAGGAAACGGCAGAATTCTGCTCCATCTACTCCTATTCTGAGGAAGGCTTTGCTGATGTCGGCCAAGACGCCATACGTGCCTTCTCTGAATCGAAGGATCATGGACTGGATTTTCTGAGCCAGGTTGGGTCCAGTATACAGGGCATCGTCGAGAGATAGTGCGTTCCTGTGTGCTCTGGATGATGCGTTGAACACTATCCTGACGGGAGTTGTGGGGGAGCTCTTGTAGACTGGGTGGTGAGGCAGGAAATGTACCTTCCCATCCACTTCGGGACCCGGGGGTACGGTCTCGATGATCCCGAGTCGTTGATACTCGCCCAAGATCCTCCGGTAGTCCTCATAAAGGGATGGACGTGGATTTCTTTTGAGTGAAAGTAGTTGTGCCATCGCACGTCCATAGTTGATTGCTGGGCGCTCTTCACTCTTGAATGGTAAGCAGATTGTGTAGGTTCCATTTCTTTTCCGTACTATTGACATGAAAAACTCAATCGCTTTTTCTTCTAAATGACTGTATTTTTCTAGTGAGATACCGACTGAGTCCAATGACCAAAGTTCGTGTACCGGGGGATCAACGAGAATAGGCTCTTTGATGCAAGTGCTGTTGAGTGCAATGGTTTCAATAGGGGGGGTCGAGGGCTTGATCTTGGCTCCAAGGAGGCAGTTTGCCCCACACTACATAACCAGCTGGCGTGGCAAAAAGTTCGACACCCAGGAAGCGCATGGTGCGTTTAAAGACCAATGGCATGTGATCACTGCCCAATATAATGTGGACGTCGGTAGTTTGATCTGACGGAGTTTTATTGGCAATAGGGATGCCTTGAGACTTGAGTATCTGGACGGTACGTTGGTAGCCGGGCATAGAGATGTCTTTTTCCACTGATGGGTGTACTACCGCTTCGATGAGGTAATGTTCAGCGCCCAAGTGTAAGGTGAACTCGACAATGTCGAATTCCTGAGGGGGTTCAGTTTTGTTCAAGGAGTCGATACGAAAGAGTACAGTCCCCTTTGTCTTGAGGTTAAGTTGGTTTACGACGGAGGGGTGAACAAACGTGCGTTGTGCCCCGCAATCAATGAAGACTTGTGAGATACAACTGTTGTTGCCTTTCGTAAGGCGTCCTGTAAAGACGGGTAGGGCCACGATACTCTGCCCTACTCGTTTGATGAGGGATGCGTCTGCGATTATAGTTGCGTTGTCAGCAATTGTTGAAGACTGGGTTTCTGGGTCCGAATCTGTGGTTATAGGGTCTAGTATTGTTTGTGAGTCAAGAGCGTCTTCGTTAACTTGCGTAATTTCAATGACGATCGGTACCGGTTCCGGTTCTTGAGTTGAGGGTTCATTTGTAGACGGGAAAGTTTGGTCTGGTGCGGGCTTCACGACAGCTGGGGCGTGAAGAATGGGAGCCAGGTAAATTGGAGAGGGGGTACGGGCTGCTTTTGTTGGGGCTCTGGTGTTGTCATTGTGAATGCTGTAACAGGCTGATGGTGTTGAAGCTGAGTTATTCTCTTGGATGGTCTTGCTGTCAAGTGATGTTGATTGCAATGGGGGACAATATGGGGTTGGATGAGGAATGGGGTAGGTCCCAGGGTGCTGGAAAACGGGGTGATAGTACGGATGACATTCTGCCGCTGGCTGGTAACCAACAGGAGGGAGTGTTGAAGCTGCACTGTGGGAAGGAGTGGGCGCATGGCTTGTCGTAGACGGTTTCCGGAGGTATGAAGGAACTATATCCGGTTGAGATGGAGTGAAGATACTATTGCTGGTTATGTTGATGACTTGAGGGCATAGTGGAGCCTTATGGCGGGCGCCACATTTCAAACATCCTGCTTGAAAATCACAACGGTTGGTCGGGTGCTTGTTGGAGTAACAGATGGTACATCTGCTGAACATTTGAAGTCTACGGGTACGCGTGGAGATATCCGGGTAAGTGGTGCAATGTGACGGTCGATGGGAGCCATTGCAAAATAAACAATTGGTTCGGAATTGAGTATCGTTGGTGACGGCTGGCGTCGTAGCTGGTAATGCAGGTATCGGCTGAGGAGATGTTGAAGCCGGCGTTCTGATGGTGTGTTTGGATGGTTGATTTGTGGTCATCGTAGGTGTCGGAACACATGTCGATGACTGCCGAGGTGGACGTGGTGCTGGTTTGAAAGGAAGGTGTTGGTGCAGTAACAGGGTGAGCCGTTACAGGGGTATGGTGACGACTGTCCGTGATGGCGCCCGCGTATATTTTAAGTGCTGCTAGAAGCTCAGGTGCACTCAGTTCCGAGGTGCCTAAAAAAAAAAAAAAAAAAATGAAAGAGAGGACTTGGCGTGGTAGTTTCGGTACTAAAACTCCTTCCACAAATTCATCAGAGAGGGGTTGCCCAACTACGTTTTTTTTTTTTTTTTTTTTTATAATGTTCACTTAGTTCGTCCCAGTTGACAAGGAATCTCGACAAGTCCTCACAGTCGTTGGTAGGCGTGGTAATGGAAACAAGGCGCTCCTTCAGTCCCCTGCGTACAGCCAAAGGCTTGTTATAGGCGTCATGAAGTCTGTTGAGGGCATAATTGTACGCGGTTTCACTATACACTGGGTAGCCAATCAACCGTTTGGCTTTACCCACAAGGGAGAGTATAAGAGCGCTAAATTTTTTCTCCCATCCGCGTATCTGGTGTTATCATGAATCACTGTTTTGAAAATGCTCCTCCACCTGGAGAACATTTCCAGATCCCCACCTAAAGCGGGGGGGGGGGTTCCTCTCTTATGTAGGTGATGGTAGTGTTTAGATTAGATTGCTGTGGGTTTGCTGGGGTAGCGGAATTTGCGCCGTTCATTCTCGCGTCTGCTTGGAATTTTAAGTTGATCAGAGTTTTCTTGAGGGGTTTAAGTTGCTCTCTGAGCGGTGTAAGTTGACTATCGTGTGGGTGTAGGGCCCAAGCGAGTTCCAAGAACCGCCACGTTTGATGATGGGATTGACCTTCATTGTAGATTTCAGTTGCTAAATTTGAGGACAAGCTTTCAATGTTGACGGTTCCATACGCGTCTGTGTATTCCGTGACTGCTTCTTGAAACTTCTGAGTGAGGGTTATAAGTTTTGTTAGTGTTGTGTTTGCAACTGCGCTTTCAGTGGGGCTAGAATAAGCCATGGTGATTACCGTTAAGACACTGGCACTGTAACTGATTCTCTATGAGGGAAGACTGACGTCGGTAAGTGCTTGTGCTAACTATACCAGTCGGTGCAGCGAACGAATGGGAAATATAGTTTCGATTCCTGCGACAGGTATTCAGATGAATTATGCATCGAAAACGACGAAAAGTGTCAGCTCCAATACGGTCATAGTCAAGAATGGACAGAGAAACGTAATTGGTTGCAGAAACACAAAACAATGAAATAAAAAAGGGAAGTGTACTGCAATAAATCAAGAAACAAACAATATGAAATGAACGAAGAAATTGGAGAACTGACGGGGGCAACAAAGGAAGATCGTGCTATCATACGAACTAGTCAGCAAGGAGAAGAGAGGGATGGTCTCGTGGAACAGTAAAGAATTGAAGAATGATGCCGTTTGGGTTGGCCGGGCTGAGCCACTAAACTACGAAAGCTGATGACGACTAAGCTTGATACGAGAGCGTGACTGCTGGCGTCGTGGAACTATGAGGGTTCCGGTAGACCATAGGGAGACGAAGAACAATGCTGCTTGAGCTGGCCGAGCTGAGCCACAAAACTATGAACGGGTTGTACTACCCGTGAAACAATGACGAGTGTACTCCCGCACGAAATTGTTGCCCAAGTAACAGAGTATAACCAACAAGTGTGAGTTAAGGTGATATACATCTGATTACTGGCTGTGCCTTAACCCATTCAACTCCGATGACAAGATGTCTTGTCATTTGGTCAAATAAAACAAAAAAACATAATAAAACAACAAAATGTTTGATGATCAAACAGCACCAGAAAAATATGACGTCATCAGTCCTCCTCGAGGAGGACTGATGACGTCATATTTTTCTGGTGCTGTTTGATCATCAAACATTTTGTTGTTTTATTATGATTTTTTGTTTTATTTGACCAAATGACAAGACATCTTGTCATCGGAGTTGAATGGGTTAACAAGTATAAAGAACTTCCTGTACAAATTAAATTCCTAACCTATGCTCAGGGAAAACCTTGTGATTCGCTACATGAGTTGTCACGTGAATTGATTGAGTGGGTATGACTACGCAAATGGATGAATTTAATTAGGTCTGTACATAGGTAATAGACCGAGTATCCGGTTCGAAGGACCACCTGCGCGTCCGTGTCGCAAATCTCTGGACAGTGGAAAGGAGAGGATGTGGGGGGGAACGGGTGAGGGTAGATAGCTACAGTGGGAGCCGAAGTCCAGAAAATTTGCATCACCGACTGGGACCACACACGCTTCCCTCTGAGCGGCGTGTATGAATTTCAGTATTTGAGAGGGGATACAGAATGATTAAACTCATTTAGCTAATCACAACCCTGGGCTAATTAAATAAACTAGAAGAAATCGATTTAATAGAATAAATTCCACAGTGAATACACTTAGAAAACATGTGACACAACACTTTAATAATTCATATTAAGTAGACATCATTTGAAGTCAAAACAGACTGAATTTCACAGTGAATACACTTAGAAAACATGTAACACAACACTTTAATAATTCACATTAAGTAAACATCATTTGGAGTCAAAACAGACTGAATTCCACAGTGAATACTCTTAGTAAACATGTGACACAACACTTTAATAATTCCCATTAAGTAAACATCTTTTGAAGACAAACCAGACTGAATTCCACAGTGAATACACATAGAAAACATGTGACACAACACTTTAATAATTCCCATTAAGTAAACATCTTTTGAAGACAAACCAGACTGAATTCCTCAGTGAATACACATAGAAAACATGTGACACAACACTTTAATAATTCCCATTAAGTAAGCATCATTTGAAGACAAAACAAACTGAATTCCACAGTGAATACACTTAGAAAACATGTGACACAACACTTTAATAATTCCCATTAAGTAAACATCATTTGAAGACAAACCAGACTGAATTCCTCAGTGAATACACTTAGAAAACATGTGACACAACACTTTAATAATTCCCATTAAGTAAGCATCATTTGAAGTCAAAACAGACTGAATTCCACAGAAAACATGTGACCCAACACTTTAATAATTCCCATTAAGTAAGCATCATTTGAATACAAACCAGACTGAATTCCACAGTGAATACACTTAGAAAACATGAAACGCAACACTTTGATAATTCACATAGCTTCCAATCTTAACAAATGTGTTCGATAAAGCCGGATACATGAGAACGCCGCATCATGGTGGGTACGATCGGTGGGATCAGACTCACAGTTCATAGGATGACGTTACCACAGTTAATTTACTCAAAGAGACCGATCAAGTCCGATTCACACGCCATAAGCACACCACTTCCAATAGTTCATTCGTATAATTTTCACGTGAGTTAGAAATGAAATGTAAAGTTCTAATAAACACTCCATGTGGTTAATGCGAGTTTCTTCGCGGAATACCTAAGACACACTTTACCTCTTGCCAGCTTCTTGTAGAACTGACGCTTCAGTGGTGGGCACGGCAGGAAATCGCGCAATGGTGCCAAGTTTTATAGTTTTAATTCATTGCCTCCGATGGGTACGGTGTGTGTTGTAGGAGTCGATTCATCTCTAGCAATCCCTTTAAGACAATCACTAGAGACGAGAGAAAATTATAAATCCTAACTAGCCTAAGCAGTTAACCTAATTACATAACTTATATGAGAGGTGGCAAGTGTGCAGGGATTGAAATTTCAAACCATTGAAACAAATTCACAAGGTGATGTTTAGTTGAAATGTTAATATGTACACGATACACCAACTTATAATTACATGGTGGAACAACAAATTCACAAGGTTGACATACTCCAGGTTCAACCATTAAACATTCGTGACATCTCTGTATTTCGTCATCAATGGGTACCGTGTACAAAGGGCGGGAAATTCCTATGAATAGACAATTCTTTAAACTCGTTAATGGTCCACAACTAATGGCGAAATTGGTGTTACAGACAATAAGAATAATGGCGAGTAAAATAATAAGTAGTTGTTAAAGAATAGAGGAAATGACAACTTATAGGAACGAAAGTACAAATATAAAGCCTACTATATCGGCTAGGTCCTTGAACGAAAGTATTTGCAAATTATGGTTTGAAAACAGACGTGGAATTTGGGAATGGATGGTGTGTCACAACCCCGAAAGTTGTGACATTCAGTATTATCAATTTGCATTTAATTTGCAAAACTTCATTATAAACATAATCCATGTAAAATTGTAAATGTATATATGTATATATATAATATATATATATATATATATATATATATATATATATATATATATATATATATATATATATATACCAATTTGGAAAAAAATAACAGGATTTTTAGTAATATTTGCATATTATTTAGATTGCACCTTTTTTTTTAAACAATCTTAGAAAGGAGGAGGGAATGACATTCTGACAAATGGTGAAAGGGGTGCAAGGGCCAAGCAAGGCTGAGAACCCCTGTCCTAGACCCTCTTTTGCCTTTTTTTCAGGTAATGTGACCTCTTACGACTCAGTGGGAAGACTTGGACATAGGTTCGGAACAACATCCAACAAACCATACATTAGCAAAAGAACCCTACAAATCTTCACATCACCGTAATCGACATTCTGAAACAGCTCTGGTATGCCTGTGAGGAAAACTTTCATTTACTGTTAGTGCCCATGAATCCATGATCAGTAATATTACGGACCTTTTCAAGTTCAGACCTGTATACGACATAACAGCTATAGTTTTCTGAGTCATCAGAATCAGGCTTTTTATGCCTCATGGAACTGATGCACTCTTCTCATTCCTAGTGCAATCTTTTTATTTGTGATTTCCTGCACATTATTTACAGCAGTGAGGTTTCTCTAACTTCAAATATAGCTGATGCTTGTGTTGCTTTACCTCATTACGTACTGTTACGTAAGGATGCAGCAGGCAATGTTAGGAAGCATGGGGTATGTTTATATATAAAGGATAGCATTAAATATAATGAGATTGTTGTTGAGGTTCCTAACATGCTAGTTATTTTTCTTCCTGATTATTCTCTATATTTCATTTTTATATATCGTCCACCATCCAGTACTACCACTGATAATAGCATCCTAATTAATTTCCTTACAGAATTTTGTTTGGGTAAAGATGTAATCCTAGTTGGAGATTTTAATTGAACAACTATCAGATGGAATGATGACTTAATCTATACAGGACTCTCAGCTAATGATCTCAATTTTTATAATTGTTTTAACCTCTTGGGATTCACACAGTGTGTTCATAAGACCACTTATTATAGTTCAGGTAATATACTTGATCTAATACTTACTTCTGAAGATGACAGGATAATGGATGTGCAAATATTGCCTCCTTTCCCTAATTGTGGTCATTCTCCAATTAAATGTGAATATATATCTCAACATCCTCCCTCGAGTGACGAATTACCATCGCATAGATTGTGGACCAGAGGGAAATACAATGTGATTAAGGAGCAATTGGCACAAATTGATTGGGATTACGAATTCAGATACCTTGATATTGATGCAATGTATAATATCTTTCTTGAGTATGTTCACCATTTGATAGCAGAGTATGTACCAGTTACTACCAGGCTTCACAGTGGTCCTCCATGGCCAGTCAAACCTCCTTCATCTCTTAAAAAAGATCTTTAATGTGGAGTAATTATAAAGAAGTTGAAGCCGGAGGAGCTTTACATCAATTTCTGCAAATCAATTACCAATACAAAACATTTGCCATTAACAAACAGTCAGAATATGAGCTTTCTTTGGTAAGTGACATGGTGCATAACTCTAAGCTTTTTCATGCCTATATTAGGAAAAAAAGGTAGCAAGAGTGGGTGCAGGACCTTTAAAATCTCAAAGCGGGCAGATTGTTAATGAGGCAATTACTATGGCTGATATATTTGCCACAGCTTTCGCATCAGTGTATATACAAAATGTCGATGCTAACCCATTACCTCATCAGGTTCACGGAGGTACAATAGGGGATCCTGATATATCGCAAGAATCTGTGACTAAGGCAATTGCACAGCTTAATTCCTTTTCAGCCATGGGACCAGATGAAGTGCACCCTTATTTTTGAAAGACCTGTATTGAACAGTTATCTTACCCATTAACACTCATTTTTCAAAAATCATATGCAACTGGCCGTCTACCAGCTCCATGGAAAACATCATTTGTTGTGCCCATTTTTAAGAAAGGTTCCCGTGCAGATCCATTAATGTATCATTAACATCAGTTGTGTGCAAATCCTTAGAAAGAATACTTGCTAAACTAATATATGATTACACTGAGGAAAATAATCTGTTAACACATGACCAATTTGGTTTTCGCCCTGGAAGATCTACCGAAGATCAGTTATTGATCACGTATGATGAAATTACTCTGGCACTTGATCGTGGAAAAACAGTTGACTTGATTTTATTTGACTATTCCAAGGCCTTTGATGTTGTTAATTATGACATTTTGTTGGACACATTGATAAGCATAGGGATTACAGGCAAAGTTCTTTTCTGGATTAAAGATTTTCTTACAGATCGGGTAATGAATGTTGTTGTGGCACATGCTAAGAGTTTACCTAAGCAGGTAACCAGTGGAGTCCCTCAGGATCAGTTTTGGGGCCTCTACTCTTCTTGCTGTACATTAACTTCATTACGTCAAATACCAGGTCTCCTACTAAGATATTTGCTGATGATTTGAAGCTGTATGTTAGTATTGAGGTAGGTTCAAAAGAAGATGCCTTGACTGCGGGAGAAGATGTCAGGTGGACATTGATACTCTCTACCATGTATCTGAATCTTGGGGACTTGCACTCAATCCAGCAAAGTGTGTTGCCATAAGGTTTACCAGAAGCAATGCTTTTTGGACAGATTTGGTAGATGTTCATTATCATGTCAATAACGTATTTATTCCATTTCAAGAATCAGTTACTGACTTGGGTGTGTGTATTGATAACAAACTTAAATTTCACCAACATATTTCTAATATTGTACATAAAGCAAGTGGAGTATCAACCAGCATTCTCCGATCAACAGTTAATCGGCAAGACTCTTTTATGCTTCCCCTTTTCACCACACATGTGCGTCCTTTGCTTGAATATGGATCCTCAGTCTGGAACTTGGGTTATGTAGGAGATGTTAGACAGTTGGAGTCTGTACAAAGGAGATGGACAAGGGAGATACATGGATTGGAGGGTTTGGATTACTCGCAGCGACTAAGGACTCTTAACTTATACTCAATTAAAGGGAGATTACTTAGGCATGATATAATTAAATGTTGGCATATTTTCCATGGGAAACTAGCAATTTCTCGTGATGACTTGTTTCCTCGACCCTTGTTGAGTAGCACAAGGGGCCATGATTTCAAAATTGGTCACACCAGAACACAAGTAGAAGTACGGAGAAGGTATTTTAGTATTAGATGTGTGAATTTGTGGAATAAATTGCCAGCAGAACTTGTTAACTGCAGTGATATTGTTGAGTTCAAACGAGGTCTCGCAGCTCATCTCGGTGATATATTATTTGATTATATTGCATAAGGTAGTACCAATCGACACCTTGACATAGTTCCATACAATGTTGCTGCTTATGATACACTATCCAGCCAGTTGCAATTAATATATAAATGTCATGTGTAGAATTATGGGCTGGCGTATCAGCAGAGTGCGGCTTCCTTGCCTACATCGTAAGATGTGTGTGGATGGGAAGCACACCAGGTAAGAGAACCAGGTAAGAGATTTCACTTGGCAGTACAGTTTGCTTCCTTCCAATTTTATCTTATCTTGGTTTTTATGAATAATTTCTCTAGCAGATGTTCACACTTCGGTACATGATGTATGAAAAAAGAATAGTTATCCCTTGATATATCCTATGGTTTAAATTTTCTTTGTTCCATTGTGACTAACATTTTCGTTAAGTAGGAGTAAATTATGTAAAGCCATTTCCAAATGTGCCCTTGTATATTTGCAGGAATATTTGAAAATGTTTGGACATTTGTTAGACGCTGAAGTGTCACGAAGATAGTAAGCAAAGAAGGAAAACACACACGGGTAACGAAAATGTTGTTGATTGCCTGAGAGTTGCAGGCCATTGTCACAGCCACAGGTTGTAGCTGTCTAGTGATGGATACTTTAGAAAGAATGCTGTAGGTCAGTAATGAGATCTAACTAGGTGTTATTCCGTTGAAAGAAACCCAACATTTCAAATTTTGAAGAGGAGCCTGTCCGTAGCCCGGAGGTTGAACTTTGTTTTGGGTTGGGATACTCAAAATAAAAATAATATTTCAAATCATAATAGCCCCATAACTCTTAAGATCTAGGAAGTAGTTGACAGAAAATACTGATGTTTTAGAACACTTCCAAGTATTAAATGAAGAGTTAGTGTAAGATTAGGTATGTATAAATTAGTTTGCCTTTTTTTTTTTTTTTTTTTTTTAATCACTACTGATGTTACTATTGATTTGTGGTATTTATATCTGGGGTTGAAAATACTCAGAATCATTATTATAAAAACTAGTTGGGGATATAAGAATTACAACTTTGAGGTGTAACATAATGTAAACTGAGCTAATTCTTGGTAAATGTAAAGATACTCATCCTTGAGATTTAAAAATCACTGCAGACATTACATTGAACTTGCTGTATTTGTATATGGGGTTCAAAACACTTAGAATGATAAGGACTAGTCAGTGATATAGTGAAGGATTGCAGACGTGTGTGAATATCTAAAGTTATGCCGTCATTAGTATACATTATAAACATATATGTATATATGTGTGTTTATATATATATATATATATATATATATATATATATATATATATATATATATATATATATATATATATATATATATATATATATATAGATCATGTCAAGAGCAGTGACCCCAATGATCCTCATCTAAAGAAAGGCTATCCCATGATAGCCTAACCTAACCCAACCCAACCCTCCTTTTTTCCTAATTCAGATAATGTCAAGATAAGCAAACCCAAAATATCTATATCATAAACAGAAAACCTGATTATACTAATGTAAAGAATAATGAACCCAATAATCTTTTAAAGAATAGCAAACTCTGCTGTGATTGTGTTCTCTAAGGTATTGTCAGAATTGGAGAAAACTGCTTGCTTTATTGTTTACTTGAACAATGTTGTCCTTGTCTTTCTCATTAATTGCTACCTTTGCACTCCTCTTTAATTCAAAATACTTATTTCCCAATGCAGTCCCCAGACATGACTGGTATGGGGGTTGGGGTTGGTACAAACAAGTGTTTTCAGATTGAAACAGAACACCCGATTCAATTAAATCAACAGGAAAAACTGTTGTGAAAAAAATAAAATCTAATATCCTGGTTATGATCATAGTAATACATACATACATATACCAAGGCTTCTTCCCCCTTACAAGGGATTTAGCCAAAAAGGAAAAGGCTTAAAATCACTCCCACCCATTCCACCCCTGAATACACTCCACACCCCTCCACCCTCCCTCTTATCTTAGCACCTCTTGGATGACGGGTTGTCCCCGCACCTAGCCCACTGCCCTGGGTCAGAAGTTATGTAGCAAGACCCAGCACATCCACAGCAAGGCCGCTTCATTAAATTGGCGCCCCCCTCTCTCTGTCCCCCCATTGCATAAAAGGAGAAGATGGGGAGAAATCCCTTCGGGCTGTGTCAAATTTTGCTCACACATACTACCTCACCCCCATCCCCCAGCCCATTCCACCTCATGCATCACAACATCATCCATATACAACCAATCTCCATTCACCCCTGTCTTCTGTCTTCCCCCATCCTTCCTCAACAGACATTCCCCTCTTCCCCAAAGCCACCTTCACCCCATCCATCCATCTCATCCTAGTACGTCCCCTCATGTTCACTCCCTCCCCAACTGCCTACCATACCTCATTTACTAGCCTTTCTTCCCTCATTCATTCCATGTGTCCAAACCCTCCTAATACTCATTCATCAACCCTATCTCACAACTCCCTTTCCACCACTGTTCTACTCCTCACCCTCCTCATTTCTCACTCTAGCCTAGTAACCCCCCTCATACTTCTCAGACACCTCATCTCAAACACATTCAAACTCCTCTCTTCCTTTCTCATGTTCTATGTTTCTGCCCTATACAGTGCTGTTGGCACAATCACTCCTTCATACAGTCTTTTAGCATCCATTCCCAAATGTCTATTTCTCATTACACTTTTTAATTCCCCAAGGCATTTACTTGTTTCTCTCAATCTACATTTTACCTCCACCTCCACTCCACCATTTCCTGCCACATTTGCACCCAAGTATCTAAAACTATCCACTTCCTCCAGTCGCTCTACCTTAATGCTCACTTCCAGTCTGCTGCCACCCTCACCCCTTGAACATCTCATCACCTTACTTTTACCCACATTTATCTTCAGCTTTCTTCTATCACATACTCTCTCAAACTCTGTCACCAACTTCCTCAATCCCTCCTCCAATCCTGCCACAAGCACAGTGTCATCCGGAAACAACAGCTGGCTCACCTCCCACTTTTCTCCATTTTCTTTAACCATCTCCAATCCCTGACCCACCACCTAGCACCTCTCACACCACCCCATCCATGTATAAGTTGAACAGCCAGTGTGACATAACACATCCCTGATGAAGTCCCACCTTTACCTCGAACCACTCCCTTTCTCCATTTCTAATCCTGACACTTTACTACTCTCATAAAAACTCTTGACAGCTAGAAGCTTTCCTCCTATTCCGTATATCTGCAAAACCTCCCACAGTGCCTTTCTAGGTACCCCAGTCTTAAGCCTTTTCCAGATCCATAAAGGCCCAAAAAACATCCTTCCCCTTTCCTATAGCTTTCTCACATATCTGTCTTACCACAAAAATCTGATCTACACAACCTCTACCTGTCCTAAATCCACACTGTTCCTCACCAATTACTCCCTCTGTTCCTCTCCTAATCCTCTCAATCAGGATCCTCCTATACGCCTTCCCAACTACACTTAACAAGCTAACCCCTCTGAAACTACTACATTCACACTTGTCCCCTTTTCCATGGTAAAGTGTAACTATACAGGCACTACTCCAATCCTCCGGTACTCTAACCCTCTCTCCAGCAAACATTAAATAACCTCACCAACCAGTCCACCATCACTGCACCTCCTTTTTTTTTTATACATTCTGCATGGCATCCATCAAGACCAGGTGCCTTACCTGCTTTCATCATCTTAACAACTGCCTTCACTTCGTCCTTCCTTATTTCTCCTCCATTTTCCTCACTCATCACTCTCATTTTCTTAGCATTTCCTACTGCAACTACCTTTCCCTCTCTATCCTCCTTCAAATTTAGCAATTCCCTAAAATACTCTGTCCATGTTCCTATTACTGCCGTCTCTTCCATTATCATCTCTCCAGCTGCACCTTTTACCTTTTCTTCTCTATTTGATTTGCCTCCTCTTCCTCTTTTCACTTTCTTCCAAAACATCTTTTCATTACTTTCAAAAATTTTGCCATACTCTTGCCCATTTCACATCTGCTCTTCACTTTGCCTCCTTTATCTTATGTTTTACTTCTCTTTTCTTTTCTTTGTACCTCTCATATGACTCCCTCATCCTGTTTTGTAACCAATCTGTGAAAGCTCGCTTCTTCTCTTCTACAACCTTCTTTGTTTCCTCATCCCACCATTCACTACCCTTCCTTCTATTTCCTCCTCTCCTTGCTCCACACACCATCTTTGCACACTTTGTGACTCCCTCCTTGAATCATCCCCATTCCTCCTCCACTCCTAGCTCTACTCTATCCTTCACTCCCTCCTACTCCTCCCTCAGTTTCTTCTTGTATTCCTTTTCCTTTTCATTTAAAGAGTTCACTCTAAGCACCTCCCTACCTTTTGTCCTTTCCCACTTTCTCCATCTATCCTCTACTCTCAACTTGCCTTCCACCACACAAGGATCTGATATGCCACCACCCACTCCCCTTAGCACTTGTCCATCCTTAACTCTTCCTAGCATACTCCTATCTACCACTATGTAATCCATTAACGCTCTATTTGCCACTCTTCCATCCACCACCCTCTCCCATGTGTACTTATGCTTGACTTTCCCCCGAAACATTGTATTTGCTATCATCAACTCTCTAGACACATCTCCACTTCGATTCTTTCCTGGAACTCCACATTTCCCAACCACTCCATCAATTGGATCATTTCCTACCCTAGCATTAAGGTCTCCCAGTACATTACTCCCTAATCCTTCTATGCACTCATTTAAATCTATCTAAAATGTCTCCCTTTCTTCTTCACTTTTCTCACTACCAGGACCATCTTCACTTACAAAAACACACATTTCCCATCCCAGTTTTACCCTCACCCACATTGTCCTTGAGAAAACCTCCTTCCGCTCCATTACACGTCTACCTTTTTCTTCACTTACTAGTATAGCCACCCCTTCCCTCCCTCGCCCTCTCTTCACTCCTGATAACCTCCCACTTACACTCCCAAACTTACACTCGCCCTTCCCTTTCAACTTAGTTTCACTCAAAGCCAACATATCCATCTTTCTTCTCACAAACATACTACCTATCTCTTCCCTTTTACTCTCATCTGTACCACATCCACGCACATTAAAAGACCCAAACCTTAGGGTGCTGGTTGGAAAACTCCTAGACCCTCTTATGCCTTTACTTTTTTTTTTTAGGAATGTCCCCTGTGGGGCTACAGGGAGAAGGATGCCTGGTCCCAATCCCCGTCCCATTTTTCTCGCCTCTTACGATCCAAGTGGAAATACTTGGTGGCAGTATTCTTTTCCCCCACCACAGGGTAGGTAGGCGAAAAAGGAAATGAATATTCAGAGAAATTGTACAGGACAGTAACAAGGGGTTGGGACAGCATAATGGAGGGACAGTCGTTGTATAAAAGTGTCATCATTTCTCTATGAACAGAGTTTTCCTCTATCACAGACAAAATTATGTGTGGCTCTAGTCCACAGGGGCGCCCCATATAGACCTTAAAGTATCATCTGCATGCTACTTTGCCATAATAACATGCAGCCAATACCCCAGATGGGATAATAATAATAATGATAAATTCATTTGGCAAAGAATCAGTATACATGATCGGGGATCGGGACTAGGCATCCTTCTCCTTGTAGCCCCACAGGGCACATTTCCTAAAAGAAAAGGCAGAGACATAAGAGGGGCTGGAGGGCCTCGGTCCAGCACCCTAAGGTTTGGGTCTTTTAATGTGCGTGGATGTGGTACAGATGAGAGAAAAAGGGAAGAGATAGGTAGTATGTTTGTGAGAAGAAAGATGGATGTGTTGGCTTTGAGTGAAACTAAGCTGAAAGGGAAGGGCGATTGTAAGTTTGGGAGTGTAAGTGGGAGGTTATCAGGAGTGAAGAGAGGGCGAGAGAGAGGAAGGGGTGGCTATACTATTAAGTGAAGAGATAGGTAAACGTGTAGTGGAGTGGAAGGAGATTTCCTCAAGGATAATGTGGATGAAGGTGAAACTGGGAAAGGAGATGTGGGGTTTTGGAAGTGCATATGGGCCTGGCAGTGAGAAGAATGTAGAAGAAAGGGAGGCCTTTTGGATAGATTTAAATGAGTGCATAGAGGGTTTAGGGAGAAGTGTAAATGTAATAGTACTGGGAGACCTTAATGCAAGGGTAGGAAAGGAGCCAATTGATGGAGTGGTTGGGAAATGTGGAGTTCCAGGAAAGAATCGTAGTGGAGAGTTGATGGTGGAAATGTGTCTAGAGAGTTGATGATAGCAAATACAGTGTTTCGGAAGAAAGTCAAGCATAAGTACACATGGGAGAGGGTGGTGGAGGGAAAGGTGGTAGATAGAGCTTTAATGGACTATGTAGTGGTAAATAGGATTATGATAGGAAGAGTTAGGGATGTACATGTGCTAAGGGGAGAGGGTGGGGGAATATCAGATCATTTTCTGGTGGAAGGTAAGTTGAGAGTGGAGGACAGATGGAGGAAGAGGAAAGGGACAAAAGGTAGGGAGGTGCTTAGAGTGAACTCTTTAAACGAAGAGGAAAAGGAGAAGGAGTACAAGAGGAAGCTGAAGGAGGAGTGGGAGGGAGTGAAGGATAGAGTGGAGGTAGTTGTGGAGGAGGAATGGGGATGGTTCAAGGAGGGAGTCACAAAGTGTGCAAAGATGGTGTGTGGAACAAGAGGGTCAGGAGGAAATAGAAGGAAGGGTAGTGAATGGTGGGATAAGGAAATGAAGAAGGTTGTAGAAGAGAAGAAGCGAGCTTTCACAGATTGGTTTACAAAGTAGGACGAGGGAGTCATATGAGACGTACAGGAAAAGAAAAGAGAAGTAAAGCATAAGCTAAAGGAGGCAAAATGAGAGGCGATGCAAAATAGGGTAAGAATATGACAGAAATCTTTGAAAGTAATAAAAAGATGTTTTGGAAAGAAATTAAGAGAGGAGGAGGTGGCGGATCAAGTCGAGAAGAAAAGGTAAAAGGTGCATATGGAGAGATGATAATGGAGGAGAAAGCAGTAAGGGGAAGATGGGCAGTATTTTAGGGAGTTGCTTTGTGAAGGAGGATAGGGGGGGAAAGATAGCTGCAGTGGGAAATGTGAAGAAAATGAGAGTGATGAGTGAGGAGAATGGAGGAGAATTAAGGAGGGATGAGGTGAAAGCAGCAGTTTAGATGATGAAAGCAGGTAAGGCACCTGGTATGGATGGATGCCATGCAGAATGTCTTAAAAAAGGAGGTATAGTGATGGTGGACTGGTTGGTGAGGTTATTTAATGTTTGCTGGAGAGAAGGTAGAGTGCCAGAGGACTGGAGGAGTGCTTGTATAGTTCCACTTTACAAGGGAAAGGGGACAAGTGTGAATGTAGTAGTTTCAGAGGGATTAGCTTGTTAAGTGTAGTTGGGAAGGCTTATGGGAGGATCTTGATTGAGAGGATTAGGAGAGGAACAGAGGGAGTAATTGGTGAGGAACAGTGTGGGTTTAGGACAGGTAGAGGTTGTGTAGATCAGATTTTTGTGGTAAGAGATATGTGAGAAAGCTATAGGTAAGGGGAAGGATGTTTTCTGGGCCTTTATGGATCTGGAAAAGGCTTACGACAGGGTAGACAGAAAGGCACTGTGGGAGGTTATGCGGATATACGGGATAGGAGGAAAGCTTCTGGGAGCTGTCAAGAGTTTTTTATGAGAGTAGTAGAGCTTGTGTCAGGATTAGAAATGGAGGAGAGTGAGGGGTTTGAGGTAAAGGTGTGACTTCGTCAGGGATGCGTTATGTCACCCTGGCTGTTCAACTTATACATGGATGGGGTGGTGCGAAACGTGAATGCAAGGGTAGTGGGTCAGGGATTGGAGATGGTTAAGGAAAATTGAGAAAAGTGGGAGGTGACCCAGCTGTTGTTTGCGGACGACACTGCGCTTGTGGCAGGATCGGAGGAGGGATTGAGGAAGCTGGTTACAGAGTTTGGGAGAGTGTGTGATAGAAGAAAGCTGAAGATAAATGTGGGTAAAAGTAAGGTTTAAATGAGTGCATAGAGGGTTTAGGAAGAAATGTCAATGTAATAGTACTGGGAGACCTTAATGCTAGGGTAGGAAAGGATCCAATTGATGGAGTGGTTAGGAAATGTGGAGTTCCAGGAAAAAAATCGCAGTGGAGAGTTGATGGTGGAAATGTGTCTAGAAAGAGAGTTGATGATAGCAAATACAGTGTTTCGGAAGAAAGTCAAGCATAAGTACACATGGGAGAGGGTGGTGGAGGGAAGGGTGGTAGATAGAGCGCTAATGGATTATGTAGTGGTAAATAGGATTATGATAGGAAGAGTTAGGGATGTACATGTGCTAAGGGGAGAGGGTGGGGGAATATCAGATCATTTTTTGGTGGAAGGTAAGTTGAGAGTGGAGGATAGATGGAGAAAGAGGAAAGGGACCACAGGTAGGGAGTTTCTAAGAGTGAACTCTTTGAATGAAAGAGAAAAGGAGAAGGAGTACAAGAAGAAGCTGAAGGAGGAGTGGGAGGGAGTGAAGGATAAAGTAGAGCTAGGTGTGGAGGAGGAATGGGGATGGTTCAAGGAGGGAGTCATAAAGTGTGCATGGATGGTGTGTGGAACAAGAAGGACAGGAGGAAATAGAAGGAAGAGTAGTGAATGGTGGGATGAGGAAACATAGAAGGTTGTAGAAGAGAAGAAGCGAGCTTTTACAGATTGGTTACAAAATAAGACGAGGGAGTTGTATGAGAGGTACAAAGAAAAGAAAAGAGAAGTAAAGCAAAAGGTAAAGGTGGCAAAGAGGAGAGCAGATGTGAAATGGGATAAGTGTATGACAGAAAATTTTGAAAGTAATAAAATTATGTTTTGGAAAGAAATTAAGAGAGGAAGAGGAGGCAAATTAAGTAGAGAAGAAAAGGTAAAAGGTGCAGATGGAGAGATAATAATGGAAGAGAGGGCAGTAAGGGGAACTTGGGCAGAATATTTTAGGGAGTTGCTAAATGTGAAGGAGGATAGGGAAGGAATGATAGCTGCAGTGGGAAATGTGAAGAAAATGAGAGTGATGAGTGAGGAGAATGGAGGAGAAATAAGGAAGGATGAGGTGAAAGCAGTTGTCAAAATGATGAAAGCAGGTAAAGCACTTGGTCTGGATGGATATCATGCAGAATGTCTGAAAAAGTTAGCTACAGTGAATGAGGACTGGTAGGAGAGGTTATTTAATGTAAGCATGAGAGAGTGTAGAGTGACGGAAGACTGGATGAGTTCCAGTATAGTACCTCTATACAAGGGAAAAGGGGCAAGGGTGAGTGTAGTAATTTTCAGAGAGATTAGCTTGTTAAGTGTAGTTGGGAAGGCTTATGGGAGGATCTTGATTGAGAGGATTAGGAGAGGAACAGAGGGAGTAATTGGTGAGGAACAGTGTGGATTTAGGACAGGTAGAGGTTGTGTAGATCAGATCTTTGTGGAAAGACAGATACATGAGAAAGCTATAGGAAAGGGGAAGGATGTTTTTTGGACTTTTATGGATCTGGAAAAGGTTTATGATAGGGTAGACAGAAAGGCACTGTGGGAGGTTATGCAGATATACGGGATAGGAGCAAAGCATCTGGAACCTGTCAAGAGTTTTTATGAGAGTAGTAGAGCTTGTGTCAGGATTGGAAATGGAGAGAGGTGGGTGGTTCGAAGTAAAGGTGGGACTGCGTCAAGGATGCGTTATGTTGCCCTGGCTGTTCAACTTATACATGGATGGGGTGGTGCGAAAGGTAAATACAAGGGTAGTGGGTCAGGGATTGGAGATGGTTAAAGAAAATGGAGAAAAGTGGGAGGTCAGCCAACTGTTGTTTGCGAACGACACTGCGCTTGTGGCAGGATCGGAGGAGGGATTGAGAAGTTGGTGGCAGAGTTTGGGAGAGTATGTGATAGAAGAAAGCTGAAGATAAATGTGGGTAAAATAAGGTGATGAGATGTACAAGGGGTGAAAGTGGTAGTAGACTGGAAGTGAGCATTAAGGGAGAGCGACTAGAGGAAGTAGATAGTTGTAGATACTTGGGTGCAAATGTGGCAGGAAAAGGTGGAGTGATGGTGGAGGTAGAATGTATATTGAGAGAAGCAAGTAAATGTCTTGGTGGATTAAAGAGTGTAATGAGAAATAGACATTTGGGAATGGATGCGAAGAGGAGACTGTATGAAGGAGTGATTATGCCAACAGCACTGTATGGGGCAGAAACATGGAATATGAGAGAAGAAAAGAGAAGGAGTTTGAATGTGTTTGAGATGAGGTGTCTGAGAAGTATGGTGGGGGTTACTAGGCTAGATAGAGTTAGAAATGAGGAGGTGAGGAGGAGAACAGGGGTGGAAAAGGAGCTGGGAGATAGGGTTGATGAAAGAATATTAGGATGGTTTGGACACCTGGAAAGAATGAGTGAAGAAAGACAAGTAAAAGAGGTATGGAAGGCAGATGTGGA
>NC_134788.1:18177617-18180117 GCF_046742065.1 Oratosquilla oratoria | reverse complement strand
TTTTACATTCCATCACGTCAAAATGATGGAATGTAATGCCCTTCGTCCAAGGGCACGCGAAGGGTCTTACATTCCATCACGTCAAAATGATGGAATGTAATGCCCTTCGTCCAAGGGCACGCGGAGGGTCTTACATTCCATCACGTCAAAATGATGGAATGTAATGCCCTTCGTCCAAGGGCACGCGAAGGGTCTTACATTTCATCACGTCAAAATGATGGAATGTAATGCCCTTCGTCCAAGGACACGCGAAGGGTCTTACATTCCATCACGTCAAAATGATGGAATGTAATGCCCTTCGTCCAAGGGCACGCGAAGGGTCTTACATTCCATCACGTCAAAATGATGGAATGTAATGCCCTTCGTCCAGGGGCAGGCGAAGGGTCTTACATTCCATCACGTCAAAATGATGGAATGTAATGCCCATTCGTCTAGGGGCACGCGAAGGATCTTACATTCCATCACGTCAAAATGATGGAATGTAATGCCCTTCGTTCAAGGGCACGCGAAGGGTCTTACATTCCATCACGTCAAAATGATGGAATGTAATGCCCTTCGTCCAGGGGCACGCGAAGGGTCTTACATTCCATCACGTCAAAATGATGGAATGTAATGCCCATTCGTCCAAGGGAAGGCGAAGGATCTTACATTCCATCACGTCAAAATGATGGAATGTAATGCCCTTCGTTCAAGGGCACGCGAAGGGTTTTACATTCCATCACGTCAAAATGATGGAATGTAATGCCCTTCGTCCAGGGGCAGGCAAAGGTCTTACATTCCATCACGTCAAAATGATGGAATGTAATGCCCTTCGTCCAAGGGCACGCGAAGGGTCTCACATTCCATCACGTCAAAATGATGGAATGTAATGCCCTTCGTCCAAGGGCACGCGAAGGGTCTTACATTCCATCACGTCAAAATGATGGAATGTAATGCCCTTCGTCCAGGGGCAGGCGAAGGGTCTTACATTCCATCACGTCAAAATGATGGAATGTAAACACTAAAGCCACCAACGTGGGCCGCTGCCTCAATACCAGGGGAGAATGTCCTGTTTCATACAAGATATCCGTGATATCTTCCTATGTGAAGAGGGCCCTTACCCACTGTAGTAGCTGGACTGAGATCCACAGAGAACTAGACCGTATCCGCCAGCTCCTCACCAACAACGGCTATGCAGACCATCTCATCGAGAAAGTCATACAGAAAAAACTGGACCAGTTTGCAGACCCAGTTGCCCACCCCTCCCAAGGAGAAAGGCACCGTTTACCACCAAAATTCTTTTCATGATCGGTACCGCGAGGAGTGTGATGCCTTTAGGAATATTATCAAGAGAGGAGTCACCCCAACTAACAGAAATGCCATCATAGACATTGAAAATATTCTGCAAACCTAACCTCATTAGTTCCCTGATAATGAGGAATAGCACGGCGCCCAGGGCCCCGAGTGAGGCTACCACCAATGCTGTTTACAAATTTTCATGTCAGGAGGGCCGCTGTGACGGCTCCAGCACATACATTGGTAGGACCTCCTCTACACTGCGACGTCACCTACAATCCCATAGAAACCAGGGGTCAATTTTCCAGCATTTCACTGAATTACACAACATGAAGCCTCCTCTACAGAAACTGTTGGGCCAAACGGAAATTCTTCACAAGGAGTCTGCCTTCAGGAAGCTGCAGATTGCAGAAGCAGTATCTATTACTTGCCAGCACCCTACCATCAACATACAGCAAGCTGTCGATTTTATTCTCCCTTCCGCGCGCCCTCTGAAGAATAACCCCCTCCAGGAACAACAAGCCCTTAGACAGCAGCAGCCCCACGAACAAGTGAAACATGTCCAGCTAATTAATCAACGCCTAACGACCAGTAACCAGAGCAGCAGCAACTCAGGCCAGAGCTTCCAGACAAAATTCCACCTCCTTGGTTCCCGGACAAAATCCCACCCTCTTGGCTCCCAGACAAAATCCCACCCTCTTGGCTCCTAGACAAAATCCCACCCTCTTGGCTCCCAGACAAAATCCCACCCCCTTGGCTCCCAGACAAAATCCCACCCCCTTGGCCCCCGGACAAAAGCTCATGCTGCCTCTCTCAGCCAATGAGGGGCCAGTATTCCGTCTGAGGTAGGCAGGCTGAGCCTTATAAGCCAGCCCATCCAACCAGCGGTCATTATTCGTTGGAAGACCTTCAACATAGCAGAGCATCCTACAAAGCAGTCCTCACGCCTGAAGACGCCTCACGACGAGGCGAAAAACTATAGTTTCGGTGGAGTCAATAGTTGTTCAAAACTATTACTATGCAAAAATGTACCAGTTGGCATACACTGCTGCGTATATTCTTTTGAGAGTCATGAATGACTACTTCCAGTCCCTCTCAGTTGCTAATAGGAAAGTATTCTCCAAATTAAAGAATACAGTCTTGAAGATTGTTAAAGCAACTAGTGCAGTTGGTTTCAACCAGAATATCTATATCTATATATCTAATATGTGTGTGTGTGTGCGTG
>NC_134788.1:18170117-18172617 GCF_046742065.1 Oratosquilla oratoria | reverse complement strand
ACACACACACACACATATATATATATATATATATATATATATATATCACATGGAAACCACTGTTGGAGTAGAAAAGACTG
Source organism: Oratosquilla oratoria (assembly GCF_046742065.1). Classification (NCBI taxonomy): domain Eukaryota; kingdom Metazoa; phylum Arthropoda; class Malacostraca; order Stomatopoda; family Squillidae; genus Oratosquilla; species Oratosquilla oratoria. The sequence continues at coordinate 18,172,537 of NC_134788.1, read as the reverse complement.
GAAACGGGGAATCTATATATTTCGATTGCAAACTGCAATCCTCTTCAGTAAATTCCCCGTTTCCAGTCTTTTCTACTCCAACAGTGGTTTCCACGTGATTGACAAATGTGTGATTACATTTTCACCTGTAATATATATATATATATATATATATATATATATATATATATATATATATATATATTGTCACGTACCACGAAGTGTTACGTGTTAGTGACACGTACTCCCCCCCCCTTCCTTTCAACTGCGTCCAGATGACCCGGCCAAGGTCAGAGCAGGTCAGGTCTTGGCTAATCGCTTGCCCTTGGGTCAAGACGGACGTAGTCGGTCTGCTTCGCGTCCCCATATTGCCAAAGGGGATGCGTATATTTAGTTTTCTTTCTGTGTAGCTTGTGGTTTTATTTGTGTACTTACCAGATTGCGTCCAACAGTTTCTGTAATATTTCTGTAGTATTTCTGTGTCCAGACGACGATCCTGGACACCTTTAATATTGTAATATTAACCATCGTATGGCAACACGCAATTGGCCGGCCGATTAGGCTTGGGTCAGGTATGTCGTTGATGTTGCCATTCTAACGATTATTCATGTATGTACTTATTTTATTTTTGTTAGTATTAAGATTATTTTATTGAGATGTATATTTGTATATGAATTCTGTATGGGTTCCCTTTGAGGCGTGTACTTGGAATTAGATTTCTTTGCTGTGTTCACATAGAATAGGGAGACTCTTCCTGTTCTTTCCTTTGTCGGCATTCTGACCATCTTGGGTCATCTCTGTACTATAAAACCCGGAACCATCTCGCTTCGATAGCTTCTTTTCTATCTTCTCGTCTCCGAGTGCAGATCGGTGGGTCTCCGAGGGAGACAGTCCCCCCCCCTTTTTACCTAAGGATGTAAGCAACCTAGGTAATCCCACGTAAGTAGTGGAAAATTTTCCTTGTTGGGTGAGAGGTTTTCCGAATTCCAGTGGAATCGGTTTTATTTGAGGTAAACCTGTCTGTTTAGACTTTTGTTCACCTCTTTTTCTTTCCCCACCCTTTGTAAATTTTATTTCGGGGTTTTTATTTTAGTTAGGTCACCCTTTTTCTTGGGAGACTGAATTAGGAGTGTCACTCAGGGACTTGTCCGTTTTCTGGCCCTCGTTATCTGTTGTTTTCTTATTCTAATCTATACGTATTATTTTCATCTGTGTACTAGTGTTCGTAGGGTTAAAATTGACAAAAGAAATTTATTTACGTGAATTTTTTTTTTTAACTTTGTTTCTATCTAGTTTTATTTCACCATTGGGATCAAATCTCGTTCATAATCTATTGTTCATTATAGTAAACTTTTTGTTTGTAAGGAATTTGTGCTAGTTTTATTGTTTTTGTTGTAAATAAATATATATATAATTTACCCCTCTTTTAAAGAACCTGGATACGACCGGGATAGGGGTTTGGGGATTACTAGGAAAAATTCCCATTATCTTTTTAAGTATCTAAATATTCTCCTATCCCCTTTTGTCGATATATAACAGTAGGAGACCTTTTGCCAGAATTCACGTAAAATTTTCTTTTGTCCAACCCGATTTGTTTTTAGAAAGTAATACAGGATGGTGATTATTAGTAATTCTGACGCAGAGGCGTTCATAGCACTGGAGCCCGCTTTAGAGGAGATAGAAAAACTCTCAGTTGCTGAACTGCGAGTAGTAGCTGCGCTTAACGGTTTTGACCTTTCACAAAAGGCAAATAAGGCAGGGTTGGTTTCAGTAGTCTGCCAACAGTTAGGATTAGAAACAGAATCCTCGAACGAAACCGAACTGTTGAACGAGTCTCAAAGAGTAAGGGAAGAGACAGAGGGAAATGTGATGGTACGCCGGTTAGAACTCGAGCTTGAAATCAGGAGAGTAGAGTTGCGCACAGAGGAAATAAAGGTAAGTAGAAGTAGATCTCCCCAACCATCTTTCGTTCTAGATAAGGCAGTTAGGTTAGTTCCCCCTTTTTCAGAGAACCACCTAGACGAGTTTTTCGCTAGCTTTGAAAGGCTAGCTATCCGTCTCGAATGGCCAGGGCATATGTGGACAGTCTTGTTACAACAGAGTTTTAGAGGTAAGGCATTGAAAGCATATATGGCTCTTTCTGATGATGAGGCTTTGAATTATGAGGCAGTGAAGCGCCAAGTGTTAAGTGCTTATTCCCTTGTGCCAGAGACATATAGGCAGAGATTTCGCGGGTGCAAAAAGACGCCCGAGATCAGCCATTTAGAACTAGCTCGTTTTAAACGAGAAGCCTTTTTGAAGTGGAGAAGGGCGTCGGCCGCGGAGAGTTTTGATGAGTTAGTTGAGCTTATCCTAATAGAGGATTTTTATTTGACCATATCCAAGGACGTAGCTATACATCTTGCGGAAAAGAACTTTAGGACCTTAGCATTGTTGTAGCT
>NC_134788.1:18147617-18162617 GCF_046742065.1 Oratosquilla oratoria | reverse complement strand
TTAATATGTCATTGTCTTCCAGATGTTTTACCCATCTATTCTTGATTATTTTCTCACAAATTTTGGCAATGGTGCTTGTTAGTGATACTGGCCTATAGTTGGTGGGTTCTTCTTTGTTTCCTCCTTTGTGTATTGGTACAATGTTAGCGTTTTTCCAGTCCTCGGGTATCTTTCCTTCTTTGAGTGAGCTGTTTATTAAGATGTGTGTGTGTGTGTGTGTGTGTGTGTGTGTGTGTGTGTGTGTGTGTGTGTGTGTGTGTGTGTGTGTGTGTGTGTGTGTGTGTGTGTGTGTGTGTGTGTGTGTGCATATGTGTATATACATTACCCTTGCATTCACCTCTCGCACCACACCATCCGTGTATAGATTGAACAGCCAGAGCGATATAACACATTCCTGACGAAGTCCCACCTTTACCTCAAACAGCTTTCCTCCTATCCCATATATCTGCAGTACCTCCCACAGTGGCTTCCTGTCTAGCCTGTTGTAAGCCTTTTCCAAATCCATAAAAGCCCAAAGAGCATCCTTACCTTTTCCTATAGATTTCTCACATATATTTCTTACCACAAAAATCTGATCTACACAACCCCTACCTGTCCTAAAACCACACTGCTTCTCACCAATTACTACCTCTGTTCCTCTCCTAATCCTCTCAATCAAGACCCTCCAATAAGCCTTCCCAACTACACTCAACAAACTGACCCTCTGAAACTACTACACTCACACTTGTCCCCTTTTCCCTTGTACAGTGGAACGATACAGGCACTCCTCCAGTCCTCCGGCACTCTACCCTCTCTTAAACAAACATTAAGTAACCTCACCAGCCAGTCTACTATAACTGTACCTCCTTTCTTCAGACATTCTGCATGGCATCCATCCAACCCAGGTGCCTTATCTGCTCTCATCATCTTAACAGCTGCTTTCACTTCATCATTCCCTATTTCTCCTCCATTTTCTCACTCATCACGGTCATTTTCTTACCGTTTTACACTGCAGCTACTTTCCCCTCACCATCTTCCTTCACATTTAGCAACTCCCTAAAATACTCTGCCCACCTTCCTCTCACTGCCTTCTCTTCCATTATCATCTCTCCATCTGTATCTTTTACCTTTTCTTCTCTACTTGATTTGCCTCCTCTTCCTCTTTTAATTTCTTTCCAAAACATCTTTTTATTACTTTCAAAATTTTCTGTTATACACTTACCCCATTTCACATCTGCTCTCCTCTTTGCTTCCTTTATCTTATGCTTAACTTCCCTTCTCTTTACTTTGTACCTCTCATACGATTCCCTCGTCCTAATTTGTACCCAGTCTATGAAAGCCTGCTTATTCTCTTCTACACCCTTCTTTGCCTCCTCATCCCACCATTCACTACCCTTCCTTCTATTTCCCCCCGCCCTTCTTGTTCCACACACCATCCTTGCACACCTTATGACTCCTTCTTTGGACAATTTCCATTCCTCTAGAAGAAAAATAATAAAATACTCTTTAATAAATAATTTTCCTAATTATAATATTTCCAATGGCCAATGGTCACCAGGTTATATAACTTTCTTACCTGTAAATAGACTGCTAACCTCTATATTAACAGTGGACAAAATCCACCAATGTCCACGTACCGCCGGACACGTGAACTGAGTCCCCGTCCCTACCTGTTCACCTCACTACCATTGTATATATACTTGTTTTTTTTTTCTTTTCTTTCTGTAATCACATCTGCTCAAGAGGATCACAGATAGTGATCTTTTTAATTTAATACGGATCTTTTTAATTTCGCCTATTCTTCTCCGAAAGTGGGTCATTAGTATGATATATATATATATATGTATATATATATATATATATATATATATATACATACATATATATGTATATATATGTGTGTGTGTGTGTATATATATATATATTATATATATACACACACACACACAGACACACACACACACACACATATATATATATATGTATACATATATGTATATACATATGTATATATATACATATATATATATATATATATATATATGTAATATATATGTGTGTGTGTGTATATATAATATATATTTATATATATAATAAAACACACACACACACACACACACACACATATATATATGTATATATATATGTATATACATATATATCTATATCTATATATATATATATATATATATATATATATGTATATATATATAAATAAAGTACAAGAAAGACACTAAGACCGTGTTTTCACAAATGCGTGAGTAACCTCCTGGAAAAATAAACTAACGAAACAGAGCGCTTTCGTATAATTACATTTTCAGTGGTAACATAAAGAAGGAATTATGAAAGAAAGAAACAAGGTACAGAATATATGACCGAGTGAAACATGGTGAAGAAGAAATTCGGAGAGGTAGTGGAAGAAGTACACGTGGTTTTCAATACCGTCTTAGTAACCAACAAGTATGGGACAATTCCTCACAACTGGTATATTGCAATTCAAACAATTGTGAAATTTCTTGCCAAACATAACTATCTAATTTTTACAAACCTTGATGAAGATTAACATTTATTCCCTTACTAGATTTGATCAAACTGCATTCAACTATATCATATATATTTCTTTTTGTGATGTTATCCCAATCAAGTGGGTGGTTAAAAATTTTCATGTGGTTGAATATACCGCTAGATTGGTTTTCCTCTCTAACGTATTTCTTGTATTGATTAATTCGTGTTTTGAGTGTTTTACTAGTCTGACCAACATAAAACCGATTACATGATTTACAAGGAATTTTGTACACACACCCTTTATCACTAATGACGGAATTATTTATGAGCAATTGTCTTACAGTGTTCTTATTGTTAAAAACTAGATTAATGTTAAAACTACGTAATAAATTTGGGGTGTTTTACAGATTCTCTTGGTACGGTAAAACCAACATGTTATTCTTATTTAAAGTTTGAATTGACCTGAGGTTGTGAAAGGTTCTTTTTGGCACAATTATAAGCTGCATCAAAAACATGTGTATGGTATTTCAGCTTGGTATCAATGTTGTAAATACATCTTATTTCATCATCGATGTACTCTGGGCTGCAAATGCGTAAAGCCCTAAGGAACATCGAAGAGAAAAAACAGATCATTTTACGTCATCAGGGTGTGAGGAATAATAGTGTATATATGAACAATCACTTTTGGTAGATATATTGTTCACGGTGGAGACAGAGAATGAAAGGATTTTGTCTTTCCTTGGCTGTAACATCTACCGCTATGAAAGTGAGTTGAAGTTTAGCTTATATCGCAAACCAACCAATGTTTGTTCATATATTTCAACCACTATGTGTGGTCCTCCTCAGCAGGTAGATACATAGAGTTGAGCACACGAATGATAGCTAAAGGGAGTAAAGTTATGGGACAGGGAAAGTGGGCTAGTCGGGTTATATATCCTTGATGAGATCAGGGCGAAGTTGACAGATAGCGAGGTCAAATGCCGACGCTTTGGAGGATTAATTTTTTTTTTCCAGCCATCCAAGTTATGCAATCAGGTGACCACTGACATTTGGAGGTATTAGAATTTAGGTGATATTTTATTAAGGAGGATTCAATAATTTTTCTTCGAAAACTACAGAGGGATTTGTAGATGATGGCGGCATTATCCCAGTCCATACGATGTTTCTCCTTGCTAGAATACTGCGGAATTATCTTGCCCTTATCTGATAGAGTTTTCATGTTCTTTGATTCTTGTTATAAAATCTTCTTGTTTGGCCCCAATACATTTCATCACAGTCTTTGCAAGATAGTTTGTATACCCCGGGGTTGCTGTTCACATTCGTTTTACGATGTGCATTCACCATTTCTATAGATAGTGTTAGGGTAATTGAATATCACTATTTTGGTTGTTAGGTAGTAATTTAGTAAGGCGTTAATAGACTCATTGTATGGTATTGTGATGTTTTTATTACTCCAGTTGAACTTATTTTCGGGTTGGGTATCTCATGAAAAAAAAAAAAAGAATCTTCCTGCCTTTTATAGAGCTTTGTGCAAAAATCATCACGGATATCCTAATTTTGAAAGCTGTGAACTCACCAGTTCTAATTCTGTGTCCAAGTATTGTGGGCTATATATCCTAAGAGCTCTTATATATAGACCCGAAGCTACACTGCATTTGATACGAGTATCATCCGGATGATGACTGAAGAAATGCAAGTAGCTGCTGGCGTGGGTGGGCTTCTTGTACACAGAAAAGGACAATTGGTCCTGACACCTGATCACCAATATGTCCAGAAATGGAATTTTTCTTCCTTTCGATTCGATCTTAAAATTCATACTGTGTGCTAGTTTTGTAGTTTAACCCATTCAACTCCGATGACAAGATGTCTTGTCATTTGGTCAAATAAAACAAAAAATCATAAAACACCAAAATGTTTGATCAAACACCAGAAAAATATGACGTCAGTCCTCGCTTCGCTCGCAGCGAAGCGAGGATTGACGTCATATTTTTCTGGTGTTGGATCAAAACATTTTGGTGTTTTATGATTTTTTGTTTTATTTGACCAAATGACAAGACATCTTGTCATCGGAGTTGAATGGGTTAACGAAAAAGACATTGGAAGTGCCCCATTTCTCATCCCAAACAGTAAAAATGTCAACATATCTATACCAAAACATAAACTGGTTTAATGTTAGGTAACAGTACACATTCAAAATATTCCATATATAAACTGGCTAGAACTGGAAAATGGCTGGAACCCATGCTGCATCCATATTTTTCTCTGAAATAAGGATCTTTGAAAAAAAAATATAGTGTTAAGACAAGCGGGTAAGACTAATGATTTTAGAAACTGAAAATGGGAGTTGATTTCGATATTGATGCAGTTCGGTTTCCAAAAATATTAAGACCTCTTCCATGTTAACATTAGAAAATAAGGAAACTATGTCAAAACTTAGTAATTTGCTATTATTTTGGTATATTATGTCTTATTTTTTCAAAAAGTATTGTGTTTTATATGAGTGTTGGAAAAACTTCCTTCAAATGGCTATAAAATTCCTGTGAGCCATTTTAATACCTTGTTGGTGAAAGAATTCATATTAGAAATGATTGGTCTAAGGCAGCGTTTCTCAACCTTTTTACCCTTGCAAAACTTTTGAAATAAATTGCATATCTCAAGGAACCCCTGCGCAAAAAACAAAACAAAAAAACAACAACATATCTTTCTAATTTTTAATAGGTTATATAGGATGATGTCTATATTACATTTTTATAATAACCAAGAATATGTCGTGCGTGTTTAATCATATTGCGTATATGAAATTAAATAAAAAATAAAAAGTGCATTAGCTTATCTCGCTTGTGAGTCTCGTGGAACCCTTAAGCCCCGTCCTCACGGTCACGAGGGCTTTGCTCGACAACGGGCAATTTCATCGGGCAAACCATCAAACTGTCCGTTCCCGGCGCCATTTGCGGGCAGTGAATGGAGGGCTGACATCGCTGCCAAACGCATGAGGTGAGGTGCGAGCAAAGTTAGCAAACCCGCTCAGTACAGACCGAAGTTACCTTACTACCATGTCCGCACCTAGTACTAGTGTGTACTGGTCTCGACAAGACGTACTATTGGTGCTATGCTTTTCCTCACATTTGTCTCTTGCCTTTGTAAATATGGCTCCACTTTCGAAAGGAGAACAGAAAAGCTGCTTATGTTCATTCTCATGTAATTGCAAAACAATTGTTCATTTTCATCCTGCAATTCATGTAGGATTGTCACTGAGCTTCCCATTAAATCACGTCTTTGTAACCACTCCCGGCATCAGGCATGTCTACGTGATTTTTTGTTTTTCTTTTTAATGCAGGCAGCAATTATAATGCTGTAAAGTGCTACCTTCTTTCCAAGTATGGCGGGAACCATGGTTATCGTACCGCACTGAATCACTCCCTCCCAACCTCTGCTTGCGGCCAACTAACCTCAAACCACCATCGTCAGCCGTGTGGACACTTTGCGGGCAGAGTCTGCGGACTTTGCCCGGTAAGGGCAAAGTCTGCCAGGCACAGCTCGACCGTGTGGACGCGGCATTAGGGACCTTTTGCGGAACCTTTGGTTGAGAAACGCTGGTCAAAGGGGATGTCTTCTTTATAAATTTTTGGAAGATCATGAAAATTGGGTAATTGGGGGTTGACGACTCTTAGTTTGTTAAATGATTCATCTCGTACCATTTTACCAGTTTCCTTATTGAATTCTGTGGCGATGTTACTTTGAGTTTTTTTGGTGAAATGCTCATAATTTTCCCTATCTGCTAACGTATTAAGAGCTTTTGTTTCATAATCTTTTTAGTTGAGAATTAATATCTTCCCCCTTATATCAGCTCTTGTAATGAGGATGTTTTTGCGATTTGTAAGATGTTTAATTGTTTGTTTGTAACGTTTGGGTAAACCAGTCTTCTTTGAAACAGTCCATAATTCCTTTTAAGAAACGTAAGTCTTAATCATAACCATTAGCTGCCATATATTGATCAAATTCAACGCTATAATCTAAGCCATGACTTTTGTCCGGTTTCATGGCAAATCTGACACCAAATCCTACACTTCTTGTTCGTATCTCGTGAGTATTTCATCTGATAAGTTGACCACATTGTCCGTAAGAGAGAACTTGGTCCAAAGACTGTCATGGCACAATCTAGTTAATTTCTTATCGAGACTAACTTTATGTTCGACATTGATATAAACAGCTTTCCCAAGAGCCAGCTTTGACAGGGTATTGTAAATGCGATCACTTTGGCTAAGGAATTTAAGATTCCTTGTAGTAATTATTACTCGATGGATCACATTCTAAGGAGGCAATCTTGATAAGTTCTTTCACAAAATCACTAATGTAAGTCGGGAAGCTGTAACTCAACTGTCTATGTTTGTGGAAGACGATAGAAGTCGAACATACTTGCTCTTCCAAGCAGTTCGTAAGAAATTGGTGTTGATTCTTCCTCCTATCGCTAACTATGAGAGAAGACTCAAATTGTCGGAATGCTTGCTTGAGTCCTGAGAAAATTTAGCGCGAAGGTCCCATCTTGAGCGTCAATTAACCCATTCAACTCCGATGACAAGATGTCTTGTCATTTGGTCAAATAAAACCAAAAATCATAAAACACCAAAATGTTTGATCAAACACCAGAAAAATATGACGTCAGTCCTCGCTTCGCTCGCGAGCGAAGTGAGGACTGACGTCATATTTTTCTGGTGTTTGATCAAACATTTTGGTGTTTTATGATTTTTTGTTTTATTTGACCAAATGACAAGACATCTTGTCATCGGAGTTTAATGGGTTAAGACATTTGATATATCAGGACTTTGAAAAAAAAAGTACTGTCTCTTAAGAAAAACTACTAGTTAAACTTGCATTAAACGGAATAAAAGGTAACTTGTTAAGATAGATTAGAAACAGGTTCAATAATCGTAAATAGCGGCCTGTTGTGAATGCCAATGACTATCAATTATAATCTATTGTTTCCAAATTAGCTGATGATACCCAAATCAACATGATATTGAAGGGAATTTAGACTATGTAGAACAATGGTTGGAAAAAAAAAATGAAATTTAGAAGGTGTTAAGCTGGATGCTCGTTGGGGGAGTGGGTTGGAGCGTAGCTTTTTGTGACGGTGGTTCGAATCCTGCCGCGAGCGAGTTGGACCAAGGGCATGGTTGATTAAATCCCATGCTACAAAGCTCTGTAAGGGATACCGTCCCATCCATCTGATGGGGTAGCTCGTGATATTAAACCGGATCATTTTTATGCACATCGATTAGAAATATAAGTACAAGTTATTAAAAAAAAGGTGGAAATTGAAGAAGGACCTTGGTGTAATTACCAGTGATGACAGTAGTGTTTTTTTTCCAACCCAGAGAAGGCAAATAGGATTCTGCGTTTGGTCGTGCGACTTTTTTCTACTTCAAAAGTGCAGTTATCATCACCCAGTCCTGTAAACGGTAATAGATTGGAGAGAGTCCATCGACGAGCTGCAATACTTATGCCAAATATAAGAAACTAAAGCCTACAAAACGACGGCTTAAATACTGGAACCTATTTTCGCCATTCCTTATACCCAGGGAACATAGCACATGTACCAAGATACACTGGCAGTGTTGACCAGTTATGCCAGTAGTTCCCAAACTGGAACCAGATGGTACGCGAAGGTGGTACGGGACTTCCAAATGGTACTCCATCATAAAAAAGAACCGCCGAGTTATACCGTATCCAGTTCCATCCCTTCAACACCATGAGTAATAAACCCATTAAACTCCGATGACAAGATGTCTTGTCATTTGGTCAAATAAAACCAAAAATCATAAAACACCAAAATGTTTGATCAAACACCAGAAAAATATGACGTCTGTCCTCGCTTCGCTCGCCGCGAGCGAAGCGAGGACTGACGTCATATTTTTCTGGTGTTTGATCAAACATTTTGGTGTTTTATGATTTTTGGTTTTATTTGACCAAATGACAAGACATCTTGTCATCGGAGTTTAATGGGTTAATTATTCTTCCTATTAATGTCCTCCAGGCCACCTTGTTCGTCTCCGCGGCACCCGATGAATAAAGGTCAACCTAGAGACTTCGGTTCCCAGTCCAGAGGACCACGTAAGTTCCCCTCGAAAGATATATGGACGACGGTTACCGAGCCAGGCTGCTTAGTAGTCCATGAGGAGAAGGTCCTCCTCCTATGAGCGAGAAGGGGCACTGGCACTCTCGGTAGCCCGGATGATGATGAGGTCATACAGCCAGCAGCCATAATCGCATGAGCAACCTGCAACCACAATCGCATAAGCAGCCTACAACCACAACCACATAAGCTACTTGCAACCACAAACGCGTACGGAACCTGTAAGGAAAACAACAACAACAACAACAACTCGCATGTAACAAAAATACGACACACACGTATACACCTATACCGGTGTCTGTCTACATACCAAGGGACTTTTCCCCCCATATAATGGAGGTAGCCAGTGGAAGCATGTACCCACCCGACACCCACTTGTTTCCCTTTCGTCTTAGCTCCTTGTGGATGATGGTCTTCCTGTCTCCCGCCCACTGTCCGGGTCAGAAGCAATGTAGCGAGACACAGCACCTCCACAGCAGGGCCAACTGTTTCATCTACACGGCGACCCTCCCTCCTCGTGCGAAAATAGAGATGACGAGAAGAAATCCCTTTGGTCCGCGTCAATCTATTTTTCATTCACAACTATCCTCCACTCACCCCTATCCTTTGTCTCTCCTCCCTGCCCTGCTCACCAGACTTGCTCTTTTTACTCAAAGCCCCTTTCTTCACTTCCATCCATCTCATCATCGGTCTTCCTCCCAAGTTCACTCTACCCACCTCTGTCTTTCACACTCTTTTTGCCAGTCTTTCCTCACTCACTCTTTCCATGTGCTCAAACCATCCTAGTATTCTTTCATCAGTCCTATCTACCGGCTTCCTCTCCACCCCAGCTGTCCTTATTTCTTACTCTATCCATGCTCATAACACCCATCATACTTCTCAAAAATATCTGAATACATACATGCACATATACATACACACATACACACACACACATACACATATATGTGTGCATGTGTATATGTATGGGTGTGTCTGTGTTTTGAATTATGGAGGACAGACATGAGTGTGTCCGTGTTTTGAAGTATGAAAGACAAGCGGATGGGAAGGTGGTGAGGTAGACACAGACAACAACTGGAATTTTTATTCCCTAGCATTTTGTCCTTACCATGACACGTGTGTGTGTGTGTGTGTGTGTGTGTGTGTGTGTGTGTGTGTGTGTGTGTGTGTGTGTGTGTGTGTTTGTATGTATGTGTGTGTGTGTGTGTGTGTGTGCGTACGTGTGTGTGTGTGTGTGTGTGTGTGTGTGTGTGTGTGTGTGTGTGTGTGTGTGCGTGTGTGTGCGTGTGTGTGTGTGTGTGTGTGCGCGTGTATGCATTGACGTATGATTTATAAGTTTCACAATGATTTCTTGTCTCTTGTTTTAAAAAAGTATATAAAGAAATACTAGAAAGTTAACCTTTGGTTCAAGACTTGTCGCTCTCTCGTTAGGAAAACGACAAACGTAAGTAAAATCATCAACTCTCGGAGTGCTGCCGACCAGCGTGTCTGATATAGAGCTAAATATAAACGAACATCCGGACCTTCGATCAAAAGCGAGCGCAATGTCCAGCCCCAGCGGCATTGCGACACCAACGAAATGAATTTTCATAAGAATATAACAAATCATTGTCGCACCGACGACATTGTGAAGAATTGTGTATTAATCGCAAATACATTTGTAGTCACTCCACACGAATTCTATTTTGGTTATATTTTGAGATGAATAGCCCCTTACACCCTGTAAAATGATCTTGTGTGACTTTGATTAATCTAAAGAGAGTTTAACCCATTAAACTCCGATGACAAGATGTCTTGTCATTTGGTCAAATAAAACCAAAAATCATAAAACACCAAAATGTTTGATCAAACACCAGAAAAATATGACGTTAGTCCTCCTCGCTTCGCTCGCTCGCGAGCGAAGCGAGGAGGACTGACGTCATATTTTTCTGGTGTTTGATCAAACATTTTGGTGTTTTATGATTTTTGGTTTTATTTGACCAAATGACAAGACATCTTGTCATCGGAGTTTAATGGGTTAATGGTGAAAAGGTCCACCGAAAGGACATAGAGGTTCCCATGATCAGCATGGAGTACACATTCTGAAGTCACTTTCCTTATTTCTAATAAACACTCATCTCCTGATTGTTTTTCATCCTTTTTGCCTCTGTATTCCTCAGATATTCACTTGGCGATCGATACCACCAGGTCCTGATTTTTTATTTTTCTTTATCTATGGTATACAGTATTTTGTATACAATCTGTGCTCCCAAATTTATGGCTTTATGTTTCATTTCTAGTAACCCATTTACTCTCTTGGAAGACACTATTCATAACCAATCCTGATTAGAAAATTTCGTTCATCATTTCCACCTGCAGTTTTGCATCTTCAAGCCTTTCACCTCTTAACCCATTCAACTCCGATGACAAGATGTCTTGTCATTTGGTCAAATAAAACAAAAAATCATAAAACACCAAAATGTTTGATCAAACACCAGAAAAATATGACGTCAGTCCTCGCTTCGCTGCGAGCGAAGCGAGGATTGACGTCATATTTTTCTGGTGTTTGATCAAACATTTTGGTGTTTTATGATTTTTTGTTTTATTTGACCAAATGACAAGACATCTTGTCATCGGAGTTGAATGGGTTAAATCGGCGATTCCTTCCTAGTATTTCCATTGACAGAGGAATTTAGATTTGTTTCTACGATTATAAGTTATATATTTCTGAATGTTTATTTTTTATATCCTTAGATTCTCGTATAATAATTTTTAACTATTTCGTATTCACCCTTTATTATCTCATTCCCTCTCTTTCACTCCTCATCCTATTTCAGCCCATTTTTCTGTCCCACACATTCTAATAAACCAATCCTTCTCTCTCTCTCTCTTTTGCTCTCTCTCTCTCTCTCTCTCTCTCTCTATCTCTATCTATCTATCTGTCTGTCTATCTATCTCTCTCATTTTCTCTCTCTGTATACCTCCGCTTAGTATAAGCATAGGAGAGGGGTATCTAAATGGTTGAGATATTTTCTTGATTTTTTATTTCACCAAATCTTTTACAGCGTTATTGTCTTAGGTACACTAGAGGACTTCCATCCGGAATCTTCACTTTGATCACTAGGTCAGTTCGCATGCATTGACGTCATTATTTCTTTAGTCAAATGCTCTTTACTCTTATATCTAAGTGCCTCCCCTAAGGGCGTGACTTAACTTCCATGAACCAATTGAATTTTCTCCTCCTCCACCCTTTCAAAGGATTACAAAGGCGGAGCATGCCGACAGGAGACCTTTTGGTCCATATCTAGGTCGGATGCGAAAAAAATCATAATAATAATACATAAATAAATAAAAACTATAATGATGTAAATAACAAATAAAAACACAAGTAAATACATGGGTATAGCTAAATAATAAACAAATTGGTAAATAGTAAATAATAATAAATTGACTGACATTCTTTTCCTATTCTCATTTATCGCTTCCTTCTCTTCATCTTCATCACCTTTCTTCTCCTCCTTCCCCTCTTCTTTCACTTCTCCTTCTAGTTTTTCTCTGTTTCCTCCTCCTCCTCCTCCATCTCCTTCCTTTCATCACCTTTCTCCTTTTCCTCCTCTTCTCGCCCTCCTCCCCCTCCTCTTCTTCTCGTCGTCCATCTGTTCCGTCTCTTTGACCTCCTCCTCCTCCGCCCTCCTTCATTGAATTCCTTTGCAGTCTCGTGGTCAAATTGTATTTCCTCTCTTGCGCCTCTCTCCTCCGCCACTGTCTCCCCTCCTCCTCCTCCTCCTCCCTTCCACCCTTCCACTCACTCCCTCAATAGACTGGGTGCAGCTGATAGTACACTTCCGATTGACCACTGAGAGACCAAATTGATTTGACCACAACTAAGGCTTGAATCTACAAAAGGTCTTCGTGGTGTGCGGACGACGTGTGCTTGTGTGTGTTTGTTGGCGGCCGTATATGCAAGCGTTCATCATGTGTATGAAAGGCACACCTGTAACCTGTAACGGAAAATCCCGCCCTTGCCCAGTCGGGGTGGACCACCTGGCAGACTCTCAAGCGTATTAGTAGCGTTTCAATAAGACGTTACTTATTGGAAACGACATCGCTCCGAGAACCTGGAGCCTTGTTTATGAAAAAGCGATACACCTTTCCAGTTTCCCCCCCGAAGGAACACTAATAACTGGAAGGGCGCTTCGTAACTGGAACGTTACCGTTACAGCCGAATAGGGTTTCTTGTTAGTGGCATCAGACCAGACCTGCAGGAGACCACGCAGCCAAAACAAACGTTATGCTCTCAGGCAGGAAGAAAGCAAAATAGCCATTAAAGGGGGGGGGGTGATTATTCGTTAAAACGCTCAGGCTGTTAGAGGCAAAGGTTATTAGATACCGTGTTTCACAGCAGAAAGGAAATTCTCGATAGGCGTCCTTGCATACTGACAGAGTTGTATCACATCACTACTTAACCCATTCAACTCCGATGACAAGATGTCTTGTCATTTGGTCAAATAAAACAAAAAATCATAATAAAACAACAAAATGTTTGATGATCAAACAGCACCAGAAAAATATGACGTCATCAGTCCTCCTCGATTCAACTCCGATGACAAGATGTCTTGTCATTTGGTCAAATAAAACAAAAAATCATAATAAAACAACAAAATGTTTGATGATCAAACAGCACCAGAAAAATATGACGTCATCAGTCCTCCTCCTCAAGGAGGAGGAGGACTGATGACGTCATATTTTTCTGGTGCTGTTTGATCATCAAACATTTTGTTGTTTTATTATGATTTTTTGTTTTATTTGACCAAATGACAAGACATCTTGTCATCGGAGTTGAATGGGTTAAGACAGGTCAAAGTATCTCTCCCATCCCAGTAATAAATGGCTTGCGCAGACTTAGGAATAGACTAACACTACATGTGTGAAATGAGGTGTGGTTGGTGAGAAAATTGTAAATCACTCATCATCCAGTAACATAGGAAATCTTTCAACTTAGGAATATGTCAACTATTCTTTAGAATTAACTGTTTAGTGATTTCAAATTAGGTGTGAAATATCATAAAGTCATGTTTGTATATATATAATTCTTCTTCATTAGGGGTGTGAACTTTGCCTTGTGACCTTGTGTCAGGGAATCACATACTTTGGTTGGGCCTAAGGCCTGTCCATATTGGCGACGCCCCTCCACTCATTTGTGTGTGCGCAGATCTCCCTCTCATCAATTTCTTCCTGTGTGGTTCCCAGATTTTGCAGATTTTCTTGAATGTGTGCATATGTACTATATGTCTGATTCACCATGGTCTTAGATCATGTGTTGGACTTCTGCTCGACAGTTATTACCCTCCCGGATGAGAGCTCAGAGCTCATTTCTGCCCAATCTATAGGCACTTCACCCTCAACAACTCAGGCCACCCTACTAGCGCTGAGGAATTCTTTCCGGGTCAGGCCAACGATTACCACCGAGGTACTCAAGTTGATTTGTTCATTTATATATATATATATATATATATATATATATATATATATATATATTTATACATATACTGTATATATATACATATATATATATACATATACATATATATATATATATACATATACATACATATATATATATATATATATATATATATATATATACTGTGTGTATATATATATACATATATATATATATACACATATATATATATATATACATATATATATATGTATGTATATATATATATATGTGTGTATATATATATATGTGTATATATATATATATATATATATATATATATATATATATATATATATATATATATATATTCTCTTTTTTCCCTCCGTATCCCTTGTCAGCTATTAAGCTCAGGAATATTTCCAATATCTCCTTCATTTTATGTGGCTCTGAATTCTCTCCAATAGATTTAATTTTTTCCATTGCATATTACCTTTTATTATTTCAAATTCGAGTATTACATGACTACTTTCTTCTGTATGATAGAGTCATTTAAGAAATCTAATCAAATCTGATTCACTAGATAGCAGTAAATCCAATCATACCTAAATCTCGTCACTGCTTTACCTCACTGGGTCACTATGTTTTTCTTTGCTGCTGTATGATACAGCATATTTTCCCATGAATATTCGCAACCACTTTTATTTTCATTACTCCCATTCTTGAACTTGTCTTTGTTTAGCTTTACATTCTATTATTTCAAGTGGATCGTTGTATCAAACGTAACCTGACCTAGCCTAAACCCTTTCAATCTCTTCTTGTTTATAAGTTCCTATAACTACTGCTACATTTTCGTCATTTTGCAATTATGACAATTCTTTACCCAATACAATTTCTTTTAATACAGTCAGCCCTTTTTCTCAACACTTTACTGTTGCCATTTCATTTATCTGTCTGTTTG
>NC_134788.1:18115117-18140117 GCF_046742065.1 Oratosquilla oratoria | reverse complement strand
ACGGTGGTGTCGCTATGTTCGTGTGATCAACTGTCCCCCAGGCGTATTTGGCGGTATATTGCTTCTAGTGTTTTTCTTTGTGTTCTGCTTAGGTTCTCATTTAGAATGTTTGCTTAAGCAAGGTTTACACGCTACGATAAATTGTAGCGATTTATTGTAATGAAAAGGTTGTTGTTACAATTTGTCATTACGACGTGTAAAACCATTCAACTCCGATGACAAGATGTCTTGTCATTTGGTCAAATAAAACAAAAAATCATAATAAAACAACAAAATGTTTGATGATCAAACAGCACCAGAAAAATATGACGTCATATTTTTCTGGTGCTGTTTGATCATCAAACATTTTGTTGTTTTATTATGATTTTTTGTTTTATTTGACCAAATGACAAGACATCTTGTCATCGGAGTTGAATGGGTTAACAGGAGATCGTAGCGATTTAAAATCGCTACGATCTCCTGTTAATTACACGTCGTAATGACAAATTGTAACAACAACCTTTTCATTACAATAAATCGCTACAATTTATCGTAGCGTGTAAACCTTGCGTAAGGTATATGTCGTTTCTCGAGTATATGGTTCACCCAGGCATTCGTTCTGCGATGGTGGCGGACATCAGCTTTATATTCAATTAAACATTTGTCTAGTCCTCTGTAAGGTTCGCCATAGTGAACAAGGGTGCATTTTGAGTGGAAGATTTTGTACAGAATACTGTTGGGTACTATTGTGATGACCATGGACTTGAATTTCTTGATTAGGTCCCCGATGGTGATGGTGGCGGCTATCATGAGGAGATTTTCCTTCTTGACCTGGGGTTCTGGATTGCTTCTTTGATTCATTTTACTTTATGTAGAGCTCGGGCGATGATACCAGTCGGGAAGCAAACTATCGTAAGTGTAGTGATGTGATCTATTTCGTCTTGAAGGTATCTGATCTTTTCCTCATGCACCGTTCGTTGATCAACCTTATGTTGCGGACGGCAAGCTGACAGTCCTCCGTCCGCTAAAGACGGCCCCACGCTTTTCCTGCCCCGTACTGACAAAGGGAATGACGGTGATTTTTGCATTTAAGATTTCCACTGAACTGGTCAAGTCCGAATGATATTTTGCGCTGATCAAATAGGCCTGGTGTGCAGCCCAGTCCACCTCTTTGCTAGGTTGAGGTGTTCTTGCAACGGAGTCAGGTGACCAGGATAGGGGACACAAAGGCTAACTCAATGGCCGACTTGCTGTATCTTACCACGCCAAGACCCCTATGTCGTTGAGGGAAACCATATCAGTTGAGTTCTGATGTCAGGCAATTTCCGGTCAGGAGTCTTCTCAGATGTCGTCCCAGCGGCGGCGGCTGAAATCACCCCACCACTACCCAGTGTCGAGTCGGTTCGGGGCAGGAAAAGTTGTTTGTTGTTGTTGTCGTTCCCTAGGCTGTCTGTCCGAGCAGTCCCGTCTCCCCAAGGAATGCCACAGCCGAAACTGGGTTTTCCCACAAATCCTTTATAGAATGTATGTTGTGTTGTTTGCGTGCATAATGATTGTGTATAATGCAGTCTTCCATTATGTGTCGTATGGTATGGGGTGAAGTGTTACATCCTGGACAGCTGTTCACCAGCCCTGGCCACCGGCTCTACGCAGGGGTCAGGAAAAGTTGAATATAATGGTCTGAATCAAGCGGAAACCGCAGCGATACCGCATACTCAGGGGGGAAATGCGCAGTTGTGTGTGAACGCCTCCACCGATTTACATTGTAATTGATCCGCAACGATTCCAACTGCTAGTGTGAACAGGGCCTTGTTCCTGGATACGATGAGGGATGTATACTGCGTGGCCGATAAAAAGTCAGATATAAAGTCATAATTTTGGTTAGGGAAAAAGACTCATAGGTCCCTTTTACACTAGGCAACTAGTGACCGTCACTAGTTGCCTAGTGTGAAAGGCTCGGGCAACTGCAAGCAACCAGTGACTGTCACCGAGTTGTGGAATCCTTTCTCATCATCTCATTAGTCGAAAGAATCAAGGCATCAATGGAGGAGGCGCTTCTTCTGTTGGCTTTGCTGGTCAAGAAAAAGAGGCGGTCGGTGACGGCAACTGCCAGTGACGGTCACTTGTTACTGGAGCGGGTAACAGCCATAACCTGTTGCGCAATCGGGTAACCGCAGTGACGTAGTGTGAAAGGCTCAACTTAAAATAATGGTAGCCAACCAGTGACCGCCACTAGTTGCCTAGTGTGAAAGGGCCCATAGAAAAAAAGTCACCTAAATTATTTGATACATGTATGTATTTTATTACCTGTTTTGGTTTTTAACTTTAGATTATTTCCATAATCAGTCCAAAACATACACTTCTTATTCAGATGATCAAATGTATATATAGTGGGGCAGAATAACTTCGTCAGGCTTTCAATAGTCTTTTTAGATATAATTTGACCATTCAGATTAATAATTTGATTACTAATTTTAAATTCGAACGCGAACTCTGACGGTTGATTACAGTCATTTTTCATAACCGTTATCATCCTGGTATGGATTGCTCAATATGCCTCACCTTACGCCGTTCACCCTGGATTTGAACCGACAAACAATATGTGCTTTGTCGACCCAAATTATATTCTCTCTGTTGGTTATCCTTATATTAGAATTAGATTAATTTTTAAGTATTACTATTTTCTCCTTGGGGTCATGACGACGGGGCTCCTTGAAATATCTACATTAATATCCGCGAGTGAATTGCTGAATCCCAAATAGTGCAAATAAAGTATGCATACACAACAAATGAAAAAATGAATTACATACTACGTATTTATAAGTATTTCTAGCTATTATTCCATGTACAAAAAACCGCAGTCAAATTAATTCATACTAGATATCACACTTGTCCCGACCACACTCGAGTGAGTTCGTTTGATTAGAGACGACTTCGTTTACAGTCTTTTGTTTTTCGAATCTCCAAATGTCAAATCATCTTTGCGTCATATTATATTGAGAAGCTGAGCTGAAGGGCAAACTAAGAAAAGTTCAACCTAGAATGCGAATATTAGATGCATTGTTGCGATTGTAGACTTAGTGAAGTCGCCCTGCAGCTTTTGAAAATTACAACATTTGACTAGAGTCGTGAATGTGTGACCAAGTCTGAAATACCCATTCATACATGGTGAAAATGCCGAGTCTCCTTACTTTGCATCACCTGTCAATATCTTAATTAAAGAAAAACACAAAATGAATGACCAAAATCTTTCCTTTTTATATGTGATTTTTCATTCTTTTTTTCTTGTGAATCTTTTTATTATTAGTTTTTTCTTGTGATTTTTCTATTACTTTTTCCGTGTGTGTGTGTGTGTGTGTGATTTACCTTGGTCTTTGATGACGTGTTGGACTCGTGATCGACATCTATTTCCTTCCCGAAAGAGAGCTCAGAGCTCAGAGCTCGTATGGGTAATGCTTTGACCTTACACGCACACACACACCCAACTCCTCGCCCACGAGAGAGAGTGTGTGTACGTGTGTGTGTGTGTGATTCACCTTGGTCTTTGGATGACGTGTTGGACTCGTGATCGACAGCTATTTCTCCCCCGGAAGAGAGCTCAGAGCTCGTATGACCGATCTCTGGGTAATGCTTTGACTTTACACGCACACATACTCCCAACTCCCCGCCCACGAGTGTGTGTGTGTGTGTGTGTGTGTGTGTGTGTGTGTGTTTTAGCAACTTTCTATTATTTTTGTGAATTCTCTGTGAGTATTTTCCTGTAACTTTTACATGACATTTTACCTGATTTTTTTCCTGTCACTTTTTTCTGTGACATCATCATCATCATCGTCAGAATCCATGTATGAAGGAGAGCAATTCGAATGATTCTCTTTCCTTCTCTCACTTTCAGTCTCGTGTCCACCAGGTAGCAGGATGGAGTACGTACGAAACGGCCGGTCGTCCAGCAGCGTACCTTTCGACTCCGGTTGTTTGGAACTCGAATTTATGCTCTTGGGTCTATCCGGAGTGAAACATACCATCTTTTTCTACATTAAAGACGATGAGAACAAACGTATCAAGGTCAGAGTGAAGGAAAAGGCTAACATCCTGGAGGAAGTGAAAATGTGGTTTCCCAAGATTAAATGGAAATCCGCAAACGAAACGGAAGAGAAAAAGACCCTCAAGTTTGGGACGATCAAGAGAGCCCTCTTCCACCTGTCCGAGGACGTCTTCAACGTCACTCTCTGGAATGCAAGCGATGATGGTTCGCACAAGACTTGGAGCCACTCAAACCCGCCCGTCAAAATGCAGAGGGACCTCACCATCGAAGCCAGTGTCCCAAGTCGTAGTGGCCCCTGTTTGTTCCACTGGCTGTCCTGCCCTCCACCTCATACTTATCAGCCTCCTTCTTCTCCTTACACTCGTCCACCTTCTACTCCTCCTACTCCTTCTACTCCCTCTACTCCTCCTACTCCCTCTACTCCTTCTACTCCTCCTACTCCCTCTACTCCTCCTACTCCTTCTACACCTCATACTTGTCCTTCTACATCAACTGGTAAGTAACGAGTCCCATTACCATGGTCTTTTTTCCACTGTTGGGGTGGGGGTGGGGGAGGAGGGTAGATGGAATCGGAGGCGGTTGAGGGGACTCACGACCCACCCCACTATCCCGAGAGAAGTTAACGATAACAATAATAACGACAATGACAACGGCAATACTAATGACAACAATAATGATAGTAATAATAGTGATATATGATTATGATAATAATGATGACAGTGATAATGATGATGATAGTAATTATGATTATTATCATTGTAACATACATGAATTCAAAGCTAGGTGTCATAACTTGGGAGAGTTCCTTGTATACGAAAAATAGCTAAATGTAATTAGGTAAATCCACACGTTTGTCTAATGGAATTAAAAAGGGTATTTCAAGAGCACAGCTCTTATCCTGTATGGTACATTTAGGTAAAAAGAATGAACATAATATCAAGCACATATCAATACACACGCCTTCCTCTTTGCCAGCTAATATTACTTTTCTTTTCAGAACCTCAAGACGCTGACCCCTCGCCAACCTTCGGAGCATGCACGAGCAGTCCCTATTTTTACCTTGTGGTCGCTGGTCTCGTTGTTATATTTCTGATTCCGCTGGTGTTAATGTACATACAACTAAGGAGAAACATCGGATCCCAAAAGGCGAGGGATGAGAGCAACGAGGTTCAGAACAATGAGAATCAAGATTACTATGAAGAACTGGACTTGACTCAAATACATGTTGCCCCACCTCTGCATCAAAGGCAGAGGGGTGTCCCTGGGGAAGAGAACTCAGAGAGCAGAGATAGTATCAACTCAATCTACAATTACAGTCCCAATAAGTAAAGAGAAAATGAAGAGAAAAAAAATGAAGAAAGGGGAAAAAAGAAGGAAAAGACCTCCCAAACCTTGGCCAATCCCTTTCCATTTTTTTTTTTCCCAAAGATCAGCTAGTCAAAGCCCCAACCCATTTCTCCATTCTGTTGTGTTGCTTTTAGTAGTTCCCTGGATTATATCAAGTGTTTGCGGTTGTGTCATTGTTATATAAGAACATAAAAATGAGGGAGAATGCAAGAGGCCATAAGGCCGACACTACGCAGTTCTTTGTCCATTATCATCTCTCATCGCCGTTGACAAAGTTGTGTAACCTTCTCTTAAAACAACCAATAGCTCCAGCGCTCACTAACTACTAGATGGTTGCCAAGTCTCTCCCGTTTGTTAACCACTTCAGTGAAGGCAGATTTATTCTGGTAGGATCAGTTATTTTTAGTAAGAAACAGCATGTGGATGTATGTACTCTCGCATGTGTACAATAAACCATCTCTAAATCGAATAAATTGTCGGTGGGGTGGGGTCAATCCCTGCCGAGTGATCCGAATATCCGAATCGTCTGAAAATGTGAACTTGGTGCACGCGACTGGCCACACACACACGCGCGCGCACACACACAGACACACACACACACACCACACACACACTGTAACGTAATATTAGATATTGCGTCATATATGTAATTATTATTTCATAGAATTGTGTGTTCTTTGTATTATGTATAAATATGTTCATACTTCTTGTCTATGTATGTGTTGTTACAATGTAAGTAGTAATGCACGTCCAATGTATGTAATCTTACCTACGTGCGAAAATCATGTGCGCAATCTTGATGTAAGTTGAACAAACTGTCAAGCGAAGTAATCCTAAGTAGGTAGTTCAGAGCGCACATATTTGACACTTACTCAATAAGTAGATTGTTCAAGCGAGCCGAGTCTTAAAACTATCCAAGTTGATGTGTGACAAATTGCTTTCCCCCTCCCCTGCGCTCGCCCGCACCCTTCACCGGAAGTATCCCACTTCCGGTCCAATGTCATATAAGCTGTGAAAATCACTTCCACATTGTCATTTCTCGCAATTGCTCTGTTGATAACACCTCTCGCAGGTTGGACTCAGGAGACGATTCGTGTGAAGTGATCCCCTTTTTACCCTCTTTTGCCTCTATTACTTGTCTTATATACATTTGCATTGTATTATACTTGTATTTGTGCTTAGTACTTCTTTTGATACATATGTTCCTGACCTCTTTGTACTTAGCACCCTATTGTATACGTGTCTTGTGCTTCGTATTTGAACGATACTTTCCATATTCTTGTATTCATGTAACGGTCCCATTGACCCGACTGCCCATTCTCTTTTGTGTTTATTATTGCCTCTAGATATGCTTTCATGTTATTCATAATTTCGTTTACTAGTGTTACCGCTAGTTTAATATTCCTTTCCTGGAATCTTCTTTGTTACTTTTACTTCTAGTCTTACGAATTATCTAGGCCCTGACCAGATAATTCAGTCCTACAGTGACTTCTAGAAGTGAGCTGGTTCTTAAGCACCTATCCGTTACAAGTAACGTCTCTTCACATAACCAGCCCGTCCGTAACAAAACACACACACATACACACACACACGCCCTCAAAGGAAACATCTGCTTTCACTCATATATGATATTATAAAAACATATCTAGTAATGTATAATTATCTGAAATAAAGTACAGCATTAAAATGAATGAAAAACGAGTTTTTACTAACCATTGGGTAGCAGTGGAACCAGTACAGCGAGCGAGTTCTTACTCATCATGTACATACGTGTAAGTGTAGTACCCTCGATAGTGTATGGGACAGAGATTTGGACTTTAACGCCAATCATAGGAGGGCGAGGTAAAGGGAAATTGATAGCAAGATACATCTAACAAGAAATATATTATCAATAAGAAAAGTATAATGATTGTCAAAAGAAAAGTAAAAAAATGGGTATATAACATTTCCCATTTCTTGG
The DNA here is from genome assembly GCF_046742065.1 of Oratosquilla oratoria. Classification (NCBI taxonomy): domain Eukaryota; kingdom Metazoa; phylum Arthropoda; class Malacostraca; order Stomatopoda; family Squillidae; genus Oratosquilla; species Oratosquilla oratoria. The sequence goes on along the minus strand of NC_134788.1, from coordinate 18,132,789 downwards.
AATTTTCTGCTATTCAAATGGACAACCAAAATTGATGTTCCTATTTACTTACCTGATAATAAACTATATTTGACAGTCTCATTGTACAACATAGTAGTCTTAAACATTATAATAATTATCATGAGATAGCATGTCCGTTCTTCATTACGTCAGGTCGGTATTTACTTCAGACAAATTTCAAAAGAAAATAATATCCTTCAATTCACTTCTGTTCCTAGATCATGGTATCATTCCATTACACTATATCCTTATATAACTATCGTCCAATCAGTTTTAAAATGCGAGAATCTGATCGGTAATGATAATAATAATAATAATAATAATAATAATAATAATAATAATGATAATAATGATAATAATAGTAATAATAGTAATAATAATAATAACAATAATAATAGTAGTAGTGACAATAATAATAATAGTAATAATAATAATAATAACAATAATAATAATAATAATAATAATGATAATAATAATAATGATAATGATAATAATAATAATAGTAATTATAATAATAATAATAATAATAATAATAATAATAATAATAAAAATAATAATAATAATAAAAATAATAATAATAAAAGTGTGAGATAAGCCAGTTGTTGCCTGTTGACGACAATGCGCTTGTAGCAGGATCAGAGGAGTGATTGAGAAAGTTTGTGACAGAGTTTGAGAGTGTGCGAAATAAGGAAGTTGATGATAAATTTGAGTAAACGTAAGGTGATGAGATGTGCAAAGTGGCAGCAGAGTGGAAGTGTGTATCAAGGAAGAGAGACTGGAGGAAGTGGATAGTTTTAGATTCTTGCAAGACCTTGATTGTGAGTATAACAGAATTGAGTGGCACTTGTTTATTGACTTTCAAAGTATATTTGATGGCAGTCCTACCAATGAATATTATTTCCCTCTATTCCTCTGTCTCATGCAGCTAATATGAAGCAAGCATACAAGAATATGAAGATTTGATTGCAAAAAACAAAACAAAAATAAAGTATGAGGAATTCAAATGGAATATCTGTGGCACTTTTACTTGGAGTGAGTGCAGATGGTCATAGTAAGTTTTGTTGCTTTCTTTGTAAGTGAGACACCCAGGGAAAAAAATCACTATCTAAAGAAAGTGTGGCCAAAGTGATAATTGGTTTCATGAGAGAAGAATGGCATTGGTACTCCAATTGTTAATCCCGAGAAAAATTATCTGCCTTTGTATATCAAGCTAACGTTGATGAAGAAGTTTGTCAAAAGTATGGATAAATCTGACGAAGGGTTCAAATACTTGAGAAATATATTTCCTACAGTAAGTGACGCCAAAAAAAAAAAAAAGTTACTTTTATAGGACTACAGACTAGGGAACTGTTGTAAGATCAAAAGTTCGATGAAGTGCTTGCCGATAATGAAAAGCTACATAGTTATCATTTACGAAAGTTTGCATACTAGACCTCACACACAAAAACCTGGGATACAAGATGATGAGGCTATAAACCCACTTCTCGGACTCTCACTTGGTGCAATCAGTCAATCAATTAGGACATTTGGAAACTCGCTACTAAGGAAAGTGGAGTCCTTCTTTGCTAGCTGATTACTGTTGAACATTTAGAAAAGACGTTCCAGAAGCCAAATATAGCCGGAAGGCTAATATCGCTACATTCAAAAGATCAATACATTAGTAACATTACCCTGATATATTAATTAAAGACATACATTTGTTACAACATTAAACTATAATATCACAAAAAAAGCACATGCGATAGACAAATTCTGAAGACGTATTTGAATTTCACATAATAAACACAATTAAATTCACCTATTTTAGTTTTTGGGATAAAAATATTTCTGTTGACAAGTGCAATTGGTTGTTTTAAAAGAAGATTAGATAATTTGATGGATAGGGATGAAAGGTGGTAATGGACATGGTACTGCCTAATGTAGGCCTTATGGTCTCTTGCAGTCTCCTCCATTCTTATGTTCTCATGTTTTTAACAGGACCAAATAAGACGTCAAGCCATACACGGAGGTAAATATCTTAAGCATCGCAACCCCTTCACCTCCTACCATGTCCTATGTTCCTGTTTCTTCATCATTCATAAAAATAATCACAAGCAAATAATCGACACGAGAACACTGAGTGCCAAAGTCTACTCCGGGTGGTAAGAAAGAAAAGGCCCTCGTTCGAGGAAGCAATGACTATAAGCTAGAAATATCTGTTTCTCGACTATACGGTACGACTAAAGGATGTGCAGCCCAAAGCCTGTAGGAAAAGTATATGTAGGAAATTTCTCACCCAACCAAAACCACAACTTTTAATGAAACCTGAATTCTTCCTTTTCTGATTCCCAAATATCAAATTTCCGCTGAGGTATCTATCCTTGGATTGGGAAGCGTTCGGCAGAGGAGATAGACAAGGAACTCACGGCTGGACCATATGGACCTAGGACAGACCATCACCCGCTTGCACGGGATCGGTTTCTGTGGAAGAAAAGGAGAAATCTGTAGGTAAACGAAATGACAGTCACGTATGAAAGGGGGCTATTGCCACCGAGCACTTTTGAGGGATGTTTATCAGGGCTTGCCTTGTGGCTCAGCAGGCATACGCGGACTTGCATCTATATTAACCAATCCAAAACAGGGAAAAGGTCGGAGACATAGTTATAGAGAAAGGCAGAAACGCGAAAAATATTAGTAAGTAAAGCGAAATGAGATGTAGTATGAAGGTCAAGTCAATTTTGGCAAGAGAAAGTTATCGTGTACGTGTCTGTGCATGTGAGAGTGAGTTTTAAGCAAGACGTTATAAAGAGGGCTCAAATAACCAAAATCAAGGCCCACACCGAGATATTTAAGATCATGTTCGGCTCAATCGAGGAGGCAGCTGCAAACCAGAATTGAGAGGAATACGTGGTAGTGCATTAATACTGCCGTTGCTAATCCTTCGACCCACAAAAAAACAAGTGCAAGACGATAACGACCAACTGCTCTGAATGCGCCGAAGCAAGCCACGATCACACGGCCTGCCAAGAGCCCCACGTGGATGCCTCGCATTCCAACACTGCATGCATGTCATAAAGGTGTTGCTATCATCACACAAAGGGATATTTTTCCTCCGACTGTTGCAGCAAATTTGTCGCCCGCAGCAGCATTCGGAAAGGAGTCTGATATATTGGAGGTAAGTCATTTTTCTCCAGCACAATATCAAATGACCTTATATGTATTTTTGTTGAGGAAACAAAAATAGTTTGCCATAGTGCTTTTACGGCGTTTTTTTTTTTTTTTTTTCCAAGATGGATGGCACCGCCAATTATTCAGGGGCTGGAGGAAAAACAGCCCAATGTGATAACCCTTTAATGCGGCAGCAGCAAGACAGTAGTCCCAGCTGATGGTTGCCTGCCTCGCAGAACGCCCCTTTTTTTCGCCTCGGTTACGTGGCACAACTCTGAACCTAGAAACAGTTCACCAACTCACACTCAATGGCAACTCACCTAAGCGCAACTGTAGATGTTCAATCTAAACAACATCCAATACCCGGGTTCTTTCACCCCAAAAAATGAAAACATCTAAACTCAACAACCTCCCAGATGTAAATCTAGATGAAAATCCAGATTCTTCTGCCATTCTCAACATCCATTTCTCCACCTCCTCCACCACCACCACCACCACTTCAAACTCCTCCCTTTCCCGTACCCCCGACCTCTTCCACCTTACCAGTCAACTAGGATCAGAACAGAATACACCATCCTCAGATACAACCCATATATATAATATATATACATATATATATATATATATATATGATGAAGGTGGAAAATGAAGTCACGGGTCTAGTTCCTCTGAAGAAGCATAGAGTGAAACCGGTCAGGAATAAACTCAAGAACTCGGAACTAGACCCGTGACTTCTTTTTCCACCTTCATCAACTTGTCGCAATGTACCAACACACATATATATATATATATATACATATATATATATATGAGGACATAGCGCAACACGAATGTAGCCTCCACCACACGGGACAAATCAAACAAGTCAGACACATTCTACGCTTCCACCCCACCAGACAACAAGAATTAGAACAGAATACACCGCTCTGGGATACAAGTCAGACATATACACGAGCACAATGCACAAAACGAATGTGGGACCCACCACATGAGATGATTCAGCCAAATGAGACATATTGTACTCAAATACTACACCACATAAGGAACCCTGATTTGGCAAAAACGAGTTGGCCCCGCATGAACCTTCCCCCCGCCGAGGCGCGGCGCCGACCCAGTGGTCTTATGGTGACCGGGAGGGAGGGAGGGAGGGAGGCAGGAAAACAAGACCCACCCCGTATAATTATCACAAATTCAAATGGCACAAAACACGACGACGACGACGCAGAAAAGGAAACGGTCCTATGTCAACATTAGATGATAACTCTGAACATATCCTCTAAGGAAAATCGTGATTTCGACCAAGTCTTTAAAGACATTGTAAGAAGAAACACAAGCAGACACACCTCACTCACCACCCTCCTCTCCCTTCGTCATTATCTTTGACTGCTCACGGCTGTTCTGACTAGGGCAAGGTACTCGGAAGGACAATTACCGCCAATGGACGGGCGCTCATGTGCGTAACCGGCAGGCACTTACTTCTCTCGGTCTGCAACAATAGCAGAGATTCAAAAGCCTCCTTAGTAACCATGCAGTAAGCGCTGAAACCACCAATTGTTTTAAGAAACGATTAGACAACTTTATGGATGGGGATGACAGGTGCTAATGGATACGGAGCTGCCTAGTGTAGGCCTTATGGTCTTTTGCAGTCTCCTTTATTTCTTATGTTCTTTCTTATGTTCAAATTTTTATGAAAAAAAAAATATATATATAGGTTGTATGAATTTTCATAGGGTTCTCTCCACCCCTTTACGAAACTAAATTCCAGTTTTCATGAGATGTCATAGAATTGCTTTGGCTTCTAAATAATGTCAAACCATACTATTCATGAGCATCCATATAACTGTTTTGGCTCCTGGAAAATGTCTAGAGTTATTGGCTTAAGCCCCCTATCAAGGAGTCATAGAATCATGCATGGAAGCTGAAATTTTGGGAATATATCAATTTTCACGGGGGCTGCACCCCCTTTTACTGCCCCTTACGAAAATGGAGGTCAAGATATATATACCTCATGCTCCTTATCCTTATGCCCAGAATCCTTATACCAGTTTTGATGAAAATCCATCGAATGGTTTTGGCTCTTGAAAAAAAAAATGTATTTGGGGCCAAGTCCCCCATTAGAGGTTCTTAAAATCCTTCAAAAAAGTTGAAGTTTTTGGAATCTTGCTTGATTGGTGTCTAATACATTTGGATCAAACTTCATTGCAATCGGAATATGTAAATGTTCATGGCTTTCCAGCCCCATCAAACAATGGCGGACTTTAGGCGTGTGGTAGGTCAGTGTCGCATGTATGTGCTAGATAGCACCTAATCAGTATGATCGAGTTGATTGCACTGATTTCAGACTTCATTCACAACCACAGCCTTTATTCCAACATACAATCAAAACTTTGCATGCATGCATGCAATCCTCACCAAGCACACACACACCCTTACCCAGCAGGATTAGTTAGTTCACCGTGGTGAGGTGCAGAGGCCATATCGTCCCTCAGGGGATAGGCTACCCCTGCAGTGGATCACTAAGGCTAAGCTACACACACACACATGTATATTTAATCTACCCACCGTGGCCTTTCCACTTTTTATCCACTAACCAAGGTGCTGATCATAGAAATTGATTACATGTAAATGCCTGTACATCTATAATTTATTGTCTCTAGTTCAACACTACTTACATCATAATTGTTTGTATGGCACTGGCATCTGCACGACTAACTCTTCTGCTGAAGGTGCCGTTTATACGTTTGTTCTGGTTGGTGCTATTTAGCCAACAGTCACCCTCAAGAAACATAAGGGTTAAATAGTCTCTCAACCTTTTTACTACTACTAACAACTGGTACGCTTTTTCTGGCTGCCACAAAGCAATTTTATTCAACCGAGGGAAAACCCAAGCAGCGAAAGGGTCCATGCCAATGATTCAATTCATCATTTGGCATCCGTACGGGAAAAGCCTGGACTTTCAATTCCTAGACAAAACTATTCTACGTAAACGGAGACTGGGACTACACAATAGAAATAGCTGCTGTCCTTAAACATATCAGAGCCTGAACGACTTCCTTTTCCATTCAAAATGGTGGCCTCAGATTCTACGGTTCCTGGAGAACCATCTTATCGAGCCAAAGGCAAAGATACCAGTCTGATGTTTATGTTCAGTCTGAAATTATCCTTATGTTGCTTTGGCTACAGTTCCTTAAGTATTTCACATTTAATCGAGGCAAGTTGCACACCGCTTCGTGCATAAGCATTACATTTCAAAGCCATGCACACGTTTTCAGGAATCTTCTAACACATGATACCTTACACACACCATATATCAAACATGAACAATAGGCTCAAACACCATTTGGGTAGTGGTACACACATCTTAAACAGCCATGGCTTTGAATTTACGATGACAATAGCGTTCATTAACGTAACATTTAGTTTCATTTTGACTGTTCATAAAAGCAACGACATTAAAGCTATGGCAATGGATAATCTCCCAAAAGAAGCTCTGAAGTGAACTACGCATCTCAAATTAATTTCCTTTTAAGATCGTGTTGCAACTTGGGTTCGTTTATCTTCAAAAGAACATGACAGTCACTAACAAGGGAGTAAAGCTGACAAACAGTCCTCTCCACTTTCTATCTATAAGTCGGAGTAGGACTGTTGGACTCAAATCAGGCTACTATTAAAACTATTCACTGCTCAAAAATCCAGTCTCTTTGTGAGCAAAATCCTTTCACTTTTAAAATAATCCCAACAAGTACATTTCAAACCTTTCAGAAAAAAATATTGTACAGCCTTGGCAGCGGTGGCGCCAGGAATTTTTAGTTGGGGAGGCTAAGGGGGGGCTGAGCAAATTTTTTGGGAGGCTAATAGTAATATGATAATACACATATATCATCCTCATTTCAGAAGGGGAGGGGGTTAATGGTTGGGCTAGCACTGATGGCTGACAAATCTTTAGCCCTGGCAATTAAAAATTTTCCACTTGATAAAATTATTTCAATGAGTGTTTTAAATTTTCAATTTGCTCATTTCAGTTGGTGGGGCTGGCCACTTTTTTGCCCCCCCCCCCTCTGGCGCCGCCACTAAGCCTTGGTTTCCTTTGTTTGCGTACTAATGTGGTGGGAGATACGAGCCATACCCATTGGGAATCAAGTGTGATGAAAGCACTTGAATGTAAGCAGCAGGGATAAGCATTTTCCAAGACTCGGAACTTTTCAGGTCTACCATGTTGCCTTTCACCAATGCACTATAATGCATTGACTATAGGTTATTTGAGTCCAATAGGACCGATGTATACACCACAACTTTTAAGAATACTTCAGACTTAAGTCACCTATGTGCCATTTCTTAATCCAAGACCAGCAATGCAATGTTAAGAGAAGCTCGAGTTTTAAACCAAAACCTCGAGCCAAGTTTGCCTCTACAAACCCACACGGACCCAAGAGGCGGAAAGAGTTTAACACTAGCAATAAAAAACAGGTCTTGATAATACCTGGGGGACCATGTTCTTGAACGATTCCATGATTCTCAAGCTCTTGGCCTCTTGATAATACGAGAAGACCCCAGTGATAATTACAACAGCCGTGAACACAACACCAAGGTACGTACAACTGAAAGCAAACTTGTTCCGTCAGTGGCTGAGGGAGAAAGGGAGCCATACTCCTCCGCTACCCAAGGGCAATCTTAGCAATAATACTGATCTCCGGCAGGCGGCGACTCTACTGCTATGGTGCAAGTCCTCCTGTGGTCTTTGCTACCCATTGCCAAGCTGGGGAAGCTAAGTCTTACAGATAGCACCACAGCAAAGAAAGGAGGCACAAGGAAGAGTGTGGCCAAAGGGAGGGTTGCTTGCTCCAGACCACTAAAGAGGTTGCATATCATCTAGGCATCTTGGATTATTGCAGCAGGCATCATCCGCATCTGTCAGAAATGCTTTGAGGGTAGAGAGCACGGAAAAAGTAAAAAAAATAAATAAAAGAAACAAGAGAGGGGGTGGGATCAAGCGCAGGGTATATCTTAACATTAGAGCAAGGCATGTTAGGTGTGTATTATGTACAGACTACTAAAATACGAAAACAGACAAACACTACCTGGTGCAAGTGGGGTTTTTTACGTGTTCGAATAACCACGGTGTTTTGGAGACCAGATCATGAGAAGCATTTGTAAATCTAATTCTTGACCTAATTGTGTTGCTGTGAAATAAAAAGAAGACTAGCACAAATTCTTACAAATGTTCTCGTCCAACACCTGGTCTGTCTGGTCCCGTGTTCAGATGTGTCCTTACCTCAACTTTGGTCGTACTTACTAACAACTTCCTATCCCTTGGTCTAACATGTACGTACTAAGAAGCCTCTTTACTCCAGCGTCTTACCATGACAGGATCTAACACATTCCTCTAACTTTCACTACAGTTCTGCCTTCTAGCCCATTACGGTTACCTGTGGCACCATGTTCTTAAACGATTCCATGATAGCCGAGGACTTTGCCTCCTGATAGTATGAGAAGACGCCGGTAATAATCACCACAGACGTCAACACAATTCCTAGGTACAGCTGAAAAACATGCCAGGTTGACGTACATGACCACCCACACAGGAAGAAACAAATAAACGAAAATTAAATTTCTAACAATTCTAGTCCTTCTAGTCTACAAATACTGAGCACAAAGGATGTCATGGGAACATTTCCCGCAACGAGATATATAGAAAAAAAAACAAATAAAAATAAATGTCTAGACAAAAACATGTACGCATATATTATGTACATATTTATCTGTACTTTATACGTCCATATATGACTACATATCTATCTACATCTATATATCTACTTATATACAGTACATGTATATATATTCTATAAATATACATATCTATGTTCACAGAGCGATCTAAAGTGTATACAGCCACGAGATCAGGAGCAAAGGCTGCTTGACGAGATCTTCGTTACGGCAGACTACAATCTACTTCCCCCACTTACAAAAATGCCCCGTACAGAAGCAAGCGATGCCTACTCCCTCAGGAAGTTAGCGATGTCGAGCCAAATTATCTTATGTACAACACGCACACATACGTACATTCACACATCTATCCGCACGTGTTTGGTTAACTGCAAAATGTACTGGCTGGGGCTACCACGTCGTTTTTGAAACGTTTAACCTCTGATACGATAATGTCCATTTAGACATCATGAGGCCTGCGTGGGTATACACCGGCATGGGCGTTTTGATTATAGTTACTTTAAAGTTATAGCCGAGTGACACCTGAATTCTATGAACTGGCTTGATCACGTTTTGCGTTTATTGTTACTCAAGAGTGAAAGAACTAGTAATACAACAGGGACTTTATATCTTATAACACAAGTGGTGTGATGCATAGTATATTAGGTATCCGATGCTCCACGCGAATATTTGACTCCTATTGATGAGGTTAAGCATTTCAACATAAAAAAGGGATTTGATTTATCACTGGAAGACATTGATATTCCCAAGGTTTTCCCGTGTACACATGCTGTGTGTGTGTGATTCACCCTGGTCTTTGGATCACGTGTTGGACTCGTGATCGACAGCTATTTCCCTCTTGGAAGAGAGGTCTGAGCTCATGACTGATCTATGGGTAATGCTGTGACCTTACACGCGCACACACACACCCAACTCCCTGCCCACGTAGTTTGAGTAACAACTCACAGCGCAGCGATACTGAAATAATTTTTGGCCCTGGGCGGGATTCGAATCCGGACCTCCGTAGTGGCAGCCGGGAACTCTAACCACTGCGCTACGAGATGTGTGTGCGTGTGTGTGTGTATGTGTGTGCGTGCGTGTTTGTGTATGTACGCGCAATTAATTGACATTTGCTCCACCTTGTTCACATACACAAAATTACAACCAATATTACAAGTGTATGCAACTAATACGCATAATCCTTAAATACCACTGAACCACACAAACACCCAATTTATAAACAAACTACTCGTATTGAACAAGCTTTTATTTCACGAAGGGGGCAGGAATTGAGAATCAAGCAACATGGGCAGTTAAATCAATTGTTAGCCAAGAAGTTGTGAAGTTAGTTAAGAAAGAATGGAGAACAAGTTAGGGAGGAGGAAATGCACATTATCTGCTTTCTCTGCACGTCATCCAATCCTGAAAGATTTAAGTCGTCAAGTTGAAAATTCGAATTTGATTAACATCAATTCAAACGTCAAAGACGTTAATATTAACATTGGGATTTTTTTTTTTTTTTTTTTTTATCTGCGGGTGGAAACTTTAAACTATCGATATTTTGTTCATATTTGGACAGTGATCATTTTTTATTATTTATATCTATCAACCCAATTTCAAGAGGTAAGAAAAATTTAAGCTAATATTTAAAGATTAAAAAAAAATGGTATTCAGAAGAATCTCAGGAATTTCATTCAAAATATTCATCAAGACAAACAGAAATGGCTTCTGCTGTGAAGACCTACATTGTCATTTGAAGGTTCTTCCTCGGATGTAGACTCGATGGAGTAAGCCACGAAGCAGAGGATGGCACCAATCCAGAGGAGGAGAGCAAAGCCTCCGAACAAGTTCTTTGCAAACTTCACCCATTCAGGTGTTTTCTTTGGCGGGGTCAAAAGCATTAGGTCCATCCCGCTCTATACGGCGTTGAGCTTCTGCAGCGGTCAAACCCTGTGAGGGACAATCTGGGTTACTTGGGTGGATGCACCAAGAGTAGGATTTTTGTGGAGCGTGAGTGGATGAAGTTTACAGTGTGAGTGGGTAGGGATAAGTAAAGGATTAAGGTCGGGGGGTGGGGGGGGGTGGAGCGTGGGAAGCAGATCGTATGCACCCCACACACAATGTACATTTCATACCATAATTACGGTCCATTAAAAATTTATAGGGATTAGGTTTAGTTTTACTTATTGTATCTATATATTTCATCTATTTTTCCCCGAGGGAAAAAAAAAGGTTTCTCCATCAAAAGCATATTTCAACATGCACTACTAAAATATTCTTTAGATATATTTAGATATGAACAGAAATAATTCTGAACTCTTGAAATTATTTGAAAAACAAAAAATCATATTCTTCCGTTCAGCATTAATTGGTAAATTTTGTTTAATTTCAAACAAACTCCTGAGCATTTGCTATTTACGTTAAGAATATTTTCTTACCGTATCTGGGTTGGCTTGAAGACGCTCTTGGTAGAGTTCCTCAAATGGAACTTTGTGCTCATCAAGTTCCAATTCTTGTTTGAGATCGTCTAAATCATGCTCTCCTCCCTTGTTCTTCTTCTTCTTAGATACCTTCTTCTTTGACTGGAAACGAGGCAGAAAAGAATTAGAACCGAATTCAAGTCTACACAAAACATTAACTCATGTAAAAAAAAAAAAAAAAAATACAACAAAATTATCTACTGTATCAGGTTCTGGATATTTCTAATTCATTCTATGATATTGGATTACTTTTATTTCCTATCCAGCCATAAAAATGACAACTTTGCTACAAGGCTACTCCAATGTATATCATTACAAACAACACTATAAAGAACGAGTGTCCACGTCTTCGTTATGATAGAATTCGAGAAAGGTTATAAATTCAATTAAAAGGCAACAGTAGAATACTTGGCAATTGATAAGACAAGACCCGTAGCCCAATTTCCATGCAGTCATGAACAAAAAGAAATAGTCGTGGAACATGCGTCAGAGATAGCCCTTTCGAACGTTCGGCAGACGACAGCCTGCTAGTTTTGCCTGCTGTGCTGACCCGAGCTTTTCGTCTACTTACAGATTTCAAGTCAAGATATTTTGTCATTCATAGAGTAATGTATCTTTGCTAACAAGCACTTTATACATAAACATAAGAGTTTTAGAATAAATATTCATATCATACATTCTTTATTATATTACTATAAGTAATATTCAAGCCAATAATATTATACAAGCTCATCATCTTATATATATAAGCATTGATAAATATTGGTTGGAAGTTTACATATTCATTAATGGCTGTTATTTGAAATCCCTTGATTAGTGTGAAGGCGGGGGGCATGAACTCACAATAACTGCATCTTTTATCATTTCAACATAAAAGTTTCGACAGTAGTCAATATAAAATATATTAAACAAGTCTGTTCTAACACATTCACCATTCTGATGATGATGATGATGATGCTGTGTCTGCTGCTGCTGCTGCTGCTGTGTCTGCTGTTGCTGTGTCTGCTGCTGCTACTGTGTCTGCTGCTGCTGCTGCTGAGCGATCTACTAACTTAGCTTAGCGCCGTTGTTTAATGAACATATCATTAACTTGCATACTTTTGAAACAAACCATAAAGAATTATATATCCTTTTAAAGCTTAAAAATGTACTTCACATATAAACTACTATAGTATTTATCATAATCAACACGGGTAAGCACATCAAAAGTATAAAAAAAAAACGAGTTCGAATCCTGAAAAAAAAGGAAATTCTAGTGAATCAGAGTGACCATTACACTTACAGTTACCATATGAAGAATTGATTATGTGGAGATCTTCTGGAAGCTATACATGATGATATACGGCAGCCAGCTTCTTAGGATCATCATGGAGAGACCATCATGGATGGATGGATGGATGGTTGGAGGGAGGGAGGGTAACTTGGAAAGCATGATGATTCAGAGCAGCAGCAGAATCCTTTCATCTTCACCATCACTCACTTCTTCATGGTCACGGTTAATCTCATGGTCTTCACTCGTACCTCAATATTATATATAATTATCATAGCTGAAGAAGAAACATCGATATAACTATCTCTGAGCCTGCCTCCTATCATTTTTCGCTCTACTTTTAGGCACAACAAGTACCGTCACTAGTTCTTTCTGCAATATTATAAGGCATGAAACATTTATTTATCAATAGAAACACATATTTTATCGTATTTCTACTTATAAACACTGAAAATATGGTAAAGTCACGCTCCCACTACGAGATAGCACACTAAACTACTGAGATCTCCAAACAACCACTGTAAAACAGCCACTGATTGGTTATTGTTTCACGAGGGCGGCGGGCGGGAATGATCAGCCAATGGAAGCTCTTGATGCATCACCTTTGGGCTTGTGCTATCGGACGAAACGCACTCGAAAACACCGGCAACTTTGAAATCTTCAAAAATGTTTGTTCCATTAATATCAAGATGAATGACTGCTTTATTGTGCACCGTAGTAATGTCACAAAAATTATTGTTAGAAAATAATCTGTAAGAGATTGACCATGGATTTGATCACGTGTTCGACTAGTGATCGACAGCCATTTCCTTCTCGAAAGTGACCTCAGAGCTCATATATGACCAATCTATGGGTAATGCTGTGACCTTACACGAATACACACGTACCAACTCCCCACCACGAGAGTTTGAGTAACTCCCCGCAGCGCAGCGATACTGTAATGGTTTCAGCCCTGGGCAGAATTCGAACCCGGACAGACGTAGTGGCAACCGGTAACTCTACCACTGAACCACGAGTCTTCTCTTTGTGTGTGTGTGTGTGTTGTATCGACGTCGTTTTAGCTCTTCCTGAACGAGTACATAAATGGATATCCTACAAATTATATGTAAGAATCTAGGTGACTGAGGAATGGTTTAGTCAAGTACCTGACAAAAATTTCACAGAAAATCGAAAGCAATCTATCAGTCATCAGATTAGATCAAATGCGCCAATCGGCGTCGCTTGTCGGTGAATCCGCAAAAGAAATATGCACCAATAAACAAATAAATAAAATAAATAAATGAAAAGCATAAATAAATACGTCAACAAATAAATAACATAGAGGTCACATCGTAGACACCAATACTTGTGGCAAAGTCCCCCTCCCCATCCTCCCTACCGCTCCCTCCCTCCCGCGACCGTTGGCTCTTCAGTGGTTAAACAACTGCTTCGATCTTTCGAAATGTACATTTGAACTGAGAACAGTGACGTCACACACATATCATCCATCACTACATGACAACTTAAATGACAACCGATAAATAAATGCATAAATAGATAATTAAATAACATCGGGCAACTAAAAAGTTACACAGCCGATAAAGAAATAATAAATCGGGCAAACTTAAATGTTGGTCGACTGCAACAAGTCTGACATCACAGATCAGACAAAAGGTTACAACTGCCGATCACGAGTCCAGCACGTGATCCAAGACCTGATATACTAATGAAATAACTCTTTTAGTGATGGGTTGGTAATACGTACCTTTCACTTTTATTATTCTAAAAATCGAATAACCCTTAAAATTATTGTCTTCATAGTGTCGGCATTTTTTTTTTGTAAGAAAATAATTTCCTAGAGAGGATAACGTTGTTACATACATACAGAAATCCTCTACGTGAAAAATTAAACACATTAGATATATAAATAATTAAGAATAAAGTAAATAGCTTCATAATAACAATACAATAGAATAAGAAAAAAAACAATCAAACGACAGGGCAGTGGCAACAACGAGTCGACTGCAAAACGACGCGACGCCATGATGCCAATGTAGGGCATCGCTTGAATATTCCTCCGCAAGCAAAGTCCAAGAACAATGCAGTGTTCTGGGTCCGCAGAGATAAGGTGGAGGGGAGTGGAGTATGTTAGGGATGGAATGGGTGGGAGTGGATTTTATGCCTTTGTTTTTGGGCTTCCTAAAAAAAAATCTAAATAGGATAATTGGAAATCAAGGATATAGACTATTTGAATCATACAAATTCGAGGCGAGATAGAATAAAGGGGTGAGTAGCAGACGGACGGGAACCCGCGAGCGTTGCTCCTCTCCCGTTGTACACTACAATTAGGTAAACTCACACGGCTTGATGGCGCAATGGTACCGTTCGTAACCGCTAATTCAGCGATCCCAGTTCGATTCTCGCCCAGGGCTGAAATCATTTCAGCATAGCTGTACTGCGAGCCGGTATTCAAACTCTCATGAGCAAAGAGATATATGTGTGCGTTTATGTTCACAGCCTTACCCATAGATCGGTCCATATACGAGTTTTGAGCTCTCTTCCGAGAGGGCAACAGTTGTCAATCACGAGTCCAACACGTGATCCTTTTGGATTACGAGTAAATATTCGTCTAGATATGCGTGTTACACGTTTTCGATTTTGCGCGCCGTAAAAGACTAGAAATGTATTCAAACCTACGCTATTTTTCAAATTGTACGCACGTGACGTTGCTGCAGTTTCGCCTCCCACGGACATGGTTTGTCGTCAAACTCTACGGGGAATCAACTCCACTATCTATTTGCGAGATAAAGTCATGCAACGGCCAAAGGAACGCGTAGATTAATGCCTCAACATATATATCTATGGGAGACCTATTCAGTCGCCTACTTAAACCTTTCTTATATATACAGTAGCTATATACATATATATACATATATATATATATATATATATATATATATATATATATATATATATATATATATATATATATATATATATATATATATACATATTATACTTATATAACTATCCCACTTGTGTACATAGTACCGAATGCGCTATCGTGGCGGGGGTGAGTCGAGTATAAATATAAGAAATTGTTCTCAATTTGTTTCCCTCTTGATAGCGCAGTGGGTTAAGTCACTGTACATTTGTCTCCGAATATGCTTTCATGGAGCTCCTTCTTAGTCTCGATCGTATTTGCAGGGAATTAAAATGGAAAAAGTTAATGTCGTTAAGATGAATATATACATACATACATATATATATATATATATATATATATATATAATATATATAATATATATGTATATAATATATATGTGTGTGTGTGTGTGTGTGTGTTTCACTTTGGTTTTTCGATCACGTGTTGGACTTGTGATCGACAGCTATTTTCCTCCCGGAAGAGAGCTCAGAGCTCGTATGACCGATCTATGGGTAATGATTTGACCTTACACGCACACACACACACCAAACTCCCCGCCCACGAATTGGAGTAACGACTCGAAGCGCAGCGATACTGAAATTATTTTCAGCCCTGGGCAGGATTCGAACCCGGACCGCCGTAGTGACAGTTTGGGACTCTACCAACTGCGCCACCGAGTCATGTGTGTGTGTGTGTGTGTGTGTGTGTGTGTGTGTGTGTGTGTGCGCGCGCGCGCACGCAGTTTTGAATTGCACTGAAAATTTCATCATAATAATCCCCTCCAGCGGACGGAAAATTCCCTTATTATAACGACATGACTTCTCAATTACAGCCAAAGGAATTATACATTTTATTTTTTTCCCCTGTTAATTAAAATCACTTGACACAAAATGTACAAAAACATGAATATCGAATATGAATATCTTGAAAGCACGGAGATTTTTGGTTCAGCCCAGGGCTGCTGCTGCCGTTTCGTACAATTTTGTACCAAAACGTACAGAAATGGTGGCATGTGGCAACTGCGCCAGAATCATTTTTCTGCATATTAACGGGACGATGTTCTAAACATTTGAAAACTCAAGCTGTTGTTGAAAAATCAAATAACTAGTTATCAAATAATAAATGGTACATGAAAATATATGACTTTTATTGGTAATTATGTTCCTTATAAAATATTGTACCCCCAAAAGAGACGATTTTACGGTGTAGGAAAAAAAAATCATACGCTAAAGTTTCAGCTTTCTTTTTCCCATAATAATAATATCAAAAAGAGTTTTTATATTTTACTGAATATTTTAGGGCATGAGGGTAACGCTGGAACTTCAGACCTGCAAACTCTACATTTCCCGCCCAAACTGTCCTCCGAGAAATATTAACTGATTAATACTGGCCACCTGCCCGCCTGCCCATCTCCCGGAACACGCGACTGACTGCACGCTAGCTAGCTATCATTATATTGCATCGCTGCCTATATGATCACTTTTTATTGGGTTATTTCTTTATAATAACAATAATAATGACAGAAAATAATCAAATATGGGTACTCACCAAGTAGACGTCTTTGACTTTACTCTTCCCAGTCTCCACAAAAAGCATTCATCCGTAAACAAAACCGGACAATATGATATTATCATCATATTCATCGAAAGGGTCGGCGGCCATGAGGCCCCAACCAACCAGCCTCTACTGTGGCTATACATAGGTTCACATTCTAATATTTCTGTATCAATGTCTTCTGTACCCGGCGTGACAAAGTTGTTTCATAAAGACGAATTCAACATGACTCAAAACAGGAAAAAAATAAATAAATAAATAAATAAATAACGCGCGACGGTCTTACACGCACGCCAGTTACAACAAAACTGAGACAAACTCGTTTAGTCCCCATAGACGCTGATTGGCTGACGTATAAAGTGGGCGGAGTCATGCAAGTCGAAATCCGTGATGAACGATACATTGAGACTGAACGTAATACATCGCTCAGACGCTCTCCGACACATCATGAAAGTAGCCGACCCGAACGTGACGCAATATTCTGTAACGTCATCGCATATTTTTTATAACTCTGTGAAATATGCCCACGGTATTTTTGTCACCTTTTGAAGAATAACAAAATAATAATAATAATAATAATCATTATTAGCTCTACTAGAAATGAAGTAGATAT
>NC_134788.1:18102617-18105117 GCF_046742065.1 Oratosquilla oratoria | reverse complement strand
TTAGGCAAAAGACCTAGACGGGAGACCTAGGCACAAATTCTAGGTAGAAAACCTAGACAAAAGTCCTAAGCAAAGGTCCTAGAAAGTACCCTTAGGCAGAAGGCCTAGGAGAGAGACATAGGTAGAAAACCTAGAAAAAGTCCTAGGCAAAGGTCCTTGAAAGTATCCCTAGGCAAAACACCTAGACGGGAGACCTAGGCACAAATTCTAGGTATCTTTCTTTATCGGTGTAAATGTTTTTATAACACACTCCACTTGAAGATTGGAAAACTGCGAGCAACAGGCAGGTCGGTGGGACCTCGATGATGGGCATTCTGGCGCCGCCGCGTCGTGCTCCGCATTGCCGTCGCACGGGGGATGGGGGGGAAGAGCAAAAGGCCACATGCTTCCCACGGCCAATACAATTCACCCTTTTTCACGCCGCAACTATGAAAGTAGAGTTTAAGTTATAAAGAATGTACACAATGCATGTGTACATGCATATATACATGCATACATACATACATGAATGTATATATATATATATACATATAATATAATATAAGTCGGACAGAGGAATCTACAAAATGGCGGCAGTCAAGGTGGGGAAAGTCAACTCCAAGAATAATTTCACTTCATACATATACAAACTCACTTGTTTGCACATCTACATTGCAACTGCAGAACGTCTTGGTTAAATTTACTCTGATTTGTTGTGTTTGTTTTTATGTTGTGTACAGTGTGTTCAATTTGGTTAATATAACTTCCATATATGTATAAAGAATTTAGTTTTCCCCCTCTCATTTCAGAAGAAATTCACTCTCTGAAAAATAGGAACCATACGAAGGAAATGTGTTATTAATTCCTTTGCTGTCGTTTTTAAGAGAATATGCTTGAGAGAGAACCTCCTACCACCCAAGTATCTAAAACTATCCACTTCCTCCAGTCTTTCATCCTTAATGCTCACTTCCAGCCTGCTGTCACTCTCTCCCCTTGTACATCTCATCACCTTACTTTTGCCCACATTTATCTTCAGCTTCCTTCTTTCACACACCTTCTCAAACTCTGTCACTAACTTCCTCAATCCCTCCTCTGATCCTCCTACAAGCGCAGTGTCGTCAGCAAACAAGAACTGGCTCACCTCCCACTTTTCTCCATTTTCTTTAATCATCTCCAACCCCTGACCCACTACCCTTTGCATTCACCTCTCGCACCACCCCATCCATGTAACACATCCCTGACAAAGTCCCACCTTTACCTCAAACTATTCACTCTCTCCATTTCTAATCCTAACACAAGCTCCTCTACTGTCGTAAAAACTCTTGACTGCTCCTAACAGCTTTCCTCCTATCCCATATATCTGCAATACCTCCCACAGTACCTTCCTGTCTACCCTGTCGTAAGCCTTTTCCAGATCCATAAAAAAAAGAAAAAAAAAAAATCCTTACCTTTTCCTATAGCTTTCTCACATATCTGTCTTACCACAAAAATTTGATCTACACAACCCCTACCTGTCCTAAACCCACACTGTTCCTCACCAATTACTCTCTCTGTTCCTCTCCTAATCCTCTCAATCAAGACCCTCCCATAAGCCTTCCCAATTACACTCAACAAGCTAATCCCTCTGAAACTACTACACTCACACTTGTTCCTCTTGTAAAGCGGAACTATACATGCACTCCTCCAGTCCTCCGGCACTCTACCCTCTCTTAACCCATTCAACTCATGTCAGCCGCTTGTGGTGTAGATACGAAAAACATGATATAGTAAGCCTCGCGCCGGCCCGTACATCCGATTATCATCTGATGCGGCTCGACCGCGCGAGGACTGACGTCATATTTTTCTGGTGTTTGATCAAACATTTTGGTGTTTTAAGATTTTTTTTTATTTGACCAAATGACAAGAAGAATCATGTCATCGGAGTTTAAAGGGTTTAAACAAACATTAAATAACCTTACCAGCCAGTCCACCATAACGGTACCTCCTTTTTTCGGACATTCTGCATGGCATCCATCCAACCCAGGTGCCTTACCTGCTCTCATCATCTCAACAGCTGCTTTCACTTCTTCCTTCCCTATTTCTCCTCCATTTTCCTCACTCCTCACTCATTTTCTTAGCGCTTCCCACTACAGTTACGTTTTCTTCCCTATTCTCCTTCCTCCCCCCCCCCGAGGCCCAGTACTTTGATGTAGTAGGGGGGCTTCCGTGTAGCAAGGACGGGCTGAGCTGTGCCAGCCAGGTGCAACCATACTGGAGAGGTCAGCCCTAAGCTACCAGACGAAAACTGAGCCAAAAGTCTTTTTGTTGACGACCCTGGCTTGATCGATCTGAACACTGTTCATGTGGGGGTCCGCGCCCCCTCTCTCTATCCCTCAGCTGAAGAATGGGTGGTACTCGGGGACAAGAACTCAAATTGAGAAGAAATGATAAGTGGAGTCCCACAAGGCTCTGTATTGGCTCTGATAATGTTTAAAATATTTATAAACGACATGGATGAAGGTGTGGAATGTTATATGAACTT
>NC_134788.1:18085117-18092617 GCF_046742065.1 Oratosquilla oratoria | reverse complement strand
TTTAGTATCCTCCTCGTCTTCCTTCAAAGGGATCTATCTGGCTTGGTTCCAAACTGGCGCCCTCGTAAGCCCTCAGGGGCGTATTAACCCATTAAACTCCGATGACAAGATGTCTTGTCATTTGGTCAAATAAAACAAAAAATCATAAAACACCAAAATGTTTGATCAAACACCAGAAAAATATGACGTCAGTCCTCCTCGCTTCGCTCGCGAGCGAAGCGAGGAGGACTGACGTCATATTTTTCTGGTGTTTGATCAAACATTTTGGTGTTTTATGATTTTTTGTTTTATTTGACCAAATGACAAGACATCTTGTCATTGGAGTTTAATGGGTTAATGGTTAAGGATTTACAATAACTTGAGATCCGCTCCGTGAGATTAATCATTAATGATATGCTGTCAAGTGAAACACAGCGCCTCATGTGGTTTGCATTTAGAGATGGTCTGATTACTAATTATTATTTCATCCTCCCCGAGGGGATATGAACTTAGTTGACAAAACGTCACGTTTGAGGTCTGGCATGATATCATTTGACCTACCACGACCTCATCTGAGCTAACCTAACCTGAGAAGGGTTAATGTTGAAATAATAACGTGTCTGTTAATTTTGAAAAAAAAAGAATAATTTATTTTTTTATTTACTTAGTTCAATTGATATTATCCCCAAGAAGAGAAACGCTGTTTATTGCTGAAAAATTGACTAATGGGAGAATATATATGAAGAATGTGATGATGCATAGATTTGAGGAGGAAATGAGTGATAGCTAGGGCAAGTGGCGGTCACCGATTATCGCTGAAACTCCCTCCCGGGACAATCAATTGCGACAAAGTATGAAAGTGACGTTTCAAGAACTTGGCTTGCAAGCAGACTCCAGGATCCTTCAAGGCCCGACGCTGAGACCAAGCACAGTGATAAAAAAAAAAAAAAAAAAAAAAAAAAAAAAAAAAAAAAAATTTAGGTTGAGGCGATGAAAGAACCGAAGAGTTGACGGAGTGGAAGAAAGATAGGAGACAGGAGAGGAAGGGAAGCGAGGGGAGAGAGAAAGGGAAGAGAGGAGAGAGAAAGGGAGGAGGAGGAGAGGAGAAAAAGCGAAAAGAGGGGAAGGTATAAAGAAAGAAAGAAAGGAGGGCGCAGCGAGATACGATGACGAAAGACAAGAGGGGAAAGATTAAAAGCAAGAAAGAAAGAAAGAAGGGGGAGGATTTAAGAGGGCAAGGGGGAAAGGTGGTTCCCTGTCGGGTCCTTAGGATATAAGGGGAAGGTTCGACAGGACAGAACGGGGGATATTAGTAGGGGGCCCAACGAGAGAGAGAGAAAGAGAGAGAGAGAGAGAGAGATACGCAAATAAAGAAAAAGGAGAATAAGAAAGAAAAGGAGAAGAGAACACTGTCGACCGATTAGAAGTAAGAGAGGAGGAAGGGGAGATGGGAAGGAATAAAGAAAGGAGAGGAAATAGGAAGAAATGAAACAAAGAAATGAAGAAAAGGAAAGGGAGAGAGGGAACGAGAAAAGAAGAGAGAAAATTAAGTGCACGCACAGGATTTTCTCAGAGTACACATGAAGTCATGATGAGGACGACATACGTACATACATACATACATACATTATATATATATATATATATATATATCTGTGTGTGTGTGTGTGTGTGTGTGTGTGTGTGTGTGTGTGTGTGTGTGTGTGTGTGTGTGTGTGTGTGTGTGTGTGTGTGTGTGTGTGTGTGTGTGTGTGTGTGTGTGTGTGTGTGTGTATGTGTATGTTCACCAGTGTCTTGGATCACGTGTTGGACTCGTGATCGACAGTTATTAACCTCCCCAATAAGAGCTCAGAGCTCGTATGACCGATCTATGGGTAATACTATGGGTAATAAACGCGCACACACACACACCCAACTCCCCGCTCACGAGAATTGGAGTAACAACCCACAGCGCAGCGATACTGAAATTATTTCAGACCTGGGTGGGATTCGAACCAGGACCACCGTAATGGCAGGCGAGAACTCTAACCACAGCGCCACGAGGTGTGTGTGTGTGTGTGTGTGTGTGTGTGTGTGTGTGTGTGTGTGTGTGTGTGTGTGTGTGTGTGTGTGTGTGTGTGTGTGTGTGTGTGTGTGTGTGTGTGTGTGTGTGTGTGTGTGTGTGTGTGTGTGTGTGTGTGTGTGTGTGTGTGTGTATGTGTGTAATGTATGAACAGGAGTTTTCTCTTATTCATTCCTCATTGAAAATTATAGCTCGTTGCGCGATCATTATTTCCTTAAGAGCATTTTCTATACATCACACCACCGAAAGGAGGTGCATGACTTCGCTGTAGGTAGTCATTAATTATTGGTAGATCGCGATTTCGAGAACAAGAACATCCTTCAGCTGCTTGGGATATGTTTTTCTCTATGGTTAAGGTAAGGATGATATTTCGTTTTATACGTCTTCTGTGTTCCTACTTACTCTTCACAACGAGAGGTTCAGAGGTTCCCTGATAACTGGGAGAGATTGACGTATATATATATATATATATATATATATATATATATATATATATATATATATATATATATATATATATATATATATATATATACATATATCAATCACAATGCACTTTAATTCCAAGCCATCAACAACTAGAGAGCTCGAGGAGGCCAACATACAGAAAGTGAAACGTGGTTCGGCCAAGGTCTCGAACCCGGGATAGCACGTGACATGTGTTAGTGACTTAGCAGATTGCGCCATCAAGAGAGATAATGGCACAATCGAACAAGTCACTAACACTTGTCACGTGTTAGTCCGGGTTCGAGTCCTTGGCCGTACCACGTTTCAAATTCTGCATGACCCGCAGCGCAGCGATGTTGAAATTATTTCAGTCCTGGCCGGGAGTCGAACGCGGACCGCCGTAGGGGCAGGCGAGAACTTTAACTACAGCGCCACGAGGTGTGTGTGTGTGTGTGTGTGTGTGTGTGTGTGTGTGTGTGTGTGTGTGTGTGTGTGTGTGTGTGTGTGTGTGTGCGTGTGTTTGCGTGTGTGTGTGTGTGTGTGTGTGTGTGTGTGTGTGTGTGTGTGTGTGTGTGTGTGTGTGTGTGTGTGTGTGTGTGTGTGTGTGTGTGTGTGTGTGTGTGTGTATGTGTGTGTGTGTGTGTAAATGGCTATGTGTGTATTTCCCTAGTTATATTTACCTACTTGTATTATACGGGAATGGAGCTATGCTCGTGGTGACCCGTCTTTGTATCTTTCAGCTTCAAGTTTATTCTTAAAATCGTGAATAGTATTTGCACACACTTTTTTCATGTAAGTTATTCCATATACACAGCACTCTGTGTGGGAAGCTATTCTTTTTCCTATCTCTTCTATTGTTGTCCTTTTTGAGTTTCTTTTCATGACCTCTTGTTTTTCCATTGTCATCTTTTAGTCAATCTTTTCTGTCAAGGCTTTCCATTCCTTTCATGATTCTATATATAGTCAGTAGATCACCTCTTTCTCTTCTTTGCTCTAGTGTTGGTAGCTCTAGTTTCAATAATTAATCTTTGTTCATATGTTAATTTGGAAAGAGCTGGTTCCAACTTTGTTGTTGCTCTCTGTATTCTCTCTAGTTTCCATATACTCTTTTTAGTACTGGGTGTCCATAGTGTCACTGCATATTCCAGTTTTGGTCTAATCAATGTGACTAATACTTTCTTTTATCATTTCTTCATCCAAGTATTCAAATAACACTTTCATTGACCTTAGTAGGTTGTATGTTTCACCTACTATTTTCTTTATATATGTCTGTCCGGTGTCATGTCATTGCTGATTATATATCATCACTCCAAGGTCCCTTTCCGAGTGCACTTTTTTATTTCATTTTCACCAATTTTGTATTTTTTTTTTTAATTCTGTTTTTGCTTTTACCAAACTCCATTATGCTACACTTCTTGTAATTAAAGTTCACCTCCCACTACTTTTGAGTCCATTTCCAGATTGTGTCCAGGTCTGATTGTAATGAGTCACAGTCCTCATTTGTTGATACTTTCTTTAATGTGTGTGTGTGTGTGTCTGTGTGTGTGTGTGTGTGTGTGTGTGTGTGTGTGTGTGTGTGTGTGTGTATGTGTGTGTGTATAAATGGCTGTGTGTGTGTGTGTCTGTGTGTGTATGTGTGTGTGTATGTATGTGTGTGTATAAATGGCTGTGTGTGTGTGTGTGTCTGTGTGTGTATGTGTGTGTGTATGTATGTGTGTGTATGTGCGTGTGTGCGTATGTGTGTGTGCGTGTGCGTGTATATGTATGTGTGCGTGTATGTGTGTGTGTGTGTATAAATGACTGCGTGTGTATGTAAGGAGAAGGAGGAATGGAAGGAAGAGGAAGAGGAGGCGGAGTAGTAGACTAAAAAAAACAAAAACAAAAAAAAAAAACGATACGGAAACCTTGAGGCTTTTGGTAATTAATTAATCTGTGACGCGCATCCCGGTGATCAGAGGGAATTCGCGCGCGAGGGTAATCACACCTCCTCGGGGGACATCGGCCGAAGATCCGGAAGAAGATACCGGCTTTACACAAAAGTCCTAAGCAAAGGTCCTTGGAAGTATCCTTAGGCAAAAGACCTAGACGGGAGACCTAGGCACCAATTCTAGGTAGAAAACCTAGAAAAAGTCCTAGGCAAAGGTCCTTGGAAGTATCCTTAGGCAAAAGACCTAGACGGGAGACCTAGGCACAAAACCTAGGTAGAAAACCTAGACAAAAATCCTAGGAAAAGGTCCTAGAAAGTACCCCTAGGCAGAAGGCCTAGACGGGAGACATAGGTAGAAAACCTAGACAAAAGTCCTAGGCAAAGGTCCTTGAAAGTATCCTTAGGCAAAAGACCTAGACGGGAGACCTAGGCACAAAATCTAGGTAGAAAACCTAGACAAAAGTCCTAAGCAAAGGTCCTAGAAAGTACCCCTAGGCAGAAGGCCTAGAAGGGAGACATAGGTAGAAAACCTAGAAAAAGTCCTAGGCAAAGGTCCTTGGAAGTATCCTTAGGCAAAAGACCTAGACGGGAGACCTAGGCACAAATTCTAGGTAGAAAACCTAGACAAAAGTCCTAAGCAAAGGTCCTAGAAAGTACCCCTAGGCAGAAGGCCTAGAAGGGAGACATAGGTAGAAAACCTAGAAAAAGTCCTAGGCAAAGGTCCTTGGAAGTATCCTTAGGCAAAAGACCTAGACGGGAGACCTAGGCACAAATTCTAGATATAAAACCTAGACAAAAGTCCTAAGCAGAGGTCCTAGAAAGTAGCCCTACGCAGAAGGCCTAGACGGGAGACCTAGGCACAAAATCTAGGTAGAAAACCTAGACAAAAATCCTAGAAAAAGGTCCTAGAAAGTACCCCTAGGCAAAAGACCTAGAAGGGAGACATAGGTAGAAAACCTAGACAAAAGTCCTAGGCAAAGGTCCTTGAAAGTATCCTTAGGCAAAAGACCTAGACGGGAGACCTAGGCACAAAATCTAGGTAGAAAACCTAGACAAAAGTCCTAAGCAGAGGTCCTAGAAAGTACTCCTAGGCAGAAGGCCTAGAAGGGAGACATAGGTAGAAAACCTAGAAAAAGTCCTAGGCAAAGGTCCTTGGAAGTATCCTTAGGCAAAAGACCTAGACGGGAGACCTAGGCACAAAATCTAGGTAGAAAACCTAGACAAAAGTCCTAAGCAAAGGTCCTAGAAAGTGCCCCTAGGCAGAAGGCCTAGAAGAGAGACATAGGTAGAAAACCTAGACAAAAGTCCTAGGCAAAGGTCCTTGAAAGTATCCTTAGGCAAAAGACCTAGACGGGAGACCTAGGCACAAATTCTAGGTAGAAAACCTAGACAAAAGTCCTAAGCAAAGGTCCTAGAAAGTACCCCTACGCAGAAGGCCTAGACGGGAGACCTAGGCACAAAATTTAGGTAGAAAACCTAGACAAAAATCCTAGGAAAAGGTCCTAAAGTACCCCTAGGCAGAAGGCCTAGACGGGAGACATAGGTAGAAAACCTAGACAAAAGTCCTAGGCAAAGGTCCTTGAAAGTATCCTTAGGCAAAAGACCTAGACGGGAGACCTAGGCACAAAATCTAGGTAGAAAACCTAGACAAAAGTCCTAAGCAAAGGTCCTAGAAAGTACCCCTAGGCAGAAGGCCTAGAAGGGAGACATAGGTAGAAAACCTAGAAAAAGTCCTAGGCAAAGGTCCTTGGAAGTATCCTTAGGCAAAAGACCTAGACGGGAGACCTAGGCACAAAATCTAGGTAGAAAACCTAGACAAAAGTCCTAAGCAAAGGTCCTAGAAAGTACCCCTAGGCAGAAGGCCTAGAAGGGAGACATAGGTAGAAAACCTAGAAAAAGTCCTAGGCAAAGGTCCTTGAAAGTATCCTTAGGCAAAAGACCTAGACGGGAGACCTAGGCACAAATTCTAGGTAGAAAACCTAGACAAAAGTCCTAAGCAAAGGTCCTAGAAAGTAGCCCTACGCAGAAGGCCTAGACGGGAGACCTAGGCACAAAATCTAGGTAGAAAACCTAGACAAAAATCCTAGGAAAAGGTCCTAGAAAGTATCCCTAGGCAGAAGGCCTAGAAGGGAGACATAGGTAGAAAACCTAGACAAAAGTCCTAGGCAAAGGTCCTTGGAAGTATCCTTAGGCAAAAGACCTAGACGGGAGACCTAGGCACAAAATCTAGGTAGAAAACCTAGACAAAAGTCCTAAGCAAAGGTCCTAGAAAGTACCCCTAGGCAGAAGGCCTAGAAGGGAGACATAGGTAGAAAACCTAGAAAAAGTCCTAGGCAAAGGTCCTTGGAAGTATCCTTAGGCAAAAGACCTAGACGGGAGACCTAGGCACAAAATCTAGGTAGAAAACCTAGACAAAAGTCCTAAGCAAAGGTCCTAGAAAGTACCCTTAGGCAGAAGGCCTAGAAGGGAGACATAGGTAGAAAACCTAGAAAAAGTCCTAGGCAAAGGTCCTTGGAAGTATCCTTAGGGAAAACACCAAGACGGGAGACCTAGGCACAAATTCTAGGTATCTTTTTTTATCGGTGTAAATGTTTTTATAACACACTCCACTTGAAGATTGGAAAACTGCGAGCAACAGGCAGGTCGGTGGGACCTCGATGGAACCGATTGCCAGAATGATGGGCATTCTGGCGCTGCCGCGTCGTCCTCCGCATTGCCGTCGCACGGGGGATGGGGGGGAAGGGCAAGAGGCCACATGCTTCCCACGGCCAATACATTTCACCCTTTTTCACGCCGCAACTATGAAAGTAGAGTTTAAGTTATAAAGAATGTACACAATGCATGTGTACATGCATATATACATGCATACATACATACATGAATGTATATATATATATATACATATAATATAATATAAGTCGGACAGAGGAATCTACAAAATGGCGGCAGTCAAGGTGGGGAAAGTCAACTCCAAGAATAATTTCACTTCATACATATACAAACTCACTTGTTTGCACATCTACATTCCAACTGCAGAACGTCTTGGTTAAATTTACTCTGATTTGTTGTGTTTGTTTTTATGTTG
>NC_134788.1:18072617-18075117 GCF_046742065.1 Oratosquilla oratoria | reverse complement strand
TCCTCACCCCCTCCCTCCTCCGCCACCCCAGTTTGCCCCGCGCCTGAGTGAGGTCAGCTGTCCACATCTCTCCCTCTCTGTAGCTTATAAGTCCACTCTGTACTCTACTCTATGTACTTTCCTGAAGAGGGCTACAGTTGATAGCCGAAATATAGGATTCTTCTTTATTCAAAGTTTATTTTCTCCGACTGTGGGTTCCTGTGTGTCACACACATACATACATACATATATATATATATATATATGTATATATATACATGCATATATATATATACATATATATATATATATATACATACATACATTTATGTATACATGAATAATATATATGCATGCGTAAATACACACAGCATGTGTATATGTGCATTTACATGTGGTGGAGGAAAGCTGTGGCAGTGTAATAAAGAATGAATAGATGAGATGTTTGTCCTTGTGTCACGATGTTGGGACCGCGTCAGCTGTCCTCCTCCTGGGTCTCTCGGGAAGAGCGAAGACATTCAAGAGAGCTACATGAAATCGTCGGTGACGTGTGCTCTTCCCTGGAAGAAACAAAAAGTAAGAAAAAACATGAAGAAAAAAATAGAATTGGAAAAATTAGAAGGAAATAAAATGTTAAGAAGATTTATTACAATGGAAAATTAAATGAAACACGACATAAGAAAATGAAAAAAATAATAGAAAAAATACAAACAGAAAACATAGAAAAAAATGTAAAAAAGAAAAGGAAAATACAAACAAGTGAAAGTTAAAGAAAGAAGTGGAAAAGAATATAAGAATGTTCAAAGAAAAAATATAAACGAAAACTATAAGTAATATGGTCCGACACAGTGGGTGCCTCGGGAGGGACCCTCCACGAAGTGGCCTGACGTCGGTGTCCCTTCGACTGGGTACCCTGTGAGGGACTCCCTCGCTCCTGGCGCCTCGGCAGCTCGACAGGGACCTCAGGGACCGGCAGGAGGAACATTGCACAGGCGCCAGGACCTTGGTGACCCCGCCTCCGGGGCTAGGAGGAACCCACACCTCGCGACTGTCGCGGTAAGGGGGACTTCCTATGCCTGGAGAGTGGGTATTGTTCGCCTGTCCAACAGCGCCTAGTTCCCGCCAACTCCTGAGGACCCGACAGACTCCGTCGCGCCAGGTTCGCCGTCGGGGTCCCTTCGACTGGGTACTCAGGAAGGAAACTCCTTGCACTCACGGTGCACTTCGGAATGACAACAGGGACCTAAGGGACCCAGCAGGGACCTTGCACAGGCGCGAGGACCTCGGGAAGCCCGTCTCCTGCGGTAGGAGAAACCTTCCCGTAATCGGGAACGGTCTTCCAACACGTGATGGACGGGCTATCTCCTTGGCGAAGTGCGCCTAGTTCCTGCCAGGTCCTCAGGATCCACTGGACTCCGTTGCTCTAGGCGGCCAGAATAAATAGACATGACAAAGACACTCCTGAAAAAGCATAATGCAAGC
This sequence comes from Oratosquilla oratoria, assembly GCF_046742065.1. Lineage (NCBI taxonomy): Eukaryota > Metazoa > Arthropoda > Malacostraca > Stomatopoda > Squillidae > Oratosquilla > Oratosquilla oratoria. Next base: position 18,073,656 of record NC_134788.1, on the reverse strand, counting down.
AGGTCTTTACCCTCTGGGCAGTGTATGTATGTATGTATATATGTGTCATGAGTTACTGTAACATCAAATTTGAGCTAAATAAGTTACACTATGACATGTTCCATTTCGTTTGGCGCCTCGTGGTTATATTCAAACACCTCAGCCAGACATGGACTGGGAAACCTTCATCACCCATGCTCTCTCTTTCTCTCTCTCTCTCTCTCTCTCTCTCTGTGTGTGTGTGTGTGTGTGTGTATCTCTCTCTCTCTTTCTCCCTCAATCTTTCTCTTTCCATCTCTCTCTCTCTTTTTCTCTTTGTCTTCCTCTCTCTCCCGCTCTCTCTTTGAGTTAGATCAATGTCGACAGAGAGGCAATTTTAATCAGTAAAGGGAAATCCCCTGCGATCATCCAAATTGAGCAAGATTCGCTGCCTCTCAACCTCAATTGAGCGCTTATGATCAATTATCTATTCGCGTCCAAAGTCTTGCTCCATTAAATTTCATTATCGACTCATCGATAATGTTGGAAAGAAGTCAACGAAACGAGTTTCATTAAAATTCATTATATGACTTAAGAAACTGAAAGGTTCATTTTCGCGTTTACGTACATGTATATGTGCGCGCGCGCGCGTGTGTGTGTTTGTGTGTGTGTGCGTGCGTGCGTGCGTACGTGCGTGTGTGTGTGTGTGTGTGTGTGTGTGTGTGTGTGTGTGTGTGTGTGTGTGTGTGTGTGTGTGTGTGAGTGTGTGTTTGTGTGTGTGTGTGTGTGTGTGTGTGTGTGTCTTTGTGTGAGTGTGTGTGTGTGTGTGTGTGTGTGTGTGTGTGTGTGTGTGTGTGTGCGTGCGTGCGTGCGTGCGTACGTGTGTGTGTGTGTGTGTGTGTGTGTGTGTGTGTGTGTGTGTGTGTGTGTGTGTGTGTGTGTGTGTGTGTGTGTGTGTGTGTGTGTGTGTGTGTGTGTGTGTGTGTGTGTGTGTGTGTGTGTGTGCGTGTGTGTATGTGTTTAATTCACCATGTTCTTGAATCACGTGATAGACTCGTGATCGGCAGCTACTACCCTTCCG
>NC_134788.1:18062617-18065117 GCF_046742065.1 Oratosquilla oratoria | reverse complement strand
CACACACACACACACACACACACACACACACACACACACACACACACACACACACACACACACACACACACACACACACACACACACACACACATCGAAACTAGATCTAATATTTACAACAGAGCCTGAAATAGTGCATAAAGTCCAGTATGAGACACCAATTGGAAAGAGTGACCATGTACTCATCGAAACTATACTAAAGGAAGAAATAGACATAGAGAGGAACGAAAAGCATAGGAAAGGAAGACTGAGGTACAACAAAACAGACTTTACAAAACTAAAGACATTCTTCCGGAATGCAAACTGGGAAATATTTTACAGGGAAGAAACAGCAGTGGAAGAGAAATGGAATATATTGATGGAAAACTACAATGAAGGGGTAAACAGGCATGTACCAAGACAAAAGCGAGAGAGAGAGTACATTAAATGTTGGTTCAACAAAAGATGCAGTGAGGCAAAAGACAGAAGGGACAAAGCTTGGAAAAAGTGGAGAAAAGACAAAAAACAAAGCAAATGGCAAATTTATGTTAACTATAGAAATGAGTATGTTAATGTGAGAAGAGAGGAGAAAAGGAACCATGAGAAGGATATTATAGACAAATGCAAAGAGCAACCCAAACTATTCTATCGGTATGTGAATGGTAAACTTAAAAACAAACAGGAATTGGTGAAACTATGCCAAGGAAACATAGAATACACAGAAGATTTAGAGATGGCCGAAGTCATGAACAATCACTTTAAATCTGTTTTCACCAGAGAGAAAATACCGAATTGTGACATAGACAAAAACAAGAAATCTCCCCTCATGAATGAGTTTACAGCATCACTAAAGGAAATATCAGAACAATTATCAAGGCTGGATGTCAGAAAATCACATGGCCCGGACGGTATTGCAAATTGGATTCTAAAGGAGTGCAAAGAAGAACTAACAGACAAAATACACATCTTAATAAACAGCTCACTCAAAGAAGGAAAGATACCCGAGGACTGGAAAAACGCCAACATTGTACCAATACACAAAGGAGGAAACAAAGAAGAACCCACCAACTATAGGCCAGTATCACTAACAAGCACCATTGCCAAAATTTGTGAGAAAATAATCAAGAATAGATGGGTAAAACATCTGGAAGACAATGACATATTAAACCCAAGACAATTCGGATTCAGACAAGGAAGATCATGCTCCACAAACTTAATATGCTTTTACTCAAGACTAATAGACATAGTGCAAGAAAGAAATGGATGGGCTGATTGTGCATTCCTAGACTTGCAAAAAGCCTTTGACAAAGTACCACACAGAAAACTACTAAAAAAACTGGAACACATAGGAGGAATACAGGGAAACCTACTAAAATGGATAGAGGACTTTCTGACTGGTAGAAAGATGAGAGTAGTGCTCAGAGAAAAATATTCAGACTGGAAAGAGGTGATCAGTGGAGTACCGCAAGGATCTGTGCTGGCACCAATAATGTTTGCTATCTATATGAATGACATGGATGAGGACGTGAACTGCTACATGAGCTTCTTTGCCGATGACGCCAAACTGCTAAGGAAAATAGAAACTGATGAGGACTGTGAAGCACTGCAAGAAGACCTAAATAGGGTATGGAACTGGAGTCAGAAATGGGAAGTGGACTTTAATACTAAGAAGTGTAGCATAATGGAGTTTGGAAAAAGCAAAAACAGAATATCAGGAAAATATACAATTGGAACCAAAGAAGTAAAGAAAGTAGGATCCGAAAAAGATTTGGGAGTAATTATCACGAACGACTTGTCCTATGATATACAGATTAACAAAATTGTCGGGGAGACTTACAATTTGCTAAGATCAATAAAAGTGGCGTTTACATACTTGGACGAAGACATGATGAAAAAAATATTGGTTACATTGATAAGGCCTAGATTAGAGTATGCAGCGACATTGTGGTCCCCCAGTACCAAAAAGAATATAAAGAAAATAGAAAGAATCCAAAGAGCAGCTACAAAAATGGCACCTGCACTTGCAAACCTATCATACGAAGAGAGATTGGCTAAACTGGAGTTACCGACACTGGAGCAAAGAAGAGAGAGAGGTGACCTATTGACCATCTACAGAATCATGAAAGGCACAGAGGTACTCGATAGTGAGAACTTACTTAACTGGGACAAAAGAAACACAAGAGGACATGGAAAGAAAATAAAAAAACATAGCTATAGAAGAGAACTGAAGAAAAACAGTTTTCCTCATAGAGTTTTGGACACTTGGAACAAACTGGACAATGAAATAGTATGCGCAAAAACCATTCATGAGTTTAAAAACAAACTAGACACTGCAAGATACAAAGGCGGGACAACACGAGCATAGCTCCCCTTCCCGCAAAATACAACTAGGTAAATACAACTAGGTAAATACACACACACACACACACACACACACACACACACACACACACACACACACACACACACACACACACACATACACACACACACACACACATACACACACACACACACACAC
>NC_134788.1:18042617-18055117 GCF_046742065.1 Oratosquilla oratoria | reverse complement strand
TAGAAGTGCAGAGGTAATCATTAAACTCTATCTAGCGTTAGTTAGACCCATCCTTGACTATGCGGTACAGTTTTGGTCTCCGTCCTACAGAATGGACATAAATTCACTAGAATCAGTACAGAGAAGAATGACCAAAATGATACAAGGACTCGGAAATTTGTCTTACGAAGAGAGGCTTAGGCACCTAAACTTACACTCTCTGGAAAGACGCAGAGTGCGGGGTGATCTAATAGAAGTGTTCAAGTGGATCAAAGGCTATAACAAATAAAACAACAGGGCAGGACTCGCAGTAATGGGTATAAACTGGACAAATTTAGATCTAAGAAGGAAATAGGCAAGAATTGGTTTACTAATAGGGTGGTCGATGAATGGAATAAACTTAGTAACCATGTAGTAAGCGCTGAAACTATCGGTTGTTTTAAAAAGCGATTAGACAACTTTATGGATGGGGATGACAGGTGGTGATGGATGCGGAGCTGCCTAGTGTGGGCCTTGTGGTCTTTTGCAGTCTCCTTTATTTCTTATGTTCTTATATATATATATATACATATATATATATATGAATATATATATATATATATATATATATATATATGGAGGTGAGGTGGCAAAATGAAACGTTAAGGTTAGAGTATGGAGCTTTATTCAGAACCAGACATTTCGACCTCTTGGACTTTCCTCAGTGGACTGAATACAGAATAAGAGTCAAAGTCCGTCAACAGCTTACATGGTGATCTGACGACCCTGCGTGACCTCATCCCGGTCACGTTGTCCCCTCACACTCGCCGACCGCCAGTTGTGCGGACGTTTGAGCCCAGAACATAAACCCCTTATAGACCAGTCAAAGTAGGGCTGGACTTAGAACAAATTGCAATAGAAGGTCTTTTGGCTTTATCTTGTTCATTAGGTCCCTCTGATGAACATATAAAAAGTCTCCAACTTTTGGACACCGTGAAAGTGATTAATTTGCATAAATTCAAGATGGCCGCCGTCCAAAGCTTCAATTTACAGATAATTTTTTTCTGGCTGCTCCCAGACACTATAAATGTATTACAAACAACAGTTTTTGGCTTTAACTTGTTTATTAGGTCCCTCTGATGAACATATAAAACATAAATTCAAGATAAATTCAAGAAATACAGAATGAGGCATTGCAAATGTGATATGACGTCACCATGACGTAGTATGACGTCATTCAGAGGCATGATAGGAGTTCGTATTTAGAAAGCTTGATCCCATTTCAGCATCTGACAAGCTTGAAAATCTGGACATACTGTGGAAAACGTCAAGGTTGCTTCGACCAAAACGACCAGGCTGGTCCGGCTTAATGCAGAGTGTGTGCCATGGGCAACACCCAGGGAAATCTTCCGTCCATTTCTTGCCCATGATTGACATGGACCCTACGGACATTAGTTGTATTTACTCAACACTTCAGTTCGTTGCTGCGGAAAGCCATTATTGCCAGGGAACGACGCCAATGCTGACATTCGACCAACCGCTTTATTGGAAAGCGAAGACGATCATTGTTCATGAGAAGGAAGGAAGGAAGCAAACTGAAACCCATTGATTTGAACCTTGGTGGCTTTCACTCTGTGATGAGCTTCTTGGGATGCATGGGCCATGTTATGGAAGCATCTGGGCTTAAGGAGGTTTTGGAACTTATATAAGCTGAAAATGCTGTGACCCAAATGCTGAGTGGGAAAGCCTATGTACGAGCAATCAGAGGCCACTTCTTGGTTGACACAGCCTTGAGTTCGATTGTGTTAGGCAGGGCATATGGTGTCAACCTCTCAATGGTAGATGAGGAAAGTGACGCATGCAAGGACTTCCAGGAGGCTGCAGATCTTTTGGATAAGCTGTTGCGTGAAGACGTTTCACCTGCAGTAAAGACGTTTTCAACAGAGCATAAGATGGGAAAGCTATGGATTCAATACATGGACATGATTGACTTGCTGCGTCGCTTCCTGAGGGCACTGAGAATGGGCGATTCCCTACTGTACCTCGGAACACTCCAGGAGATGTTGCCGTACTTTGCAGCGTGTGGTCATAACAATTATGCCAAGTCAGCCCATGTGTACATTCAAGACATGATTGAACTTGAGCAGCTCGACCCAGACATGTTCTGTCAATTGAACTCCGGTCTATTTGTGATCCGCCGAAGTGATCGGCTGTGGGCAGGACTGCCAAGCGACTTGTTTATAGAGCAGGTTTTGATGCGCTCTTTGAAAATGAATGGTGGATTGAGACGTGGTAGGGGTATGGAGGAAACGCAACGCCTGCGCTGGTTACTTGCTATGCCAGCCTGCGCTGCGGTGAGTGAAGTTATGCAAGAACTGGCAGGGAAGCATTTCCACACCTCTGAGCAGCACAAAGAAATGACTGAAGCAAGGCGTGAACGAAATAGGATGGACACAGAGAAGGTTCTCGCATTCTTCAAGGATTATGATCCATTTCAAGAATCAAATGAACTCAGGAATATTGCCAACGGTGTGACAGGACCAGCCTCGGCCAATCCTCATTTACTATATGAGGTTGGTATGAACATTGTGCAGAAGATGGAAGGCAGCAATGCTTTTGACTTTTCATTTTGGAAGAAAGATCAAGTTGTGTCGTTTAGTGCAAAGGTTACAATCAGTGCTGAAAAAGTACCAATCGACCCACAGCTCCTTTTCCAGAGGGGGCTCCTCATCTTTGCTAATAACAGTGACTTAGGTGTTGAAGAGGTCTTTGAGTATGAGTTGTCTAGCTACCCTACTGTTCTGTTCGATAAGTGGGGGAGGCTCAGGGAAGCCAATAAATCACAGCTAGGAGATGAGATAGCTGCTGTTGTTCCCAAGTCGGCATTGGAATCATTTGAGGAAGAAAGGACTGTGACCTATGTTCTGGATGGTGGTTCCTTATTGCAAAGGATTCCATGGAAGAAGTGTGACACATTTGAGGACATTGCAAGCATGTACATGAAGCATGTTTCCAAAAACTTTCTCAACCCGGTGGTTGTATTCGACGGTTATAAAACAGGACCCACTAAAAAAGGACATGACACACAATCGACGATCAAAAGGAGTCTTTGGTCAAAAGGTGATGTTCACTCCAACCATGCTCCTTCGGTCAAAAAAGGAAAACTTCTTGTCGAACTCGGACAATAAGCAAAACTTTATTGACTTATTGTGTGAAACATTCAAGACAAATGGAATTGACTGTGTCAATGCGCCAGCAGATGCAGATGTCATGATTGCGAAGAAGGGAATTGAGCATGCAAGGGAAACCGTGACATATGTGATGGGTGAGGACACAGACTTGTTGGTGCTGTTGTGTCATTATGCGGAACGAGGGATGAATGATTTGTGTTTCAAGTCGAGCATGGAAGGTGGGAAATGTTGGCATATTAACTTAGTAGCAGAAGCTCTCGGTGAAAGCATCTGTAGTGTCCTGCCAGTTGTCCATGCACTCTGTGGATGTGACACAACCTCACGACTGTATGGTATTGGTAAAGGGGCTGCCTTGAGGAAAGTGAGGGAAGACAACGGTTTCTTGAAATGTTTACAAGCATTCTGTTGCCAAAGTGGAAGTAAAGACGCGATATCATCAGCTGGTGAAAAGGCCTTGGTTTCTTTGTACGGGGGAAAAGGAAATGACACCCTTGACGGACTGCGAAAGACAAAGTTTTGCAACAAGGTGGGAAAAAGTTCAACTGCCGTTGAAGTTCACAGCCTTCCCCCAACAACCGATGCAGCCAAATACCATTCGTTCCGTGTTTATTGTCAGGTCCAGGAATGGATGGGGAACTGTGTGGACCCCGAGAAATGGGGCTGGTGTCTGCGGAAGGGACAGCTTGAACCGAAGACGATGGATTCGCCAGTGGCTCCTGATTCACTACTGAAATTGGTCAGATATCAATGTTAAGGGCAACTGTGACACTCAACGCTGTAGTTGCAAACGGAATGAGCTTGAATGTTCCAGTGTATGTGGTGAATGTAAAGGACTCTGTCAAAATAGCAACTTTGATGCAAGCACCGATGATCCAAGTGAATACGAACTCCTATCATGCCTCTTAATGACGTCATACTACGTCATGGTGACGTCATATCACATTTGCAATGCCTCATTCTGTATTTCTTGAATTTATGTTTTATATGTTCATCAGAGGGACCTAATAAACAAGTTAAAGCCAAAAATCGTTGTTTGTAATACATTTATAGGGTCTGGGAGCAGCCAGAAAAAAATTATCTGTAAATTGAAGCTTTGGACGGCGGCCATCTTGAATTTATGCAAATTAATCACTTTCACGGTGTCCAAAAGTTGGAGACTTTTTATATGTTCATCAGAGGGACCTAATAAACAAGTTAAAGCCAAAAGACCTTCTATTGCAATTTGTTCTAGGCCCAGTGTAAATTATTGCTAGATTTACTGGACTATTACGAGAATTTGTGGTTTTCTCGGTGGCAATGTGTGCCACCTCCAAAGCTTTCCTTTTCAGTGAAATGCTGGAAAATTGATCCCTGGTTTCTATGGGATTGTAGGCGACGCCGCAGTGTAGAGGAGGTCCTGCCAATGTATGTGCTGGAGCCGTCGCAGCGGCCCTCCTGACATGAAAATTTGTATACAACATTGGTGGTAGCCTCACTCGGGGCCCTGGGCGCCGTGCTATTCCTCATAATCAGGGAACTAATGAGGTTAGGTTTGCAGAATATTCTCAAGTCTATGATGGCATTTTTCCAGCATTTCACTGAAACACACAACATGAAGCCTCCTCTACAGAAGCTGCTAGACCAAACGGACATTCTTCACAAGGAGTCTGCCTTCAGGAAGCTGCAGATTGCAGAAGCAGTATCCATTACTTGCCAGCGCCCTACCATCAACATACAGCAAGCTGCTGATTTTATTCTCCCTTCCGCGCGCCCTGTAAAGAATAACCCCCTCCAGGAACAACAAGCCCTTAGACAGCAGCAGCCCCGCGAACAAATGGAACATGTCCAGCTAGTCAATCAGCGCCTAGGACCAGTAACCAGAGCAGCAGCAAATCAGGCCAGAGCTTCTAGACAAAATCCCACCCCCTTGGCTCCCGGACAAAATCCCACCCTCTTGGCTCCCAGACAAAATCCCACCCTCTTGACTCTCAGACAAAATCCCACCCTCTTGAATCCCAGACAAAATCCCACCCTCTTGGCTCCTAGACAAAATCCCACCCCCTTGGTTTCCAGACAAAATCCCACCCCCTTGGCTTCCAGACAAAATCCCACCCCCTTGGCTCCCAGACAAAATCCCACCCCCTTGGCTCCCGGACAAAATCCCATACTGCACCTCTCAGCCAATGAGAGGCCAGTATTCCGTCTGAGCTAGGCAGGCTGAGCCTTATAAGCCCGCCCATCCAACCAGCGGTCATTATTCGTTGGAAGACCTTCAATATAGCAGAGCATCCTACAAAGCAGTCCTCACCCTGAAGACGCCTCACGACGAGGCGAAAAACTATAGTTTCGGTGGAGTCAATAGTTGTTGTTACACTCCCTTCAGGTATATAAGGGTACGGTAACTTTTTATCTATCTGATGTATTTCACTTGGGGTATTTGGTAAACTCTACAATTATAAGTATCTATATTTATAACATTAATGATATGATACAACATTAATAATATACAACATGAATAATAATATGATACAATCTAGTATACTTAATTCTTACCGTTACCCAACTAGGTAACAAGAGAGATCTAGGGAACAACTGTCAGGTATGGTGACAGGATTTGTAAGAGGGGGAAGGAGGTACCCCGCAAGCTACCGTACTTCCACTGGCTCCCAGTTGCCAGACGTCACCATTTGGCGACCACTCATTCTAACCAACCTGCGCAGGCGCATGCGGATGCGCATGCGCACACGTATGACGGGAAAGTGTCTAGCCATGGACGGGCCCGCAACACCTCCCCCCAAAAAATGTGAGCTTCCCTAAATGGGAAGCGAACATAAAAAAAAACACATTACATAGTTACACAGAAAATTTTACACTATAAAAGACAAGTAATAACACAAGAACCAAAATCAAACAAAATGAGTATACTACACATGATATAAACAACCTCAACCTAAGGAGCATCTCCTGGGAGAGCTGGACCACGTGATAGCGCGTCGGCTATGACGTTTTCTCTCCCACGTATATGTGAGATTTTCAAGTGAAAGGGCTGTAGTGCCAACGCCCATCTTAAAAGTCTTTGATTCGTGTTCTTCATCTTTTCAACGAATATTAAGGGGTTATGATCTGTACGCACTTGCACTGGGTGAATTGTGCTACCTATATAAATTCTAAAATGGTCAAGGGCCAACAACAACGCAAGTGCCTCCTTTTCAACGGTGGCATAATTTCTCTGGTGCTTGTTAAATTTCTTCGAGAAATATCCCACTGGGTGCAACACGGAATCCCCCTCACCTTCCTGCAACAGCACTGCTCCTCCGGCGACGTCACTAGCATCGACGTGAAGGGTGAACGGCTTCTCCAGGTTAGGGGCTCGTAGCACGGGCGCGTTGGATAATAGGGTTTTCAAGCTCTCGAAGGACTCCTGGCACATCTGCGACCACCTAAAGGCCTTCTTGCCGCTGAGGAGGTCGGTCATCGGTGCCACAATAGAAGAAAAATTTGGACAGAAGCGCCGATAATATCCGGCCATCCCTATCAGCCTCATCACTGCTTTTTTGTCGTCTGGTGTCGGATATTGCTGGATGGCCGCAATCTTGGCTGCAACAGGTCGAACCTCATTCTGCCCGACCACATGTCCCAGGAAGGTGACCCGGGCATGGCCGAACTCGCTTTTGGCGAGGTTCACAGTCAGGTTGTTGGCAGCCAACACAGCAAGGAGAGATTTCAGGCGACTCAGGTGTAACTCCCAGGTGTCCCCGAAGACGACGATATCGTCGAGATAGCACCGGACGCCGTCCATCCCGGCTGTGAGGCGGTTCATAAGGCGCTGAAAGGTGGCCGGGGCATTCCGCAACCCAAAGGGAAGAACGGAGAATTCGTACAGTCCCTCTGGGGTGACGAAGGCGGAGATGGCTCTCGAGCGCTCAGTCAGTCGGACCTGGTAGTAGCCTTTGAGGAGGTCGAGCTTGGTTACCCATCGCGCCGAGCCCACGTCGTCGATCACGTCGTCTATGCGAGGCAAGGGGTACCCATCCGCTTCCGTTACCGCGTTGACCCGTCGGTAGTCGACACATAACCGCATCGACCCATCTGGCTTCGGCACGAGGACAACAGGAGATGCCCACGGGCTGTGGCTGGGCTGTACAATGCCGAGCTCTTGGAGACGTTGCACCTCAGCTCGGACGTATTCTCTCTTGAAGGTATTCAAGCGGTAAGGACGTTGGCGGATGGGAGGGGCCCCATGGGTCTCCACGTCGTGTTCCAGTGCTGAGCAGGGGCGAGGGTGATCACCGAATATGCACACGTACGTTCGTAGCAGGGATTCTATGTCCTTCGCTTGGGCACCAGAGAGATGTTCTAACTTCACAGTGGGGTTTCGTAATATCACCGAGTTTTCCATCTTAACACATGACCCACTAAGAGCTTCAGAGAAACTCTCATCACCTTCACTAACTTCCGGCACTACTAAACACGCAGGTGACGGAGGGTCAGCCTCCGCACTATCTCCTACCACACCCTCACCACGATCGTGGTAGGGTTTCAACAAGTTAATATGCACTAGACGCTTTTTCTTGCGTCTCTCTGGAGTGTGGAGGACATAGTTGGCCTGACCTTGGCGCTCTAAGACTTGATACGGTCCACTATACACAGCTTGAAGAGGGTTAGTTTTTAATGGTAAGAAAGCTAAGACATTATCTCCACTCTTAAAATACCTATCCCTTGCTCCTTTTGACTTATCAAACTGGTGCTTCATTTTAATTTGAGCACCTTCTAGGTTTGAATGGGCAAGATTTATAGCTAATTGAAGTTTATCCTTAAACTTTGTCACATAGGAGGCCAACGGGGTCACTGGCTCATTGCTTATCCAGCTCTCCTTCAAGACTTTAAGGGGACCCCGTGCCTCGTGTCCATAAACTAACTGAAAAGGGCTATAACCTAACGACTCCTGAACACTATCTCGGATAGCGAACAGCAGGAGATCTACTCCCTCGTCCCAGTCCCTTCCGGTTTCCAAGCAAAAGGTCCTTAGGATTGCGGGTGATAAGCCGAGGACCTAGATTGCTTGACACCTAGGCTTTCCATCACCTGGTTAAACAACCGGGAAGTAAAGTTGGATCCCTGATCGGATTGTATCACTGTGGGAAGGCCTACTTGGGTAAAAAAATGAACTAGGGCTCTTACAACATTCTTTGCCGTGATGCGGCGTAAGGGAATAGCCTCCGGATAGCGAGTGGCACTGTCTATGATGGTAAGTAGGAACTGATGACCACGGGGGGTTTTTGGTAAGGGACCTACGCAATCAATTGTTATCCTACTAAAAGGCTCTTTTATCACTGGTATGGGTTGTAACGGGAACGGTTTGATACTGGGGCTTGGTTTTCCCACTAACTGACAGGGACGGCATGTACGGCAGTATGTACCTACGTCTCTGCGTAACTTAGGCCAATAGAAATGCGATAGAATTTTGGCATAAGTTTTCCTGGTTCCTAGATGTCCTCCTACGCCGTCATGAGCAATGCTAAGGATATCTTGGCGTAGGGGCTTCGGAATCACTATCTGGTGGTGCACTGACCAAGGGTGACTGGCGGGGGAGGTAGCGGGACGATATTTCCGCATTAGCACGCCAGAGCTAGTGTAATAGCAATTGGCCTCCTGTTGGGCTTCCACTTCACTAACTGCCCTATTAAGAAAACTGGCTAGTTCCTGGTCCTCTGCCTGGAGTTGAACAAGCTTACTCCTAGTAACAGGAGAGGAGCCAAAACTAGTCAGGGTCGTGACACTATTCTCATCTGTATTATTCTTAGGTTTATCTGTCGGTGAGGAATCTTTGAAGAGTTCACCTAGACCGAGGTCAGGGGGGTCTACTTGAATAGGGTCTTCTTCCGATTTCTCACTAGACAAAGGGGAAACCACATCGATGCCACCTCCCTCGACAGATTCATTGCTTGGGACGTCTGCCTGTTGGCTCATACTACGTGTCACTGCACACGCAGGAAATAGCCCAGGGATGTCTTTCTCTAATTGTGTGGTGTTATTCTCAGCGGTAGGACGTGACGAGACCATGACATTTGGTAACGTCACGCCTCCAGCGAGGTCATTTCCTATTAAGAGGGAGACGCCATCTACCGGTACCCTGTCCACTACCCCTAACGTGACATAGCCTGATTTGATATGGGACTGTAAGTATAGCTGGCACAGTGGGATACGCGATCCTCCGGTCAAACCGTTCACTAGAACCCAATTACCAGTGTAGCACTCATCTAGGAAGGGGACAGCTTCTTTGGTAATCAGAGATAAGGCTGAGCCTGTGTCTCTCAAGATTTTAATGGGAACGGGTACACTTGACTCGTTTAGAGCTACGGAACCTGATGAACAATATGGTTCAAAGGTGGAGGAGGTGGGAGAAACATCAGGTCGGTTATTTGTAGGTGATAGAGGATCCAACTGTACTTCCGTTTGTTTGGCCACATTTATCGAGAGAGAGGGGGACCCTGGGTGAGAGGGAATTTTGTTCTTTACTCTGAAGCAGTCATTAACATCATGACCGAGCCTACGGCAATATTTACAAAAAGGTTTCCTCTCACTATTAAAGATAGGTCCCCCGGTCTCACGGGCAACGGGCTTACCTGTGGTATATGATGGAAATCCTGATGGCGACCAAGGTCCCGGCGCTGCTGCCTGAGGGGCTGACGTAGGTGGAGGGGCGAATGGTGCAAGAGTAAATGCCTGGTGGGCACGTACTTGGCTGGGTTGGGACGCGGGAGCAGAAGACCTGTAACTTTGGCGGGGGTTAGTAAGAATGTAATGGTCGGCAACTGGGCCGGCATCAGCTAGGGTACGTATACCTCTTTGATCTAGGTACGCTCGTACATCGGGGTGCAAGTTATTTCGGATGTCTTCGAGCAGGATCAACTCAGCCAGTTTATCATGGCTCCGATGAGCTGATTCACTCTCTATCCACCGTTGGAACAAAGCTTGTTTGCGTCGAAAATATTCGACGTATGTCTCTTTTCCCCCTTTTTCAAGTTCCTAAACTGCTGGCGATAAGCCTCAGGCACAAGCTGATAGCTGGTGAGGACGGTGGACTTAACCATATAGTAGTCTTTCACCTGCTCCTCAGAGAGAGCGGAGAAGACGTCCAACGCCTTACCAGTAAACGAGCGATAGACAAGTTGAGTCCATTTATCAAGTGGCCACCCATTCAAATGCGCCATTTTTTCAAATATTGCAAAGAACCTGTCGGGTTCGTCTTCATTGAACTTGGGCACACTTGCAAGTTGGGACTCGAGCCTAAACACAGGGGCATCTGCTCTCGTTTGCTCTCGACGGAGTATTTCCAACTGTAACTCGATTTTTCTGAGTTCAACTTGTAAGGCTAGGTTACTAGGCTCTTTGGCAGTAACAATTTGTGGAGCCTCGTTACTTGGCTTATTGGCAATAGCACCATTTGGAGCAATTTTATTAGGCTCGTTGATATTGTCAATCTGTGAAGCCATGTAACTAAGTTCATTGTCACTGCCAATCTGCGGATCTACGTTATTTGGCTCTTTATCAGATTCCTCTGTTGCGGGTATATCATCCTCCCTGATCATTCCCTCCTTAACGAGGTGGTTGAAGACCATTTCCCTCAGAGGGCCTTTATTCAAGCTTGAGTAACCCCCTAACCCGAGGCGTCGGGCAATGCCGATCACGCATTCCTTGTTTAAATCCCATAGAGCTTTGCCTGAAGGGTTAGCAAGAAATTGGTCGATATCAAACATTTTGAACTCAGAATTTCGAGAACACGTAATTATATACTAACAGCTAGCTAATAGTTAAACACATAAGATAGATAACTTCTACGGGATTACGGTGCGACCGATAGACACTATTAACACTGGCAATTTGTTGGCACAACACAACACTTGTCACACTAAATGGAGCTCTAGTCTACGTATGCACAATTCTCAATATCCCGGACGGGCCCCCACATGTTACATTCCCTTCAGGTATATAAGGGTACGGTAACTTTTTATCTATCTGATGTATTTCACTTGGGGTATTTGGTAAACTCTACAATTATAAGTATCTATATTTATAACATTAATGATATGATACAACATTAATAATATACAACATGAATAATAATATGATACAATCTAGTATACTTAATTCTTACCGTTACCCAACTAGGTAACAAGAGAGATCTAGGGAACAACTGTCAGGTATGGTGACAGGATTTGTAAGAGGGGGAAGGAGGTACCCCGCAAGCTACCGTACTTCCACTGGCTCCCAGTTGCCAGACGTCACCATTTGGCGACCACTCATTCTAACCAACCTGCGCAGGCGCATGCGGATGCGCATGCGCACACGTATGACGGGAAAGTGTCTAGCCATGGACGGGCCCGCAACAGTTGTTCAATACTATTACTATGCAAAAATATATCAGTTGGCATATACTGTGTATATTCTTTTGAGAGTCATGAATGACTACTCCCTGTCCCTCTCAGTTGCTAATAGGAAAGTATTCTCCAGATTAAAGAATACAGTCTTGAAGATTGTTAAAGCAACTAGTGCAGTTGATTTCAACCAGAATATATATATATATATATATATATATATATATATATATATTTTTATATATGTATATATAAATATCTATATATATATATATATATATATATATATATATGTGTGTGTGTGTGTGTGTGTGTGTGTGTCACGTGGGTCACGTGACGAAGCTTGGAGGGCTGTCGGCGCGGACGTTTCGTCCCCCCGCTGACCACGTGGTCCGGCCGAGATGGAGGCTTGCAGTCAGCCCAGCACACCTGACCCAGGCCGGAATGTGGCGTGAGGTCATGCTTACCCTCCCAGTGCTGCCAACTATACGGGGTCACTACTGCCGCTACGCAAATGCGCAGATCGCCACCACCCACTCTCCCTCACCCTCCCGGATGTGCAAGAGGGAAGGGCATGGGGACGAACACACTTCACGTCCGTCTGCCGTTGAGGGCGGACCCCACCCCCCCCCTTCCCTTCCTAGTTCCACGGAGGGAGGGCACCAGGACGCAGGAGATAGAGAGAGAGAGAGCCGTAGAAGACTTTACGGCCGTTTGCCGTTGAGTCCCCCACCCCCCTCTCCCAGTTCTACAGAGGGAGGGCACCGCCTGGAGGAGATCGTCGGGAATTAGGAAGAAAGGTGCAGCGCCGTCCGCCTGAAGGAGAAGGACACAGGGGACTCGCCTGGAGGAGACCAAGGAAGAGGTGCAGCGCCCGTCCACCAAGGAGAAGGACACAGGGGAAACTCGTCTGGCGGAGATCGTCTGAAGGAGAAGGAATCGACGCTCGAGGAGAATTCATCCTCGCGCTTGCAGAGCCGAGGAGTGGTTTGTT
>NC_134788.1:18032617-18040117 GCF_046742065.1 Oratosquilla oratoria | reverse complement strand
GCCGGCTAGCGGACATCGTGACCTGACCTACCGCAGGACACAAGGAGTCTACCCATTAAAGTCGATCAGGGAGGTTCGGGCCGCTCACGTCCTGGAGAGCCCAATCGCGCCCTATCCTCCCTCATGTGGTTATTAAGGATTTGCATCCTTAAGTGAGTGCTTACGCACTGTGAACGTTAAAGGAGTATTAGCGGGTCAAATCCCCCTCCGAACTTATCAGGTGGAGTGCTGTGTGTATCATCCCGACTATCATAGTGACTAGAGGCCTCCAGCCTCCAGTGAACCAAACATTTGTGTATCAAGGGGTCACGTACGTATCTGTACCCCCTTTCCTCGGGACACTGACCTGAAAGGAACTGGATAGCGTACACGAGAAGCCTCCTACGTGTTCAATCCTGCTCCCCCTCCACGAGGCTAATCACAAAGGATGACCTGGGTTCCCGCCGTGATCGACAACAATGATATACTTCAATAGCAAAAGCATCCTGCCAGAACGAGGAACAGTACCCCATGGAAGTCATCCCCTCAACCAGCAGAGACCCTCTAAGGATAATAGCAAGTAACAAGGAGTATTTAATAGATAGGAACCCTAGATAGGCGCGCAGGGAGATAGGATAGATAGGATGTATGTGTGAATCCAACTGTTAAAACCCTTATTTAATGTCAAGTAGCATAATTTTAGTGTTTAACTATTCAATTCATTAAAACTCACAATAGGAATTCTGGGTTTCATTACCCAAAGACGGTTATCTTTATGAGTTGTCCCCACACCCCTCTTTGATTTACGTACATACACGCTTGCTGTGAGGAAGCACGCGTGGTCCCGTGTGGTAATGCGAATTTCCTGGACTTCGGCTTCCCCACTGAGATTATCCTCCTCCTCCATTCTTCACTCCCTTGAGGTACGTATTTCCCCACGCCCCCTCAACCACCTCCTCCTCCTTCCACTGTCCAGGAAATTTGTAATAGCGATTATTTATTGTGACTCCGAGTTTTTAGGAGTGATTCACTGGCGAGAATCGGGTATTTGAGCTATGCTTAAATGTTGGCAACAATTTAATTCCTGTTTAATGTTTCTTATTTGGAACCTGCAAATTGGCTGATATATTCATCAACCTCCGACATAACTATATATTGCTAGAATATAAACAAATACTAAACGAATAAGTCAATGGAAACGATGGCTCAATACACCCGATGCAGTGAAAGGAGTCGTTCGATTTGAATGGGTGAGTCGTCGTACATCGCGATTTGACAGTTATGTTCCTTGTATCGAGGGTAAAGTCGACTCTGACAGTTGACTTTTCTTGTAGCGTCAACGACAACGGAAACAGACGAACGCGTAAGCTTAGAATAACGAATGAAATATAAGAGGGAGAATTTCTACATATGATGGACAGTCCAAAGAAAACATGGATATATTAGGCACGGCAGGAATCAAATAGAAAAGGAAATGAACTGGATGAGAACTGAAACAAGGTTGTTTCTTGATGTTCAAAGGAATACGAAAGGCAACGAAAATCTCTGGAATGAAAATATAAGAAATAAAATTTTCATGTGGCACGCGCTCCACAATAAGGCAGAGCCGAAAGTAAAAGAAAAATAGAATTTTGTAGCACATTACAGGAGAATTATATTAAAAAAAGATAAAAACAAAAAATTATGATAATGAGAGGCTTTGAAACGTAAGAGTGAGAAAACAGAATTCACGTTGTCTGAGCCATTTGGTGAATAAGAAAAGAACTAGATATTTCGTGTGCAAGACATGATCTCAAAATTAAGAAACTACTAAATAAAAAGGAAAATGGTACACAATACGTATGCAAATAACAGAGGACAATTAGATCAGATATCTGTGATGGGCTACATTATATTACACTGGCCTGCGAAGTTTCAAAGGTAAAGCATCTGATAACTGATTCTGGGGTAATTTGCTATGCAGAATCTAAAAATCACACTCATTTTGTTCAATCAGGTCACGTTTTTGAGATACGAGGCGGTAAAAATAATTAAAAAACTCCATTTAGTGCTATTTATTCCCTTTAATTTTGAAAAAAAAAAATTGACAAAAGAAATAATTTTTTCTTGCATAGGTCAGAAGATAAAGAGGATATATTACAGAAAATCTAAACATGGATGAAGGGCCTTTTCAGTGACTTTCTCCTGTGTTGGGCAGCCACCACGTCTCGTTTCAAACACCAACAGTAGTCCGCAAGAAAGTTCACATCCCACCGGCCTTGGTAGCGTTCTTCCATGACACGAATATCCTGGTGGAAACGTTCTCGCTGTTCCTCACTGAAGTCACCACAGTTCTGAAGGAAATAGTCTAAGTGGGACCGTAGAAAGTGCATTTTGACTGACATGCGAGCCCCTAATTTTTGATAGCTGTTCAAGAACTCATCGACTTCATTCTCGTATTCTGCACTTCGGTTATTTCCTAGAAAGTTTCTTATCACTGACTTAAGCGACCACCAAACGGACAGCTCAGCTGCATTCAGTGCATCGTCAAACATTGAGTCCTTCATAAGTTCCCTTATCTGAGGCCCATCAAAGATGCCAGCCTTAAGCTTTTCCAGACTGATCCGAGGAAACTTCTGCTGAAGAAAAGTAAATCCCATGCCGTCCTTGTCCATTGCCTTCACAAAGTTCTTCATCAGTCCCAGTTTGATATGTAAAGGTGGGAGTAAGACCTTGTTTTGGTTCAACAGGAGAACGAGCCTGAACATTGTGTGAACCAGGTTCCAAACGTTGTCGTGGTGGCCATTCTTGTCTGACAAAATGTTGATCATCAGCCCGACTATTCCACAAACACAAAAAGCATGGATACTTTTTGTACCCACCCTTTAGTCCCAAAACCAATCCAACTACCTTAAGATCTCCACAGATCAACCAACCATGGTCATTGTAGTTCAGAGCAGACAGTAGCTGATCTATGTTGTCATGAGTTTCTTTCATTTGCACCGAATGACCGATTGGAATTGAAGAGTATTTATTTCAGTTGTGAAGGAGGACTGCCTTGAGACTTCTGCTGGAAGAGTCGATGAACAGTCTCCATTCAGTAGCAACATAGTCCAGCCCCATTGATTGAATCAAACCAGCAATGTTGTTGCAGTAAACTAATGACGAGTCCTTCTGGGTTGTGAAGAACTGTCTAAATTCTCTTTCACGCTCTCGGTACCAAAAGAATGTTGTCTCAGGTGCTAGCAAATTTTTCTCACGAAGACGAGAATCCAGAAGCTGTGCTGATTCCTTTGATAGGTTTAGATCCCGTGTCAGGTCATTGAGATCTGCTTGTGTTAGAGGCACTGGCCGGTCATTCTCTTCTGGCATGTATTCTCCACCCTCTGCCCTGTCTAGTGCGTTATCAGATTCCGATTCAGAGCTAGATTCCATTGCAACATCTGGCTCGGGAACGGGCAGGCCTGGACCATGAGGGACTGGTCGTATGGCAGACGGAACATTAGGATACTGAATACAATGCTTGTTCTTGCGGTTGACTCCTTTAAGATTAGTCATGCAGAAATAGCAGTCTGACACATGATCTTTACCCTCTCTCCAAACCATTGGAACAGCGAATGGCATACTCTTCCTTTTTTTATTTCTCCAATCACGCAAGTTCTCGACACATGTTTTGCAGCTAACATGGGGTGCAAATGGCTTGTCCTGGTCCCCAAGCTTAACTCCAAAGTAAGCATGATATGCCTTCTTCACAAAATCAGTTATATTTGCTAGTCGACGAGGAAGAATCACATTACCATATATGTAGCAGAACCTATCAGGATGATTTGTGCATTCGCGTTCCATTTTCTGTCAATCTAAGATACGTGTCCAAAATAGAAACACAAGAAGCACAGATTCTTGTAAAAAGCACAGATTCTTATAAAATCAGTCACATTGATTGGAGATCACACTTTTCTAAACCATTTTCAGTTTCAGTGTTGTCAATGCAGTTAGTCGATGTAGTCAATGCAGTTTCAGTTTCAGTTTCGGTTTCAGTTTCCTGAAAGTAAACAAAAACATCATTAGGTTTCAGTATCAGTTTCGGGGTGCAAAAAAAAAAAAAAAAAAAAAAAGAATAGGCTATACCTGCAGCCTCGTTTTCCTTATACTTAGTACTATACAAGGCCCAAAAGTTGCACTTCTCATATCTCAAAAACTAGACCTGATCCAAGGAAACGGATGGCATTTTTGGATTCAGCCCACCAAAAAACCTATAAATCACTTGAAAAACCTTCGACCTTTGAAAAAAAAAAAAAAAAATTAAACGCAGGCCAGTGTTATCGGATCAAAGATTAATGAACAAGGTAATAGGGCTGTAAAAGAGCGACTTTGGAGATATAATAGTAAAACAATGATAAAAATTAAAATAATAATGACTATGATAAAAATGATAACAATGCTAATAATAACAATAATGATAACAAAATAATAAGAATAATGATAATAGTAACGAGAGTAAAAATAATAGTAATAGTGATAATAACAATATAATAATAATGATAGCAATTATGATAGAATTACCCCCAACGAAGATGCCTCGTGTATACGCAGGTGAAACCCCATAATAAATTAGTATTTTCTATTTTAATGTTTTTCCTTTTCCAATGGATTATTTTGGTAAGGCTGTGTCCCCCTTCCCCCACCTGCAGGGAAGAAACTAGCCAGGGAATAAGAAGAAAAGAAATACAGTAATGAGAAGAAGACTAGCAAATTGCATCACCTGTATGAGGATGACTATTGAAACAAGATCGAAATGTATGAATTACTTAACAATACAGACAAAAACGTGCATACTCTCAGAGTCACGGCATAATAATCGAAACTGGCTTGCGTGAATTCAACCTGGTTCGACCGCACGATTCCTTTACCAAATTGGCACGTGCAAATCCAATCAATACAATGATTTGAATGAATTAATATGAATGAATTACATATTACTTATATACAAAAAGGGAAAGTATGCATGACCATCACGCAGTGCCATTAGCATGCACATACAAAACAACACGCCTACCGGTGTGTGGTGTGTGAGTGGTCTCAGACCTACCCAGAGATCGGCAAATAATGAGCTATGAGCTCACTGCCGTAGGGTGGTGTCTGGCTGTCTCGACAGGGACTGCAGCAGATCCGAGGTGAATACATACTACGATCTCTCTCTCTCCTCAAAATCCGTCGGTATCTGTTGAATGTCCGTTGAATGGCCTTTCCATTCCAACGTAATGGCCTCTTCATTTCCGCAAAATGGTTCAATACTATAAAAAAAATCACAGCATTGTTCTTACACTATATTCTACCTCAGCAGCAAATCGACAGTGATTTTTTTCCACCAATCGAATGTATTTCTAAAAGATCGAAAATAATAATTTTGTAATTGATCGACAATAATTATTTTAATCAATCGATAATAACTGTTCTTAAAGAAAACCCTCCAATTAATAATATATTCCCCACAACTTGACTTCAGAAATATTCTATCGTCCTCATTATTATAATCATCATTATCATTAATATTATCATTATTGATTATTATCATTTTATTATCATATTTTTATCATTATTACTATTATTATTATTATTATTATCATTATTATTATTATTATTATTATTATTATTATTATTATTATTATTATTATTATTATTATTATTATTATTATTATTATTATTATTATTATTGTTATTGTTATTGTTATTATTATTATTATTATTATATTATTATTATTATTATTATTATTATTATCATTATTATTATTATTATTATTATTATTATTATTATTATCATTATTATTATTATTATTATTATTATTATTATTATTATTATTATTATTATTATTATAACTATTATCATTATTATTACTATTATCATTATCATTATTATTATTATTATTATTATTATTATTATTATTATTATTATTATTATTATTATTATTATTATTATTATTATTATTATTATCATTATTATCACCATTATCATTACTATTACTATTAATACTACTATTGTTATTATTATTATTATTATTATTATTATTATTATTGTTATTATTATTATTATTATTATTATTATTATTATTATTATTATTATTATTATTATTATTATTATTATTATTAATATTATTATCATTATTATTATCATTACCATTATTATCATTATTATTATTATTATCACTATTATTATTACTATTATCATTATTGATATTACTACTATTATTACTATTATTATTATCATTAATACTATTATTAATACTATTATTAATACATACACATACCAAGGCTTTTTCCCCCTTACAAGGGAGGTAGCCAAAAAGGAAATGGCATAAAATCATTCCCACCCATTCCATCCCTGAAAACACTCCACACCCCTCCACCCTCCCTCTCATCTTAGCACCTCCTGGATGACGGGTCATCCCTGCACCTTGTCCACTGCCCTTGGGCAGAAGCAGTGTCGCAAGACACAGCACATCCACAGCAAGGCCGCTTCATTAAATCGGCGATCCCCCCTCTCCGCCCCCCTATGCATAAAAGGAGAAGACGGGGTGAAATCCCTTCGGGCTGCGTCAAATTTTGTTCACACATACTACCTCACCCCCCAACCCCCCGCCCAATCCACCTCATGCATCACATCATCATCCATATACAACCATTCTCCATTCACCCCTGTCCTCTGTCCTCTCCCGTCCTTCCTCAACAGACATTCCTCTCTTCCCCAAAGCCCCCTTCACCCCATCCATCCACCTCATCCTAGGACGTCCCCTCATGTTCACTCCCTCCACATCTGCTTTCCATACCTCTTTTACTAGTCTTTTTTCACCCATTCTTTCCATGCGTCCAAACCATCCTAATACTTTTTCATCAACCCTATCTCCCAACTCCCTTTCCACCCTTGTTCTCCTCCTCACCTCCTCATTTCTCACTCTATCTAGCCTAGTAACCCCTATCATACTTCTCAGACACCTCATCTCAAACATATTCAAACTCCTTCTCTCTTCCTCTCTTATGTTCCATGTTTCTGCCCCATACAGTGCTGTTGGCACAATCACTCCTTCATACAGTCTCCTCTTAGCATCCATTCCCAAATTTCTATTCCTCATTACACTTTTTAATCCATCAAGGCATTTACTCGCTTCTCTCAATCTACATTCTACCTCCACCTCCACTCCACCCTTTCCTGCCACATTTGCACCCAAGTATCTAAAACTATCCACTTCCTCCAGTCACTCTCCCTTAATGCTCACTTCCAGTCTGCTGCCACTTTCCCCCCTTGTACATGTCATCACCTTACTTTTGCCCACATTTATCTTCAGCTTTCTTCTATCACACACTCTCCCAAACTCTATCATCAACTTCCTCAATCCCCTCCGACCCTCCCACAAGCGCAGTGTCGTCCGCAAACAACAGCTGGCTCACCTCCCACTTTTCTCCATTTTCTTTAACCATCTCCAAACCCTGACCCACCACCCTTGCATTTACCTCTCTCACTACCCCATCCATGTACAAGTTGAACAG
>NC_134788.1:18005117-18022617 GCF_046742065.1 Oratosquilla oratoria | reverse complement strand
TCACTCATAACATTATTAAAGAATGACAACCCTGAAATAACTCTTATTAGATGTGTGTGTCATTCCCTGCATCTAGCTGCAAGTAAGGCATGTGAAAACCTCCCCACTCACTGTTCTTGATTTTTTAGTTAGAGAGACACACATGGTTTTCTAATAGTCCAAATAGGATCAAGAAATATACAGAGTTGTATAAAGTTCTTAAGGACCGTGTACACAGGAAAGTGCCTGGGTTAGCTAGCACACGTTGGTTGTCCCGTTTGGAGGCAATCAGCGTTATCCTTGATCAATGGGACTCCCTAAAACTGCATTTTGAAATATGTGAAACAAGTGAGCGTTGCTACACAGCAAAACAACTAATCTTAGCATACAATGATCCTCATAATAAGTTGTACCTTTAACATGTTCGGAAAGTACTTAACCCATTCAACTCCGATGACAAGATGTCTTGTCATTTGGTCAAATAAAACAAAAAATCATAAAACACCAAAATGTTTGATCAAACACCAGAAAAATATGACGTCAATCCTCGCTTCGCTCGCAGCGAAGCGAGGACTGACGTCATATTTTTCTGGTGTTTGATCAAACATTTTGGTGTTTTATGATTTTTTGTTTTATTTGACCAAATGACAAGACATCTTGTCATCGGAGTTTAATGGGTTAAGGAGGTGGTGAGAGTCAACACACTTTCCCAAGGGCAAAATGTTGAAGTAGCTAAACTTACTAAAGACCTGATCGATATGTATCGTAATATTATGCATATGGTGGTAGAATCAGGTCACTTATCAAAATGTGCCAAAGAAGATCTCCCTTCTTTGAAATTTCAGAATTATATTTTGCCTTTGAATGCTATCAATTTTGGTTATGAATTCAACACATTTGCAGACTCTTGTACCTTAACCAATAAACAGTTGATTAACGTCAAAGAGAAATGTAGAGTTTGTACCTGAGTTGATTAATCAAGTGCAGCTGCGCCTGCCAGATAATGTTGACACCCTACTTCTTTTACAGAAATTGCATCCTCGTGTAGCCACTTCTCAAATCAAGGGTTCTATTGCAACTATTGCTTCCAGGCACAGAGCTATAGTTAGAGATATAGATGAACTAGAAAATGAATGGGGTGTACTTCCTTGAGCAATGGCCAAAATCATGTTTGGAAAGCAGTGTTGCATTTTGGGCAGAGGTATATGAAAAACTGGATTCTGCAGGTAACCGGAAGTTCCCTAATATTTCTGCCTTCGCCTGCCTTGGCATTATTGTCTTTGCCTTTCTCAAATGCAAATGTAGAAAGGGTATTTTCGGTTATGAACATCGTGCGCTCAAAAGTAAGGAACAACTTTAGTGTACGATCTGTTGAGGCTATTTTGCAAATTAGGTATGGCTTGCCTCTTCAGGGTTCATCTTTTGTTGACTTTATTCCCACTGAAGACATGTTAAAGAGCTTTTTTGCTAAGGCTGAAGAAAAAACACAAGAAAATCAAGACATTGTTTATTTGGAAGTAGATATAGAATGAAATTGTATTTTGAAAACCATTTTTTTTTAATAATTTCAATGCAGTTTTAGAAGAAATCATTACAACTTAATTTCAATGTAAAAGACAATACTTTATTTTTATTCTGAATTATATCTTTCATACAAAAGTAAATTTTAAGTTACTGTAGCTTCCAACCTATCATGTTTAAACTGCTTACCATTATTTTTGTTTCGATTTTGATTAGATATATGTTGCAATAAACTTATTTGTGTTTATAATAATTCCTTTTTTTTTGTGGGAAAAAATGTGGGAATTCAGATTTCCTTGTGGGAATTTTGTGGGGGAAAAATCACTCATTTTTGGGAACTGGCACAGATCAGAGTGGCAACCCTGAATCAGCGTCTAAGGACTACACGAGTTTGTCTCAGTTTTGTTGTGGCTGGCGTGCTGATAGGAGAGAAGCGGTTTTTTGTTTTTGTTTTTTTATGGTGCAGTTTTGCGCCATATTGAATTCGTGTTTGTGGAACTTTGTGAACTTTTTCACGCATTTTGTATCATTATGCCGAGTGATGATACAAAATTATTAGAAGATAGTGGAAGCTGGTTGGTTGGGGCCTCATCATGGCCGCTGACCCTTTCGATGAGGATGTCGTCCGGCCTACCTACCTACCTACCTACCCCTAGCCCCCCCCCCCCTAGCATTCTGTGGTGAAGCAACCTGCCGCTGTATGTATGTATGTATGTATGCTCCCACATTGATTCCCACATCGACCTGCCCACGGAGGGAAGGCGTTCTCATACTTTATTCATGGATGATCAATAGGTGATGATTGGTAAGCGTTAGAAAATTATATTAATTTTGTCAATTACGATGTATCAACGTAATATACCATTTTCTCGGCGGAAAAAAAAACGAAAAAGTTGCAAAAACATTTCTTAAGTAGCCAAGTCGCGCCGGATGAATGATACGCCACGTTTGTTACGACAGATACGTCGTCGTCGTCGTCGCAGAAATGAATGGATGATGATAAAGTCGTCTAACCTAACCTAACGTGTATTCAGTAAATTGGTACCTGTAATTTAAGGACATCGGATCGTCGTCGTCGTCGTGACGGATGTTGGCGGCGGTGGCCTGCCTGTTCAATCACTCTTTCTGATTGCGGGCTGTAATCATAATAATGATACTATATCATATGTTTCTCTCTCATAGCTTGAAGGAAGGAATGCACACGTTGGGTTAGGTTAGGTTAGACTAGACGAACTTATCATCCTTTCATTTCTTCGACGACCTCTCTCTCTTCTCTTGCTATCATCACTCTCCCCCTCTCCCTTCTTCCTATCTCTCTCTCTCTCTCTCTTTCCCATGCCCCCCTCTCTCTCTCTCTCTCTCTCTCTCTCTCTGTACTTCCGGTGTTAATGCTTGAGGAGGCGATGGGGCGGATGTCGGGTGGGGAGCTCTCCATTGCCATTGGTGCCCTTGTGCACACACGTACACACACGCACACACGCGTACACATTCATCGCATGTTTCAAGGAGAGCTCTGACTATATATCGTAAAATTACGACCTATGTCGTAAGCTTACGACCTGGCTGGCTCCGACATCGTATATGCGGATCGTAAAGGTAAATATATATATATATATATATATATATATATATATATATATATATATATATATATATATATATATATATATATATATATATATATATATATATATATATATATATATATATTTTTTATAATTGAATCCGAATGTTTAAATCTATGAAATGCCATGTGGATAATGTCGACATTTTGTATGAACGCGTGTGTGTACTTGTGTACGTTTGTGTACGTGCACGTGTGTGTGTGTGTAATATTAATAGATGTGTAACTTAATGTTTGTTATTTCTGTGTCCTCTCTTGGGAGGAAGAGGAGGAGGAGGAGGAGGAGGAGGAAGAACTTTGACCTCGAGGTGCGTCATACTTCCGGATACGTAGGCTACACACGTACACGCACACACGTACACACTTGCGTACACAGTATTCCGTTAAGACTTGTAATCTTCACATGATTCTAAATGTGTACACGCCCACAAATAGGCTCATTGTCAGGCCTAAGATATCAAGATATGCCGATAAAATATCTGTACACACACGTACATACGTACGCACAAGTCACCATGGGCAAGGCTATGGCGTCAAGTCGTTGTAGGACAACTGTATTCGTTATTTTTTGACACAGAGTACATGGGAGAGTATCTATTAATTATTTGGTCTGTAAGACTGCCTCCCCTTCTTCCTCTTCCTCCTCCTCCTCCTCCAGCAGGTCGTAAGCTTAAAACCCAGCTTGTTTGTGCGTAATATCCAGCTCGTTGAGGACACTTTAGCCTGTGTATGTGTGTGTACGTGTGTAATCGCATGCAGCCATACATTAATCCCGCACTGCCTTGCAGCGTTATTTTTTCTCATAATAATCATATTTGTTTATTCATTCATTTATCTACTTGTTTTATATATTTGACATTTGCATTAAATATATACTATATATGCATTTAGGATCACTGAGTCGTTTTGCACTTGGAGCGGTTACAATAAAAACACGTCATTTATTTTTAGAATAATTTGTCATTCTTTTGACGTTGAATAATCAAATCAATGAGTACTGTATCACTGCATGCAGAACACTGCGGACCCAGAACACTGCAGTGTTCTTGGACTTGTGCTTGCGGAGGAATAGTCAAGCGATGACCTACATTGGCATCATGGCGTCGCGTTTTGCAGTCGACTCGTTGTTGCCAGTTCCCTGTCGTTTTTTTCATTATATCGTATTGTTGTTATGAAGTTCTTTATCAAATTTTTATCTATTTATTTATTTAATGTGTTTATTGTTTCAAGTAGAGGAATTCTGTATGTATGTAACAATGTTATCCCCTCCAGGAAATTATTTTCTTACAAAAAAAAAAAAAAAATGTCGACACTATGAAGACAATAATTTTAAATGTTATTTGATTTTTAGAATAATGAAATTGAAGGATACGTATTACCAGCCCATCATTAAAACAATAATGTTATTAGTATATCAGGTCATGGATCACGTGCTGGACTCTTGATCGGCAGTTGTAACCTTTTGTCTGATCTGTGATGTCCGACTTGTTGCAGTCGACCAACATTTAGTTTGCTCGATTTATTATTTCTTTATCGGCTGTGCAGCTTTTAAGTTGTTCTATGTTATCTAATTATTTATTTATGAATTTATTCATCGGTTGACATTTAAGTTGTCATGTAGTGATGGATGATATGTGTGTGTGACGTCACTGTTTTCAGTTGAAATGCACATTTCGAAAGATCAAAGCAATTGTTTACCCACTGAAGAGCCAACGGTCGCGGGAGGGAGGGAGGGAGGGAGGGAGCGGTAGGGAGGATGGGGAGAGAGGGAGGGAGGGGCTTTCCCCCAAGTATTGGTGTCGTCTGCACGACTCTGTTATTTGTCGCGCCCTTCCGTAAGGCTCATTTTCAAGCCGCCGCGTGGACGATTTTCGCCCAAAAGGTGACGCCATAACGAAAAGGATCCAACTTGGGACTGCCTTCTCCTCCTCTCCTTCCTCCTCCTCCTCCTCCTCCTCTCCTTCCTCCTCCTCCTCCACTTCCACCCCCTCCTCCTGTTTTCCTCTGCCGTTTAAAAGATATGAAAAGTTATATGAATGGGGAAATACTCGGTGTATTATAGTTTGATTCTTTTTATTTGATCACATAACGTCACCTTGTTAATTTTATTATTATTATTATTATTATTATTATTATTATTATTATTATTATTATTATTATTATTATTATTATTATTATTATTATTATTATTATTATTATTATTATTATTATTATTATTATTATTATTATTATTATTATTATTATTATTATTATTATTATTATTATTATTATCATTATTATTATTATTATTATTATTATTGTTGTTATTATTATTATTATTAACATTACTAATGTTATTAGTATTATGGCAGATGTGCCTAGAATGATGACGTCACCGGTGGGTAACGAACGTCTCGTCGATGACATGCCGCTTCTTTGGAACGTGATTAACCCCCGTAACTATTTCATTTCGTTTATTTGTTTACGTATTTATCTATTTATGTAATTCATTGTACTTGCGTGGACGTCGATGGTGACTGTCCTTCGCTTACTTGTGGCTGGGTCCTTGCTCCCCTTCTTCCTTCTAACTCACACTACTCACTCCACTGCACCTACCTACGAGTCCTATCTAAGTCCAGCCCAATTCCTTAACCTACCTCCTGTATAGCCATTAACCCATTAAACTCCGATGACAAAATTCTTGTCATTTGGTCAAATAAAACAAAAAATCATAAAACACCAAAATGTTTGATCAAACAGCACCAGAAAAATATGACGTCAGCAGTCCTCGCTTCGCTCGCGTCGCTCGCGAGCGAAGCGAGGACTACTGATGTCATATTTTTCTGGTGCTGTTTGATCAAACATTTTGGTGTTTTATGATTTTCTGTTTTATTTGACCAAATGACAAGAATTTTGTCATCGGAGTTTAATGAGTTAATTGATACTAGCCCCACCGTTCCTCGGTGTGTCTCCCTCCCTCCCTCCCTTACTACACTCACACGTTCACTCAACCACCCACGCCCGCTGGTCCTCCTTGCGAGGGCACTCTCCCCCCCCCCTCTGGCGGGAAGGGGGATACCAGCGCCCGTGGTGCCCTATGACCCCCTCCCCCCCGCCAGAGGGGGGGGGTGTCAACCGTCCGTCCCCGTTCGCGCCACATAGACTCACACCACAATATATATATATATATATATATATATATATATATATATATATATATATATATATATATATACATATATGGCGAGAGATCTTAAAGCTTCCCCTGCAAACTTCTCTATCGTTTCCCCATGCTCCTTCGCCACACACCCATCCCCTTGCTCATGGGAAACAATAACGGTCTGCAGCAGAAGGGTCACGATCTGCTGCTGTAAAGCGGCCCCTAGACGTGCAATATTATTGCGCAATATTTTGGTTTGTGCAATATAATTGATCGTGTGTGGGCAATATTGAAAGGTTGTCCAATATATTGTGTGATTTTCAAAAACTTGAAAATATATTGCGCAAACGGGATAACATTGTGTCGTCTGTAGGCTATATTGCGCAATATCCTGTCAGTGTCTCTCCAGCGGTCGTGTAAGGTGGTTGTGTCTCTCCTCAACCTCGCGTTATCATGAGTGACAAGAAAGCCGAAAAAGAATTCATTGAGGCAGTTGATAAGAGCAGTGCACGTTTCCATAACAATGTTAGCTATTGATTGAGGTGACACAGCAGTTGCAAACTTTAGATCTTCAAAACTATTCCCGGTTTTGAGGTAACGTACAGTTATGGACAACCGTTGGCTTACGGGAATTGCTTTGCTCTTTTTTTCTATTATAGGAGCAACCAAAGGAAAGAGGAGTTCATCAAATGATTCTGTGCTCATTCGTACGAAGTTGCGGAAACCATTCGGTGCTATCACTCTCAGTTCATTTAGTAATCTTTCGTGTGTACTTCTCCCTATCAACAAGCCACTGTTTGGCCCATTTTCTGCCCTTCCGCGAGCCTTTTTTCTTTCCTTTCTTATGACTTGCTGCCATAGCAATGATCACGCAACAGAGATCACCGTCAGTCAACATGTTCACGTTATGACGTTCTGGCAAGGACTGACTGTTTGCACAATGGGGTTGCACGTCTGCGCTCACGATTGCGCAATATATTGCACAACCTTCACTATTGCCTCCATACGGCACAATCTTTTGCACAACCCAAAATATTGTACAATAATATTGACCGTGTAGGGGCCAGCGCCAAAATATTGTGCAACCCACATTACGCAATAATATTGAACGTCTAGGGGCCGCTTAAGCCAGGCCAGTCTGCTTGAGAAAGTCAGTGTCGAGGAGGAGGAGGAGGAGGAGGAGGGGGTGAAGGAGGCTGCAGTCCTTCGGGGGGCGGGGCTTAAGCATTTGACTCCGCCCCCATCACGCGGACCGCCATGTGCTCACCTCCCTCTCCCTCCCCTCCTACCTCACCGTCCCTCTTTAAACACACACACGCACTTCCTACTTCCATCCAATAACGTTTTCTACTCACACAACTATTTCCACAAATTTATCTACTTTGTCCATCGAGTTACCGGGCCAATCTACTTATATATATATATATATATATATATATATATATATATATATATATATATATATATATATATATATATATATATATATATATATATATATATATATATATATATATATATATATACATTCTCTATTACTTGTAGTGCAACACATCCCTCTCTTCCTCCTACCCTCCACCTGCAACCCAGACGACTCCTACTCCCCTCCACCCCCTCCATGACGCTGAGCGAGATATTTCCGTCGTATACACAACTCCTTATTTAATTATATAATTATTTTTTATGTGAGCGTGGCGAAAATCATTATCAGTTCCTAAAATCACTTAATTTAACCCTCTCTACTTATTTCATTGGCAGTCGTCTTGTTACTATTCCCTCAAAGATTGTGTGTGCCTATTGTTCTTTTCTTCTGCCCAGACCAGCAATAAGACTACGCGCTGCGCTTAGATGTCGACAATTTCTTAAATCCCGAAGTTAAGTTGAATCATTTACATAAATTTCAGCGTAATAATAGTTTTCAGATTTTTGTCATTTCTTTGATAATGATGGGAATGAAGAAATCTGAATTAACTGTTATTATTACATGAGCATTCAACGGCTACCGCCAGATTATTTGCCGTGTGGACCTCATACACATCAAGTCTGAGTTTTGAAATTTATTATATTCATTTATTCCTAACACTCGAACCTCCTACGACTTGGAGAAGATTTCGAGGATGCACCAAATGCGTGTACACTTCACAGATCCCATGTGCGCACACACACAAGTACATGGTCCAACGACGGCGCACATGCACGAGGTGCAACCCCGGGTGCTAGCATCTGGTTATTTCAGACAAAAGACTAAAAATCTATACGCGTGGAGTTTCCTCCCGTACATTTGATATTGCTTTGTCTTGTGTGTGGGTGTGCGTGGACGCTCCTCATAAGGTCTAGAGGGGGTATTGCTGAAGTCGCACAAATTTTACTTCCAAAAACAAAACGACAAAAATAAAACAAATATAAGATTAAAATAGTATATGAAATAAATAAAACAAAATAAGATATAACCAAATAAAATTGAATAAGATATTACGTTGAATAACACAACAATACAAGGTTTGGATTTGGAGGTGGAGTGGTGGTGGGGGGAGGAGGAGGTGCCGAGTCGACGCTGCCAGAAGCGGGACAAATTGGCGCCTTCTTCGACTCCCAGTTATGACGTCACGAATGATGACTCAACAAGCAACGTCACAAATTATGACGTAACGAATGACGTCACAGATCATGACACAATAAACGACATCATAACGTCATATATCATGATGCAAAAGAAACATCGTCGTCTAATTAAGATATGCAACAAATGTGACCTCAAAGGCGACATGACGTCATTTACGCACGCGCGCGCACACAATCGTAAGCGCTGTTTCTCATTAGAGAACATAATCGTGGCGAGAGACACTTCAGTTGTGAACGTTAGGCGCACACACACACACACACACACACACACACACACACACACACACAGGTACGCAATAATCCTTACGGCCGCACACACACGTACACACGCACACACAAGATGGCACAAAAACTAAACACCTGCGACATTCTCTCTCTCTCTCTCTCTCTCTCTCTCTCTCTCTCTCTCTCTCTCTCTCTCTCTCTCTCTCTCTCTCTCTCTCTCTCTCTCTCTCTCTCTCTCTCTCTCTCTCTCTCTCTCTCTCAGTTGGGACCCAACGACAGAGCAGATCCCCTGTGTGGTTGTTGTCTCAGGTGCACAAGAAAAAAGCGCACACATACATACGTACACACACGCATACACACGATAACAAAGATGTTGCAGTCCTGCGTATGTGTGTTTGTTTGTTTGTGCGTGTGTGTGTGCATATGAGTATGGAGAAGTGGGAAGAGGAGGGAGAAGAGGGGGTGAGGAAGAGGAGGAAGAGGAGGAGGAAGAGGGGCGCAATCCTACGTGGCGAGGATACACACACACACACACACACACACACACACACACACACACACACACACACACACACACACACACACACACACACGGCTCGGTGGCGGATTGGTAAAGCACTGGCCTCACAAGCCAGAGAACCGGGGTTCGATTCCCCGGCCGGGCGGAGATAAGTTGGGTTTGTCTCCTTTCACGTGTAACCCCTGTTCACCTAGCAGTGAGTAGGTACGGGACGTTAGTCAAGGAGTTGTGACCTTGCTGTCCCGGTGTGTGGTGTGTGAGTGGTCTCAGACCTACCCAGAGATCGGCAAATAATGAGCTCTGAGCTCACTGCCGTAGGGTGGTGTCTGGCTGTCTCGACAGAGACTGCAGCAGATCCGAGGTGAACACACACACACACACACACACACACACACACACACACACATATATATGTATATATATATATATATATATATATATATATATATATATATATATACATATATTCACTTTCACTATTTCATTCCATTATTACTACGACCCCACAATTTTGTAGCCACATCAACGATTCCCACCACCCAAACACACAAAACCTGTTTGCACAAATGTAGACAATATTAAACACACACTTTGTTTATTTTGTGCAATGGCAAAAGTTCACAGAGAATTTGATTAATTTGAGGAATTTGTGTATTAGCTTTATGTCAGAAAAAAAAACTGACATAGTGGTGACAAAGTGGTGAAAATATTTAAGTTAAAAAAAATGAGATTAAATTTTCTTTTTTGATTTTAGTTTTAAATCACAAAAGAACAGGAAATCTTCTTATACCAACTACATAAAACATTCTGTCAATACCTCAGATGCAGAGAGAAAAATCATGGTAAACACCATACATAAACATGAACATATTATTGTGGTTGTCGCTTAATTAATGTATTATTTTCGACTTGATGCGCTGTGTCCTTTCCATTTGGCAAATCGTGGGGAACGTCTAAAGAAAGAAAATGATAAATTGTTTAACCCCCCCCCCACCCTCTACGGCATTTTTCATTTATTATTAGTTATATGTCAATTTATTATTATTTACTATTTACCTGTTTGTTTATTATTTAACTATACCTATGCATTTATTTATGTATTCTATTTGTTATTTACATTATTATAGTTTTTATTTATTGTTTTATTATTAATATGATTTTTTTTTCGCATCCGACCTAGATATGGATCAAAAGGTCTCCTGTCGGCGTGCTCCGCCTTTGTAATCCTTTGTAATCTCCATCCAAACGACTCGATACGCTCAATTGGATAATTCTCCCTTCCCCTCACACATAATATCGATATACTGTGTAGAACCTCTAGGTAAAGTTATACGGGTCACTGCACCCCAAGTGACGCTCAATAATGCAATCTCAACTCCAAGCAATTCTATGATTGATTTAGAAAATACATTTAAAAAGATAAATAAAATGAATGAAAAAAAAGAAAGAAAGAAATAGCGTCACCAAAAATGTTGGCCACACTTAACTACAACTGGGGCATACGCGGATTTAGCAACACTATTTATGAAATGCTATTACCCAACTGTTAGCATTGTATCAAAAACGCCGCATGGCAACTCTTCGTCGTCACGTGGTAGGTACGATGCTGGAGTGCGATATATTTTGCAATTTCATTTTACGAATAACAAATCTGCCTACAGGACAAGTACCAGAATTAATGTTAATATAAAACACCAAATTGCACTCATAATAGCAGAGTTCAATATGTACAGTTCATGCATATCTCCCAGTGTACCAATGTCTTTTCCCCCTTTACAAGGGAGGTAGCCAAAAGAAAGAAAAGAAAAAACAAAAAAACAAAAAACAAACAAACAAACAGAGGCATAAAATCCACTCCCACCCATTCCACCCCCACATACTCCACTCCCATCCACTGCCTTTTATCAAACTACAAAAATATTCAAATACACTTATCAAACTGTATAACATAAAAAATAAATAACAATAAATAAACAATAATAATAGATAAACAAATAACTAAAAGTAATAATCAACAATAATAAATAATAAATGAATAATGATGAATAAACAAATAACTAGAAAAAATCAACTCCCAAAACAAAGGCATAAAATCCACTCCCACCCATTCCATCTCCCACATACTCCACTCCCATTCACCACCTTTTATCAAACTACAAAAACAATAATAATAAATAGATAAACAAATAAAAATCTTCAGCTACATTTATCAAACTATAAGATAAATAAGTAGATCATGTATAAACAACCAAAAAATTAAACCCCAAACTCCTCAATGTCGCTTTCTAAATCCTCATTTCACCATCCAGACAGTCCTAATGCACTCCTTCCTCTACTTTCGCCCCAGCCTCCAAACTCAAGGTGGTTCTTGTTCGCAGTTGTGGGTCGTCCAACTTAAAGGAAAACTGGATTAATGGGTCACATCATACTGGCCTATTTTTCCTCCCACAGTCAACCACCATTTGAATAACTCGAATATGACTTCGCTCACAGATATCTTGACTTGTCTAGGAACATGTCAGCAGGAGGAGTATCGATTGGGACCCAGGTTGCTATGTTTACATTTCCATGAAGTCTTAGAAAACTAGAATGTGTAGGGCAGACCTTAGTTTTTCTTTAATATGTGTGTGTGTGTGTTTGTGCATATGTGTGCTATGAATTGTGGTGTTGGATCGTGTAATGTTTTTTCCGTAACTTAGTAGCCAGTTTCTGTGTTAGTAAGTGGTATCTGGTAGTCATGTAAGTTCTCGTAAGTTCTTATATACATACATACATACATACATACATACATACATACATACATACATACATACATACATACATACATATACACACACATGTATATATATATATATATATATATATATATATATATATATATATATATATATATATGTATATATACATATGCATACATACATACATACATACATATACCAAGGCTTTTTCCCCCTTACAAGGGAGGTAGCCAAAAAGGAAAAGGCATAAAAAAACTCCCACCCATTTCACCCCCTGAATACACTCCACACCCCTCCACCCTCCCTCTTATCTTAGCACCTCCTGGATGACGGGTCATCCCTGCACCCTGTCCACTGCCCTGGGTCAGAAGCAGTGTCGCAAGACACAGCACATCCACAGCAAGGCCGCTTCATTAAATCGGCGACCCCCCACTCCGTCCCCCCATGCATAAAAGGAGAAGACGGGGAGAAATCCCTTCAGGCTGCGTCAAATTTCCTCACACATACTACCTCACCCCCACCCCCTCGCCCACTCCACCTCATGCATCACAACATCATCCATATACAACCATTCTCCATTCACCCCTGTCTTCTGTCCTCTCCCGTCCTTCCTCAACAGACATTCCCCTCTTCCCCAAAGCCCCCTTCACCCCATCCATCCACCTCATCCTAGGACGTCGCCTCATGTTCACTCCCTCCACATCTGCTTTCCATACCTCTTTTACTAGTCTTTCTTCACTCATTCTTTCCATGTGCCCAAACCATCCTAATACTCTTTCATCAACCCAACTCCCTTTCCACCCCCGTTCTTCTCCTCACCTCCTCATTTCTCACTCTATCTAGCCTAGTAACCCCCATCATACTTCTCAGACATCTCATCTCAAACACATTCAAACTCCTTCTCTCTTCCTCTCTTATGTTCCATGTTTCTGCCCCATACAGTGCTGTTGGCACAATCACTCCTTCATACAGTCTCCTCTTAGCATCCATTCCCAAATGTCTATTCCTCATTACACTATTCAATCCACCAAGGCATCTACTCGCTTCTCTCAATCTACATTCTACCTCCACCTTCACTCCACCTTTTCCTGCCACATTTGCACCCAAGTATCTAAAACTATCCACTTCCTCCAGTCGCTCTCCTTTAATGCTCACTTCCAGTCTACTGCCACTCTCACCCCTTGTACATTTCATCACCTTACTTTTATCCACATTTATCTTTAGCTTTCTTCTATCACATACTCTCCCAAACTCTGTCACCAACTTCCTCAGTCCCTCCTCCGATCCTGCCACAAGCGCAGTGTCGTCCGCAAACAACAGCTGGCTCACCTCCCACTTTTCTCCATTTTCTTCAACCATCTCCAATCCCTGACCCACTACCCTTGCATTTACCTCTCGCACTACCCCATCCATGTATAAGTTGAACAGTCAGGGCGACATAACGCATCCTTGACGAAGTCCCACCTTTACCTCGAACCACTCACTCTCTCCATTTCTTATCCTGACACAAGCTCTACTACTCTCATAAAAACTCTTGACAGCTCCTAGAAGTTTTCCTCCTATTCCATATATCTGCATAACCTCCCACAGTGCCTTTCTGTCTACCCTATCGAAAGCCTTTTCCAGATCCATAAAAGCCCAAAAAACATCCTCCCCCTTTCCTATAGCTTTCTCATATATTTGTCTTACCACAAAGATCTGATCTACACAACCTCTATCCGTCCTAAATCCACACTGTTCCTCACCAATTACTCTTTCTGTTCCTCTCCTAATCCTCTCAATCAAGATCCTCCCATAAGCCTTCCCAACTACACTTAACAAGCTAATCCCTCTGAAACTACTACATTCACACTTGTCCACTTTTCCCTTGTAAAGTGGAACTATACAGGCATTCCTCCAGTCCTCCGGCACTCTACCCTCTCTCCAGCAAACATTAGATAACCTCACCAGCCAGTCCACCATCACTGTATCTCCTTTCTTTAGATATTCTGCATGGCATCCATCCAGACCAGGTGCCTTACCTGATTTCATCATCTTAACAACTGCCTTCACCTCATCCTTCCTTATTTCTCCTCCATTTTCCTCACTCATCACTCTCATTTTCCTATCATTTCCCACTGCAACTATCTTTCCCTCCCTATCCTCCTTCACATTTAGCAAATCCCTAAAATATTTTGCCCATCTTCCCTTTACTGCCTTCTCTTCCATTATCATCTCTCCATCTGCACCTTATACCTTTTCTTCTCTACTTGATTCGCCTCCTCTTCCTCTCTTAATTTCTTTCCAAAACATCTTTTTATTACTTTCAAAACTTTCTGTCATACTCTTACCCCACTTCACATCTGCTCTCCTCCTTGCCTCCTTTACCTTTTTCTTTACTCCTCTTTTCTTTTCTTTGTACCTCTCATATGACTCCCTCGTCCTATTTTGTAACCAATCTGTGAAAGCTCGCTTCTTCTCCTCTACAACCTTCTTTATTTCCTCATCCCACCATTCACTACCCTTCCTTTTATTTCCTCCTGTCCTTCTTGTTCCACACACTATCCTTGCACACTTTGTAACTCCCTCCTTGAACCATCCCCATTCCTCCTCCACTCGTAGCTCTACTCTATCCTTCACTCCCTCCCACTCCTCCTTCAGCTTCTTCTTGTACTCCTTCTCCTTTTCCTTTTCATTTAATGAGTTCACCTAAGCACCTCCCTACCTTTTGTCCCTTTCCTCTTTCTCCATCTATCCTCCACTCTCAACTTACCTTCCACCAAAAAATGATCTGATATTCCCACACCCTCTCCCCTTAGCATATGTGCATCCTTAACTCTTCCTATCATAGTCCTATTTACCACTACATAATCCATCAACGCTCTATCTACCACCCTTCCCTCCACCACCCTCTCCCATGTGTACTTATGCTTGATTTTCTCCCGAAACACTGTATTTGCTATCATCAACTCTCTTTCTAGACACATTTCCACCATCAACCCTCCACTACGATTCTTTCCTGGAACTCCACATTTCCCAACCACTCCATTAATTGGACCATTTCCCACCCTAGCATTAAGGTCTCCTAGTACTATTACATTGACATTTCTCCCTAAGTCCTCTATGCACTCATTTAAATCTATCCAAAAGGCCTCCCTTTCTTCTACACACACACACACACACACACACACACACACACACACACACACACACACACACACACACACACACACACACACACACACACACACACACACACACACACACACACACACACACACACACACCCATATATATATATATATATGTATGTCTATATATGTATATAAATATAAGTATATATATATATATATATATATATATATATATATATATATATATATATATATATATATATATATATATATATAGAGAGAGAGAGAGAGAGAGAGAGATAGCAGCAGGAGGGAGAGATAAAAGAAGAGGGAGATATGGCGGGGTAAGGAGAGAGAGAGAGACAGATGGAAATGGGGAGATATACATCCATATATGGCGGTGGGGGGGGGAGGGACAGAGGAAGAGAGAGGTGTATATGGCGGTGGGATCGAAAGAGAAAAGAGAGAGAGATGGCGGTGGAAAAGAGAGAGAGAGAGAGAGAGAGAGAGAGAGAGAGAGAGAGAGAGAGAGAGAGAGAGAGAGAGAGAGAGAGAGAGAGAGAGAGAGAGAGAGAGAGAGAGAGAGAGAGAGCGGTCCAGTAAGATATGTTTCGCGTCGGTCACGTGACGTATAGTGTGGATCGGCCAGTAGCAGTGGATTATATACTACCAGTTATCATCTACAGTGGCCAACACTGGAGAAACTGAAACGATAAGCATAATGACAAATGCACTTAGCATTATATCTAAAGAAAACGTACGTGACAGTGCTTCAGAAAAAAAAAATGAAATTGGCCATGGCTCTAGAAGATTATATATAAAAAAATCTCACATTTTATTCAAGTGATTTTTTCATGTTCGTATACGACATTGCGAGACAGCTCCGATGATAACATGATATTACATTCTATTTATCTAAAGAATCTTCACCTCCATACTCGTCCTCCTCCTCCTCCTCCTCCTAGTCCTCCTGCAGCCTAGTCTAGTAAACACAAACAGCCTCGTTAGGGCCAGTAGCCCTGCTCTTCTTTGTTCTTCCTTTGTTCCTTTGTGTTCCTCCTCCTCCTCCTCCTCACTCGCCCACCCCTACCTCTGCCCGGGATTTGTAACCAGACTGGTACTCTTCCATGCACTTAGTGACAATCTGGGGAATTTTTCGTGCATTAAGTGACAATCTGGGGACTTTTTCGGTAGTTTCTGTAGTGTCTTACCTGTGTTTGTTCCTATCATTTCATTGAAAAATGTCATATTTTTGGTACTGCACCTACATCTGTGTCAATATTTTTAAATAAGGAACTTTTAGTTCTAATCTAGGAACTTTTCAGCACGAGCTTAGGGAGTTATTGATCTCCCTTTGTGGGAGCTCTCTAGTGCTAGCTAGCCTTCCCGTATTGACAAATCAGTCGTCATTTACACCCGAGGGGAGACGCAGTGAGTGCTTATTCCTGCAGGGTCACGGGAGAAGACCTTTGCCATCTCCTCGAGGGAGGACCTTCAATTTTGCGTCGTCGTCTCACGGGTAAGTGAGCTATGAGGAATCAAAGCCAGTAGTGGCTGCAGCAGCAGGAACAACAAGGTAGGCTACGTTGTGGCAGGTACAGTAACTCGCAAGATTTTTGCTGAAGGGCGCGCGCGGTCGAGCGAGTGTCGTTGTCGCCATGTCCTCCCTCCTCTCTCCCTCCCTCCCTCCTCCTTCTCCTCCGTATCCCTTCCTCCCTCCCTTCTCCTCCCTCCTTTCCCTTCTCCTTCTCCTCCCTCCCTCCTCCTCCTCCTCCTCCTCCTCCTCCTCCTCCTCCTCCTCCTCCTCCTCCTCCTCATCATCATCATCATCATCATCATCATCATCATCCCTTCCTCCCTCCCCTTTCTCCTCGTCCCTATCTCCCTCCCTCCCTCCCTCCCTACTGTAGTGCTGTTATTCTTCTTGTTCCTTCGGTTTCTCGTTCCTCTCTTGTTCTTGTTTGTTGTTGTCGAGGTCAGCGTTCTTGTTGCTGCCGGGGTTGCTCCTCCTAGTAGTTT
>NC_134788.1:17997617-18000117 GCF_046742065.1 Oratosquilla oratoria | reverse complement strand
TGGGATTCTAGCATTTTGGAGGTAACAGAATCAAAGTCAGTGTTAGAATACCCATTATTTGTGAGCATCTGTCTCAGGTGTTGAAGTTCACTATGTAAAGCTTGCCATGAGGAACATAATGATATGGCTCTTTTTATATATGCTCTAATGACACCTTTTTTTGTAGTTGTCTGTGCACTCACTCTTGCCATCCATGCACTTATCCAAGTTGGCGGGTTTTCTATATACACTAGTAATGAAGTTGTCGGAAGTAGAATTGACCAGCACATCCAGGAAGGGGAGTAGACCATTGCTGTTCATTTCAGTGGAAAAAGTTAAGCCTGAAATTTCCTAAAGTCGGCACCGTATATTTTCTAACAAATCAACAGAGGGGGTGCTGACAAAGATGTCATCTATATATCTACAGTATATAGATGGTTTTAACTCTCCGTCCTGGAAGGCTGATCTTTCTACCGCCGACATGAAGGCTTTAGCGAAGAGGACACCTAATGGTGATCCCATCGCTACCCCATCTTGCTGTACGTAAAGGTTTCCCTCTACTTCCGACAACTTCATTACTAGTGTATATAGAAAACCCACCAACTTGGATATATATACATATTTATATATATAACTACAAAGTAATGTCGTGACACATTCGTAAATTCAACAAGAACCCACTTTGTTGGATAAGAAGAAATGAAATAGATGATATCCATATATTTCGATCACGGACTGTGATCCTCTTCAGTGGAATACAGAGTAGTGGAGTAAAAGGCATGTCTTATACACAGAGAAAAAGGAACATGGGTAGGACTCAGGTAGCATATAATACTTTGCGGGGCAGGTCACTCGCCTTCACCAAAGATGGTAATAATTTATTGACTGCCCAGGTAGTAATGCAGTCTGGTGACCATTGTCCGTTTGAGATATTAAAATTAGGAAATTAATTTATCAAGGATGATTCTATTATTTTCCTTTTAAAACTGCACTTAGAATTAAAAATAATTTTTGCTTCGTTCCAATCAATCCGATGGCCCTCTTTGTCTACGTGTTGGAAGACAGCGGAATTTTGTTGTGCATATTTGACCGAATTTTTGTGTTCTTCCATCCTGTTGTGTAGATTGGTGTGTATATTGGGGACAAACAGGTAGAGCTCTACACACCAGGATCAAAAAACACAAAACAGTAAGTACGATTACAAGTTATTTGGAAATTCGTTAACAAAAGTGGATAATCAAAAAGATCTCGGCGTAATTATCAGTAACGACCTCAAATCATCCAAACAGTGTATTGCAGCCTCTGAGAAAGCAAATAAGATTCTGGGACTGATTGCGCGATCTTTTGATTTCAAAAGTCCATCACTCATTAACAAGCTATATAAATCGTTAGTTCGTCCACATTTGGAATATGCTGTTTCCGTATGGTCACCGAATCTCATTAAAGACATTAACAGATTGGAAAAAGTACAACGGCGAGCCACAAAACTGATTCCAAATATCAAAAATAAATCATACGAAAATCGACTAAAACATATGAGTCTGTTTTCCCTAAAAAAGCGTAGACTCAGAGGTGACTTGATACAGGTCTTTAAGATTCTAAAGGGAATTGACAACATCAAAAGTGACAAAATATTCACATTGAATGAGAATCAGACAAGAAACAATGGTCTCAAACTGTCCGGAAATAGATTCAATTTGGAAATAGGTAGAAACAACATTGCCAACCGTGTAGTTAATGAATGGAGTAAACTTC
This sequence comes from Oratosquilla oratoria, assembly GCF_046742065.1. NCBI lineage: Eukaryota > Metazoa > Arthropoda > Malacostraca > Stomatopoda > Squillidae > Oratosquilla > Oratosquilla oratoria. The sequence goes on along the minus strand of NC_134788.1, from coordinate 17,998,383 downwards.
CTACACAGGTAGTGCAATGTAGTTCAGTTCGAAGCTTTAAGAATCATTTAGATAAACTCCTAAGCAAGATGCTGTAATGATTATAATTTATCTTATATTATTTGTTTTTGTTTTGTCATCATTTGTCTGTTTGATTTCATTTGTTATTAGTTATATGTCAATTTATTGTTATTTACTATTTACCTGTTTGTTTATCATTTAACTATACCTATGCATTTATATATGTATTTTATTTGTTATTTACATTATTATAGTTTTTATTTATTATTTCATTATTATTATGATTTTTCTCGCATCCGACTCAGACATGAACCAAAAGGTCTCCTGTCGGCATGCTCCGCTTTGTATATATATATATATATATATATATATATATATATATATATATATATATATGTATATGTACAAATATGTATATATATATATATGTATATGCATATATATATATATATATACATATATATATATATATATATATATATATATATATATACAAGGTAGACCACGAAGAAAAACTATCAAAGCAGAGCGCTTTCGTGTATTCACATCATGTATTATTTGCACTGCAGATGTGAATACACGAAAGCGCTCTGCTCTAATAGTTTTTCTTCGTGATCAGCCTTCCATTTTCAAAAACACACGCTTCCAGTATTTTTCCTGCATATATATATATATATATATATATATATATATATATATATTTATATATATACATACATATATATACATATATGTATATATATATATACATTTATATATATATTAA
>NC_134788.1:17977617-17992617 GCF_046742065.1 Oratosquilla oratoria | reverse complement strand
AATTCATTTATCATTATTATAATTTTTTTCGCATCCGACCTAGATATGGACCAAAAGGTCTACTGTCGACATGCTCCTCCTTTGTAACCTTTTGAGAGATCTTGGGCCCAGAGACCGAGTGCCAGCCCCTAAGAGCTGCAGCAGGTGGTCGGGGGTGGGGCTGGGTGAGGGGTTGACGGGTTTTGAAAATGGCAACTTCGCTGTCCACCTTGCAGGACCACCACAAGGAAGGAAGCAGGTACCCGTCATTGGTCCCCTTCAGGTGGCGTTTAGGCAACTGACAGTGTGCTCGCTCGAGTCAGGGTTTTCAGACGGCTCACTTCATTGGTTCCTCTGGGTTGCATGTCGTTGTTGTTTCTGCCCTTTTGTGGCTGCTTGCCCCCTCCCCACGCGTGCATTGCACCGTATCTACTGATATCACGTTCCATTCGATAATGTTGGCTCTAATCTGAGAATTGCTTTCTGATTGGCATTATAGATTTGTTCGCCCTTCCAGGATCTTTCCCGTTCGTTCTATCACTTTAGCTTCAACTCATTCTTCTCTATTGAGGTTTCACTTGAGTTTCTTCTTGGATGCTGTGTCTATGTTTGTGTGTGAATTTGTGTTGTGGTAAATTTGGGAATAGACTTTCCTGGACGCATCTATATCGAAGGAGGTATAGTGTAGGTATGGCAGTGCGGTGATATGAGAGATTGGTCTGAAAGAAGGGCACGTGCTTGAGATTATAGGCCACTTCCTGAGTCAGACAATCGGCGAGGGGGGAGGGAGATGGTCACTGAATACATGGTTCATCTTGAGTGATACACGGCTAAACTGGTTGGCATTTGCAGGCAGCAAGTGAAGAGCTAATATGGTGGAAACAGGAGCCTTAGGCGACCAGGCGTGGGAATCGATGGCTGACAGCAACGAGCGCCTTCAGTACCTGTACACCTCGAGCGAGTTAAGCGACCTGGACATCTTCTTCCCAGGAGACGAGGACCCCATCAAGGTAAGTGTGGTGACTCGCATTGAATATGATTCCCTCCTTGAGCAAGGTTGGTGGGGCTTTGACGCGCGTTGCCCCACAGGAAGGCCTTGGACTTGATACGTGACTCCCTCAGGCCCACAGACTGGTCCTGTCCATGAGCTCCCCCGTGTTCCTCGCCAATCTGAAGGGACCCCAGGCTGCCGGTAAGCTCACCCTTTCAGAGGACCCTCGCCAGTCCTTTCGGAAGCTGCTGGGTCACATGTACCAGAACCGGATGGACCTGGAGTCGGTGGAAGAGGCTCTCGAGGTGTACAAGCTGGCCCACAAGTACCGGGTGGGTTCAGCGAAGAAAAATTGTGTGCAGGTACAGTGTGTGGAGGCCAGTTGCCCTTGCTTTTCTCCACAGCAGTTCTACCGCTCTTCTTCTGTTCTTTTTTTCTGTTTTTTGTTCTGTTTCTTCTTCATTTTCTTCTTATGTCTCTTATTCTGTTATTCTTTTTCTAATTTTTCTTATGGTTCCTCTTTTGTTTCCTCTTCGTCTTTTTCTTCTTTGTCTCCTTACTCTTGGTCTTCGTCTTCTTCGTGGGCTTCTCATTTTCTTCTCCGATAAAGGTTGTGGTTACATAAGGAGGACTTAATGCGGGCGAGATAAACTCCAAAACGGGAGTTTTCTTCTATCTATTAACAATGAAGGCAATCTGGTTAACAAATATTATAAGGTACAAATGGGCCCTGTGGGCGGATTATAATGTGTGCCAGGCCTTGACCTAGGGCACAACTGGCTGGCAGCCTCTCGGCCTGCCTAGCTTTGGCCAGTAGGTTCTTGACCTACCTAGCTCTGGCCGGTAGGCTCTTGATCTACCTAGCTCTGGCGTCTGGCCGGTAGGCTCTTGACCTACCCAGCTCTGGCGTTTGTGACATGGGTGTTATAGGTTATATAGGGGGTTAGTGGGTTGTTGTAAGTAAAGGTGTTAGTCTCGCTATTCTATGCATTGGGGTCAGTTTTATATATGAGGGTTAGTCCTATAGTTAGTGGGTGTTGTTAGGTATATCATATGTATGTTAGTTTATGGGTAATATGATAGGGCAGTTATAATAAAGGATTTTTAATAGGTTAGTCTGGTGACATTGGGTATCTATACCTTGTTTGTCTTGAAATGTGCTGCGTTAGATGTATGTTCTGGGAAATGCAAGGTTAGCAAGAGGGGAGTCTCGCTATGTTGCAAGCATGTGGATCACGTGCGTGGTGGGTGATGGTTAGTAATGGTTACATTGCCTCCCTGACCTTTTGAGGTACGTCCGCGTACCTTGGGTTGAGGTCGTGACAGTAGGGTTTGGCATACATAATTGTAAAAAAAAAAAAAAAAATTAAGATATGATAATTTGTTAAGTTGCTAGTGGGTGATATTTATCTGCAAAATTTGTTTGAATGAGTAAAAGGGGGGGTTTACGTATATCATCATATATTGAATGTGTTCAATAAAGCTATGGAAATATTTTTACACTTGTATATTCTCTTTTCAATGAGAACGAATTTTCACTTTTTGTTCTTTCTCTGTTCAATGAGATTTTTTTTTTCTATGATCTCTTTTCTCTGAGGTATATTTAGTTTGTACAATTTCATTAGAGTCATAGCTTTACTGAAGTGGTTAGTTTGTTTTTGAATGAACGTGTTAGTTTGTTTAGAGCTAAATATTCATATATATTGGTAAATATTGATATAATGTATAGACATATATACAAAGTTGGTAGTATTGTGAATGGTTATTGGCTACAATTTTCATGGGAAATTATGCTTTCTGTTGTTTTTATTATCGCGTTCATGCATATTTATATTTAAGGCGGTTAATTTTTTAAAAATTCTAATGTATGTATGGTATGAAATGCTTATTCATCTTCTTTGAGTGTGTGTGTGGGGGGGGGTTGAGTGTATTATTCGGAGGTTCACGGTCGGAAGGAAGTGAAGAAGTACTTTTACAGATAGTGAGAAAAGTTTTTATGAGTAGATGATCGTGAGGACCTAACCTATCGAATCGCATGACGTCCTGCGTCCGAAGGAGGAATAATCAATTTAATTTCATAGTTTAAGTGTTAGTTATGTTCATCTTGGGATTTGTCGTTGTGCATTGATTTATCCTAATTTAATAGGTTTCGGGTGACTGCCTGGGAGATTTCTTCGCGGTGACATTTTGATATTTTGAGTCTACGTTAAAATTGAAAAATTATCTCGTAAGTTAAAATTACACTAGTGGATGTTTTGTTATTTAATTATTGAGTTCTGTCTATCGTGGTCTTTGATATTCTATAACTGTGAATAATAGTTATTTCTGATAGGTCTACGTGGGCTATTTTACATCTGAAGAGTTTTAATTAAGATTATCATTTATGTCTTTGATACGTGGGTTATTTCTATGCATTGTGTTTGTGACATACAATTTTTTTTAAGAATGGGGTACTTATGGTACTGTGGGTCTGCGCTGAAGTCTTTGGAAGCACTGGTTGGCACTGTGGGTGGATGTGACACTGGCGTGGGCTGAGATGTTGATTCTTAGCTGACGTTAAACAATGCAAGGTTAGCAATTTTTGCTGAGCCAAGGGTGGCGGTGGGTGGAGGGTGAGGTTGGGTGGTTGGGGTGGGTGAGCGAAGATGCTGACCCGATGTGAAAAGCAGGTATGTTAGGCGGGTCCGGGCCTAACTGCTGCGAAGCTCCTGGTCTGGGTGGAAGGGGTGGAGGTGGGTTAGGCCGGTCGGGGCCTAACCGATGCGAGGCTCCTGGTCTGGGTGGTCATGAAGGGGGGTGGAGGTGGGTTAGGCTGGTCTGGGGCCTAACCACTGCGAATTCCCTGGTCTGGCTGGTCATGACGGGGGTGGAGGTGGGTTAGGCGGGTCTGGGGCCTAACCGTTGCGAATTCCCTGGTCTGGCTGGTCATGAAGAGGTGGGGTTTGAGGCGGGTTCTCGTCCGGCTCCTGAATTGTAAAAAAAGGGGTGAATTAGTGGGAGTCTATGGTTTATACTCATGGTGATTGGTGACGGTAGTTGTGGATGGCGGATGAGATTGTCTCTTGGATGTGTCTCGTTGGCCTGGGTCCACTGCGTCTTGACTGAAGTCGTGATGTCGTGTCGATCTTGGAGTTGGTGCGCTGGATCTCTACAGCTGATTGGATTCGTCTTGGGTTCACTGCTTGAAGGGATAGAGGGGTGGTGGTTAGTAATGCTTACCGAGTGAGGTGCTGAGTTTTGCAGATTTTGCGTTTTTCTCGGGTGAGGACGGTAGGGGTGAGGTGGAGTATTTTCTTTCGGAGATTGGGTCTTGTGGTAGCTGAATGGAATCTTGTGATTTGATTGAAGTTCGATCTCTTGGTTGGGAGTCTTGTTTGATATTGGATTGGAATCTTGATACGGTGCTGTGTAGAGTTGACAGGTTCTATTCTGACAGAGGTCTCTCTCTGTAGACATCTGTCGTATGATTGTTAGTGTACTGCCACCAGGTGGTTTAAAATCAATTTGCTTTACGATTTCACCACCGATTCTAAGATTGGTGCAACTGTAGATCAAAGCTGCAAGTGTAACCAGTGTTTCTTGGTATAAGGTAGGCTTGTCTCTTCGGAGTTTGGAATGAGAGCACCGCTCGCCAGTTTGATTGGTTGTGTAACCTTGGTTGTATGGCTGAGTACGGGGTTTCTGTTCAGAGCGTGGGTGCACCGCTGCCGCCAGTGTAACCGTGGGCTTCTTCATTTTCTTCTCCTTCTGCGTCGTCTTCTTGTTGTTGTTCGTCTTTTCGTCTTTTATGTTCTCTTTCGTCTTCTTCGTTTCTTCTTCATTTCCTTCGTCTTCGTCGTCGTCTTCTTCTTCTTCTTCTTCGTCTTTGTCTTCTTCTTCTTCTTCGTCTCCATATTCTTCTTCGTCTTCTTCGTCTCCATCTTCTTCGTCGTCTTCCTCGTCTCCATCTTCTTCGTCTTCTTCGTCTCCATCGTCTTCGTCTTCTTCTTCGTCTTCTTTTTAACCTTCTTCTTCTTCTTCTTATCATTCTTCGTCTATATTGTCTTTTTCGTTCTCTTCTTTCATCCTTCTCGTCCTCGTCTTCTCCTTTGTTTTCTTCGTTTTCTTCTTTTTTCTGTTTTTTTTTCTTCTACTTATTCTTCTTCTGTTTCTTCTTCCTCTCCTCCTTCTCCTCCTCCTCCTCTATCTTCTTCGTCTTCTCCTTCTTGTTCGTCTTTTCCTTCGTCTTCTTCTTGTTCTTATTCGTCTTCTTGTTCTTATTCTTCTGTTTCTTCTTTATTTCCTCCTACTTTCTCGTCGTCATCTTCTTCTTCTTCTTCTTCTTCTTCTTCCTCTTCGTCTTATTTTTTGTCTTCTTCTTCGTGTTCGTTTTCTTATTCGTCTTCGTATTCTAGTTCGTATTCTTCTTCGTCATCGTCTTTTCCTCCTCCTCCTCCTCTTTCGTTTTATTTTTCCTCGTCGTCTTCGTCTTTTTCTTCTTCGTCTTCTTCCTCTTCATCTTCCTCTTCGTCTGCTTTCTCTTCTTCTTTTGTTGTGATAGTGATACGGTGAGCAAAGATGATGCAACAGCGACGAATCATGACACACTCCTCGACTTTTCACACTTGCTTGGGCAAACTCTCTCTCTCTCGTTTTGTTTTCAGTACATCATCGCCTCCAACGTGAAGGCGGAGACGATGCCGGAAGTGCTGGAGACTTCGGTTCTTTATGAGGACGCGGCGCTGAAGAAGAAGTGCAAAGAGGTACGTGGGTCTGTTTCCAGGTGTCGTGGCTGGTGTTCCTTTTGGGTAAAATGGTGATGTCTACACTTCTTGGAGTTAAGTATCCAAAGCCCTCTTGGTTGAAAGACGTCTCGCTTTGCATTAGAGCATAAGGAAGCACGGCGGCACCGCACGTTCGGTCGCGTCAGTTGTCGCCCGTCCCTTGGATTCGTCGACATGTTCAGAAGCATGACGTGTTTAACCCACAGATACTGGACCGCGACCCCGACGCCGTCATGCTGCCCGAGACCGTGTCTCGTCTGAGCAAGGAAGGCTTGAGGGCTTTGCTGACGGACGAGACCCTGGCCTTCTCTTCCGAGGTTGTCCCCTTCAGAGGACTGATTGCCTGGTAAGTACTCGCACTCGTGGCGACCATTCCGTTCCTCTTTGCACAGTGCATGACTATGTTTTGGTAGTCGCTCATCATGCTCGCACGCTAAAGTGCTCTCTGTGCCTCTCGTTGGTCGCAGGGGAAAAGCCCAGCTAGGCCAGCAGGAGGAGGAGCCGTCGGGGAGTGCGCTCCGGGAGGAGATCGGGGACGACCTGCTGAGGGAGGTGCGGTTCCTCGACATGTCCTGCGACGAGTTTGTGGGCAATGTGATTGACACGGACGTGCTGACCCACAATGAGTTCATCCACATCCAGTGTGCCATCCAGGGCGCCGATCCCTCGAAGTTCCCGATGACCATACCTCTGCATCCTGCCGGGGGAAGGAGGAGGCAATGCCGGGAAGAGGACGCGGCGCTGAAGAAGAAGTGCAAAGAGGTACATGGGTCTGTTTCATGATGTCGTGGCTGGTGTTCCTAAAATGGTGATATCTACACTTCTTGGGGCTAGGGTCCAAAGCCCTCTTGGTTGAAAGACGCCTCGCTTTGCATTAGAGCATAAGGAAGCACGGCGGCATCGCACGTTCGGTCGCGTCAGTTGTCGCCCGTCCCTTGGATTCGTCGACATGTTCAGAAGCATGACGTGTTTAACCCACAGATACTGGACCGCGACCCCGACGCCGTCATGCTGCCCGAGACCGTGTCTCGTCTGAGCAAGGAAGGCTTGAGGGCTTTGCTGACGGACGAGACCCTGGCCTTCTCTTCCGAGGTTGTCCCCTTCAGAGGACTGATTGCCTGGTAAGTACTCGCACTCGTGGCGACCATTCCATTCCTCTTTGCACAGTGCATGACTATGTTTTGTTAGCCGCTCATTAATCCCGCACGCTAATGCGTTCTCTGTGCCTCTCGTTGGTCGCAGGGGAAAAGCCCAGCTAGGCCAGCAGGAGGAGGAGCCGTCGGGGAGTGCGCTCCGGGAGGAGATCGGGGACGACCTGCTGAGGGAGGTGCGGTTCCTCGACATGTCCTGCGACGAGTTCGTGGACAACGTGGTCGGCACGGACGTGCTGACCCACACGGAGTGCATCCACATCCTGACGGCCATCCGGGGCGCCGACCCCTCGACGCTCCCGAGGACCACGCCACTGCATCCTGCCAGGGGAGGAAGGAGGGGGCGTATACCCCCGAAAGGGCGGCTTTCCTGCTTTCACATTCCCCCGAATGGACGCAAAATAGCTTTGAAGCCGCATGAGGGTTATTATTTGATTGGGTGGCTTTCGAGTGATAGGAATATTCGTGTCCATCGCCTGGATGCACCAGGTGCTGGCACCCTTCAGATAGAGGTTGCTGGTAGGGGCGGTGTTGTAATAAGCTCGGCATCCTCTGAGGGTCCTGAATTCGTCTTTGCACCGCCTGCTGCCCTTGAGGGGGGCAAAAGATATGATGTAGTGTTTACCCCCAAAACGGAAGTAGTTGCGAATTCGGCAGGTCCCGGAAGTGAGAGTGTGGGGAATGTAACCCTGTCACGTAGATGGGGGGATCTTGAGTGTGCCCTGTATGTGTGCGAGTCTGGAAGCTCTGGCTACGAGTGAGTGAGTGAGGGGAGAGCGGGTTGGGTTGGGTTAGGCCCCTTTTTGCACGAACGAGGGAGGGAGGGAGGGGGCACGGCGGGCGGCGGCGACCCGAAGCCGAATGGAATCGCTTGGCGAAGAGCGGTTCTATTATTACCGTCATCATCATCGCCGCCATTGTCATTAGCATTGGTGCAATCAGGTGTCTTGTTAGAGAGGCGGTTTCAGTGCCAAGGAAGGAAGGAAGGAAGGAAGGAAGGAAGCGTCTCATCATTTGTTGTTGTTGTATTTGGATCCTTTATTTCACGTCCTTTCCAAGGTGCAGCAGAAATCGTCACAAGGGGGAACAAGCCTGTGGCATAGGTACGTGCCTTACTAAAACACACCTAACTACACAAATGTATATATATCATATACTAAATAAAAAGATTCTGTTACAATTATTTCTTTTTCCTGAGGCGAGAGGCGTTTGGGGGTAAATCGGTTACACCGCCAACTACGGTGAAGAAGAAGAACTCGAAGAAGAAGAAGAAGAACTCGAAGAAATCGAAGAAGAAGAAGAGGAAGAACTCGAAGAAGAAGAAGAAGAAGAAGAAGAAGAACTCGAAGAAGAAGAAGAAGAAGAAGAAGAAGAAGAAGAAGAAGAAGAAGAACTCGAAGAAGAAGAAGAAGAAGAAGAACTCGAAGAAGAAGAAGAAGAAGAAGAAGAAGAACTCGAAGAAGAAGAAGAACTCGAAGAAGAAGAAGAACTCGAAGAAGAAGAAGAAGAAGAAGAAGAACTCGAAGAAGAAGGAGAAGAAGAAGAAGAAGAAGAAGAAGAAGAAGAAGAAGAAGAAGAAGAAGAAGAAGAAGACCAACAACAACAACAACAACTCGAAGGACTCGAAGAAGAACTCGAAGAAGAATTCGAAAAAGAAGAACAACTCGAAGAAAAAGAAGAACTTGAAGAAGAACTCAAAGAACTCGAAGAAGAAAAAGAACTCAAAGAAGAAGAAGAACTCGAAGAAGAAGAAGAAGAACTCGAAGAAGAAGAACTTGAAGAAGAAGAACTCAAAGAAGAACAAGAAGAACTCGAAGAAGAAGAAGAAGAACTCGAAGAAGAAGAACTCGAAGAATAAGAAGAAGAATTCGAAGAAGAAGAAGAACTCGTAGAAGAAGAACTCGAAGAAGAACTCGAAGAAGAAGAAGAAGAACGAATGAAGAAGAAGGAGGCTAGAAAGGAATGGAGAGAGGCCAAAGCAAAAGATTTAACAATTCGCAAAGTTTTGAAACAAGAAAAGCAAGTAAAAGAAAAAAAAAAGTTATTACTTAAAGGGGGAAAAAAATAAATAAATAAATAAAAAAAGTATATATAAAAAGGGTGTTTTGAACGGAAATTTAACACCAGCACAAATCGCCCATATAGATGACTTGCGAGAACAGCTAGATGTTGACAAGAAATAAAAAGTAATATAATTTTGATATTTCATTTTCCTAAAGAGGGGCGTAGCCCAGGGCGCGCAGCGCCGCAGGCCAAGCCCCCCGGCGTAGCCGGTGGGCTTGTGTGTATATATATATATATATATATATATATAAATATATATATATATATATATATATACATATATATATATGTATATTATATAGTATATATGATATATACACACACACATATACATATATATATATATATATATATATATATATAAATATGTGTGTGTGTGTGTGTGTGTGTGTGTGTGTGTGTGTGTGTGTGTGTGTGTGTGTGTGTGTGTGTGTGTGTGTGTGTGTGTGTGTGTGTGTATTCTTATGCACTTGTGTCTCATGCGTATTAAAGACAAAAGGTACGTCTTACAAACGTAAGTTTGGGTGAACACCTTTCAAATATAATTATATAAAATTAATTTCCTTGATGAAATACAAACTCATTTTGAGCATATGATATTTGAAAAATAATAATATTAATAGAATTGGGTTCTCATAAAAGTATGTCAAAATTTTACATAATACATGTGTCGTGGTGGAAGCTTCCAGGAGTTGTTCGAGAGCTGGAGCATGACTTCGTCTTTGAAAATTAAAACTTTTTATTATATAGATAGCCGTTCTTCATGATTACATATTTCTAACATCTTGTTTCCTTAACTTTGGGTTTTGTTTATACATCAAAGACTCGCATTTTGTTTTAACAGGTCTAAATTATTTTACGTTAATGAATAACGGCTCTCGAACAACTCTACTTCATAATATTCTTAACTTTCCTTTGTAAAGGTTAATAAATATTATTATAAACCTTATAATATATTGTGTAATTTACTATATATTTTTTACTTTTAAAAAATATTACAATTAAGATGATAAAAACCTTGGGTGAATCCGAGGTTTCATCCAGTCACAGAAACGACTCAGTGTCAGTCAGACTTGATTCAGTTACAGAACGATACGCACTGTAAATGTCTAAAACTTGATATCTGAGGAGGTTCTGGTCGTTCTAAGCCCTGAACAATTCTCACTCTTTATAGGTAGCCAGCTTGCTATCATAATCACGTACTCACACACATCCGCAGGTAACCTTGCTATCATAAACGAGTACAGTTCTGAGAACCTTTCAACGATCGTCTTGATACGGTTTTCTGTGGTACTATATGCATATCAGTATATATGTATATGTATGAGTGTGTATATATACATATATATATAATACACACACACACACACACACACACACACACACACACACACACACACACACACACACACACACACATATATATATATATATATATATATGTTGTTATGAAGGTAAGACAGATGAGTGGAAAAGGTGGAAGAGAAACGCGGGTTAGAGCGAGAACACTATATTACTGACGTTTCGACTACAAGTCTTCTTCAGAATGACAGACAACGTGTGTGTACAGCATATATATTCTCCTTATGGCTCATCTGGCTGGACGTTTCAGAATGCCGCATGCTGATTGGCCCGAAACTCCCTCCTCCATAACCAATCTGGTGGCTGCTAATGACAGGTTAACGAATCCTTCTCTGTGGTTGCTGACCTTTCCCAGTGTTATGCATGCGGACTCGACCAGCTTTCTCATTCTTCTTTCGAGCCCGGTCCAGATAGGGCGTGCCTCTTCCCATTCTGGTAAATGCCCGTGCGTGTCCACATGCACTACCAGTGAATTTGAAGTCCTGTGATGCCGTAGGTCGTTCTTATGTTCTTTTAGCCTTTTTGTCAACCCCCGTGACGTCTCACCGTAATATGTTGCAGGACATCCACTGCATGGTATACCGTACACTATGCTATTTTCGTTGGTGTGTTGTTCTTGTTTGTTAAATAAGACACCCTTTATTTTACGCCCGGATTTATATGCTATTTGAATGCCTGCTTTAGATAACGTTTTGGTCATGACTTTTGCTTCCTTTGCGAAAGGTACTACTAGATATTTTATTGATGCTTTGTCATTTTTTGGCCTTGCGTAAATTTCTTCCGCTTTCTTTCTCAATTTGGATAGTAGTCCCGCTGGATACATAAGTTTGCGGAAGACATTAAATATGTAGGATATCTCTTCTATATATTCTTTGTTGCATATCCTCAATGCTCTCAGATAGAAACCAATTATCACTCCTGTTTTTGTGCGTCTGCTGTGATGGGATAAGTAGTGTATGAAGTCATCTTTGTTTCTTGGGTTTTCTGTATAATGAAAACTTTACAGAACGACCCTTCAGGATGGCCTTTCGGGATGACCCTTCAGGATGACCTTTCAAGACGACCCTTCTGGACAACCTTTCAGAATGACCCTTCAGGACGACTGTTCAGGATGACCCCTAGGGACGACCCTTCGAGAATACCATTTAGGATGATATTTCAGGACGACACTTCAGGATGACCCTTTAGGACGACCCTTCAGGATGACCCTTCAGGACGACCTTTCAGGACAACCCTTCAGGATCACCTTTCGGGACAACCCTTTAAGATGAACCTTCAGGATGACCCTTTAGGACGAACCTTCAGGAATACCCTTCAGGACCACACTTCAGGATGACCATTCAGGATGACCATTCAGGACGACCCTTCAGGATGACCCTTCAAGTCGACCCTTCAGGATTACCCTTCAGGATGACCCTTCAGGACGACTCTTCAGGAAGACCCTTCAAGACGACCCGTCAGGACGACCCTTCAAGATGACCCTTTAGGATGACCCTTCAGGATGACCTTTCAGGATGACCCTATAGGATAATCCTTTAGGATGACCCTTGAGGACCTTTCAGGACGACCATTCAAGACGAATCTTCAGCATGACCCTTCAGGACGACTCTTCAGGATGACCCTTCAGGATGACCCTTCAGGACGACCCTTCAGGATGACCCTTCAGGACGACCCTTCAGGATGACCCTTCAGGACGAGCCTTTAGGATGACCCTTCTGGACGACCCTTCACCCTTCAGGGTGACTCTTCAGGACGACCCTTCAGAATGACCCTTCAGGACGAGACTTCAGGATTACCCTTCAGGGCGATCCTTCAGGATGACCCTTCAGAACGACCCTTCAGGATGACCCTTCAGGACGACTCTTCAGGATAACCTTTCAGGAAGACCCTTCTGGACGACCCTTCAGAACGACCCTTCAGGATGACCCTTCAGGAGGACCCTTGAGGACGACCCTTCAGGACGACCTTTCAGGAAGACCCTTCAGGACGAACCTTCAGGATGACCCTTCAGGATGTCCCTTCAGGATGACCCTACAGGACGATCCTTCGGGATGACCCTTCAGGATGACCCTACAGGATGATCCTTCAGGACAACCCTTCAGGATGACTCTTCAGGACGACCTTTCAGGATGACCCTTCAGGATGACGCTTTAGGACGACTCCTTAAGAAGACCATTCTGGACGACCCTTCAGGATGACCCTTTCAGGACGACCCTTCAGGACGACCCCTGAGGACTACCCTTCAGGATGACCCTTTAGGACGACCCTTCAAGATGATCCTTTAGGACGACCCTTCAGGATGACCCTTCAGGACCTTTCAGGACGACCCTTCAAGACGAAACTTCAGGATGACCCTTCAGGACGACCCTGCATGACCCTTCAGGACGACCTCTTAGGACGACCCTTAAGGATGACCCTTCAGGATGACCTTTCAGGACGACCCTTCAGGATGACCCTTCAGGACGACCCTTCAGGATGACCCTTCAGGATGACCCATCTGGACGACCCTTCAGGATGTCTCTTCAGAATGACCCTTCAGGATGACCTTTCAGGACCACCCTTCAGGATGACCCTTCAGGACGACCCTTCAGGATGACCCATCTGGACGACCCTTCAGGATGACCCATCTGACGACCTTTCAGGATGACCCTTGACCCTTCAGGATTAACCATCAGGGTCTTCTGCAGTTTCAACTGGCAGTTGCAACTGTTCAGTTATAACTGTCAGTTGAAACTACACGTGTGTGGGTATCTCAGTGATACTGAAATACCCACACACGTGCAGTTTAAACTGACAGTTAAACTGTCAGTTGAAACTGCACATGTGTGGGTATCGCAACGATACAGATATATCTACACACGTGCAGTTTAAACTGACAGTTACAACTGCTCAGTTATAACTGTCAGTTGAAACTGCATGTGTCTGGGTATCTCCGTGATACTGATATACCAACGCACGTGCAGTTTCAACTGACAGTTGCAACTGTTCAGTTATAACTGTCAGTTGAAACTACACTTGTGTGGGTATCTCAGTGATACTGAAATACCCACACACGTGCAGTTTAAACTGACAGTTATAACTGAACAGTTATAACTGTCAGTTGAAACTGCACATGTGTGGGTATCTCAACGATACAGATATATCCACACACGTGCAGTTTAAACTGACAGTTACAACTGTTCAATTATAACTGTCAGTTGAATCTGCACATAAGTGGGTGTCTCAGTGATACTGATATACCCACACACGTGCAGTTTCAACTGACAGTTATAACTTAACTGTTATAACTGTCAGTTTAAACTGCACGTGTGTGGCCGGCCTAACTCTCACTTCTCCGTTTGAGAGTCTCCTTCGTCTGTGTCCTCTTCCTCGTTCCTTTAACCCCTTCCCTCAATTCCTTTTCTTCTTCTTCCTTACTCTCTCCGTTCCACTTCCTCCTCATCGAAATCCCTCTCCTCTATTTTCATTTCATTACGTGCTCTTTATCATCAATTCGCACGCAGCCTCTTCTGTCTGTTTATTCTTTCTATTCTTTCCCTGTCAAATAATTTATCCTATTACTTCAATATATAGAAAGGAGAGAGATAGAGAAAACGAGACAGGAGAGAGAGAAAATAAGAGAAAATGAGAGAGAGAGAGAGAGAGAGAGAGAGAGAAAGAGAGAGAAAGAGAGAGAAAGAGAGAAAGAGAAAGAGAGAAAGAGAGAGAACAGAGACAAATCCTATCCACAAGCTCACTTAGAACTACCGTATCACAAACCAAAGACACCCTGGGCAATCTAGACGAGTTACATCTATTTCCTGTAAAAGGATATACCTCGGCCAATACAGTCTTCTGCACTTAATTCTGGAGCGTTCTTCTAACTGCGGCGTCGCTGTCTCAGCTCTCGACAAAAACTCAACTCTTTACTTAAACTTTAGTTCGAAAACTCTTCTTTGAACTCTTCGGACGCTTTTCTCCACCTCTCCTCACACCCGAACGTTAAACAGCACCAGAACTCTTTGTACCTAGTGCTAAGTGCCGCCAAAAGCAATTTTATTCATCTAAGGGCATCCACCTTATCCATTCGTAAAGATAAACCCAATTTAATTAAACCGGAAACAAGTCTTTGGTTCTTTCATACACTATTGCAATTGTGACCAGACGATTCACGCCAGCCCAGGAAGGCCTCTCCTTTGTATCAAATTCATTAGCAAATGACAGACAATTTTAGTCAACAGATGCCATGACTGCGTACTTTGTGCATTTCATTCTGGGTAAGCCGGATGGCGCTATTCATCAGAGTGTGGCGGTGGTGGTGATGGTGGCGAAGGTTTTGAGGGTGATAGTGTTGGTGATGGTGATGATGTTTGTTGTGGTGGTGGTTGTGGTGATGTTTGTTGTGGTGGTGGTGTTGTTGGTACTGGTATTAGTGATAGTGGTGGCTGTGAGGGTAGCGTGTCGGACCGACGCGGTCTGAAACGATTTTGACGTTATGACAGCGATCCGACCCTCTAAAGCAACTAAGGCAATAATACCTAACCGAGGGACTTGGCGAGGACCCGACTGCCCAGCAGAAACGATTACTTTATATTTATCTCTTTTAAAACTGTGACCGCCATTTGGTCCACTTTCGTGGCGTTCTGACCACCAGCCAGCAATTTCATTTAGACACACACACACGCACACCAATTCCCGCTGCAGTTTTGGC
>NC_134788.1:17950117-17972617 GCF_046742065.1 Oratosquilla oratoria | reverse complement strand
AGAGAGAGAGAGAGAGAGAGAGAGAGAGAGAGAGAGAGAGAGAGAGAGAGAGAGAGAGAGAGAGAGAGAGAGAGAGAGAGAGGAGAGAGAGGAGAGAGAGGAGAGAGAGGAGAGAGGTAGACAGACAGACAGACAGACACAGACATATAGACAGACATACCGAAACAGAGACAGAGACAGAGAGACAGGGACAGACAGACAGAGACAAACAGAGAGGCAGACAGACAGACTGAAACCCCGTAACTACCACGTGATGACTACCATAAGGATGAAAAATATCTCCTGACGACAACAGGAGCCGAAGAAAACGGGACCCCCCGGTGGGCGAAGAGGCTAATGCATGAAGGAAAGCAGTAGGGAGTTCTCCTGTGTCGGCTTCGAGATAGTCTCCCTCTCTCTCGAAATCTTCGTATTTCCATGAAACGTGTTTCTGCGTTATTGTCCTCTCCTTATCCTTCTCGAATTAACTTGCGTTGACGGCCATGCGCTCTCCTTAATTCTAATTTCAGCCATCGTTTATCTCGACTTCAGTTCTTCTTCTCGTTCTCCTTCTATAAGTAATATATCTTCATCCTCCCTTTCTCTTCTTGTCCTATCTGGCTCGTCTTTCGTGTTTCCTGCGTCCTTCCGTCTCAAGCCTTCTACTATTTGTCTATGCTTTCTCATTTTCACTTTACAAAAGATTACAAAGGTGAAGTATGCCGACAGGAGACCTTTTGGTCCATAACTAGGTCGGATGCTAAAATATATATATATAATGATAAATAAAAAAAATGAAAAATAATATAAAAATTATAAATAAAATAGAGAAATGCATTAGTATAGTTAAGTAATAAACAAACAGGTAAATAGTAAATAATAATAAATTGACAGATAAATGATAATAAATGAAAATCAAGCAAATAATAAACAGACAATAACAAATAAACAATATAGAATAAATGGCAGTCATTACAGCATCTTGCTCAGATGTTTATCTAAACGAGTCTTAAAGCTTCGAAATGAGCTACATTACACTGCCTCTGCAGAAGTTTGTTCCATTCATTTACTACACAGTTAGCGAAATTGTTTTTACCCACTTCCAAATTAAATCTATTTCCTGACAGTTTCGCTTATTTCGTCTCTCACTCCTGTCGCATTCCGTCCAAACGCACAAACTTTCTTAACATGTCTCTCTTCCCCACCCCTTGCTGTCGCTCTCTCCTCTTCCTTCCTCTGTTTTCATTTCCACTACTTAGATCTACACGGCTTACATTTCCATGAACTGAGGTTACTAACAAAAACCATTACCAGCTGGAGATCCATCCCACCGCATAAAAATAAACGGATAAGGATAATTCTAGAATAATGGAAACGAGTTCGTAGCGTAGCTGGTAAAGCAATGCTTGGAGAGGGAAAATGGAGAACAGGAACTGTTCATGTCCCCCAGGATCAAAGATGTGTAACTAAGTTTCCTATAGTATCATCCATGTAAACTAAGTAGTCAGTATGTATAAAAGAAAGGAATTTCATTTTGCTAAAGAAACATTGTTGAACTTCCAACAGTATCCATCTTCAATATTCATTTCGATTTGCCTTCTATCTCCAATATCATCACTTTCATTTGGAGGTGCGTCCTCGAGGGGCTGGCAGTCGTTCTTCGAACTAGACCCAAGATTTCTTCATATGAGCTTTGTATTTCCAAAACCTTAATTACATAAGGAGTGCTGTGAACCGGTGACTGCTCCCCTCCATTCACTACGACAAGTTCTTGAAATATAAACAGTTCCACATACTAATAGAGCAGACACAAGATCGAAGTTTCTTCCTAGAAATGTTTGTAGGAAGCTTCTGTGGGGTTTTCGGTTTCCATTGGATGCAACTTCCTGCAGAGGCAGTGCAATGTAGTTCAGTTCGAAGCTTTAAGAATCATTTAGATAAACACCTAAGCAAGATGCTGTGATGATTATCATCTATTTTACAGGCAGTGCAATGTAGTTCAGCTCGAAGCTTTAAGAATCATTTAATAAACACCTAAGCAAGATGCTGTAATGATTATAATCTATTTTATATATACATATATTTTTTTTTATAATTTGTCTGTTTGATTTTCATTTATTATTAGTTATATGTCAATGTATTACTATTTACTATTTACCTGTTTGTTTATTATTTAACTATACCTATGCATTTATCTATGTATTTTATTTGTTATTTACATTATTATAGTTTTTATTTATTCATCTATTATTATTATGATTTTTTTTTCGCATCCGACCAAGATATGGACCAAAGGTCTCCTGTCGGCATGCTCCGCCTTTATAATCCTTTGTGACTCGAGGCAACAATTATTATAATAATTGAGGTGATAATCTTGAGCACATCTTAGGCACTCACATGGGTCACAACTAAAACTTACATGAAGATTAAAACGTTCACAGGTTACGAACACATATATTTTTTCTCAAAACATGTGCACGCGTTTTTTTTTTCAAAGCACTATCTCTTCTGTCCTTAATATATAAAGACATATTTTCAAAATAGTATATTTCCTTTATTCTCAAAATATAATCGCACATTTTTTTCAGAATATGATATCTCTTCAAACACAGACAGCAATGAGGATGAGATGGCAATTAGTATAAAATATCAAGGAATACGCACTCCTCACTGAACTTGTACTAATTAACCTCCTTGACAGTTTTAACATAATTATATAGTTGAATATCAAATATATTTATTTTTCTGTTTATTTATTTTCCTCATACTATAATGGAGAATTATTTAATCTGATAATAAACAGGCTTGTTGATCCACAACCTTTGAGTACAAAGACAACCTCAGTGAATAAACATCTCTATTTGTATGATATACTCTGTATGACTATCAACCTACAACAGCCAATGGTGGATGGCTCATTGTCATCAAAATAGATAAATGAATAACAAGTTATTAGAGAAGCTGATTAAAAAAATTAATATAAATTTACAGATGAATAAATGAAGAAATAAACAAACAAAAATTACATACACAAATAAATGTAGACATAAACAAATTAATAAATCAAATGAATCGATAACAAAAATAATGATTACAAAACATAACATTTGTAACAATATCAACGATAAATCGCGGGACATAAATCACAGATATACCAGACTGTTTCCTTTAATGCTGAATATGAAAAAAACAACAACAATGAAACGGTTTGAAGCAAAGCTCAAAGTTATGAAACATCGTGACATGGTAAGGAACCTTAACGTGCCAAAACAATACTTTACCACAATGCAATAAGTGGAATGGTCCACTACATGACGCAGCGGTGTGTTCCACATATACTTCTTCCAAAAAGGAAATTAAAAACTTTTATCTGTTGAAAAATGCCATAAATAACCCGAATACTGATAACAAGGAACAGAGCAATCAATAGGTCTGTGTGTGTGTGTGTGTGTGTGTGTGTGTGTGTGTGTGTGTGTGTGTGTGTGTGTGTGTGTGTGTGTGTGTGTGTGTGTGTGTGTGTGTGTGTGTGTGTGTGTGTGTGTGTGTGTGTGTGTGTGTGTGTGTGTGTGAGAGAGAGAGAGAGAGAGAGAGAGAGAGTGTGAGAGTGTGTGTGTGTGTGAGAGAGAGAGAGAGAGAGAGAGAGAGAGAGAGAGAGAGAGAGAGAGAGAGAGAGAGAGAGAGAGAGAGAGAGAGAGAGAGAGAGAGAGAGAGAGAGAGAGAGAGAGAGAGAGAGGAGAGAGAGAGAGAGAGAGGAGAGAGAGAGAGAGAGAGAGAGGTGAGAGAGAGAGAGAGAGAGAGAGAGAGAGAGAGAATGAGAGAGAGAGAGAGAGAGGAGAGAGAGAGAGAGAGAGAGAGAGAGAGAGAGAGAGAGAGAGAGAGAGAGAGTGAGAGAGAGAGAGAGAGAGAGAGAGAGAGAGAGAGAGAGAGAGAGAGAGAGAGAGAGAGAGAGAGAGAGAGAGAGAGAGAGAGAGAGAGAGAGAGAGAGGGAGAATTTATGTGTACTTTCTTACGCATGTGCACTTAAGTGTGTACATATGTTCACATATACGTGTACACCAACTTGAGCAACCCGACACCTATTTATATGTTTAATTTACCATTTTGTTCACACTGTCCAATTCAAACAGTGATTTGTTTGTACTCGTTGTTCGACCTGGTTGCCAATTACTTATTTGCTGGTGGTGTGATTAACAGCAACATATATCAACAAATCATTACATTTGGTATATATTCGCACTCATATTAACAATTGTTTAACTGGGGCATCACAAGATTGTTAGGACTGTACGGGTGGTGATTTAGACCTGTGTGTGTGCTTATGTCTCTCCCTTTCTCTCTCTCTCTTTTCCTTTCTGTATTTTCCTTTCTTTCTGTCCTTCCCTTTCTCTGTCTTCCCCTTTCTCTGTCCTTCCCTTTCTCTGTCCTTCCCTTTTTCTGTCTTCCCCTTTCTCTTTTACTTTCTCTGTCTCCTTTTTTTTCTCTTCTTTTCTCTCTGCCTGCCTGTCTGTCTGTCTATATATCAGTCTATGCGCCTTTGTCCTTACCTTTTTCTTCGTCTATCTGTGTCTAAATTTGACGTCTGTCTTTTTCTACCTGCTTAAGTCTGTCTTTGTTTTAGCTCATGCTAAGCTGCCAAGTAGAATCCATAAAGCCTAACGTAGACTATAACGGTGTATTTTTACTCTGATTCGTAAGACAACAGGCTTCAACGATATCTTGGTGGAACTGAATAGATCCCAAAGATCCCAAAGAGATAGGTTAGTAAGGCATACCTCTACTTAAAAGACACAAAAAAGCATTAAGAATCTCCTTGCGTTAGGCCCTGTTCACATTACCGGTTTGAACCGCATGGAAACCACGGAGTTATTGCATAGTCAAGGGAGAACCGTGAATTTTTGTGTGAACGCTTCCATTAATTCATACTGTAATTGAAACCGCTAGTGTGAATAGCGCCTTATTAAAGACCACCAAGAGAGAGAGAGAACATCAGAAGAAAAGAGAGAACATAGGAATATAATAGTAAAGGAGACTAC
This sequence comes from Oratosquilla oratoria, assembly GCF_046742065.1. Classification (NCBI taxonomy): domain Eukaryota; kingdom Metazoa; phylum Arthropoda; class Malacostraca; order Stomatopoda; family Squillidae; genus Oratosquilla; species Oratosquilla oratoria. Next base: position 17,967,605 of record NC_134788.1, on the reverse strand, counting down.
AAGAGACCATAAGGCCTACACTAGGCAGTTCCAAGTCCATCAACACCTTTCATTCCCATCCATGAAGTAATCTAACCTTCTTTTAAAACAACAAATAGTTTCAGGGCTCACTAATTACATGGTTACTAAGTCTATTCCAGTCGCTCATCACTGTTAGTAAACTAATTCCTGCCTATCTCTCCTAAATCTAAATATGTCTAATTTAAATTAATTTCTACAAATCCTCCTCTACTGTTTTAATACGATGACTATGTCTGCATCATCCTTCTTGAGGTCAGGTATCGTATCTCTCTTCTCTTTTGTAAATACCGAGAGAAAACATCTTTTAAAAGTCTCGTTCATTTTTTTTTCTCAATTTATCAGGATATCCTTGTCAGATTTAACTGAGCTTATTTTTTCCACTAGTCTGGTAATCTTAATTTTGTATTTCCACTTTGAGTGTGCTCTTCTATCCAGTCTTCCAATTGCACTATACCTACTCATAGTCCTAAGAAATATAGCTAGATAGCTAGACAGACAGACAGACAGTCAGATAGGCAAAGACAGAAAGACAGACAGGCAGACAGGCAGACAGGCAAGCAGGCAGGCAGGCAGACAGACAGACAGACAGACAGACAGATAGACAGACAGCAGGCAGGCGGACAGGAAGACAGACAGAGACAAGCAGGCAGACAGGCAGGCAGGCAGGCAGACATAGATATAGACAGATTTAGATATATAGTTAGATATAGATATAGATAGACAATCAGTCATGGAAATGAATTACGTTAGATATAACAATGCACTTCAGTTGTATGGTTCCCAACGTGATTCTCATAAACCAACATTCAGATATCAATATTTCAGAGTCGCCCGGATTTCACTAAAGGGCTCGTTATCGGTATGTGGGACCATTTGTGAATCTAGTTCTCACCCTTCAGGACCCCTCAGGACAGAAGGACCCCTCAGGACTCAGGACACCCCAGGACCGCAGGACACCCCAGGACCGCAGGACCCAACCCAGGACCGCAGGACCCCTCAGGACCGCAGGACCCCTCAGGACCGCAGGACCCCTCAGGACCGCAGGACCCCCAGGACCGCAGGACCCCCCAGGACCGCAGGACACCCTAGGATCGCAGGCCCCCCAGGACCGCAGGACCCCCCAGGACCGCAGGACCCCCCAGTACCGCAGGACCCCTCAGGACCGCAGGACACCCCAGGACCGCAGGACCCCTCAGGAGCGCAGGACCCCCCAGGACCGAAGGACCCCCAGGACCCCACAGGACCTTAGGACCCCCCAGGACCTTAGGACCCCCCAGGACCTTAGGACCCCCCAGGACCACAAGACCCCTAAGGACCGCAGGACACCCTAGGACCGCAGGACCCCTCAGGACCGCAGGACCCCCCAGGACCGCAGGACCCCCCAGGACCGCAGGACCCCCCCGGACCGCAGGACACCCCAGGACCGCAGGACCCCCAGGATCGCAAGACCCCCCAGGAGCCCCCCGGACCGCAGGTCCCCTCAGGACCGCAGGACCCCCCAGGACCACATAACCCCCCAGGGCCGCAGGACCCCACAGGACCGCAGGACACCCCAGGACCGCAGGACACCCCATGACCGCAGGACCCCTCAGGACCGCAGGACCCCTCAGGACCGCAGGACCCCTCAGGACCGCAGGACCCCTCAGGACCGCAGGACCCCCCAGGACCGCAGGACATCCCAGGACCGCAGGACCGCAGGACCCCCCAGGACCGCAGGACCCCACAGGACCGCAGGACCCCTCAGGACCGCAGGACCCCTCAGGACCGCAGGACCCCTCAGGACCTCAGGACCGCAGGAGCCTTCAAGACCGCAGGACCCCTCAGGACCGCAGGACCCCCCAGGACCGCAGGACCCCCCAGGACCGCAGGACCCCTCAGGACCGCAGGACCCCTCAGGACCGCAGGACCCCTCAGGACCGCAGGACCCCTCAGGACCGCAGGACCCCTCGGGACCGGAGCACCCCTCAGGACCGCAGGACCTCATCAGGACCGCAGGACCCCTTAGGACCGCAAAACAACTCCTCAGTATGACCTTTCAGGATGACCCTTCAGGACGACCCTTCAGGATGACCCTTCAGGACGACCCATCAGGACGACCCTTTAGGACCACCCTTCAGAATGAAACTTCAGGACCACCCTTCAGGATGACACTTCAGGACCACCCTTCAGGATGATCCTTCAAGAAGACACTTTAGGATGACCCTTCAGGACGACCCTTCAGAATGACCCTTCAGGACTACCCTTCAGTACCCTTCAGGACTACCCTTCAGTACCCTTCAGGACTACCCTTCAGTACCCTTCAGGACTACCCTTCAGTACCCTTCAGGACTACCCTTCAGTACCCTTCAGGACTACCCTTCAGTACCCTTCAGGACTACCCTTCAGTACCCTTCAGGACTACCCTTCAGGACTACCCTTCAGTACCCTTCAGGACTACCCTTCAGTACCCTTCAGGACTACCCTTCAGTACCCTTCAGGATGACCCTTCAGGACCACCCTTTAGGATGACCCTTCAAGACGACCCTTCAGGATGACCCTTCAGGATGACCCTTCAGGACGTCCCTTCAGGCCGACCCTTCAGGATGACCTTTCAGGATGACCCTTCACGATGACCCTTTAGGACGACACTTCAGGATGACCCTTCAGGATGACCCTTCAGGACGACCCTTCAGGACGACCTTTCAGGATGACCCTTCCGGATGACCCTTCAGGACGACCCTTCAGGATGACCCTTCAGGACGACCTTTCAGGATGACCCTTCGGGACGACCTTTCAGGATGACCCTTCAGGACGACCTTTCAGGATGACCCTTCAGGACGACCCTTCAGGAATACCCTTCAGGACGAACCTTCAGGAATACCATTCAGGACGACCCTTCAGGACGAGTCTTCAGGATGACCCTTCAGGATGACCCTTCAGAACTACCCTTCAGGATGACCCTTCAAGACGACCCTTCAGGATGACCCTACAGGACAACCCTTGACCCTTCAGGACGACCCTTCAGGACGAACATTGGGGACGACCCTTCAAGACTACCCTTCAGGATGACTCTTCAGGATGACCTTTCAGGAAGACCCTTCTGGACGACACTTCAGGACGACTCATCAGGACGACCCTTCAGGATGATTCTTCAGGACGACCCTTCAGGATGACCCTTCAGGACCTTTCAAGACGACCCTAAGGGACGGCCCTTCAGGATGACCCTTCAGGACGACCATTCAAGACGAATCTTCAGGATGACCTTTCACGATGACCCTTCAGGACGATCCTTCAGGATGACCTTTCAGGTTGACCCTTCAGGATGACCTTTCAGGTTGACCCTTCAGGATGACCTTTCAGGATCATCCTTCAGGACGACCCTTCAGGATGACACTTCAGGGTGACCCTTCAGGACGACCTTTCAGGATCACCCTTCAGGACGACCCTTCAGGACGACCTTTCAGGACAACCCTTCCGGATGACCCTTCAGGACGACCTTTCAGGATGACCCTTCAGGACGACCTTTCAGGATGACCCTTCAGGACGATCTTTCAGGATGACCCTTCAGGACGACCCTTCAGGACGAACCTTCAGGAATACCCTTCAGGACGAGCCTTCAGGATGACCCTTCAGAACTACCCTTCAGGATGACCCTTCAAGACGACCCTTCAGGATGACCCTTCAGGACAACCCTTCAGGACAACCCTTCAGGACGACCCTTGACCCTTCAGGACGAACATTGGGGACGACCCTTCAGGATGACCCTTCAGGACTACCCTTCAGGATGACTCTTCAGAATGACCTTTCAGGAAGACCCTTCTGGACGACACTTAAGGACGACCAATCAGGATGACCCTTCAGGACGACCCTTCAGGATGATTCTTCAGGACGACCCTTCAGGACCTTTCAGGACGACCCTAAGGGACGGCTCTTCAGGATGACCCTTCAGGACGACCCTTCAAGACGAATCTTCAGAATGACCCTTCAGGACGAGCCTTCAGGATGACCTTTCACGATGACCCTTCGGGACGATCCTTCAGGATGACCCTTCAGGATGACCCTTCAGGACAACCCTTCAGGATGACCCTTCAGGACGACCCTTCAGGATTATCCTTCAGGACGACCCTTCAGGATTATCCTTCAGGACGACTCTTCAGGATGACCCTTCAGGACGAATCTTCAGGATGACCCTTCAGGACGACCCTTCAGGATGACCTTTCAGGATGACCCTTCAGGACGACCCTTCAGGACCACCCTTCAGAATTACCTTTCAGAACGACCCTTCAAGATCACCATTCAGGACGATTCTTTTAGTCGACCCTTCAGGATGACCCTTCAGGACGACCCTTTAGGATGACCCTTCAGGACTACCCTTCAGGACGACCCTTCAGGATGACCCTTCAGGACTACCTTTCACATTGAACCTTCAGGAAGACCCTTTAGGATGACCCTTCAGAACGACCCTTCAAGATGGCCCTTCAGTATGACCCTTCAGGATGACCCTTGAGAATGACCCTTCAGGACGAACCTACAGGATGACCCTTCAGGACCACCCTTCAGGATGACCTTTCAGGACGACCCTTTAGGACTACCCTTCATGATAACCCTTCATGACGACCCCTCAGGATGACCCTTGAGGACTACCCTTGAAGACGAACCTTCAAGATGACCTTTCAGGACGACCCTTCAAGATGACCCTTTAGGATGACCATTCTGGATGACCCATCATGACGATCCTTCAGGATGACCCTTCAGGACAACCTTTCAGGACGACCTTTCAGGATGACTCTTCAGGATGACCTTTCAGGACGACCTTTCAGGATGACCCTTCAGGACGACTCTTCAGGACGACCCTTCAGTATTTCCCCTAAGGACGACCCTTCAGGAATACCCTTCAGGATGACCTCTCAGGATGACCCTTCAGGACGACCTTTCAGGACAACCCTTCAGAATGACCCTTCAGAATGACCCTTCAGGATTACCCTTCAGGACGACCCTTTAAGATGACCCCTCAGGAATACCCTTCAGGACGACCCTTCAGGGTAACCATTCAGTAGTACCCTTCAGGACGACCCTTCAGGAATACCCAACGGGATTACCCTTCAGGATGACCCTTCAGGACGACTCTTCAGGAAGAACCTTCAGGACGACCCTTTATGAGGACCCTTCAAGATGACTCTTCAAGACGACCTTACAGGAGGACCCTTCAGGAGGACCCCTCAGGATGGCCTTTAGGGATAACCCTTCAGGATGACCTCTCAGGACGACCCTTCTGGACGACCCTTCAGGACGACCTTTCAGGATGACCCATCAGGACGACTCTTCAGGATGACCATTAAGGACGACCCTTCAGGAATACCCTTCAGAATGACCATTTCAGGAAGATCCTTTAGGACGACCCTTCAAGGTGAATCTTTAGGATGACCCTTCAGGACGACCTTTCAGGACGACCCTTCAGGATGACCCTTCTGGATGATCCTTTAAGACGACCCTTCAGGCTGACTCTTCAGGACCGTTCAGGACGACTCTTCAGGATGACCCTTCAGGACAACCCTTCAGGATGACCATTCAGGACGACCCTTCAGAATGACCCTTCAGGACGACTCTTTAGGATGACCCTTCAGGACGATCCTTCAGGATGACCATTCAGGACGACCCTTCAGAATGACCCTTCAGGACGACCCTTTAGGATGACCCTTCATGACGACCTTTTAGGATGACCCTTCAGGACGACCCCTTAGGGTGACCCTCCTGGACGACCCTTCAGGATGACCCTTTACCCTTAAGGGTGACCCTTCAGGATGACCCTTCATTGCGATCCTTCAGGATGACCCTTCAAGACGACTCTTCAGGATAACCTTTCAGGAAGACCCTTCTGGACGACCCTTCAGGATGACTATTTAGGATGACCCTTCAGGACGACCCTTTAGGATGACCCTTCGGGATGACCCTTCAGGATGACACTTCAGGATGACCCTTCAGGATGACTCTTCAGGACAACCCTTCAGGATGACCCTTTAGGACGACTCTTCAGGAAGACCATTCTGGACGAACCTTCAGGACGACCCTTCAGAATGACCCTTTCGGATGACCCTTTCAGGACGATCCTTGAGGACGACTCCAGAAGAGTACCCTTCAGGACGACCCTTCATGATGATCCTTTAAGACGACCCTTCAGGATGACCCTTCAGGACCTTTCAGGACGACCCTTCAACACGAATCTTAAGGACGACCTTTCAGGATGACCATTCATGACCCTTCAGGACGACCCTTAAGGATGACCCTTCAGGACGACCCTTCATAATGACCCTTCAGGATGACCTTTCAGTGTTACGCTCCTCCGAAGACCAAGGACAATGTCCACTGGAAGAAGCGAACTAGAGTAATTGCTAGGTGAGAGAACAAAACCAGTGGTCTAAGTTTCTGTGTTTATTTCGAGTGCTAGAGTGTGTGTATGTGTGGGAGTGGAAAATCAGACTACTTGCCTTGACCTGATACTCGGAGCAGCTGTCTAACGACTGACTTTCTTCTGTCTTTCTAATTTAAGGAAACCTCGGTTACTGTTAAGCACCTCCCTCTAAGGCCGTACAGTTCATCTTGATTTTTCTATGATTGGCTTAAGCTGTAGCCCTTACAAACTTTTGGCCAATAGCTACAGTCACTACACAAAGTGGGCTGTCCTAGCCGAATACACCAGGTCTTTTCATTCACTTGATATATATATCTTCCTCGATAAGGGCCGTCATGGGATGCCCAAACATTTATTTTTCTGATAAAGCTTTTAGGCAAGGTCATGGTGAGGTCAGGTAGGGGTATGGCGAGATTGTGAGAGTCAGGTTCTCACAGACCCCCCTTTCCGAGAATCGTGTGTCCACACACGAAAAGTAGCCTGCGATAAACCAACTCCCAAAACACAAACACACAATCACAGCAAAGGGGGAGAAAAAACTCTGGGGGACCCGGCCGAGAAAAAGTTAATAGGGGCCCGCTATCAACTCCTCGAACGAATGGTCCCAGAGCGTAAAAACCCCCCAAAGAATCAGCATACAAAAATACAGAAAAGAATAGGTACCTAAAATAAACAAGAACATAAAAATGTATAGCCGAGCAAGGGCCGGAGCCCCACTAGTTCCGATGATAAAGTCCTGTCGCTGCGGGGTGCGAAGGAGGCCTCTAGCGAGCTGATTTGAGGTAGTGTATCCCTGAGCAGCACAGAGCCTATGCTGCGGCGTCAGCCCCGCGTCGGACGCGCAGGGCGGGGCGGGGCCAGCCACGCCAGCTGGACATGACCGCGAGCCCAACCGTGAGGCAGGATAGACCAGCCACGTGCCATAATGCCCGTATCCGCGGCGGCGGCGGCTGATAGAGGATCACGAGGTGAACAGGTGTTGGTACCCGAGCAGGTGGTCCCAGGGCCCAGAGGCGGTTGGAATAGTGTGGCATCCACCTCCGAAATCCACCGAAGGGTTGTCCCGCCAAGGATCTGTAATAAGACTCGAGAACAGCAGGTGGTCCCTTGAAATGTGTCATGGGACTAGGAAATGGGCGACTGCTCCTTGCGTCCAACAGGTCACCGCGACGCTGTAGCCTGTCCCTCCCACACTCTAGCACCTATTATTTCTTTTGACTATGAGGTAGGACTCTCATTTAGTATCAGAAAGTACTAAAACTATCAATTAGTCCTCTTAGTTACTCCATTGTCTCAAATGAGCACAAGGTCAAGTTACTAGGCGCTATTAAGGGCACTAAATCTTATTAACCATAAAATTAATAAAAATTATGTAAGTAAAGATATGCTAGTAATGATGAATAGGTATCCAGTGGTAGAAGGGGATGTTAAGAACTTAAAATTGTATGTCCATTAACCGTAAGGTAGGTATGAATTACTCTAAAATACACTTTAAGCACTCGTTTTTTTTTTTCCAGTTCATCCCTTTTGCAGAAAGGGTGTCAAAAAGTCACTTATACACCTTCCGCGAACGAAGAGTTCTAGTTGGACCATCGTCTTTATTTACTGTATCACTCTTTGTTTCCTCATTAACATGTCGTTCTGCTAAATCATGTTCATGCACCGGGTACACTCGTCCCACATTACTGTTCTCCAGTGGTGACAGGCATTCCTCAACTTTGATCCGATCGGTGTGGCTAGAAACCTCTCTGCCTGTTTTAATATTTTTAAGTCTGTACACAACCTCACTGATTTTTCTCACCACGCGGTACGGACCGTCATAAAGAGGTTGCAGCTTCCTCCGCACGCCCTGCTTTGGTACGGCGGGGATGTAGACACGCTGACCCAAAGCTATTGCTTTGTACTTTGACTTAGGGCGATATTTCTCACGGTCCGTTGATCCCTTTTCTAAGAATGACTGACAGCGGTTAAAAACCTTGTTTGCAATTTGGCAAGTTCGCGCGTTTAGGTTGTCAATATTGTACCATGGCCTTTGATCACTAAAAAATGTCAAGTATGGGATGGAGGGGTCCTTGTTGAACATTAAGAAGTGAGGTAAATCACGCACCGTTCGGTGGTAAGCCGAATTGTAAGCAAAGACTGCCAAAGGGAGCATGACATCCCAGTGTAAAGGGCTTTCCATACTTAGGCTTCTGAGTATTTGTACTATTGTCCCATTTACTCGCTCGACGAGGCCGTTACTTGATGGATGATACGGTGTTGTCGTCCTTTTGTCAACTTTCAGCAGTGTACATACTTCTTCCAAAACCTCGTTCACAAATTCACCTCCACCATCAGTGATGATTTGTTGTGGAGCACCGTGAATACTGATAAGGTGGGTGATGAAGGCTTGAGCTATTTCCTTGGCTTCCTTGTTCCTCACTGGCACCGCGACGAGAAACCTTGTGAGCACATCAATAATCGAAAGTATGTACTTGTAACCTTCAGACGTGGTAGGAAATGGTCCGACCACGTCTAAATGAGCCCTTTCAAATTTTTCTAATACATCGGGAAACCGTTGCAAAGGAGCCGGTGCATCCCTTGAGGGCTTGCACTTTGCACATACACTGCAGCGCTTCACAAATGCCTTAACGTCGCGATCCATCTTCAACCAGAACGCGAACTTCCGTAGTCGTTCTAATGTTACTCGATGACCCCCATGACCGGAAAGGGGAAGACAATGCGCGAGGTGTAACGCGGTCTCAATGAAGTGGTCGGGTACAACTACTCTGTATTGTTTCCTGTCATAGACATTAGTGACGGTGTGGTATAATATGCCATCTGGCATTATAGAAAAATCTGATAAAGGAAGTTTTGATGGCGGTGGCTCCGCTGTTTCTCCGCGTAGGTACTGTTTTATTTTGCCCCAAAATGGGTGTTCATCCTGTTTACTTCTAACCTCATTTGGGTCCCATTGGACAATTTCATCCGGAGCTTGCACACTCCTCTCTATTTCCTTTGTTGTTGACCTAGCTCGCGCACTTCTCTCCTTGTCCTTTGTTGTTGACGATACTATGCAAGAGTCAATGGGGTGGTTTGCCTCCCTTATTCTAGACAAGGCATCCGCCACCAGGTTCGATCTTCCGGGTATGTATTGAATTGCCAAATCAAAGTCTGCCACTGCCATCTGCCATCGTAACACGCGCGTACTCGATCCTGAGTATCCGAAAAGCCATTGTAGTGGTCTGTGATCGCTTACTACCGTTACCGGAAATCCTAATATAAGTGGTCTGTTCACTGTCAATCCATAGTACACCGCGAGTGCCTCCCTCTCCACCGCTGAGTACTTCCTCTCACTGTCATTTAGCGTGCGACTGAAAAACGAGATAGGTCGTCTATGACCGTTCTCGTCAGGCTGTTGTAGCACGCCCCCGATCGCAAAATCACTTGCGTCTGTGTTGAGCACGAAGTCCTTTGTGAAATCTGGGTATGAAAGGGTCACATCCTGCGTGAGGGTATTCTTTAGTGTTTGAAAAGCCTCATCTGCTTCCTGTGTCCAACTTAGTGTGATTTTTGCATTACTTTTGTGACGTGGCCCCTTCATCATACCCGTGAGAGGTTTTGCAATATGTGCGAAATTTCGAATAAATTTTCTGTAATAGTTTGTGAGTCCCATGAACTGTTGTAGTTCATTTAACTTAACTGGTCTCGGGAAGTCTCTGATGGCTGCGATCTTTTCTGCTTGGGGTCGTATGCCTTCCTTTGATATCACGTGCCCCAGATAGTTAATCTCATCCTTAAAGAAATCACACTTTTCCAGTTTGAGGGAGAGGTTTACCGATTTTAGCCTTGCCAACACATCCTCCAAGTTTTTTAGATGTCCGTCCCAAGAGGACCCAAAAACAACCACATCGTCCATATAAACAAACGCTGCTCTGCCAATTAGCCCCGTTAATGCCATGTTCATCACTCTCTGAAAACATGAGGGGGCATCCTTCAATCCAAATGGCAAGGTACGGTATTCGTAATGCCCGTCTGGTGTACTAAAGGCTGTTTTCTCTCTACTATCTGGTGTCAGGGGAATTTGATGATATCCCTGTCGAAGATCTACACATGAGAATATTGTGCTCTTTCCTAAACTCCTTAAGAGTGAATCGATGTTGGGCAGCGGGAATCTGTCATCTTCAATTACTTTATTCAATCCTCGAAAGTCTAAACACAATCTTAAGGATCCGTCTCTCTTTACAACTGGTACTAGGGGGCTGTTGTAAGGCGATCTAGATGGTTGTATGATGCCCTTCCTACACATCTCCCTTATCTGAGTTTTCACTTCCTCCTGGTGTTTCATAGGAATAGGGTATGGACGCTTGAAAACAGGTGGTCCGGCACACCGTATCTCATGGAAGAAGTACGGGGTAACTGTCAGAGGCTCATCTTCTAGTGAGAACACTTGTTCATACTTTGTCACTAGCGCCCTTAGCTCCTTGTTCTCCTTGCTATTTTGTTCTGGAAATTTTGAATTAACAATTTCAAGCAATTTTCTGATACGTGAATCCCTTGATATCAATCCTATAACTTGTTCCTTTGAATTCAATCTTCCAATTTGTTTACATTTCACCTCTTGAGTTTGGTCAATTTGCACTTCCCCCAGTAGATTTACCTCACCTACTGGGGAATCAGGCATTATTTCTATTTCCTCCGGTTGTAAATGGAGATACGGTGCCTTGAACCAAGAATCTCCTTTGTTGTTATGTTGAAGCTCTACAATTCCGCCGGTTAAAATCTGGCTACCTTCTGCTCTCTCGCGGGGCACGAACTCTGCCCTGACGTTTGGAGGTATAATTCCTAAACCTTTGCTTTTAACTACCAAACCGACCGTCCCACAAGAGAATCCAGCTAAACTCTGGGCTTCGATAAAACGGACGGGGAATGCATACTTGTGTGGTCCTGCTCTCTCCTTTGTGCTTGATTCACATGGGTCAGGAGGTGATGTAACGATGTTGTTCTTGTGAAGACCGGGTGTTGATGACGTACTCCCACTAAATTCCTCATGTTGCAATTTTGTCTCATTGCATCTCTTGTCTGAGGCCCCCGCATGCCCGTACTCACACCAGTTCATCAAAACATGCTTCTTATCCGCAAGGCACTCAATATTTCCCTGTCTAGAGGGAATGAGTTCCGCCGGGACCCTTTCGCCTCGTATGTATATCTCTAGTGGTGCTATTTTCAGCCTCACTTGGTTCTCTAGCGCAAAATCCATGCCTAGGATTAAGTCCACCGGAAGTTTCGTTTCACTCACAACAAGAAAGTCATGCTCAACTTCCAAGGATGGAAAGGTTAATGTGAGTAGTACGGATCCTGTATGACGTAGTGGAGATCCATTCACTGTTCTTAACTCGACTCCGTTTCTTTCATAGTGGTTCCTCTTACTGGGGGCCACCGCCCCCTCTTGTACTAGGGACACTTCCGCACCTGTATCTAACATAATCTTCCGTGTCTCACCATCAACTCGTGCATTTAGTATAATCAGGCCTTTCCCTTTTGCTTGTTTTGTTTGTGCAACTTGCACTTTCTCTGTTGCTACTGACTTCTCTATTTTTCTTGTTAATAATCTCGTCGTCCCATCTTTCGGAACTTCCTGTGGCCTCCCTCGTTTTTTGAAATATTATACTTCTGGGTTGTCCTTCCTTGTATCAACGCCCAGTTTCGTTTGCCTGCCTGGCCTATCGAAGGGCAGTTAACTCTGTCATGTCCCCACCCCCAACACTTCAGGCACTGAGAGTCAGGGCGGTGTTGCCCCTGCCACCTGGAGGTGTTAGAGGTGCTCATTCCTGTTTGGTATGCGTCATCCCGAAACCAACATCTCTCCTTAGAATGGCCTGTACGACGGCAAACTTCGCAGTGTGGTATGAAACGCCTCCTTTTAGGTTCCCTCTCACCGACACTATATTCTAATTCTCTCTTCGTACTCTTATCAGAGCCAAACCCATGTGCTCTGTTGGTCCTGCTTCCTCCATCATACCTCCTTTCAGACCTTCTTTTCCCTGGCACCTCCAGTCGAGATCTGGTATGAGCAGCTGTCATCATGTTCACTTCTTGTTCTGACGTTTCTTGCAAAATCTCTCTCCTACTTAGTTTGAGTTCTGGGTGACTTGTAACATAACTAAGTGCCCTCGTCATCAATTCAGTGTAGTTCTCAGGAGATATTAAGGATGCAGACTCTGCAAACCCTGCTGGAAATATGCTAAGGAACCTCCTTTGGGCCACATAACGGGCAGGTGCCTCCTTCATGGGGTCACGATCTATGATTTGGGAAACTAGAGATTGTAATCGGATGTTGAAATTTTCTAGAAGTTCGCCCTTGAATCGCCTTGCGCTTTCCAATTCACCGAATAGCTCATCACTTGAGGTTGACTGCGGATAGAAACTCAAAAACATAGTCTTGAATCCATTCCAATCATTAGGAAAACTGCTTTTACACATATGGACCGCCTTTGCTGTAGTTGACCCAGGTAGGGTTCTCGAAATAACGACCCTTATGCGTCCTACATCGGTCCAATCGGCTGATTGGCACTGATTGTCAATCATGCGTATCCACGCATGTGCATCTGGGTAGACAGTGTATTTTGGATGTTGATCCATTCCCGGCGCAATAAAGTACGGAAGATCATCAACCCTTCCAATTTTATCTTTGTCTCGCTTATCCAGCTGTTCGGATAACGTTTTGCAGATAATATCTAGATCCCCCTCCATTTGCCCCAATCCTTTATGATCCTCTGGCACAGGTGACTCGTTTAACGAAAGGTGCATAGCCACTCCATCACTGATTTGCTCCATATTAGAATCAAGGGTGATTTGTTCCCCCCTTTCTACAGTGTTTCCCAGGTCAGCCATTCTTTTCTCTTTTTTAGTTGAGTTATCACCCACTGTAGCTGTTTACCAGCTGTGATTTTTTTTTCGCAACTAGACTTTCTTCAATATCACCACTCTTCACACATCACCTGTATGTTACTTCACTTGTAAATGTCTTATTTTCTACCACTGAATCAGTATGTTATCACTTCACTTGTAACTCTTATCATCTACCACTGAATGTGCATGCTATCAACATCAACAATATCGTTCTCTCCCGTGTAGTGTTATGTATCTGGGTAATTCGTGCTTGCGTAAGGGGCAGGCATCCCACCGCTAGCCACCACTGTTACGCTCCTCCGAAGACCAAGGGCAATGTCCACTGGAAGAAGCGAACTAGAGTAATTGCTAGGTGAGAGAACAAAACCAGTGGTCTAAGTTTCTGTGTTTATTTCGAGTGCTAGAGTGTGTGTATGTGTGGGAGTGGAAAATCAGACTACTTGCCTTGACCTGATACTCGGAGCAGCTGTCTAACGACTGACTTTCTTCTGTCTTTCTAATTTAAGGAAACCTCGGTTACTGTTAAGCACCTCCCTCTAAGGCCGTACAGTTCATCTTGATTTTTCTATGATTGGCTTAAGCTGTAGCCCTTACAAACTTTTGGCCAATAGCTACAGTCACTACACAAAGTGGGCTGTCCTAGCCGAATACACCAGGTCTTTTCATTCACTTGATATATATATCTTCCTCGATAAGGGCCGTCATGGGATGCCCAAACATTTATTTTTCTAATAAAGCTTTTAGGCAAGGTCATGGTGAGGTCAGGTAGGGGTATGGCGAGATTGTGAGAGTCAGGTTCTCACATCAGGACCACCCTTCAGGATGACCCATCTAGTGCGACCCTTCATGATGACACATCTGGACGACCCTTCTGGATGACCATTGACCCTTAAAGATGACCCTTCAGAATGACCCTTCAGGATTACCTTTATGGACCACCCTTCAGGACGACTCTTCAGGATGACCTTTCAGGATGGCCCTTCAGGATGACCCTTTAGGATGACCCTTCTGGACGACCCTTCAGGATGACCCTTCTGAATGACCCTTCAGGTTCTTTCAGGACGACCATTAAGGATGACGCTTCAGGATGACCTTCCAGGACGACCTCTTAGGATGACCCTCCAGGACGACTCTTCAGGATGACCCCTAGGGATGACCCTTCAGGAATACCCTTCAGAATGACCTTTCAGGACGACCCTTCAGGATGACCGTTCAGGACGACCTTTCAGGACAACCCTTCAGAATGACCCTTTAGGATCACCCTTCAGAATGACCCTTTAAGATGACCCTTCAGGACGACCCTTCAGGAATACCCATCAGGACGACCCTTCAGGATGACCATTCAGTAGTACATTTAGAACCACCCTTCAAGACGACCCTTCAGGATGACCCTTCAGGATTACCCTTCAGGATGACCCTTCAGAACGACTCTTCAGGAAAACCCTTCAGGACGGCCCTTCATGAGGACCCTTTAGAATGACCCTTCAGAACGACCCTTCAGGATGGCCTTTCGGGGTGACCCTTCAGGATGACTTTTCAGGACGACCCTTCTGGACAACTTTTCAGGATGACCCTTCAGGACGACTCTTCAGGATGACCCCTAAGGACGACCCTTCAAGAATACCCTTTAGGATGACCTTCCAGGACGACCCTTCAGGATGACCCTTCAGGATGACCCTTCAGGACGACCTTTCAGGACAACCTTTCAGAATGACCCTTCAAGATCACCCTTCATGACGACCCTTTAAGATGAACCTTCAGGATGACCCTTCAGGACGAACCTTCAGGAATACCCTTCAGGACGACCCTTCAGGACGACCATTCAGTAGTACCCTTCAGGACCACACTTCAAGATGACCCTTCAGGATGACCATTCAGGACGACCCTTCAGGATGACCCTTCAAGTCGACCCTTCAGGATTATCCTTCAGGATGACCTTTCAGGACGACTCTTCAGGAAGACCCTTCAAGACGACCCTTCAAGATGACCCTGTAGGATTACCCTTCAGGATGACCTTTTAGGATGACTCTTTAGGAAGGTCCTTTAGGATGACCCTTGAGGACCTTTCAGGACGACCATTCAAGACGAATATTCAGCATGACCCTTCAGGACGACCCTTCAGGATGACCTTTCAGGATGACCCTTCAGGATGACCCTTCAGGACGACCCTTCAGGATGACCCTTCAGGACGAGCCTTTAGGATGACCCTTCTGGACGACCCTTCACCCTTCAGGGTGACTCTTCAGGACGACCCTTCAGAATGACCCTTCAGGACGAAACTTCAGGATTACCCTTCAGGGCGATCCTTCAGGATGAGCCTTCAGAACGACCCTTCAGGACGACTCTTCAGGATAACCTTTCAGGAGGACCCTTCTGGACGACCCTTTAGGATGACCCTTCAGGAGGACCCTTGAGGACGACCCTTCAGGACGACCTTTCAGGAAGACCCTTCAGGACGAACCTTCAGGATGACCCCTCAGGATGACCCTTCAGGATGACCCTACAGGACGATCCTTCGGGATGACCCTTCCGGATGACACTTCAGGACGACCCTTCAGGATGACCTTTCAGGATGATCCTTCAGGACAACCCTTCAGGATGACTCTTCAGGACGACCTTTCAGGATGACCCTTCAGGATGACGCTTTAGGACGACTCTTTAGGAAGACCATTCTGGACGACCCTTCAGGATGACCCTTCAGGATGACCCTTTCAGGACGACCCTTCAGGATGACCCCTGAGGACTACCCTTCAGGATGACCCTTTAGGACGACCCTTCAAGATGATCCTTTAGGACGACCCTTTAGGATGACCCTGCAGGACCTTTCAGGACGACCCTTCAGGACGAGTCTTCAGGACAACCCTTCAGGATGACCCTTCAGGACGACCCTTCATGACCCTTCAGGACGACCTTTTAGGACGACCCTTAAGGATGACCCTTCAGGATGACCTTTCAGGACCACCCTTCAGGATGACCCTTCAGGACGACCCTTCAGGATGACCCATCTGGACGACCCTTCAGGATGACCCATCTGGACGACCCTTCAGGATGACTCTTCAGAATGACCCTTCAGGATGACCTTTCAGGACCACCCTTCAGGATGACCCTTCAGGATGACCCATCTGGACGACCCTTCAGGATGACCCATCTGACGACCCTTCAGGATGACCCTTGACCCTTCAGGATGAACCTTCAGGGTCTTCTGCAGTTTCAACTGGCAGTTGCAACTGTTCAGTTATAACTGTCAGTTGAAACTACACGTGTGTGGGTATCTCAGTGATACTGAAATACCCACACACGTGCAGTTTAAACTGACAGTTAAACTGTCAGTTGAAACTGCACATGTGTGGGTATCTCAACGATACAGATATATCCACACACGTGCAGTTTAAACTGACAGTTACAACTGCTCAGTTATAACTGTCAGTTGAAACTGCACGTGTGTGGGTATCTCCGTGATACTGATATACCAACGCACGTGCAGTTTCAACTGACAGTTGCAACTGTTCAGTTATAACTGTCAGTTGAAACTACACGTGTGTGGGTATCTCAGTGATACTGAAATACCCACACACGTGCAGTTTAAACTGACAGTTATAACTGAACAGTTATAACTGTCAGTTGAAACTGCACATGTGTGGGTATCTCAACGATACAGATATATCCACACACGTGCAGTTTAAACTGACAGTTACAACTGTTCAATTATAACTGTCAGTTGAATCTGCACATAAGTGGGTGTCTCAGTGATACTGATATACCCACACACGTGCAGTTTCAACTGACAGTTATAACTGAGCAGTTATAACTGTCAGTTTAAACTGCACGTGTGTGGCCGGTCTAACTCTCACTTCTCCGTTTGAGAGTCTCCTTCGTCTGTGTCCTCTTCCTCATTCCTTTAACCCCTTCCCTCAATTCCTTTTCTTCTTCTTCTTCCTTACTCTCTCCGTTCCACTTCCTCCTCATCGAAATTCTTCTGCTCTATTTTCATTCCATTACGTGCTCTTTATCATCAATCGCACGCAGCCTCTTCTGTCTGTTTATTCTTTCTATTCTTTCCCTATCAAATAATTTATCCTATTACTTCCATATATAGAAAGGAGAGAGATAGAGAAAACGAGACAGGAGAGAGAGAAAATAAAAGAAAATGAGAGAGAGAGAGAGAGAGAGAGAGAGAGAGAGAGAGAG
>NC_134788.1:17935117-17945117 GCF_046742065.1 Oratosquilla oratoria | reverse complement strand
TATCACCTCTTAGTCTCTCATACATCTTTTGCAATACTTACTCCACGATTTTCTCTTTATCTCTTTCTCCAGGACACATGTTCCGCTCTTACTCATTTTCTCCCCTGTTATGCCTCGAAACTCTCCTTCCACTCAGCGAACACCTCATGCCCTTTTCTCCGTGCCTCAATATCTCGGCCACATTTTCTCTAATTCTCTTAATCTTCAGAGATAAATCCTATGCTCCAATTGTTTCTTATACTACGTTAAACTATTTGTTTGTTTACTTATTTCTTTGTTTTTTATGTGGAAGACATTCAAAACGTAAAGAACTAAATGGCGTGAGTTGTGTGTGTGTAAGCGTGTGTGTGTGTGTGTGTGTGTGTGTGTGTGTGTGTGTGTGTGTGTAGGTGTGTGTGCGTTTATGTATGTGTGTACGCTTGTGTGTATGTGTGTATATATATGTGTGTGCTTGTGTGTACCTACGCCTCTATTTATAGGTTCCAGCGTAGGTGAGAACTTGCAAATATATGTGTATGTTTAAATCCTTATATAGGTGTACATGTTTGTATATAAGCGAGTGTGTCTTTGCCTACAAGCCTCGTCTTAACTCCCGGTGTGGTAGGGCAAGCCAGGGAGATGAATTGAATAGTTTGAAGTCAGGAGAAAGAGAGAAAAAGAGAGAGAGAGAAAGAGACAGAGAGAAAGAGAAAGAGAAAGAGAGAGAGAGAGAGAGAGAGAGAGAGAGAGAGAGAGAGAGAGAGAGAGAGAGAGAGAGAGAGAGAGAGAGAGAGAGAGAGAGAGGAGAGACAGAGTAGGAGAGAGAGAGAGAGAGTGGGAGAGAGAGAGTGGAGAGAGAGAGGAGAGAGAGAGAGAGAGAGAGAGAGAGAGAGAGAGAGAGAGAGAGAGAGAGAGAGAGAGAGAGAGAGAGAGGCAGACAGACAGACAGACAGACAGACAGACAGACAGACAGACAGACAGGCAGAGAGACATATAGACAGACATATAGACAGACACAGGGACGGAGAGACAGGGACAGACAGACAGAGACAGAGACAAACCGACTGAAACCCCGTAACTACCACGTGATGACGACAATAACTATTAAAATAATCTCCTGACGACAACCGGAGCCGAATAACCCCCCCCCCCCCCCCGTGGGCGAAGAGGCTAATGCATGAAGGAAAGCAGTAGTGAGTTCTCCTGTGTGGGCTTCGAGATAGTCTCCCTCTCTCTCGAAATCTTCGTATTTCCATGAAACTTGTTTCTGCGTCATTGTCCTCTCCTTATCCTTCTCGAATTAACTTGCGTTGACGGCCATGCGCTCTCCTTAATTCTAATTTCAGCCATCGTTTATCTCGACTTCAGTTCTTCTTCTCGTTCTCCTTCTATAAGTAATATATCTTCATCCTCCCTTTCTCTTCTTGACCTATCTGGCTCGTCTTTCGTGTTTTCTGCGTCCTTCCGTCTCAAGTCTTCTACTATTTGTCTATCCTTTCTCATTTTCACTTCACAAAAGATTACAAAGGTGGAGTATGCCGACAGGAGACCTTTTGGTCCATAACTAGGTCGGATGCTAAAATATATATATATATAATGATAAATAAAAAAATAAAAAATAAATAATGTAAAAATCATAAATAAAATAGATAAATGCATTAGTATAGTTAAGTAATAAACAAACAGGTAAATAGTAAATAATAATAAATTGACAGATAAATGATAATAAATGAAAATCAAGCAAATAATAAACAGACAAATAATGACAAATAAACAATATAGAATAAATGGCAGTCATTACAGCATCCTGCTCAGATGTTTATCTAAACGAGTCTTAAAGCTTCGAAATGAGCTACATTACACTGCCTCTGCAGAAGTTTATTCCATTCATTAACTACACAGTTGACAAAGTTGTTTCTACCCACTTCCAAATTAAATCTATTTCCTGACAGTTTCGCTTATTTCGTCTCACTTCTATCGCATTCCGTCCAAACGCACAAACTTTCTTAACATGTCTCTCTCCCCCACCCCCCTTGCTGCCGCTCTCTCCTCTTCCTTCTTGTGTTTTCATTTCCACTACTTAGATCTACATGGCTTACATTTCCATGAACTGAGGTTACTAACAAAAACCATTACCAGCTGGAGATCCATCCCACCGCATAAAAATAAACGGATAAGGATAATTCTAGAATAATGGAAACGAGTTCGTAGCGTAGCTGGTAAAGCAATGCTTGGAGAGGGAAAATGGAGAACAGGAACTGTTCATGTCCCCCAGGATCAAAGATGTGTAACTAAGTTTCCTATAGTATCATCCATGTAAACTAAGTAGTCAGTATGTATAAAAGAAAGGAATTTCATTTTGCTAAAGAAACATTGTTGAACTTCCAGCAGTATCCATCTTCAATATTCCTTTCAATTTGCCTTCTATCTCCAATATTATCATTTTCATTTGGAGGTGCGTCCTCGAGAGGCTGGCAGTCGTTCTTCGAACTAGACCCAGGATTTCTTCATATGAGCTTTGTATTTCCAAAACCTTAATTACATAAGGAGTGCTGTGAACCGGTGACTGCTCTCCTCCATTCACTACGACAAGTTCTTGAAATATAAACAGTTCCACATACTAATAGAACAGACACGAGATCGAAGTTTCTTCCTAAAAATGTCTGTAGGAAGCTTCTGTGGGTTTTTTTGTTTCCATTCGATGCAACTTCCTGCAGAGGCAGTGCAATGTAGTTCAGTTCGAAGCTTTAAGAATCATTTAGATAAACACCTAAGCAAGATGCCGTGATGATTATCATCTATTTTACAGGTAGTGCAATGTAGTTCAGTTCGAAGCTTTTAAGAATCATTTAGATAAACACCTAAGCAAGATGCTGTTATGATTATAATTTATTTCATATTATTTGTTTTTTTTTATCATTTGTTTGTTTGATTTTCGTTTATTATTAGTTATATGTCAATATTATTATTTACTATTTACCTGTTTGTTTATTATTTAGCTATACCTATGAATTTATCTATGCATTTTATATGTTATTTACGTTATTATAGTTTTTATTTATTCATTTATTACTATTATGATTTTTTTTTCGCATCCGACCAAGATATGGACCAAAGGTCTCCTGTCGGCATGCTCCGCCTTTATAATCCTTTGTGACTCGAGGCAACAATTATTATCAGACATCAACATTGAGGTGATTATCTTGAGCACATCTTAGGCACTCACATGGGTCACAACTAAAATTTACATGAGGATTAAAACGTTCACAGGTTACGAACACACATATTTTTTCTCAAAATATGTGCACACGTTTTTTTTGTTTTGTTTTTTGTTTTTCAAAGCAATATCTCTTCTGTCCTTAATATATAAAGACATATTTTCAAAATATTACATTTCCATTATTCTCAAAATATAATCGCACATTTTTTTCAGAATATATCTCTTCAAACACAGACAGCAATGAGGATGAGATGGTACTAATCAACCTCCTTGACAGTTTTAACATAATTATATAGTTGAATGTCAAATATATTTATTTTTCTGTTTATTTATTTTCCTCATACTATAATGGAGAATTATTTAATCTGATGATAAACAGGCTTGTTGATCCACAACCTTTGAGTACAAAGACAACCTCAGTGAATAAACATCCCTATTTGTATGATATTCTCTGTATGACTATCAGCCTACAACAGCCAATGGTGGATGGCTCATTGTCATCAAAATAGATAAATGAATAACAAGTTATTAGAGAAACTGATTAAAAAAATTAATATAAATTTACAGATGAATAAATGAAGAAATAAACAAACAAAGATTATATACACAAATAAATATAGACATAAACAAATTAATAAATCAAATGAATCGATAACAAAAATAATGATTACAAAACATAACATTTGTTACAATATCAACAATAAATCGCAGGACATAAATCACAGAAATGCCAGACTGTTTCCTTTAATGCTGAATATGAAAAATGAAAACAAAACAAAACAATGAAACGGTTTGAAGCAAAGCTCAAAGTTATGAAACATCGTGACATGGTAAGGAACCTTAACGTACCAAAACAATACTTTACCACAATGCAATAAGTGGAATGGTCCACTAAATGACGCAGCGGTGTGTTCCATATATACTTCTTCCAAAAAGGAAATTAAATTTTTTTATCTGTTGAAAAATGCCATAAATAACCCGAATACTGATAACAAGGAACAGAGCAATCAATAGGTCTGTGTAATCGAGCGTGCTCTGTGTGTGTGTGTGTGTGTGTGTGTGTGTGTGTGTGTGTGTGTGTGTGTGTGTGTGTGTGTGTGTGTGTGTGTGTGTGTGTGTGTGTGTGTGTGTGTGTGTGTGTGTGTGTGTGTGTGTGTGTGTGTGTGTGTGTGTGAGAGAGAGAGAGAGAGAGAGAGAGAGAGAGTGACTGTGTGTGTGTGTGTGTGCGCACGCGCGCGCGTGTGTATGTGTGTGTGAGAGAGAGAGAGAGAGAGAGAGAGAGAGAGAGAGAGAGAGAGAGAGAGAGAGAGAGAGAGAGAGAGAGAGAGAGAGAGAGAGAGAGAGAGAGACAGAGAGAGAATTTATGTGTACTTTCTTACGCATGTGCACATAAGTGTGTACATATGTTCACATATACGTGTGCACCAACTTGAGCAACCCGACACCTATCTATATGTTTAATTTACCATTTTGTTCACACTGTCCAATTCAAACAGTGATTTGTTTGTACTCGTTGTTCGACCTGGTTGTCAATTACTTATTTGCTGGTCGTGTGATTAACAACAACATATATCAATAATTCATTATATTTGGTATATATTCGCACTCATATTAACAATTGTTTTAACTGGGGCTGTTTTAATTGTTTTAACTGTTTTAACGGAGTTATTGCATAGTCAAGGGAGAACCGTGAATTTTTGTGTGAACGCTTCCATTCATTCATACTATAATTGAAACCGCTAGTGTGAATAGCGCCTTATTAAAGACCACCAAGAGAGAGAACAACAGAAGAAAAGAGAGAACATAGGAATATAAGAGTAAAGGAGACTGCAAGAGACCATAAGGCCTACACTAGGCAGTTCCAAGTCCATTAACACCTTTCATCCCCATCCACAAAGTTATCTAACCTTCTTTTAAAACAACTAGTAGTTTCAGGTCTCACTACATGGTTACTAAGTCTATTCTAGTCGCTCACCACTCTATTAGTAAACTAGTTCCTGCGTATTTCTCTCCTAAATCTAAATTTGTCTAATTTAAATTAATATCTACAAATCCTCCTCTACTGTTTTAATACGATGACTATGTCTGCATCATCCTTCTTGAGGTCAGGTATCGTATCTCTCTTCTCTTTTGTAAATACCGAGAGAAAACATCTTTTAAACGTCTCGTTTATTCTTTTTTCTCAATTGATCAAGATATCCTTGTCAGATTTAACTGAGCTTATTTTTTCCACTAGTCTGGTAATCTTAATGTTGTATTTCCACTTTGAGTGTGCTCTTCTATCCAGTCTTCCAATTGCACTATACCTACTCATAGTCCTAAGAAATATAGCTAGATAGCTAGAAAGACAGACAGGCAGTCAGATAGGCAAAGACAGAGAGACAGACAGGCAGACAGGCAAGCAGGCAGGCAGACAGACAGACAGACAGACAGATAGACAGACAGACAGCAGGCAGGCGGACAGGAAGACAGACAGAGACAAGCAGGCAGACAGGCAGGCAGGCAGACATAGATATAGATAGATTTAGATATATAGTTAGATATAGATATAGGTAGACAATCAGTCATGGAAATGGATTACGTTAGATATAACAATGCTCTTCAGTTGTGTGGTTCCCAACGTGATTCTCATAAACCAACATTCAGATATCGATATTTCAGAGTCGCCCGGATTTCACTAAAGGGCTCGTTATCGGAATGTGGGACAATTTGTGAATCTAGTTCTCACCCTTTAGGACCCCTCAGGACAGAAGGACCCCTCAGGACGCAGGACACCCCAGGACCGCAGGACACCCCAGGACCGCAGGACCCCTCAGGACAGCAGGACACCCCAGGACCGCAGGACGCCTCAGGACCGCAGGACACCCCCAGGACCGCAGGACCCCCCAGGACCGCAGGACTCCCCAGGACCGAAGGACACCCCAGGACCGCAGGACCCCTCAGGACAGCAGGACACCCCAGGACCGCAGGACCCCTCAGGACATCAGGACACCCCAGGACCGCAGGACCCCCCAGGACCGCAGGACCGCAGGACACCCCAGGACCGCAGGACCCCTCAGGACCCCAGGACCCCTCAGGACCGCAGGACCCCTCAGGACCGCAGGACCCCTCAGGACCGCAGAACCCCCCAGGACCGCAGGACCCCCCAGGACCGCAGGACCCCTCAGGACCGCAGGACACCCCAGGACCGCAGGACCCCCCAGGACCGCAGGACCCCTCAGGACCGAAGGACACCCAAGGACCGCAGGCCCTCCCAGGACCGCAGGACCCCCCAGGACCGCAGGACCCCTCAGGACCGCAGGATCCCCTAGGACCGCAGGACCCCCCAAGACCGCAGGACCCCTCAGGACCGCAGGACCCCTCAAGACCGCAGGACCCCTCAGGACCGCAGGACCCCTCAGGACCGCAGGGCCCCCCAGGACCGCAGGACCCCCCGGATCGCAGGACCCCCCAGGACCACAGGACCCCTCAGGACCGCAGGACCCCTCAGAAATGCTGGACCCCTCAGGACCGCTGGACCCCTCAGGACCGCAGGACCCCTCAGGACCGCAGGACCCCTCAGGACCGCAGGACCCCTCAGGACCGCAGGACCCCTCAGGACCGCAGGACCCCTCAAGACCGCAGGACCCCTCAGGACCGCAGGACCCCTCAGGACCGCAGGACCCCTCAGGACCGCAGGACCCCTCAGGACCGCAGGACCCCTCAGGACCGCAGGACCCCTCAAGACCGCAGGACCCCTCAAGACCGCAGGACCCCTCAGGACCGCAGGACCCCTCAGGACCGCAGGACCCCTCAAGACCGCAGGACCCCTCAGGACCGCAGGACCCTTCAGGACCGCAGGACCCCTAAGGACCGCAGGACCCCTCAGGACCGCAGGACCCCTCAGGACCGCAGGACCCATCAGGACCGCAGGACCCATCAGGACCGCTGTAACGGGACGGGTGTAACGGTATTGTTACGTCGTTCTATCCAACGTCACTTGTAACACAGAATATGACGGGTCCGTGACATCATCATGTTTAGGGGTGTCCACTGCACAAACGCCTCAAGTTTTTTGTTTGTTTATTGTCCTATTCAATTAATGTTCTCTTGGTACACTATTACACAATCCTATCACTAAGGCACGTCACTGGCAAAACTCATCTTCCGAGCCCGTGCATCTCGTTTAAGAAGGTCGGAAGTTCCTTGGTGAGGTGCCACGCTCGTATAACTGAATTATTTATGTGAGCTGGATTTAGTTCGTCACATCTTATATTTTAATTTACATAATTAGTTTATAATTTAGTCTGACAGCCAGACTATAATATATATATCCAGGGGAGGTTCGTCAGTATACGTAATGATGTGTTTATTGCTGTGTGATCGCGTGTGCATGGTGCGACAGGGAATGCCTTGTCAGCGGATTGATGCAGGAAGTGTCAGGCGCCTTATTGTCTGCCGGCTGGTGTGAGTGTGGGAGTGAGTGGAGGTGAGTGGGTTATATGACTGAGTGATATACTCACTTGTGTATGAGGCGTATACACCGCAGGACCCCTCAGGACCGCAGGACCCCTCTGGACCGCAGGACCCACCAGGACCGCAGGACCCCTCAGGACCACAGAACCCCTCAGGACCGCAGGACCCCTCAGGACCGCAGGACCCCTCAGGACCGCAGGACCCCTCAGGACGGCAGGACCCCTCAGGACCGCAGGACACCCCAGGACCGCAGGACCCCCTAGAACGCAGGACCCCTCAGGACCGCAGGACCCCCCAGGACCGAAGGACCCCCCAGGACCGCAGGACCCCCCAGGAACGTAGGACCCCCCCAGGACCGCAGGACCCCTCGGGACCGCAGGACTCCTCAGGACCGCAGGACCCCTCAGGACCGCAGGACCCCTCAGGACCGCAGGACCCCTCAGGATCGCAGGACCCATCAGGACCGCAGGACCCATCAGGACCGTAGGACCCCTCAGGACCGAAGGATCCCTCAGGACCGTAGGATCCCTCAGGACCGCAGGACCCCTCAGGACCGCAGGACCCCTCAAGACCGCAGGACCCCTCAGGACCGCAGGACCCCTCAGGACCGCAGGACCCCTCAGGACCGCAGGACCCCTCAGGACTGCAGGACCCCTCAGAACCACAGGACCTTTCAGGACCGCAAGACCCCTCAGGACCGCAGGACAACCCAGGACCACAGGACCCCCCAGGACCGCAGGACCCCTCAAGACCGCAAGACCCCCAGGACCGGAGGACCCATCAGGACCGCAGGACCCATCAGGACCGCAGGACCCATCAGGACTGCAGGACCCATCAGGACCGCAGGACCCCTCAGGACCGCAGGACCCCTCAGGACCGCAGGACCCCTCAGGACCGCAGGACCCCTCAGGACCGCAGGACCCCTCAGGACCGCAGGACCCGTCAGGACCGCTGGGCCCATCAGGACCGCAGGACCCTTCAATACCGCAGGACCCCTCAGGACCGCAGGACCCCTCAGGACCGCAGGACCCCTCAGGACCGCAGGACCCCTCAGGACCGCAGGACCCCTCAGGACCGCAGGACCCCTCAGGACCGCAGGACCCCTCAGGACCGCAGGACCCCCCAGGACCGCAGGACCCCCCAGGACCGCAGGACCCCCCCAGGACCGCAGGACCCCCCAGGACCGCAGGACCCCCCAGGACCGCAGGACCCCCCAGGACCGAAGGACACCCCAGGACCACAGGACCCCCGAGGACCGCAGGACCCCCGAGGACCGCAGGACCCCTCAGGACCGCAGGACCCACCAGGAACGCAGGACCCCTCAGGACCGCAGGACCCCTCAGGACCGCAGGACCCCTCAGGACCGCAGGACCCCTCAGGACCGCAGGACCCCTCAGGACCGCAGTACCCCTCAGGATCGCAGGACCCATCAGGACCGCAGTACCCCTGAGGACCGTAGGACCCCTCAGGACCGAAGGATCCCTCAGGACCGCAGGATCCCTAAGGACCGCAGGACCCCTCAGGGCCGCAGGACCCCTCAAGACCGCAGGACCCCTTAAGACCGCAGGACCCCTCAGGACAGCAGGACCCCTCAGGACCGCAGGACCCATCAGGACCGCAGGACCCCTCAGGACCGCAGGACCCTCCAGGACCGCAGGACCCCTCAGGACCGCAGGACCCCTCAGGACCGCAGGACCCCTCAGGACCGGAGGACCCATCAGGACCGCAGGACCCATCAGGACCGCAGGACCCATCAGGACCGCAGGACCCATCAGGACCGCAGGACCCATCAGGACCGCAGGACCCATCAGGACCGCAGGACCCATCAGGACCGCAGGACCCATCAGGACCGCAGGACCCATCAGGACCGCAGGACCCATCAGGACCGCAGGACCCATCAGGACCGCAGGACCCATCAGGACCGCAGGACCCATCAGGACCGCAGGACCCATCAGGACCGCAGGACCCATCAGGACCGCAGGACCCCTCAGGACCGCAGGACCCATCAGGACCGCAGGACCCCTCAGGACCGCAGGACCCCTCAGGACCGCAGGACCCCTCAGGACCGCAGGACCCCTCAGGACCGCAGGACCCCTCAGGACCGCAGGACCCCTCAGGACCGCAGGACCCCTCAGGACCGCAGGACCCCTCAGGACCACAGGACCCCTCAGGACCGCAGGACCTCTCAGGACCGCAGGACCCCTCAGGACCGCAGGACCCCTCAGGACCGCAGGACCCCTCAGGACCGCAGGGCCCCTCAGGACCGCAGGACCCCTCAGGACCGCAGGACCCCTCAGGACCGCAGGACCCCTCAGGACCGGAGGACCCCTCAGGACCGCAGGACCC
>NC_134788.1:17922617-17927617 GCF_046742065.1 Oratosquilla oratoria | reverse complement strand
ATCTGGCTCGTCTTTCGTGTTTCCTGCGTCCTTCCGTCTCAAGCCTTCTACTATTTGTCTATGCTTTCTCATTTTCACTTTACAAAAGATTACAAAGGTGAAGTATGCCGACAGGAGACCTTTTGGTCCATAACTAGGTCGGATGCTAAAATATATATATATAATGATAAATAAAAAAAAATGAAAAATAATATAAAAATTATAAATAAAATAGAGAAATGCATTAGTATAGTTAAGTAATAAACAAACAGGTAAATAGTAAATAATAATAAATTGACATATAAATGATGATAAATGAAAATCAAGCAAATAATAAACAGACAATAACAAATAAACAATATAGAATAAATGGCAGTCATTACAGCATCTTGCTCAGATGTTTATCTAAACGAGTCTTAAAGCTTCGAAATGAGCTACATTACACTGCCTCTGCAGAAGTTTGTTCCATTCATTAACTACACAGTTAGCGAAATTGTTTTTACCCACTTCCAAATTAAATCTATTTCCTGACAGTTTCGCTTATTTCGTCTCCCACTCCTGTCGCATTCCGTCCAAACGCACAAACTTTCTTAACATGTCTCTCTTCCCCACCCCCCTTGCTGCCGCTCTCTCTTCTTCCTTCCTGTGTTTTCATTTCCATTACTTAGATCTACACGGCTTACATTTCCATGAACTGAGGTTACTAACAAAAACCATTACCAGCTGGAGATCCATCCCACCGCATAAGAATAAACGGATAAGGATAATTCTAGAATAATGGAAACGAGTTCGTAGCGTAGCTGGTAAAGCAATGCTTGGAGAGGGAAAATGGAGAACAAGAACTGTTAATGTTCCCCAGGATCAAAGATGTGTAACTAAGTTTCCTATAGTATCATCCATGTAAACTAAGTAGTCAGTATGTATAAAAGAAAGGAATTTCATTTTGCTAAAGAAACATTGTTGAACTTCCAGCAGTATCCATCTTCAATATTCCTTTCGATTTGCCTTCTATCTCCAATATCATCACTTTCATTTGGAGGTGCGTCCTCGAGGGGCTGGCAGTCATTCTTCGAACTAGACCCAAGATTTCTTCATATGAGCTTTGTATTTCCAAAACCTTAATTATACAAGGAGTGCTGTGAACCGGTGACTGCTCCCCTCCATTCACTACGACAAGTTCTTGAAATATAAACAGTTCCACATACTAATAGAGCAGACACAAGATCGAAGTTTCTTCCTAGAAATGTTTGTAGGAAGCTTCTGTGGGGTTTTCGGTTTCCATTGGATGCAACTTCCTGCAGAGGCAGTGCAATGTAGTTCAGTTCGAAGCTTTAAGAATCATTTAGATAAACACCTAAGCAAGATGCTGTTATGATTATAAATTTTATATTATTTGTTTTTGTTTTTTTTATCATTTGTCTGTTTGATTTTCATTTATTATTAGGTATATGTCAATATATTATTATTTACTATTTACCTGTTTGTTTATTATTCAACTATACCTATGCATTTATCTATGTATTTTATATGTTATTTACATTATTATAGTTTTTATTTATTCATCTATTATTATTATGATTTTTTTTCGCATCCGCCTTTATAATCCTTTGTGACTCGAGGCACATTGAGGTGATTATCTTGAGCACATCTTAGGCACTCACATGGGGAACAACTAAAATTTACATGAAGATTAAAACGTTCACAGGTTACGAACACATATATTTTTTCTCAAAATATGTGCACGCGTTTTTTTTTTTCAAAGCAATATCTCTTCTGTCCTTAATATATAAAGACATATTTTCAAAATAGTATATTTCCTTTATTCTCAAAATATAATCGCACATTTTTTTCAGAATATGATATCTCTTCAAACACAGACAGCAATGAGGATGAGATGGTAATTAGTATAGAATATCAAGGAATACGTACTCTTCACACAACTTGTACTAATTAACCTCCTTGACAGTTTTAACATAATTATATAGTTGAATATCAAATATATTTATTTTTCTGTTTATTTATTTTCCTCATACTATAATGGAGAATTATTTAATCTGATAATAAACAGGCTTGTTGATCCACAACCTTTGAGTACAAAGACAACCTCAGTGAATAAACATCCCTATTTGTATGATATACTCTGTATGACTATCAGCCTACAACAGCCAATGGTGGATGGCGCATTGTCATCAAAATAGGCAAATGAATAACAAGTTATTAGACGAGCTGATTGAAAAAATTAATATAAATTTACAGATGAATAAATGAAGAAATAAACAAACAAAAATTATATACACAAATAAATGTAGACATAAACAAATTAATAAATCAAATGAATCGATAACAAAAATAACGATTACAAAACATAACATTTGTAACAATATCAACAATAAATCGCAGGACATAAATCACAGAAATACCAGACTGATTCCTTTAATGCTGAATATGAAAAAAAAAAACAATGAAACGGATTGAAGCAAAGCTCAAAGTTATGAAACATCGTGAAATGGTAAGGAACCTTAACGTACCAAAACAATACTTTACCACAATGCAATAAGTGGAATGGTCCACTAAATGACGCAGCGGTGTGTTCCACATATACTTCTTCCAAAAAGGAAATTAAAAACTTTTATCTGTTGAAAAATGCCATAAATAACCCGAATACTGATAACAAGGAACAGAGCAATCAATAGGTCTGTGTAATCGAGCGTGCTCTGTGTGTGTGTGTGTGTGTGTGTGTGTGTGTGTGTGTGTGTGTGTGTGTGTGTGTGTGTGTGTGTGTGTGTGTGTTTACCTAGTTGTACCTAGTTGTATTTACCTAGTTGTATTTTACGGGAAGGGGAGCTATGCTCGTAGGGTCCCGTCTTCATATCTCAATTTATCTAAACTATTTTTAAATTCATGTATTGTTTTTGCACACACCACTTTCTCATCTAACTTGTTCCAACTGCCTATTACTCTGTGAGGAAAGCTGTTCTTTTTCAGGTCTCTTCTATAGCTGTTTTTTTTTTATTTTCTTTCCGTGTCCTCTTGTATTTGTGTCATCCCATTTTATCAGATTCTCTCTATCAGTAATTTCCATGCCTTTCATGATTCTGTAAATAGCTATCAAGTCTCCTCTCTCTCTTCTTTGCTCTAGTGTCTGTAGTTCAAATTTTTCCAGTCTCTCTTCATATGATAGTTTTGAGAGTGTTGGTGCCAATTTTGTAATTGCTCTTTGCATTCTTTCAAGTTTTTTTTTTTATAATTTTTTTTGTACATAGTGACCATATCGTTGCTGCATATTCCAATCTTGGTCTTATCAGGGTGATTAGGATTTTCTTCACCATTTCTTCATCC
Source organism: Oratosquilla oratoria (assembly GCF_046742065.1). Taxonomy (NCBI): domain Eukaryota; kingdom Metazoa; phylum Arthropoda; class Malacostraca; order Stomatopoda; family Squillidae; genus Oratosquilla; species Oratosquilla oratoria. The sequence continues at coordinate 17,924,299 of NC_134788.1, read as the reverse complement.
AGGTATGTAAATGCAACTTATTAAATTATAAATTTCTCCAAAAATCTTATTTATATGTTTCTCAGGTGACATATTATTCATAACAATGACCCCCAGGTCCTTTTCATTTTCTACTTTTTTTATTCCTTCTTCTCCCAATTTATATGCTCCTGTTATTCTGTTTTTGCTTTTTCCAAATTCCATTATACTACATTTTTTTTGTATTGAACTCCATCTCCCACTTCCTACTCCATTCCTGTACTTTATTTAGATCTCTCTGTAGTGATTCACAATCTTCTTCTGTTTTCACTCTTTTTAGTAGTTTTGCATCATCTGCAAAGAAGCTCATATAGCTTTCAATTCCTTCATCCATATTATTAATATATATAGCAAACATTATTGGGGTCAGAACTGTTCCCTGCGGAAAACCGCTTATTACTTCATTCCATTTTGAGTGCTGGTTTCTTATCACTACTCTCATTTTTCTTTCTTGCAAAAAGTCTTCCATCCAATTTAGCAGTTTTCCCTGTATTCCTCCTTCAGTTTCTAATTTCTTAAGCAACTTCTTATGTGGTACTTTGTCAAAAGCTTTCTTTAGGTCTAGAAATGCACAGTCCGCCCATCCATCTCTTTCTTATATTATATCTATTAGCCTTGAATAGAAACATATTAAATTGGTGACGCATGATCGTCCTTGTCTGAATCCAAATTGCTTTGGATTTAACACTTTGTGTGTGTGTGTGTGTGTGTGTGTGTGTGTGTGTGTGTGAGAGAGAGAGAGAGAGAGAGAGAGAGAGAGAGAGAGAGAGAGAGAGAGTGTGTGACTGTGTGTGTATGTGTGTGTGCGCACGCGCGCGCGTGTGTGTATGTGTGTGAAAAAAAAAAAGAGAGAGAGAGAGAGAGAGAGAGAGAGAGAGAGAGAGAGAGAGAGAGAGAGAGAGAGAGAGAGAGAAAGAGAGAGAGAGAGAGAGAGAGAGAGAGAGAGAGAGAGAGAGAGAATTTGTGTGTACTTTCTTACGCATGTGCCCTTCTGTGTGTACATATGTTCACATATACGTGTGCACCAACTTGAGCAACCCGACACCTATCTATATGTTTAATTTACCATTTTGTTCACACTGTCCAATTCAAACAGTGATTGGGTTGTACTCGTTGTTCGACCTGGTTGTCAATTACTTATTTGCTGGTGGTGTGATTAACAACAACATATATCAATAAATCATTATATTTGGTATATATTCGCACTCATATTAACAATTGTTTTAACTGGGGCCTCACAAGATTTTTATGACTGCGGGAGGTGATTTAGACCTGTGTGTGTGCTTGTGTCTTTTTTTCTTTTCCCTTTCTCTTTCTATATTTTTATTTTTCTGTCTCTCCCTTTCTCTCTCTCTCTTTTCCTTTCTGTATTTTCCTTTCTTTCTGTCCTTCCTTTTCTCTGTCTTCCCCTTTCTCTGTCCTTCCCTTTCTCTGTCCTTCCCTTTCTCTGTCCTTCCCTTTCTCTGTCCTTCCCTTTCTCTGTCCTTCCCTTTCTCTGTCCTTCCCTTTCTCTGTCTTCCCCTTTCTCTTTTACTTTCTCTTTGTCCCCTTTTTTTCTCTTCTTTTCTCTCTGCCTGCCTGTCTGTCTGTCTGTCTGTCTATATATCAGTCTATGCGCCTTTGTCCTTACCTTTTTCTTCGTCTATCTGTGTCTAAAATTTGAC
>NC_134788.1:17908634-17916134 GCF_046742065.1 Oratosquilla oratoria | reverse complement strand
GAGTAGGAAGAGGAGAAAGAGGAGAAGAGAGAGAGAGCAAGAGAGAGAAAGGAGAAGAGAGAGAAAGCAAGAGAGAAGAAAAAGGAAGAGTAGACAGAAAGAGAGAAAGAGAGATAGAGAGAGAGAGAGAGATAGAGGAAGACGAGGGGGAGAAAGAGAGAGAAGGAAGAGGAGAAAAGAAAGAGATAGAGAAACATAAAGAGCAAGAGAAAGAATGAATAGGAGACGAACAGAGACACAGAGAGCGAGCAAGAAAAAGATGGAAGATGAGAGAGAGAGAGATAGAGAGAGAAAAAGAGAGAGAAGGAACAAGATGGGTGAGGAAGAATGAAAAATAGAGAGAAGTAAGAGGAGAAGAGAGACAAAGAGAGAGAGAGAGTAAGAGAGAGAAGGAAGAGTAAGAGGAGAGAGAGAGGGAAGAGGAGGAGAGATAAATAGAGAGAAATAAGAGGAGAAGAGAGACAAAGAGAGAGAGAGTTAGAGAGAAGGAGGAGTAGGAGGAGAGAGAGAGACAAAGAGAGAGAGAGAGAGAGAGTAAGAGAGAAAGAAGAGTAGGAATAGAGAGAGAGTGAGAGAAGGAAGAAGAGGGGAGAGGAGGAAATATAAATAGAGAGAAATAAGAGGAGAAGAGAGACAAAGAGAGAGAGTGAGAGAGAGGAAGAGTAGGAGGAGAGAGATAGAGAGATAGAGAGAGAGAAAGAGAGAGAGGAGGAAGAGGAGGGGAGAGAAATAGAAAGAAAAGAGAGGAGAAAGAGAAGAGAGAAAGACAAGGAAGACGGGGAGAGAGGAGAAAGAGGAAAAGGAGGAGGAGAAGGAGAGAGAGAGAGAGAGAGAGAGAGAGAGAGAGAGAGAGAGAGAGAGAGAGAGAGAGAGAGAGAGAGAGAGAGAGAGAGAGAGAGAGAGAGAGAGAGAGAGAGAGAGAGAGAGAGAGAGAGAGAGGAGGACGAGAAGGAAGAGAGAGAGAGAAGGAAGAGGAAGAAGAGGAGAGAGAGAGATAGGAGAAAGAGAAGGGGAGAGAAAGACAGAGAAGAGGAGGAAGAGAAGAAATAGTGAGAGAGAGAGGGAGAGAAGAGGAGGAAGAGGAGAAAAGAGAGACAGAGAGACAGAGAAGAGGAGGAGGAGAAGAGAGAGAGTGAGCAAGAGAATGAGGGCAGGTGAGAGACAGTGAGAGAGAGAGAGAGAGAGAGAGAGAGAGAGGAGAGAGAGAGAGAGAGGAGAGAGAGAGAGGAGAGGAGAGAGAGAGAAGAGAGAGAGAGAGAGAGAGAGAGAGAGAGAGAGAGAGAGAAGGGAGAGAGAGAAGAGAGAGAAGAGAGAGAGCAGAGAGGAGGAAGAGAGAGAGAGAAGAGAGAGGGAGAGAGACAGAGAGAGAGAGTGAGGGATAGAAAGAGAGAAGGAAGAGGAGGAGAGACAGAGAAAAAAAGAGAGAGAGACACAGAGAGACGAGAGAGAAGAGAGGAGAGAGAGAGAGAGAGAGAGAGAGAGAGAGAGAGAGAGAGAGAGAGCAAGGAGAGTGAGGAGGAGGGGAGGGGGAAAGAGAGAGAGAAGAAAGAGGAGGAAGAGGAGAAGGGAGAGAGTGAAGAAGAGAGAAAAAACAAGAGACAGAAGGAAGAGGAGGAGGCGAAAGAGAAAAACATAAGAGAGAGAGACAGAGAGAAAGAGAAGAGAGGGAAAAAAGAGAGAAGGAAGAGGAGGAAGAGGAGGGGAGAGAAAGGAGAGAATAAAGAGGGGAGAGAGAAAAAAATATGAAAGAAGAGGAAGAGGAGGAGGAGGAGAAGGAGGAGGAGGATGAGAAGGGGGGAGAGAGAGAGAGAGAAAGAGACAAAGAGAGGGAGAAAAGGAGGGAGAGGTACAGAGAAGGATGAGGTGGGGAGAGAGAGAGAGAGAGAGAGAAAGAGTTAGGGAGGAGAGAAAGAAAGAAGGAAGAGGGGGAGAGGGGAATAGATAAGGAAGAGGAGGAGAGAGAGAAAGGGGAGAGAGAAGTAAGGTGAGGATAGAGAGAGAGAGAGAGAGAGAGAGGAGAGAGAGAGAGGAGAGAGAGAGAGAGAGAGAGAGAGAGGAGAGAGAAGAGAGAGGAGAGGAGAGGAGAGAGGAGAGAGAGATAGAGAGGAGGAGAGAAGAGAGGGAGGAGAGAGAGAGAGAGAGAGAGAGAGAGAGAGAGAGAGAGAGAGAGAGAGAGAGAAGGAAGAGGACGAGAGCTAAATGTGGAGAGAGAGAAGGAAGATATAGAGACAGAGAAGGACGGAGGAAGAAGAGAGAGGTGGAAAGAGAGAGATGGGGGGAAAGAGAGTGACGGAGAAAGAGAGAGATAAGGAGAGAGATGTATATGCATGAATACAAGTACATATACACATGTACATTGTACACTCACGCAAAAATATACATGCATACATACATAGTACACACGCACACACACACACACACACACACACACACACACACACACACACACACACACACACACACACACACACACATACACACACTCTCTCACACACACACACACACACACACACACACACACACACACACACACACACACACACACACACACACACACACACACACACACACATACACACACACACTCTCTCTCTCTCTCTCTCACACACACACACACACACACACACACACACACACACACACACACACACACACACACACACACACACACACACACACACACACACACACACACACACACATATATATATATATATATATATATATATATATATATATATATATACATACATAATGAATCTATACTACATACGTACATATTATAAACATACATAAATACACACATAGTAAATACCAGTACATGGATAATACACACGAACATAATACATACATACATACATAGATATACCAAAGACTTTTTCCCCCTACACGGAGGGTAGCCAAAAAAGAAAAAGGCATAAGAACCACTCCCACCCATTCCATTTCCTATATATTCCACTCCCCTCCACCCTCCTCCCTCCCTCTTATCTTGGCACCTCCTGGATGACGGGTCATCCCTGAATCCTGTCCACTGTCCACGAATATAATAAATACATATAAATACATACATAGTCCATAGATAATACATAGGTACATTCATACACAGTGCATACGTACATGATACAAATTAATACATACAATGAATACATAGTACAAATGTACATACATAATATATAGGTGCATACATATACAGTACATACGTACATACACAGTACATTTGTACATATATAATACATAGGTACATACATACAGTACATACGTACTTAACACAAACTGATACATACATACGTACATACATAGCACATACGTAAACACATAGTACATACGTAGATACATAGTGCATACGTACATACGTAAACACATAGTACATACGTAGATACATAGTACATACGTAGTACATACGTACACATATAGTACATAGGTACATACATAGTACATACGTAGATACAAAGTACATAGATACATACATAGTACATAGGTACACACATAGTACATGTGTACATACATGCAAAACCTACACAGTGCAGTTCCATTCAGTTGACTTATCCTAGTCGGAGGCCATCTTCTCTAGTCCCTACAGTCTGTCCTGAAGTAAAATTTATATTTTCTTACTTTCAAAAAAGAGAAAGGTTGAAAGGAAATGTTTATTTACAAACTCAATTATGAATTCCATCGTGGTGAGGGAGCGAGAGAGGACATTGCATTTTATTTCTTTTTTTTTCGTTTTTTTTTTTCAACTTTCCATGACCGACGACTCGCTCCAATCGGCATGACGTCACGCCTGAGGCTTGTCTGACCGTTTGTCGGTAACATGCGAGTGGACTGCTTTACCGTATCATTGCCCATCACATCCGTGCCCAAATCATTCCGAAGTTGTTTTAGCCCCTCAAGAAGACAGGATCTTGAAGAAGAAGTTCGTAAGGTCCTTTACCAAGAGGCCCTATGCATCATTCAGTCTAAAAAAAACCAACTCAATCAATTAGAAAATCAAATCAAATATACCCAAGCACATTCAGTGTCTCAAATGATGCTAGAACGGTTAATATTTGAAGTCATCGAGGAGTGTGTCAACGCTCCAAAACAGGACCTTGAAGAAGTTCGGCAGGTCCTTTACCAAGAGGCACTATGCCTCATTCAATCTCCTAAAGCCCAACTACACAAATTAGAAAATAAAATAATTAAATATGCCCAAGGAGATTCAGCATCTCAAAAGATGCTACAAGAGTTGATATTTCAAGTCATCGAGGAGTGTATGGACGCTCCAAAAGAAGAAAGCCCATTCATCAAAATACGGCAAATTTGGAAAAAAGCCCATGGAGCTTTAAAGGAGAAGTATAAGAAAGCCGTCAAATCAATTAAGAAGAAGATTGAAAAATTGAACATTCAAAATCTAATGACAAACCCACAATGACCCATAAGATAAAAGCTTTGAAGAAACGCGTCCGGTTCTGTAGGAGAACCGGACTTAATTGATCCCATTGAAGAAGGATTGACATGGTTGTCCGTTTCCTGTGACGACAATCCCAAAGAGGCTTGGAAAGCCATTTGACCTTTGAGTCTGACTATTTTTCAGACCGTTTTCATCATGCCCACAAGCTAGGAAACTGCCATATGCTTAGCCTGACCTTTTTTACAGCCCATATCCATCATGCCCTGAGGGGCTAGGAAATCGCCCTGTGCACTCAAAGAGCACAAGTTCTGAAAAAGGGCTTAATTCAGACACAGCCTTTCAGACCTCTCGCATGCAGTTTTAGCCCTTTCGACGCGGGACCAGTTTCCCTCAGCTGAATAAAATCGACATGCGGCGGAACCTGGAAGGACCGAGAACCACAATCGTCAGAACCCATCGGCGGAAAGGTCGAGGAGGAGGAATTGGGCCCGACAGCAGAACCAGCAACAAGGAGTTGCGAATCAAGACCGTAACGGGACGGGTTCCATGGACAAAGATTGAACTCAAAGAATTTAGTACTAAGAAACCACGTAGTAGTGAGCGCTGCGGGAACGGGTTGTATTAAGTGAAGATGAGATACCTTTCTGGGTTAGGGTGATAGGTGGTAAGGGACATGGAGCTGCCTAGTGTAGGCCCTACGGTCTCTTGCAGTCTCCTCCATTCTTACGTTCAGAAACCTTCCTCGGGCTGACACGACGTGGGCTGAGCCACGCTAGTGAAAGAAATCGCCTGGCGGCGGCATTAAGGAAAGGAAGCAAAGACTGACTGGTTACAGAAGACCCGGTTAACCTCGGAAGAACCAGGTTAGGATCGCAGAGAGGTTCGTCTCCCTCCTCAACCGTCGGAGGCGTCGGCCTCTGGAAGCGGACTCTCGAGACCGACCACCGCCCGGAGTCAAAATTTCGTGAAGAAACTGCCTCTGGTGTTTTTTTTCGAAAATCAATCGAATCACGCCCAAGTTACGGTGGGAGACTCCAGCAATGATGGGAGTAAGAAGGAGGAAGAGGAGGAGGAGTAGGGGGAGAAGAACAAGAACAAGAACAAGAACGAGAAGAACAAGAAGAGGAGAAAGAAGAAGATAAGAACAAGAGGGGAACAGAAAGAGTTGGACAAGAGGTGGATAAGGAGGAAGAAGAAGATGAAGAAAAGGAGTGAGGAACAAAAAGAAGAGTATGGAGGAGAGTGAGGAAGAGGATAAAGAAGAGAAGTGAGAATGAGTAAGAAGAGGAGTGAGGATGAGGAAGATGAGGATGAAGAAGAGGAATGAGTAGGAGGAAGAAGAAGATGAAGATGATGATAAAATGGAGGATGAAGAAGTGAGAAGGAAAAGAAGAAAAAGAGGAATAAAAAGGATAGAAGAGATAGATAGAGAGAGAGAGGAGGAAAAGGAAGAGGAGGAAGAGGGAGGAAGAGTAAAAGAGAGATAGAGAGCAAGAGAGAGAAGGAAGAGGAGGAAGAGTAGGAAGAGAGCGAGAGAGAAAGCAAGAGAGGAAGGAGGAGAGAGAGACAGCAAGAGAGAGAAGAAAGAGGAAGAGTAGACAGAGAGAGAGAGAGAGAGAGAGAGAGAGAGAGAGAGAGAAAGAGAGAGAAAGATAGACAGAGAGAGAGAGGAAGAGGAGTGGGAGAAAGAGAGAGAAGGAAGAGGGGGAAGAGGAGAAGAGAGACAGAGAAAGAGTGAGAGCAAGAGAGCAAATGAGAGAATGAAGAGAAGCCGAACAGAGAGAGACAGAGAGAGCGAGCAAGAGAAAGAAGGAAGATGAGAGAGAGAGAGAGAGAGAGAGAGAGAGAGAGAGAGAGAGAGAGAGAGAGAGAGAGAGAGAGAGAGAGAGAGAGAGAGAGAGAGAGAGAGAGAGAGAGAGAGAGAGAGAGAGAGAGAGAGAGAGAGAGAGAGAGAGAGAGAGAGAGAGAGAGAGAGAGAGAGAGAGAGAGAGAGAGAGAGAGAGAGAGAGAGAGAGAGGGAGAGAAGGAAGAGGAGGGGAGAGGAGGAAAGATAAATAGAGAGAAATAAGAGGAGAAGAGAGACAAAGAGAGAGGGAGTAAGAGAGAGAAGGAAGAGTAGGGAGCAAGAGAGAGAGAGAGACAGAAGGAACAGGACGGGAGAGGAGGAAAGATAAATAGAGAGAAATAAGAGGAGAAGAGAGACAAAGAGAGCGGGAGTAAAACAGGGAAGGAAGAGTAGGAGGATAGAGAGAGAGAGAGAGAGAGAGAGAGAGAGAGAGAGAGAGAGAGAGAGAGAGAGAGAGAGAGAGAGAGAGAGAGAGACAGACAGACAGACAGAGAGACAGAGAGAAAGGAGGAAGAGGAGGGGAGAGAAAGAGAAAAAAGGAAGAGGAGGAAGAGAAGAGAGAGAAAGAGAAGGAAGAGGGGGAGAGAGGAGAGAAAAAAGAGGAAGAGGAGGAGGAGGGGGGAGGAGGAAAGAGAGAGAAGAAAGAGAGACAGATAGCAAGATATAAGGAAAAAAAGTTAGTCGCTTTGTTGATTTTCTTGGTGACAATTACTTAATTCAGCATGTAAAAGAGCCCACAAGATATGGAAACTTACTCGATCTATTGATCACTAGCCGCGAAAGCATAGTAACTGATGTAGAAGTCGGTGAATCTGTTGCAAATAGCGATCACAACTTAGTTAGATTCAAACTCCAATTTTTTTTTAGAATAGATACTTGTGTTTCTAAAATGCCCGATTTCAGTAAAGCTCAGTTCATAGGACTACGTCAGGAGCTTCAGCTTACAGATTGGGAGGCAAAATTAAACGAAAGACCTGTAGATCAGATGTGGGAAATTTTTCAAAATACGCTCACTAAGATGATTCAAACTTACATTCCTTTTAAAGACAGACGCCCCCCAAATCAGGCTCACCCAAAGTGGCTCGACAAAGAAACTGAAAAAAGTATTGCTAAAAAGAGACAGGCTTATAAGAAATATAAGTGCTTGGGTGCATCTAATGACTATGAAAATTATGTATCAATACAGAGAGATTTAAAAAAGACACTAAGAAAAAGAAAACGACAATACGAAATTAACATCGTTGGTAAATCCAAAGAGAATCCC
>NC_134788.1:17881134-17898634 GCF_046742065.1 Oratosquilla oratoria | reverse complement strand
ATCATATACTATATGTGTAGTACCTGTTTTATATTTTGTATCATTAATACAATAGAAGTCTATTTTTATAGTATATGTATATTTCTAGTTTTAACACTGAAAAATGCATTCATGTTATTATATTACTTATATTTGAGTAATGTGTTAAAATCCAGAGTCAATTTAAAAAATACAAGAGAGGTTTACTTTTGTATAGGTACAAGCCGCGGGCTTCGCCCTCTCAGGCTTCGCCGGGGGCTTAGCTGCGCAAACAGCGGCCTACGGCCGCAGCTTTCCGCGCTCTAATCCCTCGTTTTCCCCTTCGGCCTCGGCCTCAGGGCGGAACCCCAACACGGGATCCCCAGCACGAAGAAGAACGCGAAGAAAAACGCGAGGAAGAAGAACGCGAAGAAAAAGAACGCGAAGAAGAACGCGAACAAGAACACGAAGTAGAATGCGAAGAAGAACGCGAAGAAGAACGCAAGGAAGAAGAACGCGAGGAAGAAGAACGCGAAGAAGAAAGCGAAGAAGAAGAACGCGAAGAAGATCGCGAAGGAGAACGCGTAGAAGAAGAAGAAGAAAACGAAGAAGAAGAACGCGAAGAAGAAGAAGAAGAAGAAGAAGAAATAGAAGAAGAAGAAGGAGAAGAACGCGAAGAAGAAGAAGAAGAAGAAGAAGAAGAAGAAGAAGAAGAAGAAGAAGAAGAAGAAGAAGAAGAAGAAGAAGAAGAAGAAGAAGAGGAACGCGAAGAGGAAAAAGAAGAAGAAGAAGAAGAAGAAGAAGAAGAAGAAGAACGCGCAGAAGAACGCGAAGAACGAAAAGAAGAAGAAGAAGAAGAAGAAGAAGAAGAAGAAGAAGAAGAAGAAGAAGAAGAAGAAGAAGAAGAAGAAGAATACCACCCGACCCCAACTTACCCAAGCGCTTTTTCAAGAATGTTTTTAGGACAAAGTGTCACCGAAATACCACCTGTCCCCGACATCCACAACGTTTTTAGAAGAATATCTTTATTTAGACTTAGATATGTATAGTACCTATTTTATATATCTTGTATGATTAATACAACAGAAATGTTATGTATATTCATAATTTTGATAATAGAAAATACCTTTAGTTATTATTACATGCCACCAATGTGTAATGAATATTCAGAATATATAATACTGCATACAACTTCATTTTCCATAATAACAAAATTGTTTTATCAAACAAATTTAATATATATCAGCTTCCTCTATCTTTTATGAAATACAGTTCTTATTAGATTATATTTATGCATGTAATTCGAAACAAGTTTGTAATGAGAAATTGAAATTATCTGCTACAATAAATATCTTAGTAGTCTCTTTAATTCAACAAAAATTCTATTATCATGCTGTGCACAAACACACACACACATACACACACACACACACACGCACACATACACACACACACACACACACACACACACACACACACACACACACACACACACACACACACACACACACACACACACACACACACACACACACGGTGGCGGATTGGTAAAGCACTGGCCTCACAAGCCAGAGAACCGGGGTTCGATTCCCCGGCCGGGCGGAGATAAGTTGGGTTTGTCTCCTTTCACGTGTAGCCCCTGTTCACCTAGCAGTGAGTAGGTACGGGACGTTAGTCAAGGAGTTGTGACCTTGCTATCCCGGTGTGTGGTGTGTGAGTGGTCTCAGACCTACCCAGAGATCGGCAAATAATGAGCTCTGAGCTCACTGCCGTAGGGTGGTGTCTGGCTGTCTCGACAGAGACTGCAGCAGATCCGAGGTGAATACACACACACACACACACACACACACACACACACACACACACACACACACACACACACACACACACACACACACACACACACACACACACACACACACACACACACACACAAATATCGGAGAATCCTATTCCTTGTTAAGATCAATAAAAGTGGCATTCACCTATTTGGACGAAGTAATTATTTAAAAAATATATATATTTGTCTCACTAATAAGGCCTAGACTGGAATATGCGGTAACACTATGGTCACCCAGTACCAAAAAATATATATATATATAAAGAAATTTAAAGAATCCAGAGAGCAACCACAAAATTTGCTCCAGTACTTTCAAACTTGTCATATGAAGAGAGACTGGCTAAATTGGAGTTACCGACTTTGGAGCAAAGAAGAGAGAGAGGCGACCTACTGACCATCTATAGAATCATGAAGGGCACAGAAATACTCGATAGAGAGGACTTGTTAAATTGGGACAAGAGAGACGCAAGAGCAAATGGAAAGAAACTCAAAAAGATAGTTATAGAAGAGATCTGAAGAAGAACAGTTTTCGACATAGAGTGCTGGATACTTGGAACAGACTGGACGAAACAATAATGTGTGCAAAAACCATGCTCGAATTTAAGAGCAAAATAGACACTGCGAGAAACAAAAGCGGGACACGCGAGCGTAGCTCCACTTCCCGTAAGATACAGCTAGGTAAACACGCACACACACACATACACATAAGAACATAAGAATGAAGGAGACTGCGAGAGACCATAAGGCCTACACTAGGCAGCTCCGTATCCATCACCAACTGTCATCCCCATCCATAAAGTTGTCTAATCATTTTTTAAAACAACTGATAGTTTCAGCGCTTACTACATGGTTACTAAGTTTATTCCATTCGTTGACCATCCTATTAGTAAACCAATTCTTGCATATTTCCTTCTTAAATCTAAATTTGTCCAGTTTATAACCATTACTCAATAATTTGCAGGATAGACTCCATACGACAAAGAAATTTGCCACATGATGAGAATTTTATCTATTTCAAAATAGAAATATAAGGAACCAGCAGCTCCACCGATGAAGTCAAAGAAAACGAAGAGAAAAGGGAAATGAAAAAAAAAAAAGGGATCCTTTGACATCAAGGCAGGAAAGGAATTAGTGATATATGATACTCATTAGTATGACTTTTACTTCTGCTCATGTTTCAGAACATTTCATCGTATTCTCAGAAGTGTTAAAAGATGATCTAAATAAGGATAAAAGGAATTCCAAACAGAAATCAGTCTTCGCAGAAAGTATTCATTTATCTATTATCTTGTATAGCCACCGGAAATGCATGCGTTATTGCAGCATTTCTCTACCTTTCAACCTATGAGGATCCTTTCCATCGACGTATATATTCAGGGGACCCCTTGATATGAAATTAGGATATAGTCACTTTTTCTACGCACTTAGTGATAGAAACGTTATAGCCTATTATACAAGTCATCACGACATTCTGAGAGACGCAACTAGTCAGGGAAAAACTAAAGAAAAAATAAATCGATTCAGACACATTTTATATTTATGAAGAAGAAGAAGAAGAAGAAGAAGAAGAAGAAGAAGAAGCAGCAGCAGCAGCCATACCAGCATTAACTGTAACCTACTGAATTTTCATTGTGCAGACCCCTTGTTAGGTTTCCGCGGCCGCTAGGGGTTCATAAAGCCCCAGTTGAGAAACAATACGTTATTGTACCATATATGTAAAGCTCTCCTGACACTGTATAGTAACTGAAGTATCATACTGTACATAACAGAAGACTCCTGCCAGCATCACCATGAACTTAAATCTTATCACTCCAGTCTAAGAAGTGACCTTGTAGGATCTTCAAGCTGTTGACATCAGACGACTCTTTTCAGCTCAGAATCGATGAAGACCATGGAATCTGTTCTTTAGATGAATAAAATCGTCTGACGGTAGACTGAGGAAAATCTTGAGAACGAGTTCTGCTTAAGAAGATACAGTTCTCCTTTTTGGAGAATATAAGAAAAATCGGTAATTTTGTATATTCGGAGGGTAAACGCCATTACAACAGAATACAAGAAAGTTCTCGTATTCGATTTTTTTTTATTTTTCTATTTCTATCTTTTCTCTGAAATTAGAGATTTCTCAGTTTTAAGGATTCTCTATAAAGAAATTTACCGGAAGAGGTCTCCTGACTGCTGCCTATTCCGTGAGGCAGATATAAAGGTTTTATTAATCGTTAGTGCTGCAGTCGGAAGCGTGCTGGTCTCGCATTTTCTTCATTGAGGGTTCGAACCCCGTGCTCCTCTCTAATTTCCAAGAGTGTTATTCCTCTGCCGCAACATTCCCCAAAACGTATAATAGGGCAAAGGTGACGGCTTCGGCCGCTGCTACTCAGCGCCTCCTGGCGTAAGCTTCTCACAACCTTTATAAATTTTGTATCCAACTTTTTTTTATAAATATTTCGATATTATCAACACGCTTCAATGAATATCAAACTGATGAGTATTTTACATCAGTAAGTCATTTTCTGCGCTCATGTGTGAGGGTCTATTTTCTTCACTTTTCTTCTAAATTTTCCTTCGTATTTTCTCTGATATTATTTATCACTAGAGCCGCTGGTGCTTCATAGTTGGGTATCAAAGCAAATAAACTTCCAGTTTTGTGGCAAATGTTTTTCACTGATGTGTCGCACGAAGTCCATCGTGCAGTTAATTAAGAACAAAATTTCCATCTGTTTTTAGAATCTCGTTCGTTCCTTGATCAGTTTCAGGCCACTTACCAGGTCCTACTGAAACTGAAACTCATCATTCAATTTTCACAGAGTAGGAAGTGAGACACTCCTGGTAGTGCTACCCCCTGTCAATTGTGGCAAGCCACTGGGTTTTAGGCCGATTTTGGGTCGCCTCCTCGCCTGTCCAGGATTGTCGGGTACCCTTAACGGGTACCGGGAATCGAACTCACATGGTATCTATTAGGCTACCGCGTGGCCATCGGGCCCTAGTGAACTGAGAGCAATTCTACTTCTTCAACTGTGGTTCTCGGGGTATCTGGATTCACTCTAGAGACCCAAACTCGCGGAAGGCTCCTCTATGCTTTTGTTCCCCCCCCTCTCTCTCTCTCTCTCTCTCTCTCTCTCTCTCTCTCTCTTCAAGTTATAGCTTTAACCAAATAAAGTGTCACTCTACTTTTGCTATTGCCCAAATCTCTTTCTCTCTCTCTCTCTCTCTGGAGTGGGCGTCTGCCAATGCGGGGTAAACAACCCTTCTGCTCAGGGAGTTCCTGGGCTTCGGTTCTGGAGCCTCTGGGTCCTCTCGGGGGACTTTCAGGTGACCTGGAAGCTGCCCTTCGGTTGTTTCCAGTCTTGCACTTTCCAGGAATCATATATATTTCTTTCATTTTCATTCCAGTGCTGTTCTTTTTACTCATTTTTGTTGTTATTGTTTATTGTTCTTCTTCCTGGATGGATAGTTCGTCTCAGGGGCGAAGTCGTCCACGAGGATCCTTGTGTTAGTCCTTGATCGCTCCCCGACCTTGAGTCGCAGGGTCAGCCTTCAAGACCTACTGTATGTGGCTACCGAGTTCGAACGTGACATAGATTAAGTCGATTTTATTTTCTGAGAATGTGATTTCTTGTTGTTTTGTTATTTTCTGTTTTTTTATTATTTTTTATTAATTTGATGTTATTGTTGTTTTCATGTTTTTATTGTTTTGTTTTTGGTTATTGTTTTGTTGTTGTTTTAGTTTTGTTGTTGTTATTTTTTGTTGTTATCGTTTTAGTGCTGCTATTGTTTTGGTGTTGTTATCGTTTTGTTGTTGTTGTTCTTTTTTGTTGTTATTGTTTTAGTGTTGTTATTGTTTTGGTGTTGTTATCGTTTTGTTGTTGTTATTATTATGTTATTGTTATCGTGCTGTTGTTGTTATCGTTTTGCTGTTGTTATTGTTTTTATCGTTTTGTTATTATTGTCTTATTCTTGTTGCTGTTGTTGTTATTAGTTTATCTTTTATCTTATTCATTTTGTTTTATTAGAATTGTTTCTTCGTTAGTATTGTTTAATAATTAGTATTTTCTTAACATAATCTTTATCGTTCTTTTATGGTTATTGTTTTATTCTTGTTTTGGAATCACTATTGCTTTATAATTTTTATCAGTTCATTACTGTTATGATTTTAACATTTTATCATTCTATTACTGTTATTGTTTTATATCTTTATTGTTTCATTAGTATTCTTGCTTAACTAGTTTCTTTTTTAATTTTCATCATCATTTCATTATTATAGCTTAATTGTTATCATCATTATTGTTCAACTGTTATTATCATCGCTTCTTTAAAATTACACGAGGTTTTCCAACTATACTTTGCAACAATGGCCATCAGAACTGTTTTGGTCCAGTGCTCCATGTGTCGATGTCAGCATCTTATCAGCTGACAGCCCGCGCTGATTGATTACATCAGGTAAGTGGCCTTGGATCCGATCAAAAGACGAATGAGATCCTGAAAAAGGATGCAAAAGTTATTCTCAAGAATCTACAAGACAGACTCCATTCGACATGCCTAACGAGGATCTCATTTGATTTAGAACAAAAATATAAGGCACCAGCACGTTCAGTGATAAAATCATAGCGAACAAAAAATATTCAGAAATAGCAAAGGGATCCATTGACTTAAACGCAAAAATAGACTTGGTGATATAAGGTACTCATTGGTGTGATTCTTACTGCTGCTTTTAGTCAGGAAAAAATAGAAATAAATAAACATCTCAATTGAGACAGACTGTGTAATTATGAATTATATGCATCTATATATATAATAGTGAGCCATGACAGAATCAACTGTAACATGCTGAATTCCCCGTCCTCCGGACCCCGTTTTAGATTTCTGCGGGCCCCTAAAGGTCCGTGGATCGTGATTAAAAAAAAAAAAAAAAAAAAAAAAACAAAACGATTTTAAAAAAAAAAAAAAGTGCTCTCTTGACACTTTACAGTACACGCACGCACGCACGCACACACCACACACACACACACACACACACACACACACACACACACACACACACACACACACACACACACACACACATACACACACACACACACACACACACACACACACACACACACACACACACACACACACACACACACACACACACTCTCTCTCTCTCTCTCTCTCTCTCTCTCTCTCTCGACTCGGTGGTGCGGTTGGTAGTCTCCGACTGTCACTACGGCGGTCCGGGTTCGAATCCTGCCCAGGGCTGAAATAATTTCAGTGCCGCTGCGCTTGGAGTCGTTACTCCAACTCTCGTTGGTGGGGAGTTGGGTGTGTGTGTGCGTGTAAGGTCACATTATTACCCAGATATCGGTCATATACGTTTTCTGAGCTCTCTTCCGGGAGGGATATAGTTGTCGATCACGAGTCCAACCCATAATCCAAAGACAAAAGGTGAATCACACACACACACACACACACACACACACACACACACACACACACACACACACACACACACACACACACACACACACACACACACACACACACACACATACACACACACACACACACACATACACACACACACACACACACACACACACACACACACGCACACACACACACACACACACACACACACACACACACACACACACACACACACACACACACACACACACACACATATATATATATATATGTGTGTGTGTGTGTGTGTGTGTGTGTGTGTGTGTGTGTGTGTGTGTGTGTGTGTGTGTGTGTGTGTGTGTGTGGTGTGTGTGTGTGTGTGTGTGTGTGTGTGTGTGTGTGTGTGTGTGTGTGTGTGTGTGTGTGTGTGTGTGTGTGTGTGAGAGAGAGAGAGAGAGAGAGAGAGAGAGAGAGAGAGAGAGAGAGAGGCAGAGGGGAAAACACACAAATAGAACGAGAGTTTATTCTTTAACTAGTTTCGCACTATGGTGCTTCTTCAGAAAGAATGTTACACTACAGAAAATCCTGGTAATAAATACAGAAAATGTGTGGGTAATGAACTAGGATAGGTCTGAGTTCAAGGAGTCCTCTAATTCTCGGGCGTTGATCGCACTGACCAAGACCGAGAGAATACAAGGTCTACTCACGCGCATGTTGTGACGTCATCAGAACTGGAGCCCACAGAGAAAATGGTGAAAAAGTAAGTGAAAATGTTAGGTAAAAGAGAAAACGTACAGGCACCACAGAGTTTCTGGGAGACTTACCTATTTCATGTTCTGCAACCGTTAAAATGGGGGTTCCATTTTGGAAAGATATTCTTGTGGTTTATTTTTGACATATTTAATAAAGAAATTTAAAGGTTAATCTTTGTGTAGAGGGCAAACAAGTATCCAAGTCTATGAATCCATTTACCACAAACAATTATCTTTGTTTATGAAGAAAACGATTTGCCAAACTTAAAGGATATGGCATGAATTATCGATGATATGAGGATTACCTGCTGAAGAATAACATGCCACTGGCCAACTCTCATTGCTGTGTACACTTGTTACAGCCACTGAATACCCCTATATCATACTAATTTAATAATAAACTTTGTAGATTATCAAGAAAAAACTTTAACACTAAAATTATTTTGGAATCTAGATTGCATACCAAGGTTCGAATCGAATAAAATGCAAAAGTCATTTCAGATTTTATTTCACTTCACCAATTTACATAATTTATTTTTTACTTTTCTCGGCGAGTTCGATAAGTTCCTGTTCAAAATTCGCAACCGAAAATACAGTCTGCATTTAACAAAAAACTTTATAACATCACTTGGTTGGTTCACATATTTGCATATTTATGTGCACACTTTGGATGTGGAGTTTACCTCATCCTTTAAGGATTTGTCTCCGTGGTAATTTTTTTTTTTTTTTTCATTTGCTGCAGTGCTTTGAAAAAATCTACTGATGGTGACTTTAATCCGTTATCTATTTGACATATGAAATCTACCCAGGTCTCCTTTTCTATCATTTCACTGGCAAGAAAGTTGTACTGAGGGAACTTCTTAGCAATGAAACCCCCAACATACCTCAGTGCTTCAATCTCAATACAGTTCTCTAGAGTGTCTTTGGACTCTTCTAAGGCAATATCATCCCCTTCACCCTCTTCATCCACGTCTTCAAAGTCTAGCGTTGCAAAAAGCATAGAGGACACCATTAGTTCAGAATTTAAATCTGAATTACCAGACGACTGCTTTTCTGGACTTTCATCAGAAAAGGATCATTATTTACACACTGAACATTATGGTGCCCTCCAAATAACTTGTTGACTCTGCCCACAAGGAAAGATCTTAATCTATGCTTAAAGTGCACAGGGGATGGATGTTGATGTGCAATGCCCATTTGTCTAATACAGCCAAAAAAGTGTTCAAGTCCATCTTGATTAAGCCTGTAAGTCATGATATATTTAACATTATATCGCTGACTTATCATTGCAAATAAGCTGCTTAAAGAGGTACATGATGAAATGATGCCCTTTTGAAATGGATAGAGGCTACCCTTTTCTCCAACCCGCATAAATATTATAAAAGAAAACGGAGACACGTTCCCGACTCTAGCCACACCTGGACTGAGGCCGGAATTTCAACGAACCCTCGGCCAGGCACATCTAGTGACGTCACTGCGCAAACGACCTAAATACTGGTTAGCTGTTGAGTAGCCCTTGTATTCTCTCGATCTTGAATACAACAACAAATGAAACGCTTCCTTGGGACTGACACCGCCTCTCTAAAAAGACATCTGATTACACAAATACTAATAACAACAGCAGCAGCGATGATAGTAATAAAATAGCAGCGGCCAAACGGAGCTTCCCTCTCACTCACAGCCAGAGCTTCCAGACTCGCAAAAATACAGGGCACACTCATAACTACGAAACGGACCACAATTACGAAATGGACCCCCTTCTCCATATGACAGGGTTACATTCCCCACACTTTGACTTCCCCAATCTACCTCATTCGAAAATACTTCCGTTTTGGGGGTAAAAACTACATTATATTCTTTGCCCCTCTGAAGGGCAGCAGGCGGTGCAAAAACGAATTGAGGACCCTCAGAGGCTGCCGAGCTTATTGCAACACGGCTCCCGTCCTCTATCTCAAGGGTGCCAGCACCTGGTGCATCCAGGCGATGGACACAAATATTCATATCACTCGAAAGACGGGGACTCGAAGGATAACGCAAATGCGGCTTCAATGTCACTGTCTCCATCCGGGGAAAGGTGAAAGCTGGAAAGCCGCCATTTCGGGAGTATACGCCCCCTCCTTCCTCCCCTGGCAGGATGCAGTGGCGTGGTCCTCGGGAGCTTCGAGGGGTCGGCGCCCCGGATGGCCGTCAGAATGTGGATGCACTCCGTGTGGGTCAGCACGTCCGTGCCGACCACGTTGTCGAAGAACTCGTCTCGGGACATGTCGAGGAACCGCACCTCCCTCAGTAGGTCGTCCCCGATCTCCTCCCGGAGTGCACTCCCCGATGGCTCCTCCTGCTGGCCTAGCTGGGCTTTTCCCCTGCGACCAACAAGAGGCACAGAGAACGCATGAGCGTGCGGGCTTGATGAGCGGCTACCAAAACATAGTCATGCACTGTGCAAAGAGGAACGGAATGGTCGCCACGAGAGCGAGTACTTACCAGGCAATCAGTCCTCTGAAGGGGACAACTTCGGAAGAGAAGGCCAGGGTCTCGTCCGTCAGCAAAGCCCTCAAGCATCCCTTGCTTAGACGAGACACGGTCTCGGGTAGCATGACGGCGTCGGGGTCACGGTCCAGTATCTGTGGGTCAAAGAGGCCGTGTTTCTGAACATGTCGACGAATCCAAGGGACGGGCGACAATGGATCCTTTCGCAGTCAGGCTCGTAGTTTCCTATTAGCGCTAGAATTTTCAATTGTCTCAGATTTCATGAGGCAAAGGGGTGACTTAGCTAATTTGAAAACCGATATTAAAAAAGAAAAAAAAATACGACATAAATTGCTGCATAAGTGTATTTAGAATCAAAAACATGACTCTTAATGTTATAATTTTTACTTACTGGCGTATGATAAGGCTTTGTTAATTTAATCATAAGACAAAATTAAAACTAGTTAATTATTTTTACTGAAGTAAGTTTGAGCAGTAAAAATAATAGGATGTTGATTTCGGTATGCATTTTATCTGAGTGTTAAAAAATAATGGATATCACTGTCACGTCCTGTATATAAAGATAATCAGTGAGATAGAATATAACAGTGGTGGCGGATGTACGAGTATATTGAAGTGAGCGACGTCTATGTAAAAAATAGCCTCTTAGATCTGCTGGGAGCTATTTTCAAACAAATATGACTAATTTTACGTGTGCCGTGGCAGACTGCACGTCAGATTCAAGAAGCCGACGGTTAGTAATCGTACCGGAAAAATTAAGTCTTCGATGTAGAATTATATTTTCTATACATTACACAGATTTGCCTATTGCTTGGTGCATTCAATTGAAAGTATATATCAGTATAAGTCCATTGAAGTCGGTAGAAAATGACAAATTGCTTGGCTTGATACAATTATAGGCTGTTTTACGAATATCATCTGTAATTATGAATAGAGGCTCAAACAATGCTATATCCCGTTTGCAATCATGAAATAAATTGACTTAAATTTCAGACACAATAATGTACAACGATACACCTCTGTAAGCTTATAATACTTGCCCAAAAAAGTATTTATTTTCCGGCAAGAATTACAAAATCTGGCGGTGTCTGGTATCAAATCGCTCACTGCGAAAGGTCCCATTGACGCGACCGAACGTCCAATGCCGCCGTCAGTCAGGGTGTGAGCTTGGGGCACGCAGGGTGACGGCTCCGGCCGAGGGAAAACACCTGGGGGGGAACTCCTCACCTCCTCCACGACTGCTACGAGTAATCAACCCACCTTGGGGGGCAAAGCTCCCCCGTGCACTTTGTCGCCGTGCTCCCTTACGCTCTAATGCAAAGCGAGGCGTCTTTCAACCAAGAGGGCTTTGAACCCTAGATCCAAGAAGTGTAGAAATAACCATTGTATCCAAAAGAAACACCAGCCACGACATCAGGAAACAGAGCCACGTACCTCTTTGCACTTCTTCTTCAGCGCCTCGTCTTCTTTTGGGGGTTTCCTCCTTCCCCTGGCAGGATGCAGAGGCGTGGTCATCGGGAACTTCGAGGGATCGGCGCCCCGGATGGCACACTGGATGTGGATGCACTCCGTGTGGGTCAGCACGTCCGTGCCGACCACGTGGTCGAAGAACTCGTCGCAGGACATGTCCAGGAACCGCACCTCCCTCAGCAGGTCATCCCCGATCTCCTCCCGGAGCGCACTCCCCGACGGCTCCTCCTGCTGGCCTAGCTGGGCTTTTCCCCTGCGACCAACAAGAGGCACAGAGAACGCATGAGCGTGCGGGCTTGATGAGCGGCTACCAAAACATAGTCATGCACTGTGCAAAGAGGAACGGAATGATCGCCACGAGAGCGAGTACTTACCAGGCAATTAGTCCTCTGAAGGGGACAACCTCGGAAGAGAAGGCCAGGGTCTCGTCCGTCAGCAAAGCCCTCAAGCATCCCTTGCTTAGACGAGATACGGTCTCAGGCAGCATGACGGCGTCAGGGTCACGGTCCAGTATCTGTGGGTCAAAGAGGCCATACTTCTGAACATGTCGACAATCCAAGGGACGGGCGACAATTGACCCGACCGAAAGTGCGAGACGTCTTTCAACCAAGAGGACTTTGAACCCTAGCCACAAGAAGTGTAGACATCACCATTTTACCCTAAGGGAACACCAGCCACGACATCAGGAAACAGACCCACGTACCTCTTTGCACTTTTTCTTCAGCGCCGCGTCCCCATATAGAACCGAAGTCTCCAGCACTTCCGGCATCGTCTCCGCCTTCACGTTGGAGGCGATGATGTACTGAAAACAAAACGAGAGAGTTTGCCTAAGCAATTGTGTATCATGATTCGTCGCTATTGCATCATCTTTGTCCACAGAGAGGAGGCCCGTCTGCTGCCGTGGTGTTCAATCACGACCCCCAAAATAAGGCATCGTCCGAATTGCCACACACTTAATCAATCATCTGGTCTTGCTCACCGTATCACAGTGATCACAACAAAAGAAGAGAAAGAAGAAGACGAAGTGGAAGACGAAGAAAAAGACAAAGACGAGGAAAAATAAAACAAAAGAGGAGGAGGAGGAGGAGAAGAAGACGAGGAAGAATACCATTTAGAAGATGCAGAAGACGAATAAGAAAACGAAGAAGACAAAAAAATAAGACGAAAAAGAGGAAGATGAAGAAGACGATGAAGAAGAAAAAAAAAAGATGAAGAAGAGGACGAAGGAGACGAAGAAGAAAAAATAAGGCGACAAAGAAGACGAATAATAATAATAAGAAGAAGAAGACGAAGATGACGAATAATAATAATAAGAAGAAGAAGAAGACGAAGAAGAAAACGAAGAAAAATACGAAGAAGAAAAATAAGACGAACAAGAAGACGAAGAAGAAAAATAAGACGAAGCAGACGTAGAACAAGAATAAGACGAAGAAAAAGAAAAAGAAGAAGAGGAAGAAGAAAAAGAAGAAAAACTAGAAAAGGAAGATTAGAAAAAGACGAAGAAGAAAAAGAAGTAGAAAAAAAAGAAGAGGAAGAAAAAGAAATAGAAGACGAAGAAGAAGAAGAAGAAGAAGAAGAAGAAGAAGAAGAAGAAGAAGAAGAAGAAGAAGAAGAAGAAGAAGAAGACGAAAAAGAAGAAAAAGACGAAGAAAAAGACGAAGAAGAAAAAGGCGAAGAAGAAGAAGAAGGGGACGAAGAAAAAGAAGAGGAGGACGCAGAAGAAAAAGAAGACGAAGAAAAAGAAGAAGACAAAGAGGAAGAAGAAAACTATGAAGAAGACAAAGACTAAGAGTATGAAAGCGAAGAAGAAACGGAAGAAGAAATAGAAAAAAGAAGAAGAGACATAAGAAGAAAATGCAGAGGATGAAATAGAAGAAGATGATACAGAAGAAGAACCAGAAGAAACATAAAAAGGGAAACAAAAGTGAAAAAGAAGAAATAGAAGAGGAAGAAGAAACAGAAGAAGAAGAACGGTAGAACTACTGTGGAGGAAAGCAAGGGCAGCTGGCCTCCCCACACTATACCTTCACACAATCTCTCGTTGCCGACTCCATCTCGTACTTGCGGGTCAGGGCGTACACCTTGAGAGCCTCTTCCACCGACTCCAGGTCCATCCGGTCCAGGTACATGTGATCCAGTAGCTTCTGGAAGTACTGACGAGGGTCCTCTGGAAGGGTGAGCTCCTCACCGGTAGCCAGGGGTCCATTCAGCAGGGCGAAGAAGACGGGGGAATTCGTGGACAGGACCAGGCTGTGGACCTGAGGGAGTCACGTATTAAGTCCAAAGCCTTCCTCTGGGGCAACGCGCGTCAAAGCTCCGCCCACCTTGCTCAAGGAGGGAATGATATTCAATGCGAGTCACCACACTTACCTTGACAGGCTCCTCGTCTTCTGGAAAGAAGATGTCCACGTCGCTCAACGTGCTCGAGGTGTACAGGTACTGCATGCGCTCTTTGCCGTTCTTCAACATCGACTGCCATTTCTTGCCGCACAAGGTTCCGGTTTCGACCATGTTAGTTCTTCGGCTGCTGCCTGCAAATGCTAACCGGTTTAGCCGTGCATCAGTCAAGATGAGCCATGTATTCTGCCCCTAAATTTGCCACAACACAAATTCACACGCAGACATAGATACAACATCCCAGAAGAAACTCAAGCGAAAAATCATTAGAAAAGACTGAGTTGGAGCTAAACTGACGGAACGAACGGGAAAGATCCTGGAAGGGCGAACAAATTCATAATGCTAATCAGAAAGCAACTCTCAGATTGGAGCCAACATTATCAAATGGAACCTGAGGTCAGTAAATACGGTGCAATGCACGCGTGGGGAGGGGGCAGGCAGCCACAAAAGGGCAGAAACAACAACATGCAACCCAGAAGTACTAAAGAAGTAAACAGTCTGAAAACCCTGACTCAAGCGAGCACACTGCCAGTTGCCTCAACGCCACCAGAAGGGGGCCAATGACGGGTACCTGCTTCCCTGTGGTGGTCCTGCAAGGTGGACAGCGAAGTTGCCATTTTCAAAATCCTCTACCCCGCCCCATCCCCGACCACCTGCTGCAGCCCTGAGGGGCTGACACTCGGTCTCTGAGCCCAAGATCTCTCAAAAGATTACAAAGGAGGAGCATGCCGACAGGAGACCTTTTGGTCCATAACTAGGTCGGATGCGAAAAAAATATAATAATGATAAATAAATTAATAATTCCCTTGGTGGGTTGGTTACTTGTCTTTGGAATCGACACACACACACTCACACATACACACACACACACACACACACACACACACACACACACACACACACACGGGTGTAGGACAGTTGCTCACCGGATAGTTGCTCACCGGATAATTGCTCACCGGACAATTGCTCACCGGAGAAGTGACAAATAGGACATTTGCTCACCAAAGGATTATTTTTTACTTTTCTTGAACTTAATAACAAACAATATACAGGATTTGTTAGTTATATTTAGGTTTATTACAGCAATAATGCACAAACAATATCCAAACTTTCATATTTTAGTTTTTAATAATTATAAAATTCAATACAAATTTCTTCCATCAATATATAGTAATGATCTTTTACCGGTCCAGTATTGAAGTGTCCTTTGTGGTTTACAAGTCCAGTCTATTTCGATTTCCGGAAGGAAATTTTTATCAGCCATGTTGATCCAGGATTCAGTAATAGCTATAATATCGAAATTTTCTACGCATGCTTTACCTCGCAGCAAATCAATTTTGTTAATTATGCTCCTGCTATTTGTATAGTAAACTTGAAGTTTATCTTCCCTCCACCTGCTTTGGTGATTCTTTTCACAATCCCTCTCTAAGTTGCTTCTATTGCCTAAACTATATTCCGATACTTCCCCCCCTACTCCCACGTAATCTACCCGAAAAACCCCGTACGATGCCTACTTCTCGTTCAAGGGATTCAGCAAGGAGCCGAAATATAACAAAAAATCCTGTATTATTGCTGTAATAAACTTCAATATAACTAAAAAATCCTGAATATTATGTTATTTTAGTTGTATATTGTTTGTATATTATTGCTGTAATAAACTTCAATATAACTAAAATAATCCTACTAATAAATTTCAATATAACAAAAATTGGTATTGAATTTTATAAATATGAAAGTTTGTATATTGTTTGTGTATTAATGCTGTAATAAATTTCAATATAACAAAAAATCCTGTATTATTGCTGTAATAAACTTCAATATAACTAAAAAATCCTGTATATTATGTTATTTTGGTTGTATATTGTTTGTATATTATTGCTGTAATTATATAATTTTATAAATATGAAAGTTTGTATATTGTTTATTATTGCTGTACTAAATTTCAATATAACAAAAAATCCTGTATTATTGCTGTAATAAACTTCAATATAACTAAAAAATCCTGTATATTATGTTATTTTGGTTGTATATTATTGCTGTAATAAACTTCAATATAACTAAAATAATCCTACTAATAAATTTCAATATAACAAAAAATCCTGTATTATTGTTGTAATAAACTTCAATATAGCTAAAAAATCCTGTGTCAACCGGGCACGGGTGAAGCTCGATGCTGATTGGCTGACGGGTAGGCCGTGTGAACCCGATGTCTGGTCGGGATCCAGGAGCATTCTGGCGGAAGACCTAGTGGCTCGTCCCGAGTGCTGATTGGTTGGGTGATCGATTGTTGAGCCAATGGTGCTTTGTATGAGCTCATACAAAGCACCATTGGTTGGGTGATCGATTGTTGAGCCAATGGTGCTTTGTATGAGCACTACAAAGCACCATTGGCTCAACAATCGATCACCCAACCAATCAGCACTCGGGACGAGCCACTAGGTCTTCCGCCAGAATGCTCCGGGATCCCGACCAGACATCGGGTTCACACGGCCTACCCGTCAGCCAATCAGCATCGAGCTTCACCCGTGCCCGGTTGACCTGATCCCGTATATATACCCTTACATGGATAACTTTCCTCACTATCTACATCGAACAACCCATACAACTAGAAGACGTTAAAAACATAATCAAACACACCAAAAACAAAGCTCCAGGACAATCAGGCATAACGAAACAAATACTCGCACACCTACCAAACACAACAATACAACTACTCACAGACATATACAACGAAACACTTAGCCTAGGATACTTCCCACAAAAATTCAAAAACTCAATCATCACATTCATACCGAAACAAAACAAAGACATCACACAAATACAAAACTACAGACCCATATCACTACTAGAAACACCCGGAAAGATATACGAAAGACTAATCACAAACAGACTTATGATACACTTACACGAACACGACATGCTCAACCCTAATCAACATGGATTCACACCTGGCAAAGGAACACACACAGCACTAGCCATCTTATATGAAACAATCGCAGACACACAAAGACACAAACATGCATGCACCATAATATCACGCGACATTTCCAAGGCCTTCGACAAAGTTTGGCACGAAGGCCTTAAATACAAAATACTCCAAACACACCTTCCAGACACCATCACAAAAACACTGTGTAGCTTCCTAGACAACAGAACAGCAAAAATCAAAATGAACCACTACATAGGACCAGCCTTCCCTCTCCACAGCGGAGTT
>NC_134788.1:17861134-17863634 GCF_046742065.1 Oratosquilla oratoria | reverse complement strand
GAGGAGAAGAGAGAGGAAGGAGGAGAAGAGAGAGGGAGGAGGAAGGAGGGAGAGGAGGAGGAGATGGGGAGAGGAAGGGAGGAGGAAAGAGGGGAGGAGGAAGAGGAGGGGAGGAGGAAAGAGGGGAGGGAGAGAAGGGGAGAGGAAGGGAGAGGGAGGAGGAGGAGGAGAAGTGGAGAGGAAGAAGGGGAGAGGAAAGAGGAGAAGAGTGTGGATGGGGAGGAAGAGAGGGGGAGAGAGGAGGAGGAAGGAAGGAGGAAGGGTGGGGAAGGAGGGAGAGGGGAAGGAGGCGAGGGTGGAGGAGGAGAAGGGGAGGAAGAAAGGAAGGAAGGAAGGGGAGGGGCGAGGGGAGGAGGAGGAGGAGGAGGAGGAGGAGGAGGGGAGAGGAAGGAGGGAGATAGAGAAAGGAGGGAGCGGGGTAGGTGAGGGAGGGAAGGGGGAGAAATGAAGGAGGGAGTATGGCTGCTCGCTGCGAACGTTTTCGTTCGTTCGTCGCTGCGAGAACGTTCTCGTTCGTTCGTCACTGCGAGAACGTCCGGAACGTCCGTCGTCCATCTTTTCACTTTGTTTCTCTTCCTCCTCTTCTTTCTTTCTTTTCCCAATCGCACTTGACATGACCTTTGCATTCACATATGCTTGCACAGCAATGCAGACGGAGGCTGATGTGGCGGTTGAAGACTTTGCCTGGCTGGCTGGCTGGCTGGCTGGCTGGGGGGACAGGCCACCCGACCTTGAGCGAAAATCTTGCGAGTTACCAACCACAACGCCCCTTGTTCCTGCTACAGCCACCACCACTACTGACTTCATTAATTCTTTGCAGCTCACTTACCCGTGAGATGACGCAGAAATGAAGGTTCACGAAAAGATTACAAAGGTATCCTGCGGCAGTACAACACGACGCACTGTGCCTCCTATCGGGTCCGTACGACGACTGATCGTCGAGACCGGAAGGCTAGTACAAGGGTTGCCAGATTCTGAACACAAGTTTATCCTACAGGGACCTCAAAATTATTGTTTTCATGAAGAAATTATGGTAGTTATTAAAGAAATATCGTATGAATTATCGTACATTTTGAGATCTAATATCTACCCTTTGAGATAAATCAATTGTACACTTTATGCATCATTTCTAAATGTTATCAATATTGAGAAATTCAAATAAATCTTTCACAAAATAGTATTTCATTGGAAATGATCAAATAATCACATCTTAACACGCACCATACCTCAATAGCAAATCACATATAATAGACCTCATAATCAGTGTAATGAAATGAAACATTTTCAAAGAAAAACTTTCATATATGTATGTAATTAGAAATATCTATTCATATTCTAGACAGAAGATATACCTTATGGCTTATAACATTACTCAGTCAAAATGTGAGGTGTTACTGTATAGTTCCTTGGCTGCCAAGAGAGAATACATATCATTTGTTGGTTTAAAATTTTTGCAGCATGATCCAATAGACGTCATACATTCTGTTGCTAGCAGTGCCCAATTTACAGTAATTGCTGTCTTCAATCTATTTCTTGCCTTATTTTTTAAAAAGGTTCAGTTTACATTATATATATATATATATATATATATATATATATATATATATATATATATATATATAATGTAAACTGAATTCTTGCAAGGGATAGAGTAGACACAACCCGCCGAATTATACAATCAAAAACTTCTTATCAAGAATTCACCGGATGATTTGGCGGGTTGTGTCTACTCTATCCCTTGCAAGAATTGCAATTCTTGCTACATTGGTCAAACTGGCAAGGAATTAAAACTTAGATTGAACCAGCATAAGTATAGT
Organism: Oratosquilla oratoria; assembly: GCF_046742065.1. Lineage (NCBI taxonomy): Eukaryota > Metazoa > Arthropoda > Malacostraca > Stomatopoda > Squillidae > Oratosquilla > Oratosquilla oratoria. Next base: position 17,861,817 of record NC_134788.1, on the reverse strand, counting down.
GTCCGTACTGGCCAATCTTTAAGTGGGATTTTTGCTCACATTAGAGACTACAATCACTGTATTGATTGGGACAATTCCCAAGAAATTGTTTCTAGTAATTCTTATTTGATAAGTAATATAATTGAATCGTGTCTCATTAAAAAAACTTTTAATGAAAATCTCAATTTAAGCACTGGTCTTTTTAAACTAGATAATTTTGTTATTAACCAAATTGTAGGACAATGTCCCAAAGCTCCGCCTTAGCCATCTTGTGTGACCCTTTTTTCACCTGTGTCAACTGTCACCCATTTTTATATATTTATTCTTGTTATTATTATTTTCTATTATATATATGTATGCGTGTGCATGCGTGCACATATATATGTATATATGTATTATTTTGTTTCTTTGTAAGACAATCCTTATGTATTTATGTTGAATCACATGTGTCAATTGTCACCCTTCTTATTTCTTGTTATCATCATTTATATTTTGTTTCTTTGTAGGATATTTCTTATGTATTTATGTTGAATGTCCTTTTATCACCTTGTCAATTGTCATCCTTATGTATTTATGCTGAGTGACATTTTATCACCTGTTTCAATTTTCACCCATTTCATTTATTGTTTTTATTTATATTTTTGTTTCTTTGTAAGATAATCCTTACGTATTTACGTTGAGTGACCTCTCCTGTTTTCTATACT
>NC_134788.1:17851134-17856134 GCF_046742065.1 Oratosquilla oratoria | reverse complement strand
TGGAAAAAAAGCAAAAAAAAACTTGAAAAATGGAAAATATATACTAGTAATAGAAATGAATATGTACAAGTATGCATAAAATAAAAGAGAAAATATGAAAAAGATGTAATAGAAAAATGTAAAGATCAACCAAAACTATTCTACAGATTTGTAAATAACAAACTGAAAAACAAACAGGATTTAGAGAAACTACGACAAGGAGGAGTTGAATACACAGAGGAAATAGAAATGGCAGAAATTATGAACAAGCACTTTAAATCAGTGTTTACAAGGGAGGAGAAAGTCCCCCCCTATGAAAGAAATAAAAGTAACAAGGAAAGAAATAATGAAACACTTGAGTAATTTTGATGTCAGAAAATCGCATGGACCATATGAAATAGCAAACTGTATTTTGAGAGAATGCAGGAATGAACTGGCAGACAAAATACATAACCTGATAAACAGTTCCTTGAAAGAAGGAAGTTCCAAAAGATTGGAAAAAAGCAAATATAGTACCTATACTGTATATAAAGGGGGAAACAAAGAAGACCCTACTAACTATAGACCAGTCTCTCTAACAAGTACGATAGCAAAATTTTGTGAAAAAATGATAAAAATTAGTTGGTTATGTTTTTTATAAAAAAAAAAAAAAAAAGTACTAAATCCAAGGCAATTTGGATTCAGACAAGGACGATCATGCGTCACAAACCTAATGTGTTTCTATTCAAGGAAAATAGATATAATACAGGAAAGAGATGGATGGGCTGATTGTGCATTTCTAGACCTAAAAAAAGCTTTTAACAAGGTACCACATAAGAAGTTGCTTAAGAAATTAGAAACTGAAGGAGGAATACAGGGCAAATTACTGAAATGAATAGAAGACTTTTTGCAAGAAATAAAATGAGAGTAGTGATAAGAGACAAACACTCTAATTGGGATGAAGTGATAAGTGATGTTCCACAAGGGACAGTTCTGGCCCCAATAGTGTTTGTTATATGTATTAATGATATGGGTAAAGGAATTGAAAGTTTTATGTGCTTCTTTGCGGATGATGCAAAACTGTTGAAAAAAGTGAACACTGAAGAATATTGTGAGTCGCTATAGAGTGATCTCAATAAAATATGGGAATGGAGTAGGAAGTGGGAGAGGGAATTCAATACTAAGAAGTGTAGTATAATGGAATTTGGAAGAAGCAAAAAAGGAATATTAGGATCATATAAATTGGGAGAAGGAATAAAAAGAGTAGAAAATGAGAAGGGCCTAGGAGTCATTATTATGAATGATATGTCACCTGAGAAACATATAAACAAGATATTTTGAGAAACTTGTAATTTAAGATCAAAGTGGTATTTACATACCTGGATGAAGAAATGGTGAAGAAAATACTAATCACTTTGATAAGACCAAGATTAGAGCATGCAGCGACGATGTGGTCACCAAGTACAAAAAAAAAAAAAAAAGTATAACAAAATTTGAAAGAATGCAAAGAGCAATTACAAAATTGGCATCAGCAATCTCAAAACTATCATATGAAGAGAGACTAGCAAAACTTGAGCTACAGACATTAGAGCAAATAAGAGAGAGAGGATATTTGATAACTATTTATAGAATCATGAAAGGCATAGAAACTATTGATAGAGAAGACCTAATAAAATGGGATGATAGAAATACAAGAGGACATGGAAAGAAAATCAAGACAGTTACAGAAGAAATCTGAAAAAGAACAACTTTCCCCACAGAGTAATAGACAGTTGGAACAAGTTAGATGAGAAATTGGTGTGTGCAAAAATACATGAATTTAAAAACGGTTTAGATAAAATGAGATATGAAGACGGGACCCCACGAGCATAGCTCCCCTTCCCGTAAAATACAACTAGGTAAATACACACGACAACACGTCTGGGAACGCAGTATCAAGTTTCTGGGTGGAGTCATCCTATTAGCTACGGAATGCATAACGTCACCGTTATAAACACGTAATTGTTTTGATTCAATGCAATTAAGATATGTAAACTAATCAGCATCACATGAAACAGTAATCTTGTGTAACTACAAACGATGGCTGAGTTTTACGTTGTGATCTAAGACTTCCTTGTATTTTGCTACTTGCGTCACTGTATCAGCTAATAGCTCAATCCCTGCAGCATTATATACCACCAAGTCCTAGATTTCACCACTGATAAGGTCCAGGAAATGTGAATAATTTTCGATTGGTCACAGTACTTTGCACAACATTCACCAAATATTTGCAAATAAGCACATACCACATTCTCTCCCCCTTTGTGAGAGAAGAATTGGCAGACAGACACAGCACGTAATCACTAGTTTCAATTACCTAGCAGACATTGAATAAAGTCAAACTGCTAATACCTGTGTGCAAAATATTATAAGGCATTTGTACAGGGAAAGATACATGCATTAATCAAGCAGGATTGGCTTGCTTGCACAAAGAGGTTTGAAGACCATTAATTAAGCTGAGTTAAACAACATCAGAGCTAGTAAATAAACGATTGGATATCAGTAGATCCAGTAATAAAGTAAATAAACCCATACACCATACTACTACTCTTCAACCTTTTAATAAAAAAATAAGTTGTACAGTTCTATGTGTGGTAGTATCAGAATAACAATCAACATGAGAATATTGATGGGCGTACATTTGAACAATACATTAATGACCTTTCCGCCGGTACCATTGTGGCGGCTTAAATGACAGACAGTATGAGGTTTTAGTCCATAATTATAATGACCCTTTTGTGGGCCTCGAGAGACAAACCGACTCGGTGGCAATTAATTATTCCAAGGCGGCTCCGGATACGATACGTCCCCGGTTGTGACGTCACTGTGCACTTGATTCATACAAGTTCTAACATTGGACATAATAAAGTAATGCCACACTCAAGGAAAAGGCGTCAACGAGAACGAAATATATCATAGGTCCCAGTTTCGTCAATTAGCATATTTATCTGTTTTCATTATTAAACGTGCGCGCGCGCACAATATGCAATTCGTAGTTCAGTTCGAAGCTTTAAGATTCATTTAACCACCAAAGCAAGAGAGAGTGAGGAAAGTTGGAAGACTAGGGGCGGGGTGAGGAATGAGGGGAGGGGGGGAGGAGGAGGAGGAGGAGGAGGAGGAGGGAGATAGAGGAAGGAGGGAGATGGGAGGAGGTAGGTAGGGAGGAGAAGGAGGAAATGAGGGGTGAGGAGGAGGAGGAGAAGGAGGAAGAGAAGGGGAGAAGAAGGAGGGAAAGAGGAGTGAGGAGGAGGAGAAGAGGAGCGGAAGGAGGGGAGATGGAGGGTAAGGGAGAGGAAGAAGGGGAGAGGAAAGAGAAGGGGAGAGGAGGGAGGGGAAGAGGGGGAGGAGGAGAAGGGGAGACGAAGGAGGGAGTGAGGAGGAGGGAGAGAGGAGGAGGAGAAGGGAGGGGAGAGAGGAAGAGAGGAGGAGGAGGACGAGAAGGAGAAGGGGAAGGAGGAAGGGATGAGGAGAAGGAGGTAGGGAGGGAGAAGGGGGAGGGAAGAGGAGGAGGAGGAGGAGAAGAAGGGAGGGGAGGGAGGAAGAGAGGAGAGAAGAAAACGGGAAGGAGGAAGGGAGGAGGAGAAGGGGAGGGAAGGAAAGAGGAGGAGGAGAAGGAAAAGAGGAGGGAGGGAGGAGGAGAGGGGAGGGAGGAATGGAGGATGAGGAGGGAGGAAGATACAGAAAGGAGGGAAGAATGAAAGGAGGAGATAGAGAAAGGAGGGAGGGAGGGAGGGGAAGGAGGGAGGAGAAGGGGAGGGAGTGGAGGGAGGGAGGAGGAGGAGGAGGAGGAGGAGGGAGAAGATAGAGAAAGGAGGGAGGGAGGGAGGGGAAGGAGGGAGGAGAAGGAGAGGGAGTGGAGGGAGGGAGGAGGAGGAGGAGAAGAAGGGAGGGGAGGGAGGAAGAGAGGAGAAGGGGAAGGAGGAAGGGAGGAGAAGGAGAAGGGTAGAGAGTAAGGGATGATGATGATGAGGAGGAGGAGGAGGAGGGAGGGAGGAGAAGGGAAGAGAGGAAGGGATGAGGAGAGAGGGTGGAGGAGGAGAAAGGAGATAGGGAGGAGGAGGGTTATCCCCGCTCGCTGCGATAACGTTTTCGCCGCCGCACTGGGAGAACGTCAATCTTTTCACTTTGTTTCTCCTCCTCTTCTTTCTTTCTTTTATTCTTTCTTTCTTTTCCTCTGTCGCACATTTCGCCTGTCCTTTGCATCCACACGTGTGTATCTCTCCGGCGTCCTATATGTTGCACAAACTATATCAAAACTACACCTCAAGCACTCTATACTACTTTCTAACATGGAAAACAAACAACTGCGAAAGTGACGTCATGGTCGTGGGTGTGACTAATTACTGGGACGTCTAAAATATAATATTCTATTTCAATTACCGTCACTAAATTGTCAATAGCACCCTTATATCCAAACTGAGGGTGACTTGAATTTAGAATAGGGATATCAATAACTATTTTTGAAATACATAACTGAGAGAAAGTTTTCTCTAAAGTGAGGGGTACCAAAGAAAACGAAATTATTGCTCTGAAATCAGGGTGACTGCTAGAGTTAGATATCTATGAAAGTATTTTCTTATTGGAATTAGATATACAAAGTAATGCATTATTGATTAAACTATGGTTGCCGTAAAATAATGAACATATTATTTACATATGTAGCTGTGCACATAACAAATAGCCTTGTCTGCCGACAAGGTTTCATCAAGAGGTGTTCAATACTACAAAAAGACGAAAGTTCGAGTTTAAAGTGTCTGAATTTGACAAAATAGCCTGTAATAACACTATCAAAACGAATGGCTGGCCGTAAACACGGACCCACTTATGATAGGTCAACAATGTAGAGGAGAAAAAAGCGGCAGGAATAACTTATGTCTAACGCTTATACGTAAGTGCTTTTCGTGAAAAATAAATCCGCGATCAAACAATGTTATATCACGAACAGAAAATCGCCGAAGAAGTTTTGTTACACCGTAAAGTTTGCTTGCTTGCTGAGGATACTT
>NC_134788.1:17833634-17848634 GCF_046742065.1 Oratosquilla oratoria | reverse complement strand
ATATATCATATATATGTATATATATATACATATATATATATATATACGTGTATATATGTGTATATATATATATATATATATATACATATATGTATGTATGTACCTATAATATATATATATATATATATATATATATATATATTTATATATAATTGATTATTTGTTCACGAGCTCCTATAACCAAATATATTCTGATACCTTATCCCTCCAGGTACTTGGATAACTCTATTTCATATATATATATATATATATATATATATATATATATGTATATATATATATATATTGGTTAGGGTTAAGGGTTAAAGTTAGGTGGGTTAAGATATGAGTTAAGGACTATTCATGAATTCGCAGTGACGCGCGGGTAATTTGGTGTGTATGTATATATATATATATATATATATATATATATATATATATATTATATATGTGTATATATATATTATATATACATATTTACATATATTATATATATATATATATATATATATATTTATATATATATTCGCATTGACAAATTCATTCAAATACGTTTCTGTTATAAAACAAACGTGAAATATCATTTCATAAAGTTATAAACACGAGATGTAACAATTTATGAGATTTTTGTACTGCGTGAGCGACATGACGTCTTAACGCGCGCAAGGTTACTTTGCGTGGCTTTGTGTTAATCTATTTAGTTTTCATTTTGTAATTTATTCAAATATATCTATCTTATACATAAAACCTGAAATATAATTTCATAAAGTGATAAACACGAAATATAACAGTTTATGAGATTTTTGTAATACAAGAGCGACATGACGTCATAACGAGCGAAAGGTTAATTTGCGTGGGTTTGTGTTAATCTATTTAGCTTTCATTTTGTACCTTATTCGAATATATTTCATTTATATAAAAACGTGATAAACACAAAATATAAGTTCTTAAGTTTTTGCACTGCGAGAGCGACATGACGTCATAACGCGCGAAAGGTTACTTTGCGTGGGTTTGTGTTAATCTGTTTAGTTTTCATTTTCTAATATATTCAAATATATTTATTTTATATAAAAAACGTGAAATACAACTTCATAAAGTAATAAACACAAAATATAACAGTTTATGAGATTTTTGTAATGCGAGAGCGACATGACGTCATAACGAACGAAAGGTTACTTTGCGTGGGTTTGTGTTAATCTATTTAGTTTTCATTTTGTAATCTATTCAAATATATGTCTTTTATATAAAAACGTGAAATATATATTTTCATAAAGTGATAAACACCAAATATAACAGTTTATAAGGTTTTTGTACTGCGAGAGCGACATGACGTCATAACCCGTGAAAGGTTTCTTTGCGTGGGTTGTATTAATCTATTTATTTTTCATTTTGTAATTTATGGAAATATATTTCTTTTACATAAAAAACGTGAAATAAAATTTCATAAAGTGATAAACACAAAACATAACAGTTAATGAGATTTTTGTACTGCGAGAGCGACCTGACGTCATAACGCGTGAAAGGTTACTTTGCTTGGGTTTGTGTTATCTATTTAGCTTTCATTTTGTAATTTATTGAAATATACTTCTTTTATATAAAAAACGTGAAATATAATTTCATCAAGTAATAAACACGAAATATAACACAGTTTATGAGATTTTTGGACTTCAAGAGTGACATGACGTCATAACGAGCGAAAGGTTACTTTGCGTGGGTTTGTGTTAATCTATTTAGTTTTCATTTTGTAATTTATTCATACATATTTCCTTTATATAAAAAACGTGAAATGCAACTTCATGAAGTGATAAACACGATATATAACAATTTATAAGATTTTTGTACTGCGTCATAACGAGCGAAAGGTTACTTTGCGTGGGTTTGTGTTAATCTATTTAGTTTTTACTTTGTAATTTATTCAAATACATTTCTTTTATATAAAAACGTGATATATAATTTCATAAAGTGATAAACACGAAACATAACAATTTATAAGATCTTGTACTGCGAGAGCGACATGACGTCATAACGTGCGAAAGGTTACTTTGCGTGGGTTTGTGTTAATCTAGTTTTAATTTCGTAATATTTTCATATACATTTCTTTTATAAAAAAAACGTGAAATATAATTTCATAATGTGATAAACGCGAAATATAAAATTTATGACATTTTTGTACTGCGATAGCGACATGACGTCATAACGAGCGTAAGGTTACTTTGCGTGGGTCTGTGCCGATCTATTTAGTTTTCATTTTGTAATTTATCCAGATATATTTCTTACATATAAAACACGTGAAATATAATTTCATAAAGTGATAAATACGAAATATAACAGTATATAAGATTTTTGTAACGCGAGAGCGACATGACGTCCTAGCGCGCAAAGGGTTACGTTGCGTGGGTTTGTGTTAGTACATTTAGCTTTCATTTTGTAATCTTATTATGCTAATACCTCACGAAAAATTTGTTCTACGAGTGATAATTATATATGATAAATAGTCATGGTAAATATGTCGATTTGAATTGTTAATTTTGTCAAGAAATTTGGACAACTGATTCCGACCTACCCAGTCGGTAGAATACAAAAATAATTAATGATCAACTAGATCAATAAGTAAAGGAGATATGATATAATGAATGACACTTAAATAAAGCCAGATTATAATATTAATTTCGTCTAGATGATTCGAGCAAGTTTCTTTGCCTACAGTTGATTTGTTCGACGAAGTTTTTGACTAAGACGACTACGAAGACGACTTAGGAGAGATTGTCTTCGAAGACATTGTCTTTGGAGTTGAATTAGAATTTGTCATATTATAATCATCTAAATGAATACTTTGATTAGATTTTAATTGATTAATCTAATTATCTGTGACGGGCTTTAATTATTTTAAAAGAAATAATTGCAATATTTTGAGTATTTTTTATTCCAAAATATCTTAGTATTTTTGGAGTGAGTATTGCGTATATATAATTTGTATTTTATGTCACTTATAGTTCGTAAATATAAACATTAGTGAAAATTACAGTAACAATGCACTAACAATAAAACTAGCTACCACAAAATACCTCTCACTAACATTAAACAGGTCACACTATCGTAAAGTTGACCTGAAATTATCATTTATCTATATTTTTAATTGTCGAAATAATTTATCTATGTATTGTTTTGATTTCCTTATATTGATCTATTTTTAAGTAACAAAAATTTCTGTTATTATCAGTTAATTATCATTTGTGTACGGGAAAGGCTACCCTCAATCAAAAAGGAAAAAATCAAACGTATTTGTATAAAATGAATGAAAATAACGTTACTATTTTCTACGAAATAACAGATTCAAATATTCGACCATTACGACCCTCGTGACGTCATGTCGACTTCGTGGGTTATCATTTCATAGAAATAACTATTTTTTTTTTCTTTTTTTACGCATGAGACCAAATTAATAAGAATATTCATAACAAGCCTTTATGAAGCTTTTCTTCTCTTCCTTATTTCAATTCTCATGCGTCGATGAAAATATAAAAATTGCTTTGGAGTTTTGATGCTCGTATTTATTATTATTTTCTTCGTAAGACGAACGTTATGACGTCATGTCGGCTTCTGTTATCTCGGCTCAATTTTTCAGCAGCTTGGACGTCTCTCTCTCTCTCTCTCTCTCTCTCTCTCACACACACACACACACACACACACACACACACACACACACACACACACACACACACACACACACACACACACACACACACACACACACACACACACACACACACACACACACACACACACACACACACACACACACACTAACGCAGAAATGACGTCACTGTAATGATACTGACCATTCGATTAAGCGGGTTCATGACACAAGTGTCGTTATTCGATAAACCGAACTCGGTTGGGGAGAGAGGGGAGGAGGAGGAGGAGGAGGAGGAAGAAGAGGAGGAGGAGCAGGAGGAGGAAGTTGGCATATCTGTCCAAGCGAGACTGGCCTCCTCCTCCTCTCTCAACAAACGATATTAGAATCATACGCGCACACACACACACACACACACACACACACACACACACACACACACACACACACACACACACACACACACACACACACACACACACACACACACACACACACACACACACACACACACACACACACACACACACAGCTTATACTCGTACTTGTGCTCGTAGTGCTCCGTCTATGCATTTTACGTAAAACGGAATTTAAAAAATAAAGTAAATAATGAGGCGTTTGCGTGCAAGAAGGACACACAAGACGACGACGACGACGACGACGACGACGACGATGCGGTTGCCATGGCAACCGACAACAACAAGAGACGTTTTCTCTGAACAGTCTCGAGGCCGCACCCGTTCTAGAAGGGGGTCGCGGTCCCCTTCTTCGGGTCCCTTCTTTCAAGGTAGGGACCGACCACGCTTTGGGGGCGGGATTTAGGGAGATAATAAGGCAGAGAGGGAGGGAGAGGGAGAGAGAGAGAGAGAGACAGAAAGATAGAGGGAGAGGGATGGAGAGAGAGAGGGGGGGAGAGCGACCTGTGCCATCAAAGATTCAGTTGTCGGCGGCGGCCTCTGCCCCCGAAGCGATTTCATAGTCATTGGGTCGGGCGCACCCCAACCGATTCGGGACCTCCCTCCCCAAGGTGGGGATGACGAACTCCCAGCACAGGGAACTCTGGGCCGAAGGGGCTCTGGGAAAGCCGTTAATCGTGAATTTCTGTTGAGCTAATTATTACCGCGCAAAAAAAAAAAAAATAAATAAAAAAAAATAGAAAACAAAAATGAAAGGGTTTTTAATTTCGCGCTTAGCGTGTCGGTCTATTTTGATGGGTTTTTAATGTCGCGTTTGTTTATCTATTTATTTATTTATTTATTTATTTATTATTTGTTTATATATTCATCTATTTACTTATTACTTTGTCTATTTATCAACTTATTTGCATTTTTTTCATCCAAATATAAAATCTTGTCTATGACGTCATCACTTGTGACGTCACAATTAAGATTGTGACGTCACCGATGTATGACGTCATAAAAGCAACAGTTCAAACTGGAGGAAAAGAAGTTAATCTCGTTGATCCTTCTCCTCCTCCTCCTCCTCCTCCTCCTCCTCCTCCTCCTCCTCCTCCTCCACTTAATCACTCTCACGTAATTAATGGAAAGTTTTTCACCCTCTCTCTCTCTCTCTCTCTCTCTCTCTCTTTTCTCTCTTTCAGCTTTATGAAACAAATATTCAAACCAGTTTTCTTCCTCCTCCTCCACCTTTTCCTTCTCCTCCTCCTCTTCTTCTTCCTCCTCCTCTTCACTCCTCTTCCCCCTGCCCTTCTTCTTCCTCCTCCTCCTCCTCCTCCTCTTCCTCCTTCCCAGTCCTCTTCCCCCTGCCCTTCTTCCTCCTCCTCCTCTTCCTTCTCCTCCCCACTCCTCTTCCCCCTGCCTTTCTTCTTTCTCCTCCTCCTCCTCCTCCTCCACTTCTCCGTCTGGTGATTGTCCGAATTACTAATACGAGGAAGAGAAGGAGGAAGAAAAATTAATAGGAGGAGAAGGTAGACGAGAGGAAAAATAAAGAAGAGGAGGAGGAGAAAAGGGAGGAGCAGGAGGAAAAGGAGGAAGAGAGAGGAGGAGGAGGAGGAGGAAAAAAGATAGAGAGAAAGAGGGAGTAAGAGGAAAAAAAAAGAGAGGAGGAGGAGGAGGAAGAAGAGGTGAAAAAGACTCGGAAGAAGAGAGAAGAGGAGGAGAAGAAGAAAAAGGAAGAAGAGAGGAGGAAGAAGAGAGAGGATGATGAGGAAGCGGAGAAGAAGAGAAGAGGAGGAGGAGGAGGAGGAGGAGAAGAAAAAGGAAGAAGAGAGAGGAGGAGGAGGAGGAAGCGGAGAAGAAGAGAAGAGGAGGAGGAGGAGGAGATTGGAGAGAAGAAGAGAGATAAGGAGGAAAATAGAGAGGTGGAGAAAAGGAGAGAAGAGGAAGAAGAGGAAGAGAAGAAGAGAGAGGAAGAGGAGGAAACGGAGAAGAAGAGAGAGGAGGAGAAGGAGGAGGAAGCGAAGAAGGCGAGAAAGGAGGAGAAGCGAGAGGAGGAGGAAGAGAAGAGAGAGGAGGAGGAAGAGGAAGAGAAGGAGGGAGAGGAAGAGGTGGAGGAGGGGAAGAGGAGTGTGTGTGTGTTTAATTTGGGAGAGCTCCCACGGGCTTTGGGTGTGAGCCCGTTTGGTGGGTGATTGTACATACGCGTGTGTGTGGGCCCGCCACACACACTCATACATTCACAAGATGTGCACACGCATAAGAGTGCGCATGCGCCTCGGCGTGAATGCACCCTTCTCAATGTAACTAAAATTGATGGTAGGTGGTGACGTCTGGGTATATATAATAAGAAAAGGGGAGGGGGGTGATGCATTGTATGAGTGTGTGTGTCCTTGGCCACACAAACTCATACATACAATGGAGGTGCATACGCATGCAATATGCGTATGCACATCACCATGAATACACCCTTCCGGACAATGAGCACATATATATTGAAATTAAAGGGGGGGTGATTCAATGTATGAGCGTGTGTGTCCTTGGTCACACACACTCATACATACATTAGATGTGCATACGTATGCAATATACGTATGCACATCGCTATGAATTCACCCTTCCGAACAGAGACATGTATATATAATAATTAAAGGGGGGGCTGACACTCCACCAGCCGACGCAGTTCGTAATCGCTAAGGTGGCGGCATAGGCGACGCACAAGACCCTCAGATGTTGTCGGAGGCCCTCTCCTCAGAAAAGCAGTTGCGGGGCAATGCTTGAGGTAGTGGTTCAGGGTGGCTTCGGGGTGGCGGCAGTGACTGCATCTTCTTTCTTCAGGAGTGGAGTTGGTCTTTATTTCCCAGAAACAACGGTCCTCCAGCCGCAGACGGAAGAGCAGAGTTTCCACTTTTCTTGGTGTGGAGCGAGGAAGTACAAGGGGCTCATAGTCTGTGACTGCCCTGTACCACCTCGCCCTCTCTGACACCTCTGCCTCCAGTCTGTGCTGAAGGAACCGTTGTACCTGATTCAGAGCCCTGGTGCGTAGGCGCAACTGATTTCTGCTGAGAGGGACGACAACATCGATTTCGGGTCTTTTGCGCGCCGCTTCAGCCGCGGCGTCGGCTAGCTCATTTCCTGGGACGCCTACGTGGCTTGGCACCCAGTTGAGCGTAACACTCCTGCCTTGCTGATGCAGCTTCAGCAGGAGTGCTAGGATGGAGGTCAGTAGGCGTACATTGTCGCTGGGCTGTATCGATTCTAAACTGCCTAGCAAGGACTGTGAATCCGTGTGGATCACCACAGGACCAGCTCGAGATATTAGAGCATGCTCTAACGCTCCTTGGACCGCTATGGCCTCAGCTTGGAGAGTGGACGCATGATCAGATACTCTCCTGCCGTAGGTCAAACCATCCGTCACAAAAGCAGCCCCCGCACTGCGAGGCCTGTTGGGGTCTACGGAGCCATCCGTGTAATAGACCGCCATTCCAGGTCTCGACAGTGCGCGGACGCCTTGTAGGGCCTGAGCTCGTACTCTTTCCTGGTCACATAACTTCTTCTTACTGGGAAGCTTTGTGACAACGAAAGTTGCAGGTATCGACAGCCATGGTGGTGGGGGCTTGAACTCTGGATGTGGAGAGTCCCTGCCCTTCTCAAGGAGAGTGCTGGCGAGCTTGAAGGAGTCCAGGATCCCTGCCGCCTGTGCCAGCCAGGTATCGGAGTGGATAAAAGTACCCACCCGTCCCAGAGCTGTTACAAGGCTCTGACTCAGCTCAGTTATCCTGGGGCTCTGGACCAACTTGGCAAGAAAGTCGACCTCCAGCATTCTGACCCGTGATGTTAATGAAGGCAACGAAGCCTCCATTCGGAGGTTAACGATCTTAGTCCAAGGTTGAGCTCCCAGGATAATCCTTGCTGCGGCATTTTGGCAAGGCTCCAGGTCTTCAAGCTTGGCAGTCGCCACATTTATGAGAGCTGGGGCAGCGTAGTCCACCAGACTGCGGACTGCGTGCACATAGAATGTGCGAAGGACCCGATGCGTGGCACCGAGTGCCTTCCCCGTCATTGCTCTCATAACTGTGGTTCTTGCCTTCAGTCTCTCCTTGAGATAGGTAAGTTCCCTCTGAAAGGTGAGCCTCTCATCAATCCAGACCCCCAGGTACTGATACTGGTGAACCCAGTCCAGCCTAAGGTCCTGGATGTTGAGGTGCTTCCCTTCTGTCCTGAGTCTCAGTGCCATAGCTTTCGACTTTGTAGGGGAGATCTTTAACCCTAACCTGCTACATTCCGTCGCCACAGTGCTTAAACAGCGCTGTGCCCTGTTGAAGCACTGCCGTTTCCCAGTAATTAAGAGTGCAATGTCATCTGCATAGCAGATGACCTTGCACCCCTGTGGTAGAGGTAGTTCCAGAATGTTGGAGACGAGCACATTGAACAGAGTGGGGCTGAGGACCCCCCCCCCCCCTGTGGAGTGCCATTCTCCAACATTCTGGCCTCTGATATGTGACCTTGAAAGCGTACCTTCGCAGACCGGTGACTGAGATAGTCAGCAATCCAAGAAAGCAGCTTGCCTTTTACGCCCTTGCGAGCAAGGGTGTCTAATATCACAAGTGGACTGGCCAGCTCAAACGCCTTTTCCAAATCCAAAAAGACCACAATGGACGGTGTTCCACTGACAGCATTGAGGAGTGTTGCTATACTGTTTCCTGTGCCAGTGCCCTTGCAGTAAGCATGGATATGCTCATGCAATGGGCCCAGTTTCCACAGCAGCCTGTTTAGCACCATCCTCTCCGCTGTCTTTCCCATGCAGCTTGTCAGGCTGATGGGGCGGTAAGCACTTGGTTCCTTTGGCTTTGGAATTGGCGTTATGATTGCCGTCTTCCAGGCTGTTGGTAGCTTGCCAGTCCTCCAAGACGCGTTTATCACCCTTAGAAGTGCCTCGTCACCCGCTGGCCCAAGGTGGGCCAGCATGGAGTAGGTGATGAGGTCCTCTCCAGGTGCCGTGTCTGAGCTGGTCTTGTGCGTGACCCGTAGCTCCTGAAGCGTAAAGCTAGCGTCAGTATCATCCGTTCGACTCACCATGTCCTCAACACCATGGCGCCTCACTCCTTGGAGGTCCTGCAATGTGTCTTGAACACACTGCGGGAGTGAGGTGCTGCTGGAGCGAGAGACAAACTCCTGCACCAGCCGCTTCGCCTCAGCATCAGGGGCATGATGAGTGCGTCGTGGTTGAGTCCTGCCAGTAGCCCTACGGAGCTTAGACCACAGCTCTGCTAGGGAGGTGTGAGCAGTAAAGCCCTCACACCATTCAAGAAATTTAGCTCTTCTGGCATCTGCAGCTATGACGTGAGCGTCATGTACTGCAGCGCGCAAGTTGGCCAAATTGGTCTGAGTTCGGTGCCGTCGGAAAACACGCCTAAGCATGTTCACCCGATGGTTGGCCTCTCTCACCTCGGGGGTATAATACCAGCTGTTCTTATGTTCTCTGGGGGACTGGCGAGTCTTTGGGATGGCTCTGTTGGCAGCCACCTGAATGGCTGCAGAAAAGTCAGCTTCCAACGTTTCCACGTCTTGTGGTGGGACGTAGGACGCTGCCCATTCTTCAACAGACTTCTCAAACACTGGCCAGTTTGCCAAAGCTGTCTTCCACCTGGGAACAGGTAATACAGCTGGTATGGGTGGTGAATCCCGTATGTGCACAGAGACACCGAAGTGATCGCTAGTGACAATAGGATGCACCTCCCAGGTTACCCTAGGGAGGAGAGTGGCCGTCGCCAAGGTCAGATCAAGTCGTCCACCTTGCACGTGCGTCGGATTTCCATCATTCAACAACGCAATGTCAGGGCATTCATCTAATACTGAACTTAAGTGGCGCCCAGCGACATTGGGCCCTTGGGTCGACATCAAAATATCATGGTGGGCGTTGAAGTCCCCTCCTATGATGAGGAGCCTGTCCGCAGCAAGATTACATACTTCTCCAAGGTCCAGTTCTGCTCTCAGGCTCCTGTATATGTTGTAGATGGTGTACGTTTCGTGGGCCGGATGAAGTCGAACCGCAAGAACTTCTACACCATCCCCACATGATACAGGGTCCGTGATTTCACTGCAGGGGATGGATGATTTGACTAAGATCATGCACCCCCTAGCAGTGAGTGAACGAGGGAGGGAAAAGATGCGATATCCCGGAAATCGCACCTCGTCGCTCACCAATGTCTCTTGGAGAAGCATGATATCGTAATCATGCTCTTGCGCAAGCGCAAGGAGATACGAACTTTTACTGCGGAACCCGTTAAGGTTCCACTGTAGCAACCTCAAGTGATTATTGAACAGGGCGATGTTCTTCCCTGTCAGTTTCCATGAAGGTCTCATCTTGTTGTCCCCGGTCAGACGACAAGATGGGTTGCGACTTTAGAATAGTGGACGCCTTTTCCTCCTCATCAGAAGAGGAGTCTTCAAGCCTCAATGCAAGTTGGCGTTGGGGCCTGGCAGAAGACACTCTCCTCGTCTTGGATGTTGTGGGTGTCGATTTCCCAATGGTGAAAGTGGGTTTGGCTGGCTCGGGGGAATTGGAAGGGGAGGAGGAGGAAGAGGAGGAGGTTGAGGAAGAGGTAGTGGAAGAGGCGGGGGAGGAGGCAGGAGAGGAGGAGGTGGAGGGGGAGGGGGAGGGAGTCCTCTCCTTTCGTCTAGGTTTCCTCTTCTCTTTAAGGAGTTTGAGCACGTTCTTGACGGCCCTGTCCACGATGACTAGTGTCCTGTCTGGATCAGTTTCTCCAAGGGTGGTAGCTACTGCAGCAACGACACCAGTCACAATCAGGTCGATATCATCCTCCCTAAGGGGGATGATATCGGACGGATATTCAGGTGGAGGGGACCGTCTGTCCTGTGCTCGTGGGGTTGGTACAGGGGGCGTGGGTTTGGCTTTAGGTTTTGTGTTGGGTTTGGAGGCGGGTGTGGTTTTGGATGTGGGTGAGGTTTTGGTATCGGGTTTGGAAGTGGGTGCGGATTTGGAAGTGGGTGCGGTTTTAGAGGTTGACGTGGGTTTGGGTGCGCTAGCTTTCTTGGGAGCTGGTTGTGTCTGTGTGGGGTCTGGGTTTAGTGACGGAAATTGCTCCTGATTGTTTAAATCAGGAGCGTTATGTGTAGGTGGTTGTGTTACTGTGGTGGGAGAGTGTTTCCTGCTGCCCCATACAAATGTTCCTGGGGGGGCAGGTATGAAGTCCTGTCGCTTCTCTGTCCTCTCCTTAGAGGCAATGGCCTGAACTTTACGCACTGCGCACCCGGTATTCCAAGCGTGGTGCTTCTTGCTACAATTCGGGCATTTGGCAACTGTCTCAGCGCCAGCCTTGAACTTGTCGAGGCAAGTCTCGGTGGCGTGAGGCGAGCTGCAAATACCGCACTTGGGTTGCTTCGCTGAGCACCTCGCCTGGTGATGACCATAGCGCTGACATCTGAAACAACGGAGAGGATCAGGAATGTACGTTCGTACATCATAGCTGCCATACATCCCCAGGTCGATACGTGAGAATGGTTCTCCTTTAATAGTGATGATAACCTGGCGGGTGGGCGTCTTATCCCAGCGACGCATTCTCATGGCCCCGATCACCTGAGGATGGTCCTCAATGGCCTCGGTCATGTATGAGGTCGGGTAATCGTGTACCACGAGTCTTTGTCGCTTATCTTCGGGATTAAGACGCTCCAGGGTCAGAGGCTGTCCATTCAACGAAGTGACCGCCTCAAGCTCCTCGACAAGCTGGTAACTGCTCGGTAACAGCAACAAGTTACCGTCGCCGAGGGGCCGGAGGGAAATCAGTTTACCGTGGAGGGGACCCCTCTCAAGAGCTCGTACCACTTCAAAAGCCGTGTCGTACCCTGCTGAGGGTACGACCTTGAAAGTGGGGAGCTTGCCACCCCTATTGTGAGGAGGGGCCATCACCACGGCAGCCTCATCATCAGATGGAGGCTCTGATCCTGGAGCGCAGCGCCCACGCTTCACCACGCCAGTAACGGTATCAGATGCCGCCATGGCGGCACTGATACGCTAACGCGTGTGAATCCTACGTATCCTCAACAACTTTATAAGAATGAACGGGAAAAAAAAAAAAAAATTAATAAAAATAAATTCGCAATTTAAGGGCAAGAGATCGCGGGCGTTACCTAGCGCGTTCGTACCGTGTCTTATCCTGTCTATCTGTAAGCAGTTACGAAATTACGAGGCTCGGTTGCGCGAGGGTGCGCGAGACCGGGCTAATGCTTGACGAAGGGTCCCCCCTCTCCCGCCGTGAAAACGATTTTTGAAGGAACCACAAGGGCTACGCTAACCGTGCAGGGAGAGTTATATGGGGCATAACCTGCCAGAGCGAGATTCCGCGAAGGAAGAGGGAATTAGCTCGGGTAGCAGGGCAAACGTATTATGAGCGGCAGCACGACAAACAGAGCGAGTGACTCGGGTATTTGCGTCTGAAATCTTGAGAATCACGTGGCGAGACGACGAAGCGAGAGTGTCCATATAGAGCGTAAAATCTTTTCTCAGTGATGGGGAAGAGGAGGAGGAGTAGGAGGGGAGAGGAAGGAGGGAGAGGAAGGAGGGGAGGAGAAGGGAAGAGGAAGGAGGGAAATAGAGGGAGGAGGAGGAGGAGATGGGGAGAGGAAGGAGGGAGAGGAAAGAGGGGAGGAGGAGGAGAAGGGGAGAGGAAGGAGGGAGTTAGGGGGAGGAGGAGGAGGAGGGGAGAGGAAGGACGGGGAGAAGGAGAGAGGAAGGAGGGGGAGAGGAAGAAGGGAGAAGAAAGAGGGGGAAGAGGAGGTGAGAGGAAGGAGGGGGAAGAGAAGAGGAGAGGAAGGAGGGAAATAGGGGGAGGAGGAGGGGAGAGGAAGGAGGGGGAGGAGAAGGGGAGATGAAGGAGGGGGAGGAGAAGGGAGAGGAAGGAAGGGGAGGAGGAGAAGAGGAGAGGAAGGAGGGAGATAGGGGAAGGACGAGGAGGAGGGGAGAAGAAGGAGGGAGAGGAAAGAGGGGGAGGAGAAGGGGAGATGAAGGAGGGAAATTGAGGGAGGAGGAGGAGGAGAAGGGGAGAGGAAGGAGGGAGAGGAAAGAGAGGGGAGGAGGGGAGAGGAAGGAGGGAGAGGGGGGAGGGGGGAAGAAGGGGAGAGGAAGGAGGGAAATAGGGGGAGAAGGAGGAGAAGGGGAGATGGAGGGAGAGGAAGGATGGGGGAGTAGAAGGGGATAGGAAGGAGAGAATTAGGGGGAGGAGGAGGAGGAGGAGGAGGGGAGAGGAAGGAGGGAGAGGAAGGAGGGAAATAGGGGGAGGAGGAGGGGAGAGGAAAGACGGGGAGGAGAAGGGGAGAGAAAGGAGGGGGAGGGAAAGACGGGGAGGAGAAGAGAGGAGGGATGGGGAGGAAAGAGGGGGAGGAGAAGGTGAGAGGAAGGAGGGGGAGGAGAAGAGGGGGAGAGGAAGGAGGGGAGGAGACGGAGAAGGGGAGAGAGAAGGGAGGAGGAGGAGAAGGGGAGGAGTATTAGAAGAGGAGGAGGAGAATGGGAGAGGAAGGAGGGAAAGAGGGGTGAGGAGGAGGAGAAGGGGAGAGGAAGGAGGGAAAGAGGGGTGAGGAGGAGGAGAATGGGAGAGGAAGGAGGGGAAGAGGGGGAGGAGGAGGAGAAGGGGAGAGGAAGGAGGGGAAGAGGAGGAGGAGGAGGGGAGAGGAAGAAGGGGGTGGAGACAGAGAAGGGGAGAGAAGGGAGGGGAAGAGAAGGAGAGAGGAAGGAAGGGGAGGAGAAGGAGAAGGGGAGAGGAAGGGAGGAGGAGGAGAAAGGGAGGAAGAGGAGAAGTGGGGAGGAAGGAGGGAAAGAAGGGAGGAGACGGAGAAAGTGAGAGGAAGGGAGGAGGAGGAGGAGGAGAAGTGGAGAGGAAGGAAGGGCAGGAGACGGAGAAGGGAGAGAGAAGGGAGGGGAGGAGGAGAAGGGAAGAGGGAAGAGGGAAAGAGGGGGAGGAGACGGAGAAGGGGAGAGGAAGGAGGAGAAGAAGGGGAGATGAAGGGAAGAGGAGAAAGGGAGGAGGAGGAGGAGGAGAATTGGAGAGGAAGGAGGGGAAGAGGGGGTGGGGAGCAGAAAGGGAGAAGAAGGAGGAAAGAGGGGGAGGGGAGGAGGAGAGGAAGGGGAGTGGAAGGAGGGAAATAGGGGTGAGGAGGAGGAGAAAGGGAGAGGAAGGAGGAGAGGAAGGGAGGAGGAGAAGAAGGGGAGAGGAAGGAGGGAAAGAGGGGGTGAGGAGGAGGAGATAGGGGGAGGAAGGTGGAAAGAGGTGGAGGGGGAGAGGAAGGGGAGGGGAAGGAGGGAAAGAGGGGGAGGGGGAGGAGGAGAGGAAGGAGGGAGTAGGAGGAGAGGAAGGAAGGAGGGAAAGAGGGGTGAGGAGGAGGAGAAAGGGAAAGGAAGGAGTAAAGAGGGGGAGGGGAGGAGGAGAGGAAGGGGAGTGGAAGGAGGGAAAGAGGGGTGAGGAGGAGGAGAAAGGGAGAGGAAGGAGGAAAGAGGAGGAGGGGGAGGAGGAGAGAAAGGGAGGAGGAGGAGGAGGAGAAGGGGAGAGAAAGGAGGGAAAGAGGGGTGAGGAGGAGGAGGAGAAAGGGAGAGGAAGGAGGAAAGAGGGGGAGGAGGAGGAGAGGAAGGGGAGAGAAAGGGAGGAGGAGAATTGGAGAGGAAGGAGGAAAAGAGGGTGTGAGGAGGAGGAGAAAGGGAAAGGAAGGAGGAAAGAGGAGGAGGGGGAGGAGGAGAAGAAGGGGAGAGAAAAAAGGGGGAGAGGAAGGAGGGGGAGGAGGAGAGGAAGGAGGGAAAGTGGAGGAGGAGGAGAAGGGGAGAGGAAGGAGGGAAAGAGGGGTGAGGAGGAGAAGAAGGGGAGAGAAAAAAAGGGGAGAGGAAGGAGGGGGAGGAGCAGAGGAAGGGGAGAGGAAGGAGGGAAAGTGGAGGAGGAGAAGGGGAGAGGAAGGAGAGAAAGAGTGGGAGGGGGAGGAAGAGAAGGG
>NC_134788.1:17821134-17828634 GCF_046742065.1 Oratosquilla oratoria | reverse complement strand
TGGATTTTTCCATCTTGTGCAACAAGGCAACCGACATCACAATGAACAAAGTCTTCTGCCTGAATGTTCGCTTCCTGAACAGTAATAGATAATGAACCAGTCACCCGCTTTTACCGTCGCCTTATTCCTGTGGAAGAAGGGGATGCCACTGAACTATTTACATCCTTGGAAAATACACTGCTAAAAGACAATCTACATTGGGACAAGGTCATAGGCTATGGATCAGATGGGGAGAATCTGATGCAAGGAACTAGCAACTCTCTTCTAACAAGAGTAGAAAAAGCAGCACCAAATCTATTTGTGTTAAAGGGCTATTGTCACACATTCCATCTCGTTGCCGAACACGCCAGTAAGGTTTTATCTAAAACAGCTGATCTCCTAATACACGATATTCATAATTACTTTAAGATGTCTCCCAACAGGAAGAAAAGTTATGTTGGTCATCTGCAGCCCACTGTGTTCATCGCATTTTGGAACAATGGCGTGCTCTGCTTCCATATTCTACTGAAGTAAGCAAGAAGAGTTCCCTGCAAGCTGATAGGATCCTACAGGCTCTGAAATCTATTTATGCCAAGGCGACAATGGTGTTTTGTGATTATGTACTTGGGGACCTGACAAGTCTTAATCTAATCTTCCAGTCAAATGGGTTTCAGCTTCATCGTCTTGTGACAGAAGTCCAGCGTATAGTAAAGGTGTTTTGTCAAAATTTCATGAAGCCTCCTCAGTACCCGAACAACATTAACCTTGATGATGAATCTGAGTGGTTACCAGTTAATCAGATATACACTGGAATAATGGCAAACGAATCAGAACAAGTCATGCTTCCACATGAGAGGAGACGTGTTTTTTTTTTTATTATTATTATTTTTTTTATGAGGTGCAGAGATTGGTGCAGGGAAGCTGTGCGCCAAAATCTTCAGAGGATTGATATGTCTGACCCAGTACTGAACGCTCTGAAAGATGTGGGTCATGTAAAAATTGTGGACGGCCTTGCAAATGTTAGATCGGGTGGAGTTCTAGCCAAGGGGTTTCCTAGGATTAGTTTGACGAAGATTCAGACTATTGATCGACAGTGGCGTTCACTTTTAGTTGATGACAATATTAAGGAAGGAGGCTACAACAGGAAGGGCAAAAACATTGTAGAGTTTTGGCAAAGTTTGATTCGCCTTCTCCCTGAATACGAAGATGTTGCATCCTTAATGCTACAAATAGCCTCCTTGCCTCAAAGAACTGCAGAGGTAGAGGTGACATTCACCATCCTTAATTGATGTAAATAAAACAAAACTCAGGAGTTCCCTTGCTGCTCGTACCTTGGAGTCTATCCTCAAAGCAGCAGAAACCTTCCCACCACAGGCTGATGTCAATGCAAGAATTACCCAACTCCATCATATGAATGCAAGAAAGACATACATGGAAAAGTACACTGATACAGATCGTAGTAGGCATGCTGAGACGGAGGAAGGAAACTTTGAATAGAAAATGTTTACATTCAAATTAAATTTTCAAGTACTTATATTCAAGTAATGTGCTAAGAACCGCATTTGATTTAAGAGATAGAAAAGTTTATTTTTGTACAGGTATATCATATACTATATGTATAGTACCTATTTTATACTTTGTATGATTAATACAATAGAAGTTTATTTTTATAGAAGTGTATGTATATTTTTAGTTTTGACAGTGAAAAATACATCTGTGTCATTATTATATTACTTATATTTGGGTAATGTGTCAAAATCCAGAGTCAATTTAAAAGATACAAGAGAAATTTATTTTTGTATAGGTATATTATGTACTATATGTATAGTAGCTATTTTATATATTTTGTATGATTAATACAACAGAGGCATTATGTATATTTTTATTTTTGATAATGAAAAATACCATTATTTTATTATTACATGTCACCAATGTGTAATGAATATTCAAAATATATAATGCTGTATACATCTTCATTTTCCATAATAACAAAATGGTTTTATCAAACAGATATAATGTACTTCAGCTTCCTCTACCTTTTATAAAATACAGTTCTTATCAAATCATATTTATGCTGCATGTCATTCGAAACAGGTTTGTAATGAGGAATTGAAATTATTTATTTGCTACAATAAATCTCTTAGTAATCTCTAATTCAACACAAATTCTACTGTCATGCTGTGCACACCCACACACACACACACACACACACACACACACACACACACACACACACACACACACACACACACACACACACACACACACACACACACACACACACACACACACACACACACACAAATATCGGAGAATCCTATAACTTGTTGATCAATGAAAGTGGCATTCACTTATTTGGACGAAGAAAATATCAAAAAAGATATTAGTCTCACTAATAAGGCCTAGACTGGAATATGTGGCGACACTATAGTCACCAAAAAGAATATAAAGAAGATTGAAGGAATCCAGAGAGCAACCACGAAAATGGCTCCAATACTTTCAAACTTGTCATATGAAGAGAGACTGGCTAAATTGGAGTTACCGACTTTGGAGCAAAGAAGAGCGAGAGGCGACCTACTGACCATCTATAGAATCATGAAGGGCACAGAAATACTCGATAGTGAGGACTTGTTAAACTGGGGCAAGAGAAACGCAAGAGGACATGGAAAGAAACCCAAAAAAGATAGTTATAGAAGAGATCTGAAGAAGAACAGTTTTCCACATAGAGTGGTGGATACTTGGAACAGACTGGGCGAAATAATAGTGTGTGCAAAAAAGACGCACGAACTTAAGAGCAAACTAGACACTGCGAGAAACAAAAGCGGGACTCCACGAGCGTAGCTCCACTTCCCGTAAGATACAGCTAGGTAAACACACACACACACACACACACATACACATAAGAACATAAGAATGAAGGAGACTGCAAGAGACCATAAGGCCTACACTAGGCGGCTCCGTATCCATCACCACCTGTCATCCCCATCCATAAAGTTGTTTAAACGTTTCTTTAAACAACTGATAGTTTCAGCGCTTACTACATGGTTACTAAGTTTATTCCATTCGTCGATCACCCTATTAGTAAACCAATTCTTGCCTATTTCCTTCTTAAATCTAAATTTGTCCAGTTTATACCCATTACTGCGAGTCCTGCCCTGTTGTTTTAATATGACGACCTTGTTTGCATCACCCTTGTTAAAACCTTTGATCCACTTGAACACCTCTATTAGATCACCCCGCACTCTGCTTCTTTCCAGAGAGTGTAAGTTAAGGTGCCTAAGCCTCTCTTCGTAAGGTAAATTTCTGAGTCCATGTATCATTTTGGTCATTCTCCTCTGTACTGATTCTAGTGAATTGATGTCCATTCTGTAGGACGGAGACCAAAACTGTACCGCATTGTCAAGGATGGGTCTAACTATCGCTAGATAGAGTTTAATAATTACCTCTGCACTTTTATTCGTTACCGTCCTAGCAATGAAACCTAATGCTCTGTTAGCTTTATTCCTGGCGCTAATGCACTGTTTTCTGGTTTTAAGGTCCGGACTCACCAGATCTCCCAAGTCTCTCTCGCACTCAGTTTTCTCTAAAAGCGTGTTATCTAAGCTGTATCTATTTTCGGGGTTGTGTAGCCCTACGTTTAACACGCTATACTTAGAGATATTGAAGTTCATTTGCCATAGGACTTATATGTATATGTATATGTATGTATATATATATATATATATATATATATATATATATATATATATATATATATATATATATATATATATATATATATACACAGGATCGGGAGCGTAGGGTAAACGCAGGATGAAATACACACGGTTGGTAGGGATATAGTGGAAGTTTAGAGTGGCAGCAGGCAGCTCTGCTGAATGTTAGACCTACTGCTGACAGTCCTGTTCTTAGACAAGTCTAGATTTCTGCTGAGAGCGAAGTCATATTCGACCTGAGGCGATTTGTCGACGATAGATGAAATAGTTGTTATGGGGCCTTGTTTTATGCAATCGACAGGCAGATTCAATGTAGGGAAACGACCGAAACAATGTAGCGAAACGACCACTGGATACCAAACGGGGCCAACGTGCTTTCTCCAAAGTCCACGTCGTTCGAAGTGATTTTGTCATTAATAAGATCTACACCAACGGAAGAAGAGCTCGATGACGACGCTACACTGACGTAATGTTTACTACAAGATCTATAATATTCAATTTGTTTTAAGTTTTAAGCTTCAACGCATTCTGTCCATTTTTATAAGGTGTCTTAAGTAACCTCACTTATATCATCAAGTTTCCAATTTATAAGAATATAACATTTTGTAAGGAAACCAGTAGGCAGTGGAACCTCGCTAGTTTTTTTTTTTTTTTTCCGGCGAAAGAGGTGGGGATGGTGGTTCGAACCCAACCACCGGCGGAGTTGAACCAGGGGGATGATTCAATAAATTCCATTAAACAAATCTCTGTGAGGGTCACCTAACTAGCCTTCCGATTGGGGGTAGTTGGTGACATTAAAACATATCATCATCATCTGGGTGCGTGGGTTAACGTCTAGTTTATTTCTAATTTTACACTATATCACGTTTCAAAAGGATTTAACAATGTATTGGGTGCGTGGGTCTAGTTTATCGTTAATTTTATAAAGAATATCACAGTATACCACGTTTAGTTGATCATATTGTAACGTAACACATCATCAGTAATATAACATGAAGGTAAATCTTTAGTTTTCACATCCTCGTTTGTCTAATGTTTCATGTTAAAGAGAAGAAGGACATGAAGGTAAATCTTTAGTTTTCACATCCTCGTTTGTCTAATGTTTCATGTTAAAGAGAAGAAGGTAGAAGAAGAAGAAATATAGGAAACAAAAAAGAAAAAAGAAAAGAAAAAAAGAACGAGGAGGTAAGTGACTTCAAAGGCCCATCTACGCACGGTCCGGTAGCGAGGTACATAATACACTGACCTGCCTGCCTGCCTGCCTGCCTGCCTGCCTGCCTGCCTGCCTGCCTGCCTGCCTGCCTGCCTGCCTGCCTGCCTGCCTGCCTGCCTGCCTGCCTGCCTGCCTGCCTGCCTGCCTGCCTGCCTGCCTGCCTGCCTGCCTGCCTGCCTGCCTGCCTGCCTGCCTGCCTGCCTGCCTGCCTGCCTGCCTGCCTGCCTGCCTGCCTGCCTGCCTGCCTGCCTGCCTGCCTGCCTGCCTGCCTGCCTGCCTGCCTGCCTGCCTGTGCCTGCCTGCCTGCCTGCCTGCCTGCCTGCCTGCCTGTTCCCATGTAACCCTACCCGAGGGTCACTGACATCAATGGCACCAACGCCGCCTATCCACCAGTCAGTCCCATTCCATTATTCCAACCCTCACATGCGTAAAACCAATCAACACGTGGAGCCTTACCGTGTCAACATAATGACCAATCAAAACAGGAGACGTGCAACCAATCAGCACACGGAATGTCAACATCTAAGCTCCACCCTAAACTCGTGACGTCATAAGGTACCGCCGCCCCCTCACCCGACAACGCAGCAGCAGCAGCAGCAGCAGCAGCAGCAGCAACCACTTCCGAACAGACTCCGTCGAGACATATCTACACTCACACGCGGGCGCGCACACACACACACACACACACACACACACACACACACACACACACACACACACACACACACACACACACACACACACACACACACACACACACACACACGGCCCGGTGGCGGATTGGTAAGGCACTGGCCTCACAAGCCGGAGAACCGGGGTTCGATTCCCCGGCCGGGCGGAGACAAGTTGGGTTTGTCTCCTTTCACGTGTAGCCCCTGTTCACCTAGCAGCGAGTAGGTACGGGACGTTAGTCAAGGAGTTGTGACCTTGCATTCCCGGTGTGTGGAGTGTGAGTGGTCTCAGACCTACCCAGAGATCTGCTATTAATGAGCTCTGAGCTCACTGCCGTAGGGTGGTGTCTGGCTGTCTCGAAAAGAGGCTGCAGCAGATCCAAGGTGAATACACACACACGCACACACACACACACACACACTCGGTGGCGCGGTTGGTAGAGTTCCAGACTGTCAGTATGGCGGTACCGGCGGTACTGGGTTCGAATCCTGCCCAGGGCTGAAGTCATTTCAGTATCGCTGCGCTTCGAGTCGTTACTCCAACTCTCGTGGGCGGGGAGTTGGGTGTGTGCGTGCGTATAAGGTCATAGCATCACCCATAGATCGGTCATACGAGCTCTGAACTCTCTTTCGGGAGGGAAATAGCTGTCAATCACGAGTCCAACACGTGATCCAAAGACCAAGGTGAATCACACACACACACACACACACACACACACACACACACACACACACACACACACACACACACACACACACACACACACACACACACACACACACACACACACACACACACACACACACACACATAGAATATGTATGAGTATATATATATATACATATACATATATATATATATATATATATATACACATACATATTCTATGCGTGTGTGTGTGTGTGTGTGTGTGTGTGTAATTCACTTTGGTCTTTGGATCACGTGTATATATATATATATATATATATATATATATATATATATATATATATATATATATATATATATATATGTATATAGAGTATATAGTTTAACGTCACAAACTCCCTCATATCGGAAGGCTAGGACGGTGCCCTTCTCAGCGGCGGACTTTGTAGCGAGCGTGGAATTGAATGAGCCGTACCCTTGATTCAACTTCGCCGGTGGCAGGTTTCGAACCGCCATCCCCTCGACCTTCGCCGTAAGTAACGACGCCCTAACCCGCTCAGCCAACTAATGGAAAGAGTGTCAGTAACTGTATACATCATGACACGGAATATTGAACATATCTGGGCTGCGTACAGTGATGGAAATGGATATACGTTGTTAGTTTCTTCGGTCACTACTTTTGGGGGGGGGAGGGGGGGCACGAGAATTTCCCCCTCCCCCCACTGTCTCGAGAGATCGTTGTCGGCTGGCGGGTTTCCCGCCTGAGCCCACCATACCAATGGCCGATGCTGCAACGTGAAGAGCCTTCAAATAAGGCGCAGCAATTATGCTGCTGTGACCGAGGCTCCAGCTGGTTGGGATCTCCTGCAGGGAAATTAATTTTGTTCAGCATGGGGTTTTCAGATTTAAACAGCGGGATTGAGTCCCTTGGCTAATTGGTGGCCGTTGGCGGCGCAACAATTTGCCGTCGCCAGGAGACTTGAACGTAGTGGTCGAGGCTCCAGTTGGGCGGGGATCTTTCTCGCACGCCTCTAAGAAAAAGGTTTCCCAGCTCCAGCCAACAGGACTGAACCCTGTGGCCGATACTACCTACCGCCTCCATAGTGTGCAGTGCAGCAAAGCTGTCGCATCTAGAAGAATCGAATGCAGGAGGTGGTTGTCACATAGAACCTCGCTGTCGGAGGTCACGTAGCTGGGTCCCTCACAGGCGTCTTATTCGGCGCTAGCTACGCAAGGTCTCCTGCAGAGAAACCAGACGATCAGATACAAGCC
>NC_134788.1:17801134-17816134 GCF_046742065.1 Oratosquilla oratoria | reverse complement strand
TCGTCGTGTAAAAACGCGCCCAGTCCCCCCCCCCTCCCATTACCCTTCGGGCGTATACGGCATTCTATGATCATAAGACAGCTTAGCACCTAGAAGGAATCCAAACGTTACTGATAATTCCTACTGCAAGTGAAATCTCTTAATTGTTCAATTGTAACTCTTTATCTGTTATGTGTCTTGCTAATGTAGTTGACGTTAAGTATAGAACATTTAATATATCCTAATAATTCAAAGCATGAAGACCGTCATTCTTTCCACATCTATATAACTGAATTAAGATGAATCTTCAAGAGAGTGAAACATAACAAAATGACAAAAAAGTATCTTCAATGGCACAGGAATTGTCGACCAGACATAATACATTTGATAAAGAGCAATGGGTCCAATTATTGTAGCGGCTTCCACCCCCACCCCCACCTTTTTTTTTCATATCTATCAAGTTCAGATAGATTTCACTCCTCGAGTATAAGAGATAAATGGGAACACGACTATATATATATATATGTATATATATATATATATATATATATATATATATATATATAGATATGTATATATATATGCGCGCGCGCGCGCGTGTGTATGTATATGTGTGTGTGTGTGTGTGTGTGTGTGTGTGTGTGTGTGTGTGTGTGCAAAGAAATCACAGAGAGCGCGTGATTCACAAAATATGCAAGTAACGACATGGAAAATGAAAACTTGGTAACCGAACGTTTGACGAGTGCGTGTGTTCGTATGTTCGCGAATGAAAGTGTGCGAGTGTACGATTAGTACGTGCTTGTATTTATGTCTGCACGTGTGCCTGTTTCTATGTACGTATGTAAATGTGTGTGTTTGTATACGTGTGTGTTTCTTTGTGTGTGTGTGTATGTGTACTTTCTTGTTATTGTGTGTGTATGTACGTTTCTATGTATATCTATTTACCTAGTATTTTACGGGGAGGAAAGCTACGCTCGTGGTGTCCGCCTTTGTATCTTGCAGAAGTTTGCTCTTAAATTCATGGTTTTTACACATACTATTTTTTTTCGTCTACTTTGTTCCAAGTGTCCACCATTCTATGTGGAAAAATGTTCTTCTTCAGACCTCTTCTATAACTTTTTTTTTTTTTCTTTTTTTTTAAGTTTCTTTCCATGTCCTCTTGTGTTTCTCTTGTCCCAATTTAACAAGTCCTCTCTATCGAGTATTTCTGTGCCCTTCATGATTCTATAGATGGTCAGTTGGTCGCCTCTCTCTTCTTTGCTCCAGATTCGGTAACTCCAATTTAGCCAGTCTCTCTTCATATGACAATTTTTAAAGTGTAGGCGGGCATTTTTGTGGCTGCCCTCTGAATTCTATTTCCTTTATATTCTTTTTGGTACTGGGTGACCACAATGTCGCTGCGTATTCTAGTCTGGGCCTTATCAGTGTGACTAATATTCTTTTTTAATAATTTCTTCGTCCAAGTATGTAAATGCCACTTTTATTGATCTCAGCAAGTTATAGGATTCTCCGACAATTTTGTTTATTTGTTTATCAGAGGACAAGTCGTTTGAGATAATTACTCCCAAATCTTTTTCAGATACCACTTTCTTTGCCTCCTTAGTTCCGATTTTATATTGGCCTGGTATTCCATTGTTACTTTTTCCAAACTCCATTATGCTACACTTCTTAATATTGAAGTCCACTTCCTATTTCTGACTCCACTTCCAAACCTTATTCACGTCTTCCAGTAGTGATTGGCAACCCGTTTCGGTTTTTACTTTCCTTAACAATTTGGCGTCGTCTGCAAAGAAGCTCATGTAACATTTCACATGCTCGTCCATGTCATTCACATAAATAGCAAACATTGGAGCCGATACAGATCCTTGCGGGACTCCACTAACCACCTCCTTCCAACCTGAATATTTTTCTCTGAGTACTACTCTCATCTTTCTAACAATCAGGAAGTCCTCCATCCATTTTAGCAGTTTGCCATGTATCCTTCCTATGTATTCCATTTTTTTTTTATAATTTTTATAGGATATCCTGTCGAAAGCTTTTATAAGTCCAAGAAAGCACAATGAACCCATCCATTCCTTTCTATATCTATTAGTCTTGAGTAAAAGCATATTAAGTTTGTGGTACATGATCTTCCCTGTCTGAACCCAAATTGTCTTGGGTTTATTATATTATTTTCTTCCAGGTGTTTTACCCATCTATTCTTGATCATTTTCTCACAAATTTTGGCTATAGAGCTTGTTAGTGAGATCGGTCTATGGTTAGTTGGTTCTTCCTTGTTTCCTCCTTTAAATATTGGTACAATATTAGTATTTTTCCGGTCTTTTGGTATTTTTCCTTATTCTAGTAAGCAACTTATTACATATATTTTGTCCATTAGTTCTTCTTTGCATTCTTTTAGAATCTAATTTGTAATTGCGTCCGATCCATGCAATTTCCTAACATCAAGGTTTGATAAATGTACCATTATTTATTTCTGTGTTATTATTATTTCGCTCATGGGGGGAGATCGCGCTTCCATTTTGTTCGTGCCAATATTGTGCCTTCTCTCTAGTGAAAACCGACTTGAAGTGATTATTCATGACTTCGGCCATTTCTAGATCTTCTGTCTATTCTATATTTCCCTGGCGTAGTTTCACCATTTCCTGTTTATTTTCAAGTTTACCGTTCACGTCTCGATAGAATAGCTTGGGTTGCTCTTTGCATTTATCTATAATGTCTTTTTCATAGTTCCTTTTTCCCTCTCTTCGCACTTTTACATACTCATTTCTATGGTTTATATATATTTGCCATTTTCCAGTTTTTTCCCCTCCATGTTTTCCAAGCTCTGCCTCTTCTACCTTTTGCCTCACTGCATCTTCTGTTGAACCAGCATTTGATATATGCCCTCTCTCGCTTCTGTCTTGGTCCGTGCCTATTTACCCCTTCATTGTAAATATCCATCAAGATATTCCATTTCTCTTCCACTTTTGTCCCTTCCGTGTAGAATTTTTCCCAGTTTGCATTCTGAAGGAATTTCTTTAGTTTTCCAAAGTCCGTTTTGTTGTACATCAATCTTCCTTTCCCATGCTTTTCATTTCTCTTCATGTTATATATTTCTTCCTTTAGTTCAGTCTCAATAAGTGTGTGTGTGTGTCAGTGCGTGTGTGTGGATTCACCTTGGTCTTTGGATCACGTGTTGGACTCGTGAATGACAGCTATTTCCCTCCCGGAAGAGAGCTCAGAGCTCGTATGACCGATCTATGTGTGTATATGTATTTGTGCGTATGGTTGTGTGTGCTCCTGTATTTGTATTTTGTGTGTAATCGTGTGTGTGTGTGTATTTGTGAGTATGGTTGCGTGTTTGTGTCTGCGTGCGTGTGTGTATGTGTATTTGTGTGTATATGTGTGCGTCCGTGCGTGTTTGTGTGTGTGTGTTTGCTTGTGTGTGGTTTTGTGTGTGTGTATGTGTGTGTTTGTATGTGTGCATGTATGTGTTCTGCATGCGTATGTTTGTGTGCGTGCGTCAGTGTGTGTGTGTGTGTGTGTGTGTGTGTGTGTGTGTGTGTGTGTGTGTGTGTGTGTGTGTGTGTGTGTGTGTGTGTGTGTGTGTGTGTGTGTGTGTGTGTGTGTGTGTGTGTGTGTGTGTGTGTGTGTGTGTTGTGTTTGTGTGTGTGTGTGAGCGCGTGAACTCGTCCGCAAAACGGAAAACCTATAATTCTACCAGATGTCACTGGATTGTGCGGAATGGATTCACATCACCAAAAAGACATTGCTATGCTCCTGCTGTAAAGAAAAAAGAAAAGAAAAAAAAAAACCATCGAATCCAGAAGCCTGCCGCCCACAGCGATTAATCAAAACCCATTTTCAATTGTATTTCTAAAAGATCTGTTTCATCCAAGTGAACTTGGATGAAACCTTCTTCACCTGATGCTGAACATTTGTTCTGTAGACCTACAGTTTCATTGAATAACAGATTCGTCACCGTTCCTTGTCCGAATATATTTTGATGCATGCACTCCGCCAAGACTTGTTCTACTTAACTTCTGATTTTTCTTTTCTTTCTATTGAATATCTTCAATTAAAAAGGCGAGACGACCCATTAACTAAGGGATTCTCTCCCATGGTTGAATCGAACCACGTGACCACAACCAGAGTGAGTGCGTGAAAGGACACAGCTCCGAGATCACTGAAGCCAAAGAGAAGAGGTTCGTTCAGGTCGTAAGCAGCAGCATCAGGTCTTACTGGAGCAGAGAACACGACTCAGAGGTATGGAAGAAGGTGAGGGTTGTACGCCAGGAGGCACTGAGTAGCTGCAGCCGAAGCCATTACCTTTGCCCCTATTATGCGGTTTAACCCCTACACTTCCGTATTCTTGCGCATTGTTACATGAAATTTTTAGTTTGGGGCAAGAGCATAATCATTACTTCATTTAGTTTTTGTCTCGCCAAACGATGTTTACTATCTAATTGATATAGTAAAAAATTACAGTGCTTATGCAGACTGTTGTTTTGGAGAAATAATGCGAAATAATGGAATAATTTGAGTGAAAATGGGCTATTGGCAACTCGACGGCAGTGCTGCAATATGATTGGCTTAATTATGTTGTCGTACTGAATTTAGATCTTGACTAATTTCGAGGGGAATACGCCGTTGAAAAAACGAACATTCGTTCTTTGAATAATATATATATATATATATATACATACATATATATATATATATATATATATATATATATATGTATATATATATACATATATACATACATGCATACATACATATACCAAGGCTTTTTCCCCCTTACAAGGGGGGTAGCCAAAAAGGAAAAGGCATAAAATCATTCCCACCCATTCCATCCTTGAATACACTCCACACACCTTCACCCTCCCTCTCATCTTAGCACCTCTTGGATGACGGGTCATCCCTGCACCTTGTCCACTGCCCTGGGTCAGAAGCAGTGTCGCAAGACACAGCATTTCCACAGCAAGGCCGCTTCATTATTTAGGCGACCCCCCTCTCCGTCCCCCCATGCATAAAAGGAGAAGACGGGGAGAAATCCCTTCAGGCTGCGCCAAATTTTGCTCACACATACTACCTCACCCCCTACCCCCTCCCGCCCATTCCACCTCATGCATCACAACATTATCCACATACAACCATTCCCCATTCACCCCTGTCTTTTGTTCTCTCCCGTCCTTCCTCAACAGACATTCCCCTCTTTCCCAAAGCTCCCTTCACCCCATCCATCCACCTCATCCTAGGACGTCCCCTCATGTTCACTCCCTCCACATCTGCCTTCCATACCTCTTTTACTAGTCTTTCTTCACTCATTCTTTCAATGTGTCCAAACCATCCTGATACTCTTTCATCAACTCTATCTCCCAGCTCCCTTTCCACCCCCGTTCTTCTCCTCACCTCCTCATTTCTCACTCTATCCAGCCTAGTAACCCCCATCATACTTCTCAGTCACCTCATCTCAAACACATTCAAACTCCTTCTCTCTTCCTCTCTTATGTTCCATGTTTCTGCCCCATACAGTGCTGTTGGCACAATCACTCCTTCATGCAGTCTCCTCTTAGCATCCATTCCCAAATGTCTATTCCCCATTACACTCTTCAATCCACCAAGGCATTTACTCGCTTCTCTCAATCTACATTCTACCTCCACCTTACCGCCACCTTTTCCTGCCACATTTGCACCCAAGTATCTAAAACTATCCATTTCCTCCAGTTGCTCTCCCTTAATGCTCACTCCCAGTCTACTGCCACTTTCACCCCTTGTACATCTCATCACCTTACTTATACCCACATTTATCTTTAGCTTTCTTCTATCAAATACTCTCCCAAACTCTGTCACCAACTTCCTCAGTCCCTCCTCCGACCCTGCCACAAGCGCAGTGTCAAGCGCAAACAACAACTGGCTCACCTCCCACTTTTCTCCATTTTCTTAAACCATCTCCAATCCCTGACCCACTACCCTTGCATTTACCTCTCGCACTACCCCATCCATGTATAAGTTGAACAGCCAGGGCGACATAACGCATCCTTGACGAAGTCCCACCTTTACCTCGAACCACTCACTCTCTCCATTTCTTATCCTGACACAAGCTCTACTACTCTCATAAAAACTCTTAACAGCTCCTAGAAACTTTCCTCCTATCCCATATATCTGCATAACCTCCCACAGTTCCTTTCTGTCTACCCTATCGTAAGCCTTTTCCAGATCCATAAAAGCCCCCAAAAACATCCTTCCCTTTTCCTATAGCTTTCTCACATATTTGTCTTACCACAAAGATCTGGGGCCGTATACACAAAACTTGTTAGCACTAACAAATAGCTGTTAAGGGTAACAAATTCCTGTTAAGGATAACATTTAGCTGTTAAGCACTAACAGTGATACAGAAAACTTGTTAGGGCCTTAAAAGTACTGTTAAGATAAAAGTGCTGAGGAGGACTATTAAGCTCTTAACAAGTTCCTGTTAGTAGAGAAGATGGCGGAGCAACAACAACTAAAAAGATAACTGCGAGTTTATCGACAGCGACGGGACATATTTAACGAGTACAATGACGACGAACTCATCAAACGCTTCAGAATGAACCGTGCTGGTATAATAAAAATGGCTGATTTAGTGAGGGACAAACTTCAATCCCGAACAGAACGGAATCGACCACTGAGTCCTGAGACGAAGGTGGCAATTACCCTATGATATTTAGCCACAGGTAAAATGCAGCAGTGACGAATTTGGGATCTCGCAAGCATCAATCAGCCGTGTCATTACTCAAACAACTGATGCACTATCAGAACCAGATATTGTAACTCAGTTTGTAAAATTCCTATTGACTCGCCAAGAAGTGCAAGTAAAACAAGCAGAGTTCATGGAAAACTGTAGGTTTCCCGGTGTTGTGGGTACCATAGATGGCACAAACATTAGAATTGGGGCTCCAAGTGTCGATGAACATTTATATGTAAACAGAAAACAATACCATAGCATCAACGTGCTTTCTCATGCCTCCCTCTTATCCTTGTGGTTTAAACTTGGCTTGAATCGCCCATTTATTATTATTTTTTTCTCCATAATCACGTTGATCAAGAGGAGTGTTTCCTCTTGTGACCAGTTTGGCTTCCTTTTCTTTTTCTGTGTTTCTTCTGCCATGTCTATGTCCTCTGAAATTATTGTTGAGTCTTCTGTCGGAAGATTTGTCTGTGGCACGGCCGCCTGTACAATGCGTCTTCGTCCAAAAATATCTGTCGTTGGTTAATAAGTACTTCTAAAAACCCATACATACGATATCTATGTGCTATCATGATACTTTATTAATAAATTCTGAACAACTGCATTAATAACACTGTTTTATGTGTGCAATTTTTGATAATACGTCCATTTACATGTTCATAAGCTGCTAACTTCAGCGCTGTTTAGCGGTACTTGACAAACAACTGTTTGCTAGCTAACAGTTGTTAGTTAAGCATTGGTGTATAACTTTTAGTGGTTTTCTGTTAGCTAGCAGAGATTGTTAAGGCTAACAAAAAAGTTTTGTGTATACGGCCCCTGATCTACGCAACCTCTACCCGTCCTAAATTCACACTGTTCCTCACCAATTACTCCCTCTGTTCCTCTCCTAATCCTCTCAATGAAGATATATATCACCCCTGTCCTCCCAAAATAATGATAAATTATGAAATTGAAACATCAGGTCATGCAACTTCATTCCTGGACCCGATACACTCATGAATAAAAATTCATATAAATACCTTTCCATCAAATAAAGTATTTCCCTGTAATACGTTATGATACTACAGAACACGACAAACAAATAATAATGAAATATTGGACGGAAAAGTAAAGAGAGGTAACGAAACGAAATGAGGGGTTGAAAGGAGGGTTGGCTTTCAGCGACTATAACACTCATGTCGACATAACATACAGGTTGAGCAATATAAAGTAGGCCTTTGCCACACACTCTACCATATTTCTTCACCCATCCTAACGCAGAACATTTGCCTTACAGCAGAGAGAGTGAAAGGAAGAGGGAAGAAAGTTGGAAAAGGTGCAGAGGGATGGAGAGAGAGATTCATGTAACGAAACTTTCTCACACACTTCGCTGTTCATTTACTCACACTATCTCCTTCTATCCTTGGATACAATACCTACCATCTGCAGAGAGAGAGAGAGAGAGAGAGAGAGAGAGAGAGAGAGAGAGAGAGAGAGAGAGAGAGAGAGAGAGAGAGAGAGAGAGAGAGAGAGAGAGAGAGAGAGAGAGAGAGAGAGAGAGAGAAAGAGAGAGAGAGAGAGAGAGAGAGAGAGAGAAAGAGAGAGAGAGAGAAAGAGAGAGAGAGAGAAAGAGAGAGAGAGAGAGAGAGAGAGAGAGAGAGAGAGAGAGAGAGAAAGAGAGAGAGAGAGAGAGAGAGAGAGAGAGAGAGAGAGAGAGAGAGAGAGAGAGAGAGAGAGCATCTGTCTCTCTAACACACATTTCAACGACAAATGATTGGGGATAAACTAA
The DNA here is from genome assembly GCF_046742065.1 of Oratosquilla oratoria. Lineage (NCBI taxonomy): Eukaryota > Metazoa > Arthropoda > Malacostraca > Stomatopoda > Squillidae > Oratosquilla > Oratosquilla oratoria. The sequence continues at coordinate 17,807,675 of NC_134788.1, read as the reverse complement.
AGAGATGCTAGATGGTGACGTAGTATAGACAGGAGTAGATACCTGAAGATTTAGGAAGGAAAGCTAGTATGGAGAAAGAGGAGGGAATAAACCTAAGTCAGCACCACATTCAATACAAGTACACATTTTACAAATGGAGTGATGCGTCGTTTGGCGTGTAGCCACAAAACATATTTCTTTTCCAGTACTCTAGCACTCAATAGGTTCGAAGGGTGTGGTACTGCGTATAGCATTTTCCTTGGTCGCAGGCTGGTGTTCATACAAACGTGGCAATCCGTTTGTCTTTTGGTACGTTTTGTTGTGGCAGTAGATGGTAGGGGTGACACATGTTCCAGGCAGCGTCTCTGCAACCAGGTTGTACAGGCCAGACGGTCGGGCATGTTTTGAAGTAGCGAGTGGCGGCCTGGGTGTGGTGAACTTTGTTCTCCGTACTTCTCCAGCAATTGGTACGACACTGCATACGTGAATTTCCTCAGAGACGTTGGTCTGTCGACAGTCCTTATCAGCCTGAGGTTATACAGTAGGCACTGAGCAAAGTAATGTCAATGAGATGCATGAATAGCTTGTTGCACTGCACCAGCGCACAGTTTTCCTCACGCATTCCACAAAGCTGACCATCATGTGGCCTTGTCAACAAGACGCATATTTGCCGTGCAGTCAATCACAAGGTCTGTTTTTTATTTTTTTATTATTATCATTACTTCACCTGTCCTGTAATTCACTTTCCCTGTAGTCATCATTTTCCGGTATGCAAAGTTGACAGCGTAATGACTTCACGCTTGTCATGCCACTGCATTGTCATGACCTTCCCCGACTTCTAAATATTGTGGTCCCTACTTCTAGTTTAGTGTGCCTTGACAAGTGGAGGCATGGGTTTTCGTGTCTTTCGAGCTGTACCACAGTATCCTACCCCTTTGTCGTGCAGAAAACGGGACAAATCTGGGCTTGAATAATAGGAATCTAAATACAAAACGTGGCTTTTCTCCATGCATGGTGCAAGCAGAGGGTCATTTTGATTGCAATCAATGCTGGTATTTGTGTATGGGATCATATGCACTACAATACTAGTCTCACAATCAAACAAGACAAATAATTTGATTCCAAATAGGTTCCTTTTCTTCTGCATATACTGCTTGAAAATAAGACGTCCCTTGAATAGCACAAGCGATTCGTCTGTTACCAGCTTGCAGAAGGGTTTGAGAAATTAGCTGTACCGTTCCTTTGTCATCACAAACACGTCACGTATCTTCCACATGTACTCGTCTGGTCGAGGTTGTGTATTCATGGCAAAGTGGCAAGGTCCTTAGTAGTGTTTGGAACCTATTTCTTGACATGAATTTCCCGAATGTTGGTGTACCCAGCAACGGTTCTTTTTTCCAATAGTCGCTGATGACATGTTTCTTTGCTTGTGGCATCAGAATAACTAGAGCAAAGAACACAAAGAGTTCTCTGACTGTTGTGTCTTTCCATATCCTGAGGCGGCTGCGTGCATTACTTGCTTCTGAATTGTCACTCTCCTGTGTTTTGAGGTAATTATGTTGTAGGTTAGTCTCCTGTCCTATTTTATCCAATACTTCGTTGTCAAAGAGGGCTTCAAAATATTCCGCGTCCGTTGAGCTAGAGTCAAAAGGATGAATGTGAGGCTCAAAATCATTAGCATCACTCCGGGAAGAAAACCACCGACATTGCCGAAGGGGTTCGTGTCGGGTGGTGTGGTGGTCGGTGCCAAGGTCTAACCACTTCCGACTGAATTTCGAGGGTTTTGGCGCAGCGGGCCCGTGACGTCACCTGACTGCTCAAAGTGGGGTTCGCGCGTCCCATCGCTGTTAGCTGTAGCTGGTTCGTTGCTTGGATATGTTGCTGTCTCCGCTTGCACCGCTCCACGCAATTAGTTATATTCTGACAATGAAGATCTATATATACCAGTATATGTAGACCTTGACAATATGGCTTATTGTACCATTAAGGGTTGTGGCTCATCCAAAGAGGAAGTAAGCCAAATATTAATTTTCATCGTTTCCCTGCAAATACACACACACACACACGCACACACACACACACACACACACACACACACACACACACACACACACACGCACACGCACACACACACATACACACACACACTCATGGCGCTGTGGTTAGAACTCTGGCCTGCCATTACGGAGGTCCGGGTTCGACTCTCGCCCGGGGCTGAAATAATATCAGTATCGCAGCGCTGAGGGGTGTTACTCCAACTCTCGTGGGCGGGGAGTTGGGGGTGTGTGTGTGTGCAAGGTCATAGCATTACCCATAGATCGGACCTACGAGCTCTGAGCTCTCTTCCAGGAGGGAAATAGCTGTCGATCACGAGTCCAACACGTGATCCAAGATCAAGTGAATACAACACGTGATCCAAGATCAAGTGAATACACACACACACACACACACACACACACACACACACACGCACACGCACACACACGAACACACACGCACACACACACACACGAACACACGCACACACACACACACACACACACACACACGCACACACGCACGCACACACGCACACACACATACGCACACACACACACACACACACACACACACACACACACACACACACAAACACTGATGATAGCAATGAGCTAGAGAGAGAGAGAGATAACGGGGGGTTGGGGGAATATAATGATTCTAGTCTTCCTCAGTGTTTCAGAGTTTTCGTCAGTGTTTCACAAAGAGAAAACGGAAGCAGCTCGATGACGTCAGAAGGTGCGCAGAACAGCTCAAATGGTTAGACCTGGTATATATATATATATATATATATATATATATATATATATATATATATATATATATATATATATATATATACATATATACCTTGCACTGCAGTTTCAAAATAGCCGTAGAAATATCACCAGACCCACACAGCCCTCCACGTGACTAGAGTGACGGTATGCACCGAGGATACGGGTCTGAAGATCCGCTTGTAGGGCGGATGGGGCCACTGATACGCGAGGTCCATCGGTTGCGGGAGATAGTCGACCGACAAAATTGCCGCCAAGAACAAAATGCTTAGGGCTTACGTCGTATAATAGACACTGTGAGGGACCTACTGGAAATTCTTGAAGAAAAAACGCCCTTTTTGAAATGCAGAGGAAGGAATATGAGAGGCTCATCAGTTTTGTTCGAGCGGAAAAGGAATAGGAGGTGAGAATGCTGAGAGAAAAGTACCAAAACGAAATCAATATCCTGACGATTTAGCTCACCACTATCGAAGCATAGCTTCGGTCGCGTAACGAGAAACTTGTAAGACTTATTCGGAACTGAATAGCTTGGCGGAAATAGCCTATGATCATACCCACGGCAGCTTGATACAAACGATAAACTTTGCAACATGACACGGCAGTCGTCTTAATCGACACGCCTGTGTTGGTTCCCCTCAGCTTGATAAAATTGCCCTGGACAGGCAGTACTGGGACATTCCGTTGTGTATGTAATATTCACTAAAACTACATATCTGTTAAGGCAGGGGAATCGTCGAGCCCCGTTACAATAATCGGGACACAAAAGCATCGTCAAGTCTCAAAAATGTTCCATGGCTTCGTTAATACGAACATGGACGACCATTTTATTGTGTAGCGTAGTAATGTCACAAGAAATTATTGTTAGAAAATAGTCCATAAGAGAACAAACAGCAATGAATAAAAAGACAAAATGTATTTGACAAGTCTGCTGTTTCTTGCATCTCCTTTGTATTCTTTTGCATTCGTCGACTCATACAAGTTAAAACGAGGAGAAATGAATATATTGTTAGATATCTATAATGGGTTAACCACATAATTCCATGATGAAATCCCAGCCTCTTGTCCAAAAGTTAACAAAAACTCTAGTCTCGTATACAAAAATTAAAATCTAATATTGAACATTCAAATGTAATAAGTAAACAAAATAAATCCAAATTCTCATAGATAAAAAGCATGCTAAACTAAAATTTACTCTATTTTTAATTTCAGATTGAGACACACTGTGATACTTACAAAATTATGTTCCAGATACATTATACATGATTATGAATTATCACTTGAATCGAATGCATAACAGATTCGCCGAGATCAAGATGATGCGTCTAATTAGTTTGTAGACATCTTTAATTAAGGAAATTCAAAGATATTACACCCATATGAAACAGTCTAGGTCAACCAAGAACGAATATATGAAACAGCCTTCCAGACAAGAGACATCAACAATATTCAAGAGTAGAACTAGGATGCTAGAAGTAAATAACATCTACAAATGTAGGGAGGATGATATCAAATGCAGAAAATGCAACATGCACACCGAAGTGCTCAAGTATTCATACTAGTAGACAGTGCATGCATAAAAGTCACTATTAGTAATGTAAACCAACTGAAAAGCACAGCAAACAACATCAACTACATCATGAATATACTAAAAAGGAAATTTGTGCAAATCTAAACAGTGTAGCTCTAAGAAATTAGGTGGAACAATCTGGCTAACCATTAATACACATGAGAGGGGTGTTTTCATTTTATGTGATTTTATTTATTTTGTAAAATTGAATAGGTTACCTTAATGCAATATATGATATCATGACAGGCAAATGGCCTGAGGTGGGAATGGGAGGTGAAAAATACACGAATTAATACTCGGGTGGCAAACAATAATAAACACGATTAATGATAAATCGGCAACTTACCATACCACTAATCTAATCGGTGGTCAACAGCCCATTACCTCATTTGATATTTTCGTATGTATACATATAAAGATATTTATTGCTCCGTCTAAACCAACGAAAAAAAATGTATAATTCGTTACCACGAGAAAATTATTACCCTCGCATAAGCATATTCTGTAAACTAATTATTTTGAAATACTGTACTAACTTCGGTACATTGTGTGCATGCATCATTGCCGTATCTCATTTTAATTTCTTATTTCTACATTGATGAAAATGTTAAATTAACTGAGGTAGTAACCACATATGTCTTTACCATTTGTTAATAGTAGCTCATCGAAATTTCATTCGGCTGCACTTGAATAGAACTTATATTTACCAGTCGGCCATCCATAGTAAATTTCTCGACCGTCTTGGCAACTCTGTTCATGTGCCTACGTCATCGCAGTTGACGTCATGAGAATTCTGTTCGGTGAACAACAACAAAGCTCCTTTTCACTAGTGAGAAGAACAGAAGAAGCATTTTTGAATTCCCTAACGCCCTTATTTGCAAGGTAAGTGAGGTAACAGAAGTGACGGTGGTTGGGAGGGCAGGAGGAAAAAACAAAAACTCAGAAAGAAATACGTCAACATTAGTTGTAGATTGCTCAGTGCTGTGTACAATTCAAAGGCGACTTGAGTTTAGCAAGTTATCATATTCGTATTTTTTATCGTAACAGCAATGGAAGGTTGTTTCACGTTAAACTTATTTAATATAAAAACATCCCGTAATACGATAATAACGAAAAAGAAAGAACCAAAATTAAATGTGTGGGCGGATGTGACGAAACATTTTGGAACGTACTTAGTACATGTGCCCACAACGCAATCATTGAATTCTAAATTCATTCCCGGCGGGTCCATACCTTCTGCATCGTTTGTGATATTCCAGCAATATTTTGGGCGCTGTTATAACCTATTTTCTATTTAAATTCCACGGCTCATGGTGACTTTTGGAAGTGTCTGTGAAAGCGTAAAAGTCTACGGGAGTTGCACGACGACCACGCCCCAAGGTGCTCCGAAGGACTTCCATCCTTACATCGAAAGAAGTAATGCACCCAGTGGTGGATCCAGGATTTACTTATTTATTTACTTATTTATTTATTTATTTATTTATCTATTTATTTTGGGTGGGAGGGAGAGCTAACCTCAAAACTGTAAATGTAGATGATGCTTCTGAAGAGATGTATTCTGTAGCACGAATACGATCATTTTTCATATTGTTCGCTCCGTGCCAATTTTTCTGTCCTTATTAAAATTTCTTCTACTGCCACTCAAGACCATTTGATATTCAATTGTCGATTTTTTTCCTTCTACATATTTACCTAATCTGTGCACTTCTTCTATTTCCTTGTCTGTTTCTTGGCCACTATCCTGTACATCTTTTAGAACACTTTTTGCCAATTCTTTGCTGCCCTCTGAGTGAGTTCAATCATATCCTTTGGACCAGCGATAGCAAACTTACCTCCAGAAGCAGCCAGGTCTATAGTTAGCCGTCTTCAAAATCTACACAAGAAGATCAATCATCAATGCATCTATTGCTATTTTCTTCAACGATATATATATATATATATATATATATATATATATATATATATGTGTGTGTGTGTGTGTGTGTGTGTGTGTGTGTGTACAGTGGTTCCCAAACTAGGGGGCGCGCCTCCCTAGGGGGGGCGTGAGAAGGATACAAGGGGGCGTGAAGTCATCTGCTAAAAAATATTTGTTTGATTAGAATAATGAAATAATTCAAAGAATAAATATCTGCTATTACATACATGCAAAGTATAATTATAGCAGTCACTCCATCCTTCAATC
>NC_134788.1:17776134-17796134 GCF_046742065.1 Oratosquilla oratoria | reverse complement strand
CAGTGTGGATTTCGACCTTCCCGTGGGACCATTGACATGATCTGCGCACGGCAACTACAAGAGAAGAGCCTTGAACAACAGCAGCCCGCAATGTTTATCTTCTGGGACTTAAAAAAGGCCTTCGATAAAGTACCCCGACCCGCTATGTGGGCAGTCCTCGCTAGGTTTGGCTGCCCACCCGACTTGGTCACCCTGGTGCGTGCCCTGCACGATGAAATGGTGGGGAGAGTATACCACCAGAACTCCCTCTCCGAGCCATTCCCCATCAAAGGTGGTCTGAAACAGGGCTGTGTTCTGGCTCCAACGTGTTTCTCTCTTTACACAGCAGCGATGCTTAACGAGATAACACCAGACACACCTTCAATCGACCTCCGTTTCCGCATGGACGGGGGAGTTTTTAACCTGGCTCGACTCGGCGCTAAAACTAAGACCACCATATGTCCGGTGCGAGAGCTGCAATACGCCGATGACAACGCCACCCCAGGTCAGACTGCGGAGGACCTTCAATCACTAGCAGATGCATACAATGAAGCCTATGAACGTTTTGGGATGCAGGTCAATACAGATAAGACCAAAATACTAGTCCAACACCCACCTGTTCTCCTGCTCCCTAATACCAACACCATCGTAAATGGCCAACCTCTAGAAGAAGTGGACCAGTTTACATACCTAGGAAGCATCTTAACATCTACTCCCACATGCAAGAAAGACGTGGAGAACAGGATCAGGGCAGCCCACTCCGCCTTTGGTCGACTCCATTACCGCGTGTTCAACAACCGCGCACTGACGATGACCACTAAAATCATGGTCTTCAAGGCAGTAGTCCTCTCCACGCTCTTATACGCCTGCGAAACATGGACCCTATACAGAAGCGATATACAAAACCTGGAACGCTTCCAACAATATAAGCTAATAAGGCAAATTTTAAATATTACTTGGGAGAGTCACACCACCAACCTGGAAGTTCTGGACAGAGCTTCAATGACCAGCGTTGAGGCCACCATCATCCACCACCGCCTCCGCTGGGCAGGGCACGTCCACAGAATGGACCCATCCAGGCTCCCCAAGAAAATGCTCTATGGCGAGCTCGCCAACAGGACCAGACCACGGGGAGCACCTAAACTGCGCTACAAGGACCAGCAGAAGCGCACCCTGGCAATGACCAACAGGGACCGGACAGTATGGGGGAGTACAACACGCCAAGGCACCGAGGACTTTGAGGAGAGGAGGAGGGAAAATGATGAGGTAAGAAGAAGGAGAAGAAGCGAGCGACGAGAACAACCCCGTCCTTCCCCCACACTCCCCTGAGAACACTGCCCGCGGCTCTTCCACCACCGACTAGGCCTCGCTAGTCATACTAAACATAAACATCAACGAAGATAGGAGACGAATGACTAGAACCCAATACTCGGACACGAGTGGGTGCCGACGACGATATATATATATTTATATATATATATATATATATGAATATATATATACATATATATATGTATATATGTATATACATGTATATACTAATATATATATGTATATACATTATATATATATATATGTATATATATATGTATATATATATACATATATATATATATACAATATATATATATACAATATATATATATATATATACATACATATTTATATATATATATATAAAACACTGGGCTGCGAAGTTTCAAAGGTAAAGCATCTGATAACTGATTCTAGGGTAATTTGCTATGCAGAATCTAAAAATCACACTCATTTTGTTCAATCAGGTCACGTTTTTGAGATACGAGGCGGTAAAAATAATTAAAAACGCCATTTAGTGCTATTTATTCCCTTTGATTTTGGAAAAAAAATTCTTGACAAAAGAAATAATTTTTTCTTGCATAGTTCAGAAGATAAAGAGGATATATTACAGAAAATCTAATCATGGATGAAGGGCCTTTTCAGTGACTTTCTCCTGTGTTGGGCAGCCACCACGTCTCGTTTCAAACACCAACAGTAGTCCGCAAGAAAGTTCACATCCCACCGGCCTTGGTAGCGTTCTTCCATGACACGAATATCCTGGTGAGTTCTCCCTGTTCCTCACTGAAGTCACCACAGTTCTGAGGGAAATAGTCTAAGTGGGACCGTAGAAAGTGCATTTTGACTGACATGCGAGCCCCTAATTTTTGATAGCTGTTCAAGAGCTCATCGACTTCTTTCTCGTATTCTGCACTTCGGTTATTTCCTAGAAAGTTTCTTATCACTGACTTAAGCGACCACCAAACGGACAGCTCAGCTGCATTCAGTGCATCGTCAAACATTGAGTCCTTCATAAGTTCCCTTATCTGAGGCCCATCAAAGATGCCAGCCTTAAGCTTTTCCAGACTGATCCGAGGAAACTTCTGCTGAAGAAAAGTAAATCCCATGCCGTCCTTGTCCATTGCCTTCACAAAGTTCTTCATCAGTCTCAGTTTGATATGTAAAGGTGGGAGTAAGACCTTGTTTGATTCAACAAGAGAACGAGCCTGAACATTGTGTGAACCAGGTTCCAAACGTTGTCGTGGTGGCCATTCTTGTCTGACAAAATGTTGAGCATCAGCCCGACTATCCCACAAATACAAAAAGCATGGATACTTTGTGTACCCACCCTGTAGTCCCAAAACCAATCCAACTACCTTAAGATCTCCAAAGATCAACCAACCATGGTCATTGTAGTTCAGAGCAGACAGTAGCTGATCCATGTTGTCATGAGTTTCTTTCATTTGTACCGAATGACCGATTGGAATTAAAGAGTATTTATTTCCGTTGTGAAGGAGGACTGTCTTGAGACTTCTGCTGGAAGAGTCGATGAACAGTCTCCATTCAGTAGCAACATAGTCCAGCCCCATTGATTGAATCAAACCAGCAATGTTGTTGCAGTAAACTAATGACGAGTCCTTCTGGGTTGTGAAGAACTGTCTAAATTATCTTTCACGCTCTCGGTACCATAAGAATGTTGTCTCAGGTGCTAGCAAATTTTTCTCACAAAGACGAGAACCCAGAAGCTGTGCTGATTCCTTTGATAGGTTTAGATCCCGTGTCAGGTCATTGAGATCTGCTTGTGTTAGAGGCACTGGCCGGTCATTCTCTTCTGGCATGTATTCTCCACCCTCTGCCCTGTCTAGTGTGTTATCAGATTCCGATTCAGAGCTAGATTCCATTGCAACATCTGGCTCGGGAACGGGCAGGCCTGGACCATGAGGGACTGGTAGTATGGCAGACGGAACATTAGGATACTGAATACAATGCTTGTTCTTGCGGTTGACTCCTTTAAGATTAGTCATGCAGAAATAGCAGTCTGACACATGATCTTTACCCTCTCTCCAAACCATTGGAACAGCGAATGGCATACTCTTCCTTTTTTTATTTCTCCAATCACGCAAGTTCTCGACACATGTTTTGCAGCTAACATGGGGTGCAAATGGCTTGTCCTGGTCCCCAAGCTTAACTCCAAAGTAAGCATGATATGCCTTCTTCACAAAATCAGTTATATTTGCTAGTCGACGAGGAAGAATCACATTACCACATATGTAGCAGAACCTATCAGGATGATTTGTGCATTTGCGTTCCATTTTCTGTCAATCTAGGATACGTGTCCAAAATAGAAACACAAGAAGCACAGATTCTTGTAAAAAGCACAGATTCTTATAAAATCAGTCACATTGATTGGAGATCACACTTTTCTAAACCATTTTCAGTTTCAGTGTTGTCAATGCTGTTTGTCAATGTAGTTTCAGTTTCAGTTTCGGTTTCAGTTTCCTGAAAGTAAACAAAAACATCATTAGGTTTCAGTATCAGTTTTGGGGTGCTACAGTATAATTTTTATGCAAAAAAAAAAAAAAAATAAGAATAGGCAATACCTGCAGCCTCGTTTTCCTTATACTTAGTAGTATACAAGGCCCAAAAGTCGCACTTCTCATATCTCAAAAACTAGACCTGATCCAAGGAAACGGATGGCATTTTTGGATTCAGCGCACAAAAAAACCTATAAATCACTTGAAAAACCTTCGGCCTTTGAAAAAAAATCAAATAAACGCAGGCCAGTGTAATATATATAAATACAATATATATATATAAACATATATATATATATACAATATATATACATATATATATATGCTGGTACATTGTGACAAGTTGATGAAGGTGGAAAAAGAAGTCACGGGTCTAGTTCCGAGTTCCTGAGTTTATTCCTGACCGGTTTCGCTCTATGCTTCTTCAGAGGAATGTGACTCTGGAGTGAAGCTGGCGGTATACATAATCTGAGTAAGACCGCGTTCCCTCCTTGGAGGTGGGTTACGTTTGGTTGTACAATGGCTTTTAATACAATGAACAATAGTGATAATAAAGTATACCATAAATTTTAATAACATCACAACAATTTATTGTATACTTTATTATCACTATTGTTCATTGTATTAAAAGCCATTGTACAACCAAACGTAACCCACCTCCAAGGAGGGAACGCGGTCTTACTCAGACTATGTATACCGCCAGCTTCACTCCAGAGTCACATTCCTCTGAAGAAGCATAGAGCGAAACCGGTCAGGAATAAACTCAGGAACTCGGAACTAGACCCGTGATTTCTTTTTCCACCTTCATCAACATACGCACACACACACACACACACACACACACACACACACACACACACACACACACACACACACACACACACACACAAATATATATATATATATATATATATATATATATATATATATATATACATACATATATACATATATATATACCTATATATATATATAAAAAATATATATATATATGGAATATATATAGTATATATATATATATATATAATATAGTATATAATATATATATATATATATATATATATATTATAATACATATAGTATATATATACATATATATATAATATATATAGTATATGATATATATATATATATATATATATATATACAATGTATATATATATGTATATGCTAATAAGAACACGGGTACGTGTGTTCACTTATGCAAAGTAGATCACTTGGAAAAAGAAACTAACGAAGCAGAGCGTTGGGCTAGAATTAAAATACCCTAAGCAATTCCTTGATATTGCTTACAATTTTGCATGGAAATAATTTTTAACTCCTCAGCCTAAATCACCTTTCAATTATCACAATGTTTTAATTTTACCATTTCAAGAAAATTTGTTAAGTATCACAGAATTATTAAAAAGATTTAACGTAAAGGTAGTTTTTAAACATGATAGTACAGTAAAACATAAACTTATCAACAATAGTATTGAAATAAAAAAAGGATGCATTTATAAAATTCCTTGCAAAATGTGTAATCAATTTTACATAGGTCAAACTGCCAAACCCTTAAACATTAGAATTGAACAACACAAGAAAAATGTCAGGGATGGCTATCATTCTAGTGGTATATTCAAGCATATTGAATTAAATAATCATCCAGTTGATTGGGGTAATGCCCAGGCAATCTATTATACCAACAACATAATAGTAAGAAATTTAATAGAGTGCAGTTTGATTCATACCACTAGTAATCAAAATACCAACCTACATAAAGGCTTGTACAAACTTGATAATTTCATTTGTCAAGAAATTAGTAAGATAATATCATGTAAAATGTAATTCAACAAATTGACTTAATGTCGCCCTATATAAGTAGTAGAAACAGTGACCCTTGGCGAATGTGACCTGATGTCGCCCGACCATCGTAAGATAATTGACAATGACCTTCCGCTCTCTTTGGCGACTGTGACCTGATGTCGACCATCGTAAGATAATTGACGATGACCTTCCGCTCTCCTTGGCGAATGTGACCTAATGTCGCTCGACCATCGTAAGATAATCGACCATGACCTTCCGCTCTCTAGGGGGTAATTGGTCGGTATGCTTATTCAAAAACTGTCCTGGTTCCTTTGTATTATGTATATAATGTCTATGTATTCCTATCACTATGTACTTGTTGCACTGAAGATGTAATATACGAAAGCGCTCTGCTTCGTTAGTTTCTTTTTCCAAGTGGTCTACTTTGCATATATGTATATATATATATATATATATATATATATATATATATATATATATATATATATATATATATATTTCAACAAAAACCCACTGTGTTGGATAAGAAGAAATGAAATAAATAGATTCCATATATTTCGATCACGGACTGTGATCCTCTTCAGTGGAATACAGAGTAGAGGAGCAAAAGGCATGTCTTATAAACAGTAAAAGAAGAAACATGGATAGGACTCAGGTAGCGTCTAATGCTTTGCGGGGCAGGTCACCCGCCTTCACCAGAGATGGTAGTAATTTGTGGACTGCCCAGGTGGTAATGCAGTCAGATGACCATCTGGGCAGTCCACAAATTACTACCATCTCTGGTGAAGGCGGGTGACCTGCCCCGCAAAGCATTAGACGCTACCTGAGTCCTATCCATGTTTCTTCTTTTACTGTTTATAAGACATGCCTTTTGCTCCTCTACTCTGTATTCCACTGAAGAGGATCACAGTCCGTGATCGAAATATATGGAATCTATTTATTTCATTTCTTCTTATCCAACACAGTGGGTTTTTGTTGAAATTTACTAATGTGTTACGACATTACTTTGTAGTTATATATATATATATATATATATATATATATATATATATATATATATATATATGTATATACAATATATACATATATATACAATATTTATATATATACAATATATATACATATATATATATACAATATATATATATATATATACATATATATACAATATATATATATATATATATATACATATATATATAGTATATATATATAATATATATAGTATATAATATATATATATATATAATATATATATATATATATACATATATGTATATATATATATATACATATATGTATATATATACAGTATATATATATATTATATATATATATATATATATATATATAAGAACATAAGAACATAAGAAATAAAGGAGACTGCAAAAGACCATAAGGCCTACACTAGGCAGCTCCGTATCCATCACCACCTGTCATCCCCATCCATAAAGTTGTCTAATCGTTTTTTAAAACAACTGATAGTTTCAGCGCTTACTACATGGTTACTAAGTTTATTCCATTCATCGACCACCCTATTAGTAAACCAATTCTTGCCTATTTCCTTCTTAAATCTAAATTTGTCCAGTTTATACCCATTACTGCGAGTCCTGCCCTGTTGTTTTATTATGATGACCTTGTTTGCATCACCCTTGTTATAGCCTTTGATCCACTTGAACACTTCTATTAGATCACCCCGCACTCTGGGTCTTTCCAGAGAGTGTAAGTTTAGGTGCCTAAGCCTCTCTTCGTAAGGCAAATTTCCGAGTCCTTGTATCATTTTGGTCATTCTTCTCTGTACTGATTCTAGTGAATTGATGTCCATTCTGTAGGACGGAGACCAAAACTGTAGCTTTATTTCTGGCGCTAATACACTGCTTCCTGGTTTTAAGGTCCGGACTCACCAGAACTCCCAAGTCCCTCTCGCACTCAGGTTTTTCTAAAAACGTGTTATCTAAGTTGTATCTATTTTCGGGGTTGTGTAGCCCTACGTTTAACACGCTACACTTAGAGATATTGAAGTTCATTTGCCATTTCACTGACCATGTTAACGGCTTATTAAGGTCATCCTGCAGAATCTGGGCGTCGTCTCCTGACCTAATTAGGCGTCCTATTTTAGTGTCGTCCGCAAACTTACTAACATCACTATTTAACCCTTCGTCTAAGTCGTTTATATACATAATGAACTACACAGGGACCCAAAACCGAGCCCTGGGGGACTCCGCTAGTAACATTGCCCCACCTAGGTTTTATTCCATTTATGGTGACCCGCAGTTTTCTGTTACTAATCCAAGCTCTAATCCATTCTAACACTTTTCCTCCTATGCCATGGGTTTTGATTTTATTTAGTAGTCTCTGGTGTGGCACTTTGTCGAACGCTTTGCTAAAGTCAAGGTAAATAACATCGTAATTTTCATTGTTGTCTGCCGCCTTATATACCTTAGTGTAAAAGGATAGAAGATTAGTCACACATGACTTACCCTTGGAGAAACCATGCTGTGAAACACGAATTAAATTATGCCCCTCAATGTGTTCTCTGAGTCTATTTACTATTATTGATTCAAGTATTTTTCCTATAACCGATGTCAAACTGATTGGCCTGTAGTTGCATATAGACGATCTATCTCCCTTCTTAAAAACAGGAACAACGTTTGCCTGCCTCCAAGCAGTAGGAACAGAACCAGTGTCTACCGATTTATTGAATATTTCAGTTAACTGGTCGCAGATTTCAAATTTACACTCTTTAAGCATTCTTGGAAAAATTTCGTCTGGACCCGGAGATTTTGTAGCTTTAAGTCTGTCAATCTGCTTGACTACTTCCTCTTTACTAATGCTGATATTAGTTAGACTACTTTCTTCATCCCCTCTGAAAATCGGATCGCAGTCAGGTACTTTATCTAACCTCTCATTAGTAAACACCGATAGAAAATAATTGTTAAACTCCTCACTCATTTTTTCTTCCGATTCAATCATGACATTTTCATCGTTTTTAATTGGTCCTATTCTTTCTTTATTTTTTGTTCTATAGAGGTGAAAGAAACCCTTTGGGTTGGATTTTGCTTGACTGGCAACCTTGATTTCATAATTACGTTTCGCTGAACGTGTATTCCTTTTAACCAGCTTTGCCATTTCGTTATATCTTGATCTAAGGTGTGATTCCCCGTTTTTCATTTTTACGTAAAGTCCTCTTTTCATTCCGATCTCATGTTTCAATCTGTCCGTCATCCATTTGGGAGTATTACTATTTTTCCGTATTGACTTTAGGGGGATAAATGTATTTTGTGCATTAATAATTAGATCAGTTAGATTGTTATACATATATATATATTTATACTAGCAAAATTACCCGCTGCGAGTTCGTGAATAATCCCTAACCTAACCATACTCCACCTAACTTTAACCCTTAACCCTAACCAAAATATATTTCTTAAATGAAACATAGTTATCCAAGTGCCTGGAGTGATAGGGCATCAGAATATATATAGTTATTGGGGTCTATCTGCAAAACCCTAGGAGAAGTTTGGGATCAAACAAACAGACAGACGGACAGAGGCTACTACTTTATTATAGTAAATATATATATATATATATATATATATATATATATATATATATATACATATACATATATATATAAATATATATATATATATATATATATATATATGTATATACACACTGAATTGAACACCACAGCATTTTCACAGTTATTAATTTTCTTCTTGATATTTTCAAATTTCCTCACTAAAGTTCTAATATTGGGAGGATGAGCGGAAACGAACTTTCCAAAGTTCTCCATTTTAATATTTGACGTTTCGACTACATAGAGTCATTATCAAGTTACAAGAATAGTTAAGGCAACACAATCTACAGATACGTTACATGGTCACAGGAAAAAATTAGAATGCTACACTCTTAGGTCAAGCGCGATCTTTAAACCTCCGATGACCTGACCCTGGAAGACTTTCTCAGAGCTTGAGGAGGGGGAGGGGAAGGGGGAGGTAGAGCTGAGGGGGGGAGAGTAGGAGTCGGAGTAAGGTGAGGTGAAGTAGCGTGCTTAGCATACACAGGGAGGTTATGTATAGCATGTCGCGAGGATGTATTAAATAAAGAAATAGCAGACAACAAATTAGCCTGTACATTGATCACAGGAGACAATTCTCTTATATACACAGCCTCTAACATTTTTAGTTCCTTAATATTATTACACTGGGCTAGCACTTCAGTGTTATGAACAATGGTTGCTCTATCCAACACAGACTTGTGATACTGTTCAACATGATTTTTAATGGCTCCCTGTTGGAGGTGGAGAGTTAAACGTCTGCTAAGGCTGCATGTCGTATGACCAACATAGCTACGAGGAAAGAGCTCACAGTCTCCAGTAATGCATTTGAACATATAGACTGCGTTAGTTTTCGACAGCATCCCAGAAGTGCCAGACAAATTCAATTCAGTGTGTATAAAAGAAAACCTGCGCCCTAAGTATACAATATATGTATATATATATATATATATATATATATATATATATATGTGTGTGTGTGTGTGTGTGTGTGTGTGTGTGTGTGTGTGTGTGTGTGTCTGTGTGTGTGTGTGTGTATGTGTGTGTGTGTGTGTATGTGTGTGTGTGTGTGTGTAGCATTCTTATAGTTGTTGAACTTCTTTTTAGCATTCTCACTTTTTCCATTAATTATGTTTTAATCGGGTGAGCGTAAGCTAGGTGTCCGTAATCTCCCATTTATTTGAATGTATCATCTTTGATAAGACATCTTCAGGATCAGGTGTAATAAATATAGGACAAGATAGCTACACATTATAAGATGATGGAAATTATATAAGAGAGTAAATGAGAAACTTGTCGCTTATTGTCGAAGATACACACAGCTAAAACAGTTGACATTTCCAGGCAGCACCTGAAGAGCCAACATGGTCAAAACGGGAACCTTGGGTGACCAGGCGTGGCAGATGGTCTTGAACAACAACACGGAGTGCCTGGAGTACCTGTACACCTCGGCCAAGCACAGCGACCTGGACATCATCTTTCCAGAAGACGGTGTCTGCATCAAGGTAAGCGTGGGGACTCGCCTTGAAGATCTTGCCCTCCTTGAGCAAGGTGGGACGATGGTTTCAGGCACGTTGCCCCCGAGGACGGCATTGGGAGTAATCCGCGTCTTCCTCAGGCCCACAGGCTGATCCTGTCCATGAAGTCCCCCGTGCTCGACGATATGCTGATGGGACCCAAGGCTGCTACCGGTGAGCCGCTCACTCTTCCACAGGATTCCCATGAGGTCTTCCGGAAGCTTTTGGACCACACGTACCTGGACCGAATGGACCTGGGGTCGGTCGAAGAGGCTGTCAAGGTGTATGCCCTGGCCCACAAGTACAAGATGGAATCTGCAAAGAAAGCTTGTGTGCAGGTATGGGGGGGGGGGTCATTTCCCTCGTTTATCTGACTCTGTTCTTCCTTGAATTATATATATATATATATATATATATATATATATATATATATATATATATATATATATATATACATATATATATATATATATATATATATGTGTGTGTGTGTGTGTGTGTGTGTGTGTGTGTGTGTGTGTGTGTGTGTGTGTGTGTGTGTGTGTGTGTGTGTGTGTGTTTGTGTGTGTGTGTGTGTGTGTGTGTGTGTATGTGTGTGTGTGTTCTCTGTACAGCATGTTTCGTTTTGTCGAGTTGCTGCATTCATCTGTGTATGTAAAATAATGCTGTTGATGTGTGGAACATGGCCGAAGCCCGTCCAACCATGTGCACGCCCCCGATGTTCTCCCTCCGCGCCTCCCCGCCATATTCCTCTCTTTCTCCATCTTTCTGATTCGTGTACAAATTGTTGCCTGTTGTCCTCCTGTCGAATCGTCAGCGGGTCTTAAATCTAATTATTCTGACATTTGTTCCACAGATGCTGAATCGTGACCCAGATGCTGTCATGTCGCCCGAGATGGTATCTCACCTGAACCAAGAAACCTTGAGGGATTTGGTGAAGAGCGACTACATCGGCTTCTCTTCCGAGGCTGTCCCCCTCAAAGGACTGATTGCCTGGTAAATACTTGTGCATGTCCTCTTGCTTTGTGGCCGGTTCTCTTTTGTTTTCAACTTGATATAAAATGCGGCTGTGGTTAGGTATTTGGCCATTGACCACATGATGGGATTCTGTGAGTGGTATGTGTCTCTTTTCGTTGCAGGGGAAGAGCCCAGCTAGGCCCGGAGGAGGAGCCGTCAGGGAGTGCAGTGCGTGAGAAGATCGGGGACCTGCTGAAGGAGGTGCGGTTCCTGAACATGTCCTGCGACGAGTTCGTCAAAGGCGTCTTCGACACGAACGTGCTGACTCACACGGAGTGCTTCCACATCCATAGGGCGATTAGCGGCGCCGACCTCTCGACCCTCCCAGAGGACATACCTCTCTGTCCTAGGAGGGGAGGCAGGTGCCCAGAGCTCAAGAAGAGGTGCGCCGACCTCTCAACCCTCCCAGAGGACACACCTCTCTGTTCTACCGGGGGGGTCAGGAGCCCAAAGATCAGGGAGAAGAAGGGCCTTTTTTGCTCTGATTATAGAATTCGTAAAAGTGATGATAGAGATAAATACCCTTCGTCTTCAAGAGTTATGTTGGTTAGCGATCTTCGGAGCAGTGTAACGATTGAGGTTCACTACGTGAGAGTTTTGGAGGGCTGCGGTGGAACAATTGACATAATGGACAATGAACTAAAAATTGTAGGCTCAGCGACTTCTGAAGACATGGAATTCATTTTTACGAATCCAGTTGCCCTTCAGAATGATAAGCGACATTACATAGTGTTCTATCCCAAAGATGATGTTGAGTTGGATATACTATATCTTGCAAATGGGAGGAATGGGAACATTACTCTTACATGGCATGAAAGGCATGGATGTTCGTTTTATTTCTGTGAGCCGACAAGGAGTTAGGAAGTGGGCACGCCACTGCGTAGCCTCGGTTCTGTGAAGCCAGTTTGGGTTTGGCTTTCGAAAGTGAAACGAACAGACGAGAGCGTCATGTCACAGGTGGGCGGGGCCTGTTCCTAACGGCGAAGCGAAGCAGATGAGAAAGGTTTGGGGCCAACCAGAATGAAGCGTCAAAGGAGCTTTGCGGTCTGTGTGGTCATCAACCCTGTCACTGCAGCAACGAGTCCCAAAGGTTAGGCAGCAGCAGCAGCAGCCAGGGCCAAGTGTGTGATGGGTGCCACCGTAGATGGGGGAAGAGGGTGTCGTGTTGTCTTTGGTTTGAACTGCTCGCGAGCGTTGCGGTGACGACTCTGCCAGTCGTGGTCCAGCGCCTACAAACCGTCGACATGACGTCACATCACGTTTTCCTCTCCTTTCACAAATAATAATAATAATATAGAATGAATAGAAATAAGAATATATATGTAATGATAAGAAATCAGCCACAGAATAAAACAAAAGTCTTTTGTATTCCTGTACAAATATGTCAACTTCTATTTCCAGCTATTCGTAATATCTGCAATTATGTTTACTACATGATTAAGCTTCTATTATTTTATACAAGGGTCATTGTGTGATGAAGTTTACAATAACATTTACTTGTTCTTGTACATTTGTTTTGATAACATTATATATATATATATATATATATATATATATATATATATATATATATATATATATATATATATGCACATATATATATATATGCATATATATAGATATATATATATATATATGATGAATGGTTTAGACAGATGAGAGACTGGGTGGAGGAAGAATAAGCGAAGATGGGCTGGAAGCAATAAAAAGTTCCAACCCATCTTCGCTTATTCTTCCTCCACCCAGTCTCTCTCTCATATATATATATATATATATATATATATATATATATATGTATATATATGTATGTATATATGTACATATATATGTATATATGTATATATATATATATATATATATGTATGTATATATGTACATATGTATATATATGTATATATGTGTATATATATATATATATATGTATATATATGTATATATATGTATATATATATATATATATATATATATATATATATATATATATATATATATATGTATGTATAGAGAGAGAGGGAGAGAGACCCACAATGGAAATAAGCTTACATGCTTTTTTGTGTTGTCCTCGACAATTGTAATTGTTATTTTGAACTGTGTTCTTTTCATTATCTGCACTTCATGCATATTGATTTATTGCCAAATAGAAATATATATACATATGTATATATATATATATATATATATATATATGTATATATATGTGTATATATATGTATATATATACATATGTATATATATATATATATATATATATATGTATATATATGTGTATATATATGTATATATATATATGTAATGGACACGAATAATTATGACAAAGATCTGAAAGGAGTTTTCGAACCAGAGCCCTAAGGTTTGGATCTTTCAATGTGCGTGGATGTGATACAAATGAGAGTTAAAAATAAGGGATAGGCAGTATGTTTGTGAGAAGAAAGATGGATATGTTGGCATCGAGTGAAACTAGGTAGGGGCGAATTTGAGTTTGGGAGGGTGCCAGGAGTGAAGAAAGGTCGAGGGGGTGTCCATACTAGTAAGTGAAGAGATAGGCAAGCGTGTGGTGGTTTCTTCAAGGTTAATGTGGATGAAGGTGAAGTTGGGAAGGGAGATGTGTGTTTTAGTAAGTGCATATGGGCGTGGTAGTGAGAAGAATGTAGAGGAAAGGGAAGCTTTTTGGATAGATTTAAATGAGTGCATAGAATTTAGGGAGAAATGTCAGTGTAATTGTATTGGAAAACCTTAATGCTGAGGTTGGAGATTAACCAATAGACAGAGTGGTTGGGAAGTTTGGAGTTCCTGGAAAAAATCGTAATGGAGAGATCATGGTGGGGATGTGTCTAGACAGTTGACGATAGGAAGAAATTCAAGAATAAGTACACGGGAGAGGGTGGTAGATAGGACTTTAATGGACTATATAGT
Organism: Oratosquilla oratoria; assembly: GCF_046742065.1. Lineage (NCBI taxonomy): Eukaryota > Metazoa > Arthropoda > Malacostraca > Stomatopoda > Squillidae > Oratosquilla > Oratosquilla oratoria. The sequence continues at coordinate 17,781,513 of NC_134788.1, read as the reverse complement.
GGTAACCAGAAGAAGAGTTTTGGATGTAAATGTTCTAAAAGGAGAGAGTGGGGGAAGTATCAGATAACTTTTTGGCAAGTTGAGAATGGAGGGAGGATAGATGGAGATAGAGAAAAATGACAGAAAGATAGGGAGGTGTTTGGAGTAAACTGCTTCACCCGTCCTGTATGCAAATAGGCCTCAAAAGACCCCTTTTAAAACCGAATATCTGGCCATCATGGTCAATCTTCCCGATTTTGCCTAAACTTGCTTAAATGCCTTATACTGCCCACCCGCAGGTCCCCAAAAAATAGTAAGGTCCAACTCACCTTGGTTTGGCCACAATAATCCTTCGAAGTTGTAAATGTGGCGGTCGCCGACAATCGCGGTGGAGGGGAGGAGAGGGAGGACGGGGCGTGGGGGATATGTTTTTGGCGTCGGGTATGCGAGTTCATTTAGTATTATAAGTTATTGGCACTGTATTATGATTATGACAGTGGAAACACTATGAAACCACTTTGTATGGCTTATAAATACTTCAATCTTATCATACAATAATGCAGGAATCAGTAGGAAACACCATAATATTGGATATAGGCACGTACGCATCACTTACTCACAATACTAAAACTACGCTAATCGGTCTTTCCTAAACTTATTATCATTATCATTGTGGCGAAAGAGCATGAATGAATGATGCATAGTGTGCCTGGATGGTTGGTATGGACGTGACGTGATTTGTAACGTGTGAGTGATGCGAAAGTCGGAGCGAAAGCAATGGGTATATAGCAATGGGTATATACTCAAATGCACGATTTTGTATAAAACAAACTAGCATATGGTTGCATTATTTGACTTATTTTCTTTAAAATGTGTGATTTCCATGTCATTTGATCAAAGAAATTACGTTTTTATCCTCTGCAAAATTACCAACCGCAGCTACGAATGCCGTCCGACTCACTCATAGGCGACCAAATCTCAAACAAGGACGGTTTTTGCTCAAATGCATAATTTCATATAAAAAACTAGCATATGGTTGCATTATTTTACCTATTTTCTCTAAAATGTGTGATTTCCATGTAATTTGATCAAAGAAGTTATGTTTTTATCCTCTGCAAAATTATTTCATGTATGATTGCAAATCTTGTTTGTTTGATTTTGTGACTTATTTCTTGCATGTTCATCCTTTTATTTTTGTCTATGTTTTTTACAATACAGTACCTGTCTTGCTACATATGTATATATTTTTGTTTGTTTGCTTTTGGGGTTTTCCTTTGTTCTGTTAATTTTTTTTTGATTTATTTTTGCTTAATATGCATGTTATGTCTGCTTCTTTGTTTATTTTTGTTTCATATTATTGTTTTTGATTACTGATTTTCCAATGTTTTGTTTGGTATTTAATATCTGATTGCATGTTTTGGTTGCCTGATGTATGGTTCATTTTTGAAGTTGAATAATATTATTTCTTTTAGTTTGTTTGGTATATGTTCTTTACAAGACAATATTGCTTTGTTGCAAATAAAAGAATCTCATGTATACCAAACTTTTACTATCCTTGTTTGTATAATTTGTGTACAGATACTTGAATAAGTATACAAAGTTCAAACATAAGCACAAACAAGAAAAACATGATATTACAGAAATGATAAGATAAATATAACTAAAATAACCTTTTAAATTTTAACTGTTTACTCAATTTCAAATATTTAGTAATGAATGATGCATTGTGCAGAAGTATTTTACCAACTTTTGATTTTATAAATGTGTAAAGCATATATTAAATCGTCTTGTTTGCATGCAAAAGTCATAGAATTACTACTCATTATTTCATAAAGAGAAAGTAAAACTTTTTCGAGATGTTGATTATTTTAGCGAAAGGATCAGTTTTAAAATGTCCATAAACACTATATATAATACAAGTTAAGTATGATTTGAAAGCCGCGCTACGCCACTTCCGATTTATAGTTTGCGGCTCTGTCGATAGATGGCGCGCATTCACGCTGGATGGATGACGTTTTCTTATTTGTAAAAGATAGAAGCTTTCCCATCTTTCCTATATAGTCTTTGGCGAGGGTATGCGTGGGGGGACGCCGGGTGGAAGGGGGGGGGGTCCCGGCGTCGCCCGCCATACCTCGCATAGCAGCAGCAGAGTAAGCCTAGTACCGGTGCTGAACACACGTGTAAAATCCTCATATTCGTTATCCAGAATAAAGTGAAGAAAGTGACACTCCTGCCTTTCCCTGACTGACCGGGACAATTGTATGCGTGAGCTTCTGTTCATCACTCGTGACATAAATAATCATGCCCACATGAAGGAAAAAGGTGAGTGAAATGAGAGTGAATAACGTAACATTATTGTTCACTCTCTCTCGTCTCATTTCACTCACCTTTTTCCATTGCACATGGGCGTGATCATGGTGTCACGAGCGAAAGACAGAAGCTCCCGCCTACAATTGTCCGGGTCAGGGAAAGGCAGGAGTGTCACTTTCTTCACTTTATTCTAACTAACGAATATGAGGATTTTACACGTGTGCTCAGCACCGGTTCTAGGTTTATTCTGCTGCTGCTATGCGAGGTATGGCGGGCGACGCCGGGACCCCCCCCCCCCTTCCCCCCGGCGTCCCCCCACGCATACCCTCGCTATATACCCATTGCTTTCGCTCCGACTTACGCATCACTCACACGTTACAAATCACGTCACGTCCATACCAACCATCCAGGCACACTATGCAACATTCATTCATGCTCTTTCGCCACATTATTATTACTATTACTTATTATTGTGATGACATTTTCTTTCTTTTTCTTTATTCTATATGGTGTATTGCATTTACAATGGTTTATTTCATAGCTCTCGATATCATTTTGTTTAAAAGGTGAGTGAAATCAAAGAGAGTGTAGACCTCCTCCTCACTCTCACTACTATACACAAGCCTCCTTTTAGTTGGGGGAGCCATTATAAGCAATGATAAGGTCAGCGAGTATGGTTAGACGGCACTTTTAACACTTTTTTGGGAGCGCGATAGGGTGCGCAACGTACCCTTCGAAAGCGAGGCTCACACTGACTGTGCTTGCCTGAGCGGCAGGCTACAGAGCCAGGGGTGGGGGTGGGGGGGATAGGTCTACAACACTACCAATTTTTCACAGGAATATCAATTACAGCGCATTTGTGGTACGTCCGTGAACATCGTGTCATTTTGGTGGCTTATCGGTCTTCCCCGGTAAAGCCACTCCGGTGGCTTATCGGACTTTACGGGTTAAAGAAAAAGATTATTCACAAAGAGGAAAAGATAGGAAGGCAGGCTCCTTAAGTCAACCCAGATGCAAAACATAAACAAACAACTTGAAACTTTAGATATTTTATTGTGAAGGACTGCAAGCAAATTTCATGATTAGCAATTTCTGCCTCCTGGAAAACATAAATGAAAAAACAAGACACGTCGTATTCAAATTATGAAAGATAAACGCAAATACAAACATGCGCACGAAAGATCAAGAAGAAGAAAAAGATGGACCTGATGAAAAAGAAGAAAAAGATCAAGAAGAAGAAAAAGAGGAAGAGGGAAATGATGAAGAAGAAAAATGTGAAGAAGAAAAAGATGTAGAAGAATAAAATGACGAAAAAGATAAAGAAAAAGAAGAAGAATATGAAGAGGAAGCAGAAGAAAAAGAAGAAAAATATGAATAAGAAGAAGCAGAAACCAAAGATGAAGAAGAAAAAGAAGAAGAAAAAGAAGAACACAAAAAAGAAGAAAGCACGAAGAAGAAGAAGAAGAAGAAGAAGAAGAAAGAGAAGAACAAGAACAAGAAAAAGAAGAAAAACAAGAAGAAGAAGAAGAAGAAAAAGAAGACAAAGAAGAAGAAGAAAAAGAAGAAGAAGAAGAGGGACAAGAAGAAGAAGACGAAGAAGAAAAAAAGAAGAAGATGAAGACGAAGGAGATGAAGACGAAGAAGAGGAAAAAGATGAATGATAATAATAAAAAGACGAAGAAGAAGAAGAAAAACAAGAGGAGGAAGACGAAGAAGAAAATGATAAAGAAGAAAAAAAGATGAAGAAGAAGAAGAAGAAAAAAAGGAAGAAGAAGAAAGAGATCAATTAGAAGCAGAAAAAAAAGAAAAATATGAAGAAGAGGAAGTAGAATCCAAAGATGGAGGAGAAGAAGACAAAAAAGATGAAGAGGAACAAGAATACGAAGAACACGAAGAAGAAGAAGAAGAAGAAGAAGAAGAAGGAGAACACAACGAAAAAGAACATGAAGAAGACTAAAAGAACATGAGGAAGAAGAAGAAGAAGAAGAAGAAAAGAAGAACACGAACAAGAAGAAGAAGAACACGAACAAGGAGAAAAATACGAAGAAGAAGACGAAGAAGAAGACGAAGAAGAAGAAGAAGAAGAAGAAGAAGACGAAGAAGAAGATGAGTAAGAAGAAGATGAAGAAGAAGAAGAAGCAAAAGAAGAAGATGAAGAAGAAGAATTAGAAGAAGTAGAAGAAGAACATGATGAAAAACACGAAGAAGAGGAACACGAAGAAGAACAAGAAGAAGACGAACACGAAGATGAAAAACACGAAGAACACGAAGAAGAACACGTAGGTGAACATGAAGAACATGAAGAAGACGAACACGAAGAAGAAGAAAAAGAAGAATTTTCAGCATTTGCGCAAATTCCCTTTGAAGCAGTGTCTCTCAAGGAACCCATGCGAAAAAAAAAAAAAAAAAAAAATATCTTTCTCATTTTATTTTTTCCGTAATAATAGGTTAGATAGGATGATGTCTATATTACATTATTACAATAACCAAGAATATGTCGTGCGTGTTTAATCATATTACGTATATGAAATTAATTAAAAAATCAAAAGTGCATAAGCTTATCTCACTTGTTCTCGCGGAACCCTTAGGGACCTTTTGTGGATCTTTAGGGTTCCGGGGAACGCTGTTTGGTTGAGAAACGGTGCTCTTGAGTTTGAGGCGATCCGACTGTTGATCGTCGCTCCCAAAGGTCAGCTCTTCCTGAATGATCCCAAACGAAGGTCCCGCGTATGCTATTGCACTGATCGTACTGCGCCACTGAATAATTGCTTATTTCTACTTTCCTGTCATTTCGAAATTCTGTCTTTATCTATATACGTTATAATATTATCAAACTTCTGTTTTTTTCCAAAACTGTCCAGCGACCCTCAGAAACACCCTCGCGACCCTCATTTGGGTTGCAGCCAAAAAAAAAAGTGTGAAACCAGTCCTTTGATGACTGCCCAGGTCCAATTTGGCGTCTTCCTTTTGCCTGCCGCTGGGAGATTTTATTCAGCCGTGGGGAGACCTCCTCCCGTGGCCAAAGGGGCACAAGGGACTTCTTCTTGCTTGAGACTGGAACCAGATGCTTTCATTCAGCACCACAGGCCT
>NC_134788.1:17748634-17768634 GCF_046742065.1 Oratosquilla oratoria | reverse complement strand
GAGAGCGTAATTACAGTGAAAGAAGAAAAACTAATCCATTTTCCTTAACGTCAGGACTGGTTAAAGTACATGACAATTACTAGGCATGGGGCCTACTGCTTACGAAGGACTTGAAAAGTTATAGGAATTGACGTAAACAAGGCAAGGGGCCTTGTGAGCGAAATTTACGAGATTACTATAAGTGTAACGGTCGAGGACCGACAGGGGTTATGACAGTGGTGACAAAGGAGGTGAAACACCCCTTATTAAGGAGCTACGTACCTACTCCCACCTATTCTACTCCTCTCCACCACCCTCTCCTACCCCCTCTCTCATCTTAGGTCCTCATGGATGACGGGTCATCCCTGTGTCCCGCTTACTGCCCTGGGTCAGAAGTAATGCAGCAAGACACAGCACATACACAGCAAGGCCGCTGCACTTAATCGGCGACCCCCTCCTCTCCGTCCCTTTATGCAGAAAAAAGAGGAGACGGGGAGGAATTCCTCCGGCCTGCGTCAAAATATGATTCACACGTAAACACCCCCAACCCCAACCCCCATCACCCGCCCCTCCTTTCTTTGCATAACAGTATCATTTACACATAGCCACTCCCCACTCATTCCTGTCTCCTACCTTCTCCCTTCCTTGCTCAACAGACATTCCATTCTTGCTCAACGCCCCTTTCAACCTATCCATCCACCTCATCCTCGGTCGTCCCCTCAAACTGACCTCCTCTGGATCACGAAAATTTGGGAAACAGCTCTGGTTGGAGCTTATAGGCAGAACTCACCTTTTACATTTGGTATTGCCTGACAAAGAAAGGTCATGACGAAAAGAATTATCGGTGGAAGAAGATCAGTAGGAAGACCCAGAAGAAGATGGATGCATAACATCAAACAAGACCTAAGAAGTGCTGGGATGGAGAATACGGAAGACTGGATGACAAGTGCGCAAAACCGACGTCAATGGAGGCAGATACTATTGGCAGTGAGGGGTCAGCAAGCGGCCGAAACACCAACAGACCTATTATCTGACAAAGCTTTACATCTTATTCTTATGGCGTGCATTCCCAGTAGGTTTCGGTGGAACAAATATGTTCAGGTTAAAGTATAATACATTTGCAAGACATACTGAACTACCTTTTTGACTTCAGTGGATAGAGAATAATAAAGGAATGAATAAGTAAATAAACACATAATTGGGTAATCCAACAAATGGACTGATTAAGAGATATTACTGGGTATGTCCTAGATAGTTACCCTTACGAATCTTGAAAGTATCAGTATTCTTTCCTGAAATTCTTTTCTTTTTTCTGAGAAAAATAAAAACACCTGTCTTTGGCCACGACGAAAACCTCCTATAAAGCGCGTCACTTTGTCAAGGGGAACCAAGACGGAAGAACATTTTGAAGAGCAACGAAGAAGTGCTGTCGGTAGAGTCTGCTCCCTCGAGAGGGAGAAAACAAAGACGAAGAAGAATGCAGGAGATCAAAACGACGTCGTTCGAAAGTGAGGGCGATACGGGATAGTGCCCGAGGAAGGGGAGAGAACGGTGGGAGAAAAGGAGAGGAGAAAAAGAACGAGAGAGAAGAAGGAGAAGGAGAAGGAAGGGGAGAAGAGAGTGGAGAAAAGGAAGAAGAAGGAAAAGGAGAAGGGGAGAGAAGAAGTTAAGAAGAAGAAGAAGAAGGAGAGAAATGAAGAAAAAGGAGAAGAAGAAGAAGGAAAAGGAGGAGAGAAAATTAGAGGAAGGAGAAGGAGGAGGAGGAGAAGAAGAAAAGAAGAAGGAAAAGGAGGAGAGAAAAGGAGAAGAAGAAGAAGAAGAAGAAGAAGAAGAAGAAGGAGGAGGAGGAGGAGAAGGTGAAGAAGAAGAAGGTGAAGAAGAGGAAGAAGAAGAAGAAGAAGAAGAAGAAGAAGAAGAAGAAGAAGAAGAAGAAGAAGAAGAAGAAGAAGAAGAAGAAGAAGAAGAAGAAGAAGGAGGAGGAGGAGGAGAAGGAGGAGGAAAAGAAGAAGAAGAAGAAGAAGGAGGAGGAGGAGAAGAAAAAGAAGTAGGAGAAAAAGAAGAGGAAGTAGAAGAAGATGAAGAAGAAGGTGAAGATGAAGACCAAGAAGAAGGAGAAACAGAAGAAGACAAAGAAGGTGAAGAAGAAGAAGAAGAAGAAGAAGAAGAAGAAGAAGAGAGAATAGGGGAAAGAGAGAATGGGGAATTCAGGAATGGCGTTGGATGGACAAGAGGTTGGAAGCCACGATGGCCAAAGGTGCCATAGGTGCTGTAGGAGCCATGAGAGGGAGGGAGGAAGCAGAGTCTGGCCTGGAAGGGAAGAAGAGGAAGGGGAAACAAGGTCAAAAGAATAATATACACAAAGTAGAAGAAGGTTGTGATAGAAAGAAAATGGGAAGGGTCTGGTGAAGAAAGGAACATGATAAATGGAGAACCGTGAAGGAGTCAGGAGAATGCATCATAGGGAAAGATGGAGAAGGAAGGAGGAGGAGGAGGAGGAGGAAAAGGTGAAGAAGAAAAGAAGAACAAGAACAAGAAAAAGAAGATATAGAACAAGAAGAAAAAGGAGAAGAAGAAGAAGAAGAAGAAGAGGTATAAGAAGAAGAAAAAGAAGAAGATACAGACGAAGGAAATGAAGACGAACAAGAAGAAAAAGATGAATAATAATAATAAAAAGATGAAGAAGAAGAAGAAGAAGAGGAAAAAGCAAGAGAAGAAGAAGAAAACGATGAAGAAGAAGAAAAAGATGAAGAAGAAGTAGAAAAAACAGATGAAGAAAAAGAAGAAACGAGAAAAAGATGAAGAAGAAGAAGAAGAAAAAAAGACAAAGAAGAAGAAAAAAGATGAAAAAAAAAGATCAATTAGAAGCAGAAGAAAAAGAAAAATATGAAGAAGAAGAAGTAGAATCCAAAGATGGAGAAGAAGAAGACAAATATGAAGAAAAGCAAAAATACGAAGAAGAAGAAGAAGAAGAAGAACACGAAGAAGAACACGAAGAAGAAGAAGAAGAAGAAGAATACAAAGAAGAAGACGAAGAAGAAGAAGAAGAAGATGAAGAAGAAGATCAAGAATAAGAAGATTAAGAAGAAGAAGAAGCAAAAGAAGAAGAAGTAGAAGACGGGGAAGAAGAAGAAAAAGAAGAACAAGATGAAGAAGCAAAAGAAGAAGATGAAAAAGAAGTAGTAGTGGTAGAAGAAGAACACGAAGAAAAAGAACATGATGAAAAACACGAAGAATAACACGAAGAGAAACACGAAGAAGAAGAGGAAGAAGAAGAAGAAGAAGAAGAAGAAGAAGAAGAAGAAGACGAACACGAAGATGAAAAACACGAAGAACACGAAGAAGACGCAGATGAACATGAAGAACACTAAGAACGTGAAGAACACGAAGAACATGAAGAAGAAGAACACGAAGAAGAAAAAGAAGAATTTTCAGCATTTACATTTCCTTTAGAGCAGCGTCTCTCAACCTTTTTACCCTTGCGTAAACTTTAAAATAAATGGAGTACCACAGGGCTCTGTTCTATCCCCCACGCTCTTTAATCTATACATGCATGACTTACCCACACCAGACACCTCAGAAATACAAATCTCTTCCTACGCAGACGACATAACAATCACATGCACACATCGTAACACAGACAAAGCTGCAGAAATAATCCAGCCATATCTTGATACACTCAACACATGGTTCATCACAGACTCAAAATAGCTCCAACCAAATCTACAGCAACACTTCTCACCAACTGGACAAAAGAACACAAATACATACCTCATCTCTACATCAACAACACTAATACCACACTCCAACACACCAAAAATTCTTGGTGTAACATACGATACATCCATGTCTTTCAAACAACACATCACAAACATAAAAAACAAATGCACACCTAGACAAGTCAATCACTGGAACAACATTTGGACAAAACAAAGAAACTAATACAGCAATATACTAACAATGCACACGTTCAGTGATGAATTATGCGAGTCCTGCATGGGATCCTAATCTCAGTGAGACACACCACAACACCCTTCAAATTATACAAAACAAAGCCCTAAAAACAATTACAGGCTGCACAAATACAACACCTATAGACCATTTACACTATGAAACAAAAGTCCTCAAAGTCAAGGACCACCTCTACATGAGAGGCACACAAACACTTGCCGCAGCCACCACAAACACATCACACCCGCTACACTACATAGCAGAACACCCACACACACCAAGTAACATAAAAAAACACACACAAATACTTTCTTCTCTTCCTCCACAACCACCAAATACTAGCCTCCGGAAACATATTCATAATCATATCACTCACCGCTCCATTAACACATTGAAGGACAACACACTTCTGCATGCCAGACCCCCTGATATCCATCATTCTGAATTCTCTCTCCCACGAAATGACAAAGTCCACCTGGCCAGACTGCGGTGCGGCCACCACCCACCACTTCTAAGCTACCAGAAGAGGCTGGATGGCCGCATTGTGAACAGCTGCCCAGGATGTATCACTTCACCACATACCATACAACACATAATGGAAGACTGCATTATACACAATCATGCACGCAAACAACACAACATACACTCTATAGAGGATTTGTGGGAAAACCCAGTTTCGGCTGTGGCATTCCATGGGGAGACGGGACTGCTCGGACAGACAGTCTAGGGAACGACAACAACAATAACTGGTAGTGATGGTGTTGGTGATGTCGTCAAACCAATCACCACAGATATACAAGGCATAGTACGTACTGGGGACATTGGGGGAGGCTGGGTAAATGCAGGGATAGGCACTTTTGTAACATTGAGCCTATTCTTTCCATCCCCATACAATATACATACATACATATACAAAAGGCTTTTCCGCCTTACACGGGGGTAGCCAAAAAGAAAGAGGCATACAAACCACTCCCACCCATCCTAATACTACCTACCACAATTACCAAGTACTTCATCTCAAATACGCCCACATTCTTCCTTTCTGTAACCTACAAAGATGATACAGTAATGTGAGCACAAGCACTTCCTCATATAATCTTCTCTTTGCCTTCATCCTCAGGTACCTATTTCTCATAACATTCTTCCTACCAGATATTTCTTTTCCTCCTTTACTATCAATTCAACTCCACTTCCACAAATGCCACATGTGACTCTACTCTTTCCAGTCTCTCACTTTCAACCCACCACCACTCCTTGTACATTTCATCACCTTACTTACGAACAGAGTCGAAGAGAGATGGAGAGAGTAAAAGAAAAGAAGACATTATTATTGTAAGAGGCCGGTAGTTGTACGAATGGAAATTAGGTTGAGAAATAAATGGGTATTGAAATGCTGAGTCAACGAGTTAAGACTCGACGCCTACTGTTTGATAACATTGAAGGCGCCGTTCTGTCTATATAAACACGGGCGACGGAGGTGACTGTTTTATAATCTCTGATGTAAATAATTCAATGTTAGCGGCAAACCACTTGCGCAATGACGTCATGCTTTGCTTATATGCTTTTGCTTATGCAGCAATATTTCTGGAAGGACTGTAACAACCTCTCAGATTGGAGGTAGAGAAATATTATTGGCCTAAAAGGAAAAAGACACGCCCTTAAGGTGTGTCACTTATTTTGAAAAGTAAAAGGCTATTGGACGAATAAAAAGTGACGTCTGAACGAAGGTGGTCTGACGTATTGGAGAGAACCTGGAAGGGGCATTCTCTGCGTGTAGTCCGTTAGTGTAACAAGCAAGAAATTCACCACCCTTTTATTAACCCAAAGGTCGAGAGAACTAGGCATGGGGCCTAATGAACTTGGAAACTAGTGAGACTAAGGAACGAAGGCAAGGGGCCTTGCGAGTGGTGTTACGAGACTACTAACATAGTAATGGGCGAGGACCGACAGTGATGGTGACAGTGGTGACAGAGAAGGTGAAAATTATAGGTTTTATTTGTTCATTTATCTGTTTATCTTTATTATAATTTTTTCCCATCCGACCCAGATATGGACCAAAAGGTCTCCTGTCGGCATGCTCCGCCTTTGTAATCATTTGTAGGAAGAGAAAAGAAGATGAAGAAGAATAAATAGAACATGAAGACGAAGAAAAAGAAGAAACAGAATAAGAAAAAGAGGAAAAAGAAAACGATCAAGAAGAAGAAAAAGATGAAGAGGAAAAAGAAAATGATGAAGAAGAAAAAAAATTACGAAGAAGAAAATGAAAAGGACCAAGAAGAAAGATATGAAGAAGAAGCAGAAGGAAAGGAAGAAAAATATAAATAAGAAGAAGTAGAAGCCAAAGATGAAGAAGAAAAAGAAGAACACAAAAAAGAAGAAAACACGAAGAAGGAGAAGGACAAGAAAAAGAGAAAGAAGAATATGAAGAAAAAGAACACGAACAGGAAGAAGAACACGAAGAAGAAGAAGAAGAGAAGAGGTAGAAGAAGAATAAAAAGAAAAAGGAGAAGAAGAGGAAGAAGAATAAAAAGAACACGAAGAACAAGAAGAAGAAGAAGAAGAAGAAGAAGAAGAAGAAAAACAACACGAAGAAAAACATAAAAAAGTAGAAGTAATAGAACACGAAGAAGAAGAAGAAGAAGAAGAAGAAGAAGAAGAAGAAAAATAAGAACAAGAACAAGAAGAAAAAGAAGAGGAAGAAGAAGATGAAGAAAAAGAAAAAGAAGAACAAGAACAAGAAGAAGAGGGACAAGAAGAAGAAGAAGAAGAAGAAGAAGAAGAAGAAGAAGAAGAAGAAGAAGAAAAAGAAGATGAAGACGAAGGAAATGAAGACGAAGAACAAGAAAAAGATGGATAAGAAGAATAAAAAGATGAAGAAGAAGAAGAAGAAAAAGAAGAAGACAAAGAAAAAGAAGAAAATGATAAAGAAGAAGAAAAAGATGAAGACGAAAAAGAAGAAAAAGATGTTGAAGAACGAGAAAAAGATGAAGAAGAAAAAAGACGAAGAAGAAAAAGGATGATGAAGAAGAAGAAAAAGATCACTTAGAAGCAGATGAAGAAAAAGAAAAATATGAAAAAGAAGTAGAATACAAAGATGGAGGAGAAGAAGAAGAAAAAGATGAAAAAGAAGAAGAAGAAAAAGAAGAAGAAGAAGAAGAGGAAGAAGAAGGAGAACACAAATAAGAAGAAAAAGAACATGAATAAGAAGAAGAACACGAACAAGAAGAACACTAAGAAGAAGAAGAAGAAGACGAAGAAGAAGAAGACGAAGAAGAAGAAGAAGAAGAAGAAGAAGAAGAAGAAGAAGAAGAAGAAGAAGAAGAAGAAGAAGAAGAAGAAGAAGAAGAAGAAGAAGAAGAAGAAAAAGAAGACGAAGAAGAAGCAAAAGAAGAAGCAAAAGAAGAAGAAGACGAACATGAAGAAAAGAAACACGAAGAAGACGAACACGAAGATGAAAAATACGAACAACACGAAGAGGAACAAGTAGAAGATAAACATGAAGAACACTAAGAAGAACACCAAGAACACAAAGAAGTAGAAGAAGAATTTTCAGCTTTTGCATTCCTTCTTGAGCAGCGTTTCTCAACCTTTTTACCCTTGCGTAAACTTTCAAATAAATTGCATGTTTCAAGGAACCTCTGTGCAGAAAAAAAACAACATACCATATCTTTCTCATCTTATTACTATAAAGAAGAATGTGTCGTCCGTGTTTGATTATATTATGTATATGAAATTAATTATCTAATCAAAAGTGCATTAGCTTATCTCACTTGTTCTCGCGGAACCCTTAGGGACCTTTTGCGGAACCTTAGGGTTCCGGGGAACCCTGTTTGGTTGAGAAACGGTGCTCTTGAGTTTCAGGCGATCCGACTGTTGATCGTCGCTCCCAAAGGTCAGCTCTTCCTGAATGATCCCAAACGAAGGTCCCGCGTATGCTATTGGACTGATCCTACTGCGCCACTGAATAATTGCTTATTTCTACTTTCCTGCCATTTCCAAATTCTGTCGTTATCTATATACGTTATGATATTATCAAACCTCTGGTTTTTTTTTTTCAAGACTGTCCAGCGACCCTCAGAAACATCCTCGCGACCCTCATTTGGGTTGCAGCCAAGAAAATGTGTGAAACCAGTCCTTTGTTGACTGCCCAGGCCGAATTTGGCGTGTTCCTTTTGCCTGCCGCTGGGAGATTTTATTCAGACCTACTCCCGTGGCCAAAGGGGCACAAGGGACTTCTTCTTGGTTGGGACTGGAACCAGGTGTTCATTAAGCGGCACAGGCATCTTCCTTCTCGGTGACGCAGTTTGCCAACGCTCCTATCCTTCTTTTTTTTTTTAACGGAGCCTTTTTCGTCTCGAAATGGCCTTTTTCTTCGTTGTGGCTCGAGTCGAGCGCTTCCAATCAGCGACATACTCCCTCTTTATCTCTTACTGGCACAATTTACCAAAGCTCCCTTTTATTTATTTATTTATTATTATTATTTTTTTTTAAGGAGTTTTGCTCTTCTGGTTCCTATGGTTCCCTCAGAAATCGTAGGGTGTCATCTTTGACGACGACGACGACGCCCCGGGGACCTCAGAGCCCTTCCTCCACTCCCGACATGGGCTCACAGCAGTCGCAGCTTCTGCGGGTGCTGCTGATGCTGGAGGTCAGGGCTCCCTCCTCCACGCCCTCCATGGGCTCACAGCAGTCACAGGCAACACGTCCTGCTGCTGCTGCTTCTGCTGCTCCCGGAGGGCGGGCATTCCAGGCGCTTTCTCTTAGCACCGGCTGCCTTATTATTGGCTTCCTTTCTGTTGGAAGGCAGTCTCGTGTTCCTTGGCTTCTCCACGATGGAGACTGGGCGCAGTTCCACCAATCTTCATGGTTGCTGTCTTTTGGCATCTTGAAGAGTCCTCCTGGACAAACTTCGAGTCGCCCTTCGCCAGACGCGAGGCTCCCCCTCTTCCCAAGCGGACGAGACAGATTTGCAAAATTGTGCCGACCATGACGGAAAGAACGAAAATGCATTTCTCGAATCCCTATTATCATTTGCCTCCATATATATGTTTCTATACACACAGTATACCTAAGAATGGGACACAAAAATGGTAAACATCACAACGAATACATCATGAATACATCATAAGCAATACACAAATAATGTTTATGTAGATACAGGACCCCTTGACCAAAGATTATAATGATGAGGGGTAGATATACAAGGCATAGTTCGTACTGGGGACATTGGGGGAGGCTGGGTAAATGCAGGGATAGGCTTTTTGTAACCTTAAGCCAAGGACTACTATTACACAGGACGTGCGCACCCAGATCCCTGGGTCCTCTAGCGGAGGCTATTGCTTTCTTTATAACCTAACATTTTGTATTGGACAAATATATCAAAACTAGAAACCTAACATTGTATATAGAACAAATATATCAACTATTGACTTATTCAATGCAGTATAAGTTAATATAAAATTTTATAGTGAAATAAGAAACCATTTTTAAGGTACTGTTATGCTTTGAAATGCCAATTTTAGCCGGACCTAACAAGTAGTATTGTATGAGGTTAGTGGACACGTAGGTTGGCGATTTTTTTTTTAATCGTTTTAAAAAATATGAAAAATCGATTTTTTTTTATTCAACTCAGATTTATTTGATTTATATATATATATAATATATATATATATATATATATATATATCTATAAATATATATATATATATACATACATATATATATACATATATATATATATATACATATATATATACATATATATATATATATATATATTATAGATTCTAAATATTGTGGGATTGCTATCTGATATGCGATCTGATTGCTAAAGGACATTTTTAGGATATCAATATAAGGAGCAGTGTTATATAGACTTGCCACATGTATACAAGGAACGGCATAAGCCTACATGTAGTATATATCACTGTGCAGCCCTAAACAAGTTTCAACAAGATTCTTGTTGAAACTTGTTCTAGGTAAGCAGCTTTTCACTGAGTCAGTTGCTGCTTTGGAATCAACCAGGAAGGATGTCTTCTGGACCTGGCAGAGTGGTTCCTTCAGGCAGAAAAAATTATCCTGTCTGAAATTATTTTGAAAAACTACCAACAACTTCTGCCAAAAGGTACCGAGCTAAATGCAAAGACTGCAGCAAGGAACTACAGGGCATTGTATCAAGATCAAAATCTCACAGAGATAAATGCCAACGTCAGCCACAGCATACAGAAGAATAAATTGATGACGCAGGTAAATAATTTTACTTATGTTGTGTGCATTTCTCCCTTTTCATACGCAACTATATAAATTTGGTGAACAATAGAGAGCATGTGCAATAAAAATGTAAAGGCCTAAAGAGATGATACTTCAACTTCATTACTTCTAAATTTGGATAATGACTGTATCACTATAATATACTGAATCCACTCAACTTTGGGGCCTAGATGATTGTTATTCATTTCATTCAACATTGTGTAATATATTTCATAGGTTCCATTGGAATTCAGCCCACATGGAATTCAGCCCAATGAGATTTAGCCTAACCTAACCCAACTAACCCATTATTTTTAGTGAATTTAAAAGTGGACTAAATCCTGTGTGGGCTGAATTCCAAGCCCACCTATTTCATATCCTGTTAATTATTTCCAAATAATTTAGTGGCTTGTGTGAATATGATCAGTATCTAGAAAAATAACTACTGTACTAAAAAGTAGCCTAAATCACACTGTATTCATTCATTTATTAATATATGAATTATGGGATATGCTAAAATTTTGTTTCCATTTCAGGAACTGTATCAACAGCTTCAATCCCTTCATCATCGGCTCCACTTGAATTATCTGCAACCTGACTCCACCATTAAAAAGGTCACTATAAGACTCCTCCACAGGCACCATTTCTGCTAAATCATTTTCATCCAAAAGAAAGTCATCAACATCTCTGGACAGATTCATCATAAAAACTTCAGCCTCTCAAAAGGAAAATCTCGACAAAGAAGTTGCAAGAATTATATTTGCTACAGATTCACCATTTCCTCTTGTTCAGCATCCTCAGTTTCTTAAGACGGTTCAGAACCTAAGGCCAGGTCATATTCCTCCATCCAGAAAAGATATTGCTGATAAGTACTTGGATCTTGTGTATGAAAAGGAATATAAAAAGTGTGCAGATGACCTGAACAATGTAACTGTATGTCTTTCAATCGGTGGGTGGTCTAACATCCATACTGAGCCCATAATATGTGTCACTCTAACAACATCCACTGGTCAGATTCGTTTAGTTGACACAATAGACACACCAGGAAAACCTCACACTGCTGAATATCTTCTACAACTTGTACAAAGTTCGATCAAGAAGGCTGAACAAGATTTTGGTTGTCACACTAGAAGTGTTGTGACAGACAATACAGCAAATGTCACCAAGATGAGAAAACTCTTTGAGTAATCGAGTGAGTCTGAGCATACCGTCCTCACATACGACTTATACCGTTCCTTGTATGCTTGTGGCAAGTCTATATAACACTGCTCCTTATATTGATATGCTAAAAATGTCCCTTAGCAATCAGATCGCATATCAGATAGCAATCCCACAATATTTAAAACCTATAGAAAATTGGAAGCTGGTGGCAGAGTTTGGAAGAGTATGTGATAGAAGAAAGCTAAAGATAAATGTGGGTAAAAGTAAGGTGATGAGATGTACAAGGGGTGAAAGTGGCAGTAGACTGGAAGTGAGCATTAAGGGAGAGCAACTGGAGGAAGTGGATAGTTTTAGATACTTGGGTGCAAATGTGGCAGGAAAAGGTGGAGTAAAGGTGGAGGTAGAATGTAGATTGAGAGAAGCGAGTAAATGCCTTGGTGGATTAAAGAGTGTAATGAGAAATAGACATTTGGGAATGGATGCGAAGAGGAGACTGTATGAAGGAGTGATTGTGCCAACAGCACTGTATGGGGCAGAAACATGGAACATAAGAGAAGAAGAGAGAAGGAGTTTGAATGTGTTTGAGATGAGGTGTCTGAGAAGTATGATGGGGGTTACTAGGCTAGATAGAGTGAGAAAGGAGGAGGCGAGGAGAAGAACTGGGGTGGAAAAGGAGCTGGGAGATAGGGTTGATGAAAGAATATTAGGATGGTTTGGACACATGGAAAGAATGAGTGAAGAAAGACTAGTAAAAGAGGTATGGAAGGCAGATGTGGAGGGAGTGAACATGAGGGGACGTCCTAGGATGAGATGGATGGATGGGGTGAAGGGGGCTTTGGGGAAGAGGGGAATGTCTGTTGAGGAAGGACGGGAGAGGACATAAGACAGGAGTGAATGGAGACTGGTTGTATATGGATGATGTTGTGATTGCATGAGGTGGAATGGGCGGGTGGATGGGTGGTGAGGTAGTATGTATGAGCAAAATTTGACGCAACCCGACGGGATTTCTCCCCGTCCTCTCCTTTTTTGCAAGCGGGGAAGGGGGGGTCGCCGATTTAATGAAGCGGCCTTGCTGTGGATGTCCTGTGTCTTGCGGCACTGACCCAGGGCAGTGGAGAGGGTGCAGGGATGACCCGTCATCCGGGAGGTGCTCAGATAAGAGGGAGGGTGGGAGAGGTGTGGAGTGTATTCAGGGATGAAATGGATGGGAATGATTTTATGCCTTTCCCTTTTTGGCTACCTCCCTTGTAAGGGGGAAAAAGCCTTGGTATATGTATGTATGTAAATCAAATAAATCTGATTTAAATAAAAAAAATATTTCTTAAAATTATATATAAAAAAAAAAAAAAAAAAAAAAAAAACGCCAACCCTGGAGTCCACTAACCTCATACAATAATACCTGTTAAGTCCGGCTAAAATTGGCATTTCAAAGCATAACAGTACCTTAAAAATAGTTTCTTATTTCACAATGTACGTCTCATATGACTCCCCTGTCCTCTTTTGTAACCAATCTGTGAATGCTCGCTTCTTCTCTTCTACAACCTTCTTTGTTTCCTCATCCCACCATTCACTACCCTTTCTTCTATTTCCCCCTGTCCTTCTTGTTCCACACACCATCCTTGCACACTTTAAGACTCCCTCCTTGAACCATCCCCATTCCTCCTCCACACCCATCTCTGCTCCATCCTTTACTCCCTCCCACTCCTCCTTCAGCTTCTTTTCGTACTCCTTCTCCTTTTCCTTTTCATTCAAGGAGTTCACTCTAAGAACCTCCCTACCTTTTGTCCCTTTCCTCTTTCTCCATCTATCCTCCACTCTCAGCTTACCTTCCACCAAAAAATTATCTGATATTCCCCCACCCTCTCCCCTTAGCACATGTACATCCTTAACTCTTCCTATCATAATCTTATTTACCACTACATAATCCATTAGCGCTCTATCTACCACCCTTCCCTCCACCACCCTCTCCCATGTGTACTTATGCTTGACTTTCTTCCGAAACACTGTATTTGCTATCATCAACTCTCTTTCTAGACACATTTCCACCATCAACTCTCCACTACGATTCTTTCCTGGAACTCCACACTTCCCAACCACTCCATCGATTGGACCATTTCCCACCCTAGCATTAAGGTCTCCCAGTACTATTACATTGACATTTCTTCCTAAACCCTCTATGCACTCATTTAAATCTATCCAAAAGGCCTCCCTTTCTTCCACGCTCTTCTCACTGCCAGGCCCATATGCACTTACAAAGACCCACATCTCCTTTCCCAGTTTCACCTTCATCCACATTATCCTTGAGGAAACCTCCTTCCACTCCACTACCTGTTTACCTATCTCCTCACTTACTAGAATAGCCACCCCTTCCCTCCCTCGCCCTCTCTTCACTCCTGATAACCTCCCACTTACACTCCCAAACTTACACTCACCCTTCCCTTTCAACTTAGTTTCACTCAAAGCCAACACATCCATCTTTCTTCTCACAAACATACTACCTATCTCTTCCCTTTTACTCTCATCTGTACCACATCCACGCACATGAGACGTACAAAGAAAAGAAAAGAGAAGTAAAGCAAAAGGTAAAGGAGGCAAAGAGGAGAGCAGATGTGAAATGGGGTAGGAATATGACAGAAAATTTTGAAAGTAATAAAAAGATGTTTTGGAAAGAAATTAAGAGAGGAAGAGGAGGCGAATCAAGTAGGGAAGAAAAGATAAAAGGTACAGATGGAGAGATGATAATGGAAGAGATGGCAGTAAGGGGAAGATGGGCAGAATATTTTAGGGAGTTGCTAAATGTGAAGGAGGATAGGGAAGGAAAGATAGCTGCAGTGGGAAATACGAAGAAAATGAGAGTGATGAGTGAGGAGAATGGAGGAGAAATAGGGAAGGATGAGGTGAAGGCAGTTGTAAAGATGATGAAAGCAGGTAAGGCACCTGGTCTGGATGGATGCCATGCAGAATGTCTGAAAAAGGGAGGTTCAGTGATGGTGGACTGGTTGGTGAGGTTATTCAATGTTTGCTGGAGAGAGGGTAGAGTACCGGGGGACTGGAGAAGTGCCTGTATAGTTCCTCTTTACAAGGGAAAAGGGGACAAGTGTGAATGTAGTAGTTTCAGAGGGATTAGCCTGTTTAGTGTAGTAGGGAAGGCTTATGGGAGGATTTTAATTGAGAGGATTAGGAGAGGAACAGAGGGAGTAATTGGTGAGGAACAGTGTGGATTTAGGACAGGTAGAAGTTGTGCAGATCAGATCTTTGTGGTAAGACAAATATGTGAGAAAGCTATAGGAAAGGGGAAGGATGTTTTTTGGGCTTTTATGGATCTGGAAAAGGCTTATGATAGGGTAGACAGAAAGGCACTGTGGGAGGTTATGCAGATTTATGGGATAGGAGGAAAGCTTTTGGGAGCTGTCAAGAGTTTTTATGAGAGTAGTAGAGCATGTGTTAGGATTGGAAATGGAGAGAGTGAGTGGTTTGAAGTAAAGGTGGGACTTCGTCAAGGATGCGTTATGTCGCCCTGGCTGTTCAACTTATACATGGATGGGGTGGTGCGAGAGGTGAATGCTAGGGTAGTGGGTCAGGGATTGGAGATGGTTAAAGAAAATGGAGAAAAGTGGGAGGTGAGCCAGCTGTTGTTTGCGGACGACACTGCGCTTGTGGCAGGGTCAGAGGAGGGATTGAGGAAGCTGGTGGCAGAGTTTGGGAGAGTATGTGATAGAAGAAAGCTAAAGATAAATGTGGGTAAAAGTAAGGTGATGAGATGTACAAGGGGTGAAAGTGGCAGTAGACTGGAAGTGAACATTAAGGGGGAGCGACTGGAGGAAGTGGATAGTTTTAGATACTTGGGTGCAAGTGTAGCAGGAAAAGGTGGAGTAAAGGTGGAGGTAGAATGCAGATTGAGAGAAGCGAGTAAATGCCTTGGTGGATTAAAGAGTGTAATGAGA
This sequence comes from Oratosquilla oratoria, assembly GCF_046742065.1. Classification (NCBI taxonomy): domain Eukaryota; kingdom Metazoa; phylum Arthropoda; class Malacostraca; order Stomatopoda; family Squillidae; genus Oratosquilla; species Oratosquilla oratoria. The sequence goes on along the minus strand of NC_134788.1, from coordinate 17,753,353 downwards.
AATAGACATTTTGGAATGGATGTGAAGAGCAGACTGTATGAAGGAGTGATTGTGCCAACAGCACTGTATGGAGCAGAAACGTGGAACATAAGAGAGGAAGAGAGAAGGAGTTTGAATGTGTTTGAGATGAAGTGTCCGAGAAGTATGGTGGGGGTTACTAGGCTGGATAGAGTGAGAAATGAGGAGGTGAGGAGAAGAACAGGGGTGAAAAAGGAGCTGGGAGATAGGGTTGATGAAAGAATATTAGGATGGTTTGGACACATGGAAAGAATGAGTGAAGAAAGACTAGTAAAAGAGGTATGGAAGGCAGATGTGGAAGGAGTGAACATGAGGGGACGCACTAGGATGAGGTGAATGGAAGGGGTGAAGGGGGCTTTGGGGAAGAGGGGAATGTCTGTTGAGGAAGGAAGGGAGAGGACGGAAGACAGAGGTGAGTGGAGAATGGTTGTATATGGATGATGTTGTGATTGCATGAGGAGGAATGGGCGGGGGGGTGGGGGGTGGGGTAGTATGTGTGAGTAAATTCTGACGCAGCCCGAAGGGATTTCTCCCCGTCCTCTCCTTATATGCAAGGGGGGACGGAGAGGGGGGTCGCCGATTAAATGAAGCGGCCTTGCTGTGGATGTGCTGTGTCTTGCGACACTGCTTCTGACCCAGGGCGGTGGGCAGGGTGCAGGGATGACCCGTCATCCAGGAGGTGCTCAGATGAGAGGGAGGGTGGGAGGGGTGTGGAGTGTATTTAGGGATGAAATGGGTGGGAGTGTTTTTATGCCTTTCCCTTTTTGGCTACCTCCCTTGGAAGGGGGAAAAAGCCTTGGTATATGTATGTATGTATGTATGTATTTCACTATAAAAGTTTATATTAACTTATACTGCATTGAATAAGCCAATAGTTGATATATTTGTCCTATATACAATGTTAGGTTTCTAGTTTTGATATATTTGTCCAATATAAAATGTTGTCACAAAGAAAGCAATGGCCTCCGCTAGCGGACCAGGGATCTGAGTGCCCACGTCCTGTGTAATAGTGGTCCTTGCCTTAAGCTTATTCTTTCCATCCCCATACTACATACATATACCAAAGGCTTTTCCGCCTTACATGGGGGTAGCCAAAAAGAAGAAGGCATACAAACCACTCCCACCCATCCTCATACTACCTACCACAATTATCAAGCACTTCATCTCAAATACGCCCACATTCTTCCTTCTTTCTGTATCCTACAAAGATGATACAGTAATGTGAGCACAAGCACTTCCTCATATAATCTTCGCTTTGCCTTCATCCTCATGTACCTATTTCTCATAACATTCTTCCTACCAGATATTTCTTTTCCTCCTGTACTATCAATGCAACTCCACTTCCAAAAATGCCACATGCGACTCTACTCTCTCCAGTCTCTCACTTTCAACCCACCACCACTCCTTGTACATTTCATCACCTTACTTACGAACAGAGTCCAAGAGAGATGGAGAGAAAGAGAATAAACGAAAAGAAGACATTATTATAGTTTTTATTTATTCATCTATCTATTTATCATTATCATCATTTTTTCCCATCCGACCCAGATATGGACCAAAATGTCTCCTGTCGGCATGCTCCGCCTTTGTAATCCTTTGTAAGAAGAGAAAAGAAGAAGATGAAGAAGAATAAATAGAACATGAAGACGAAGAAAAAGAAGAAAGAGAATAAGAAAAAGATAAAAAAGAAGAAAAAATCAAGAAGAAGATAAAGGTGATGAGGAAAAAGAAAATGATGAAGAGGAAAAAAAATTACGAAGAAGAAAAAGAAAAACACGAAGAAGAAAAATATGAAGAAGAAGCAGAAGGAAAAGAAGAAAAATATAAATAAGAAGTAGAAGCGAAAGATGAAGAAGAAAAAGAAGAACACAAAAAGAAGAAGAAAACACGAAGAAGGAGAAGGACATGAAAAAGAGAAAAAAGAACACGAAGAAAAACACCAACAAGAAGAAGAACACGAAGAAGAAGAAGAAGAAGAAAAAAGAGGCAGAAAAAGAAGAAAAAGAAAAAGAAGAAAGAGAAGAAGAGGAAGAAGAATAAGAACACGAAGAACACTTAGAAGAAAAAGAAGAATAACAACAACAAGAAAAGGAACACGATGAAAAACAACAACACGAAGACAAACACAAAAAAGTAGAAGCAATAGAACACGAAAAAGATGAAGAAGAAGAAGAAAAAGATGAAGAAGAAGAAGAAGAAGAAAAAGATGAAGAATAAGAAGAAGAAAAAGATGAAGAAGAAGAAAAAAGACGAAGAAGAAGAAAAAAGATGATGAAGAAGAAGAAGAAAAAGATCAATTATAAGCCGATGAAGAAAAAGAAAAATATGAAGAAGAAGTAGTATCCAAAGATGGAGGAGAAGAAGAAGAAAAAGATGAAAAAGAACAAGAAGAAGAAGAAGAAGAAGAAGAAGAAGAAGAAGAGGAAGAAGAAGGAGAACACAAATAAGAAGAAAAAGAACATGAAGAAGGAGAAGAAGAAGAACATGAACAAGAAGAAGAACACTAAGAAGAAGAAGACGAAGAAGAAGAAGAAGAAGAAGAAGAAGAAGAAGAAGAAGAAGAAAAAGAAGACGAAGAAGCAAAAGAAGAAGAAGAAAAAGAAGAAGACGAACATGAAGAAAAGAAACACGAAGAAGACGAACACGAAGATGAAAAACACGAAGAACACGAAGAGGAACACGTACAAGATGAACATGAAGAACACTAAGAAGAACACGAAGAACACAAAGAAGAAGAAGAATTTTCAGCTTTTGCATTCCTTCTTGAGCAGCGTTTCTCAACCTTTTTACCCTTGCGTAAACTTTAAAATATATTGCATGTCTCAAGGAACCTCTGCGCAGAAAAAAAACATATACCATATCTTTCTCATTTTATTACGAAGAATATGTCGTCCGTGTTTAACCATATTACGTATATGAAATTAATTATCAAATCAAAAGTGCATTAGCTTATCTCACTTGTTCTCGCGGAACCCTTAGGGTTCCGGGGAACCCTTAGGGTTCCGGGGAACCCTGTTTGGTTGAGAAACGGTGCTCTTGAGTTTGAGGCAATCCGACTGTTGATCGTCGCTCCTAAAGGTCAGCTCTTCCTGAATGATCCCAAACGAAGGACCCGCGTATGCTATTGGACTGATCCTACTGCGCCACTGAATAATTGCTTATTTCTACTTTCCTGGCATTTCCAAATTCTGTCTTTATCTATATACGTTATGATATCAAACTTTTTTTTTTCAGGACTGCCCAGCGACCCTCGGAAACATCCTCGCGACCCTCATTTGGGTTGCAGCCAAGAAAATGTGTGAAACCAGTCCTTTGTTGACTGCCCAGGTCGAATTTGGCGTGTTTCTTTTTGCCTGCCGCAGGGTGATTTTATTCAGACCTACTCCCGTGGCCAAAGGGGCACAAGGGACTTCTTCTTGGTTGGAACTGGAACCAGGTGCTTTCATTCAGCGGCATAGGAGGCATCTTTCTTTGCCAACACTCGTATCCTTCTTTTTTCAACGGAGCGTTTTTCTTCTCCAAAGGACTTTCTACTTCAATGTGGCTCGAGTCGGGCGCTTTCAATGAGCAACATAGTTCTCTTTACCTCTCCCTACCACAGTTTACCAAAGCTCTTTTTATTTATTTATCTATCTATTTTGATTATTTTCAAGGAGCTTTTTTTTCCTATGGTTCCCTCAGAAATCGTAGGGTGTCATCTTTGACGACGACAACGCCCCAGGGACCTCAGAGCCCTTCCTCCACTCCCGACATGGGCTCACAGCAGTCGCAGTTTCTGCGAGTGCTGCTGATGCCGGAGGTCAGGCCTCCCTCCTCCACGCCCTCCATGGGCTCACAGCAGTCACAGGCAACACGTCCTCCTGCTGCTGCTGCCGGAGGGCGGGACTTCCAGGCGCTTTCTCTTAGCACCGGCTGCCTTAATACTGGCTTCCTTTCGGTTGGAAGGCAGTCTCCTGTTCTTTGGATTCTTCCTTGGGCGAAGTTCCACCAATTGCCAAGTCCGGACGGTTTTTTATCCTGTAGATGACAGTCATCTTCATGGTTGCTGTCTTTTGGCATCTTCAAGAATCTTCCTGCACAAACTTCGAGTCGCCCTTCGCCAGACGCGAGGCTCCCCCTCTGCGAAGCCGGACGAGACAGATTTGCAAAATTGTGCCGACCATGACGGAACGAACGAAAATGCATTTCTCGAACCCCTATCATCATTTGCCTCCATACATATGTATGTTTCTACACACACACACACACACACACACACACACACACACACACACACACACACACACACACACACACACACACACACACACACACACACACACACACACACACACACACACACACACACACACACACACACATATATATATATACATATATACATATATATATATATATATATGATGTATATAGACATATATATATATGTATATATATATACATATATATACATATATGATATATATATACACACACATATACATATACATGTATATATATATATATATATATATATATATATACACACATATATATATATATATATATATATATATATGTGATTAATAAGAAACTCAAAATTTATTTGAAAGGGCATGATCAACTTATCAAACAATTAACTGTTTTTTCTCCTTCTATGCCTTATATGTACGGCTTAGTTAAAACCCATAAGCCTGATAATCCAATGAGACCCATTATCAG
>NC_134788.1:17718634-17741134 GCF_046742065.1 Oratosquilla oratoria | reverse complement strand
ACACACACACACACACACACACACACACACACACACACACACACAAACACACACACACACACACACACAAACACACACACACACACACACACACACACACACACACACACACACACACACACTGACGCACGCACACAAACATACGCATGCAGAACACATACATGCACACATACAGACACACCAACAAACACACACACACACAAAACCACACACAAGCAAACACACACACACGCAAACACGCACGGGCGCACACATACAAACACACCCAGACAGACACACACACAGGCACAAACACGCAACCATACTCACAAATACACACACACACACGATTACACACAAAATACAAATACAGGAGCACACACAACCATACGCACAAATACATATACACACATAGATCGGTCATACGAGCTCTGAGCTCTCTTCCGGGAGGGAAATAGCTGTCATTCACGAGTCCAACACGTGATCCAAAGACCAAGGTGAATCCACACACACGCACTGACACACACACACACTTATTGAGACTGAACTAAAGGAAGAAGTATATAACATGAAGAGAAATGAAAAGCATGGGAAAGGAAGATTGATGTACAACAAAACGGACTTTGGAAAACTAAAGAAATTCCTTCAGAATGCAAACTGGGAAAAATTCTACACGGAAGGGACAAAAGTGTAAGAGAAATGGAATATCTTGATGGATATTTACAATGAAGGGGTAAATAGGCACGGACCAAGACAGAAGCGAGAGAGGGCATATATCAAATGCTGGTTCAACAGAAGATGCAGTGAGGCAGAAGGTAGAAGAGGCAGAGCTTGGAAAACATGGAGGGGAAAAAACTGGAAAATGGCTAATATATATAAACCATAGAAATGAGTATGTAAAAGTGCGAAGAGAGGAAAAAAGGAACTATGAAAAAGACATTATAGATTTATGCAAAGAGCAACCCAAGCTATTCTATCGAGACGTGAACGGTAAACTTGAAAATAAACAGAAAATGGTGAAACTACGCCAGGGAAATATAGAATACACAGAAGATCTAGAAATGGCCGAAGTCATGAATAATCACTTCAAGTCGGTTTTCACTAGAGAGAAGGCACAATATTGGTACGAAGAAAATGAAGCGCGATCTCCCCCCATGAGCGAAATAATAACACAAAAATAAATAATGGTACATTTATCAAACCTTGATGTTAGGAAATTGCATGGATCGGACGCAATTACAAATTAGATTCTAAAAGAATGCAAAGAAGAACTAATGGACAAAATATATGTAATAAGTTGCTTACTAAAATAAGGAAAAATACCAAAAGACCGGAAAAATACTAATATTGTACCAATATTTAAAGGAGGAAACAAGGAAGAACCAACTAACTATAGACCGGTCTCACTAACAAGCACTATAGCCAAAATTTGTGAGAAAATTATCAAGAATAGATGGGTAAAACACCTGGAAGAAAATAATATAATAAACCCAAGACAATTTGGGTTCAGACAGGGAAGATCATGTACCACAAACTTAATATGTTTTTACTCAAGACTAATAGATATAGAAAGGAATGGATGGGCTGATTGTGCTTTCTTGGACTTATAAAAACTTTCGATAGGATATCCTATAGAAATTATAAAAAAAAAAAAAAAATGGAATACATAGGAAGGATACATGGCAAACTGCTAAAATGGATGGAGGACTTCCTGATTGTTAGAAAGATGAGTAGTACTCAGAGGAAAATATTCAGGTTGGAAGGAGGTGGTTAGTGGAGTCCCGCAAGGATCTGTATCGGCTCCAATGTTTGCTATTTATGTGAATGACATGGACGAGCATGTGAAATGTTACATGAGCTTCTTTGCAGACGACGCCAAATTGTTAAGGAAAGTAAAAACCGAAACGGGTTGCCAATCACTACTGGAAGACGTGAATAAGGTTTGGAAGTGGAGTCAGAAATAGGAAGTGGACTTCAATATTAAGAAGTGTAGCATAATGGAGTTTGGAAAAAGTAACAATGGAATACCAGGCCAATATAAAATCGGAACTAAGGAGGCAAAGAAAGTGGTATCTGAAAAAGATTTGGGAGTAATTATCTCAAACGACTTGTCCTCTGATAAACAAATAAACAAAATTGTCGGAGAATCCTATAATTTGCTGAGATCAATAAAAGTGGCATTTACATACTTGGACGAAGAAATTATTAAAAAAAAAATATTAGTCACACTGCTAAGGCCCAGACTAGAATAAGCAGCGACATTGTGGTCACCTAGTACCAAAAAGAATATAAAGAAAATAGAATTCAGAGGGCAGCCACAAAAATGCCCGCCTGTACTTTAAAAATTGTCATATGAAGAGAGACTGGCTAAATTGGAGTTACCGAATCTGGAGCAAAGAAGAGAGAGGCGACCAACTGACCATCTATAGAATCATGAAGGGCACAGAAATACTCGATAGAGAGGACTTGTTAAATTGGGACAAGAGAAACACAAGAGGACATGGAAAGAAACTAATATATATATATATATATATATATATATATATATATATATATATATATGTATATATGTATGTATGTATGTCATATATATATGTATACATTTATGTATTTATATACATATATATGTATATATATTTATGTTTATACATAAATATACATATATATATATATATATATAGACATATATATATATATATATATATATATATATATATATATATATATGTGTGTGTGTGTGTGTGTGTATATGTATTACAGGTGAAAAATGTAATCACATTTGTCAACCACATGAAAACTACTGTTAGAATAAATAAGACTGGAGACAGGGAATCTATATAGCTCGATTGCAAGCTACAATCTTCTTCAGTAGATATAAAAATAGAATAGTGAGTGCTACATAAGTAGCACCCTTGACATGACAAAGGAGAACATTGGGAGAGATCTCTACCCTCGTCTCACTTCGTATGTGAGGTCAGGAGACAAATGTCTTTTTAATAGGCTGGCGATGAAAAGTCCTGATATTATATCCGGGGACCATTGCTCCTTTGAAATGTTCATATTGGGCTGGTAGTCAATTATAGTTGATTCTATCATTTTTCACCTAAATTCACAGCTAGACTTATAAATGAGCTCAGCTTTGTTGCAGTCTAAACAGTGTTTAAAGTGTTTAACATGCTGGAACACAGCTGAGCTTTCTTGTCCATACTTGATGGACCGTTTATGTTCGATCATCCTAGTGTCCAAGTCGCTCCCAGTCTGTCCGATGTAAACTAAGTCACAACCTTTACATGGAATCGAATAAACACCTTGACTATGTTCTTCTTTCAACCTTTGATGGACATTTACCACCTTTTTATTAATGGTGCTAGGGTAATAATTAATTAAATTAAATTTGTCTTTGGGAAGAAACTTGGTCGAAGGAATAAATGAATTAGAAAAGGAAACGACTGAGGAGCTCTTGTCCAATGAAAATTTAGAGGAAATAGGGGTGGTGTTGAAAAACTTGGATCTTGCTCTTATCTTCTTTTACCAGTTACCAGGTTACTTGCTTCTTCTGCCTTCTTTCTGGACTAAGTTTCATTTCTTCCCTTTCGTCACCCTTAGAACTTCATCACTTCTGATTTATTCCCCTATTCAGATTGGTCATCTGTCTCTAAGCGTTATTTCTAACTTTGATGTCTACATCTCTGGGCCAATGTATTCCTTAACAAACTATTAATTTCTTGAATTTCCGAGTCTGGTGAAGATACCATGCTAAGTAATTGGTTTACTACCAACCCCGATTAACTGTTTTGTTCACGCACTCGGCTTTTACTTTATATCCTGACTATTGGCAGGTAAGTCTATTCAAACCATGCAAACCCCATTCACAAGTTTAAGTCACATGAGAAGTGGTGGAATTGATGTAAATAATACTTTGGGGAAACAACACTCTTCTGGAAGGTTATCATCACAAGGAGGGAGGCGTATATACCAGGACAGTAACACGATAGAAGAGCGACAGTGGGAAGTGAAAAAAGAAATAGGTTTTGTAGAAAAATTGGGGCGTGAGACGCCTTTGAGAAAAGGTGACCTAATTAGAAAGATTACATAGAAATGCGACAAATGAAGAAACTGGAAATAGAGTGTTGCGCGGCGACATAATTAGAAATTCGCGTAATTAGTTTCCTTGTGAGACGCTGTGACACTTCAGGAGCAGCGACAGGGTGAAGGCGAGTATATCAACAGGAGTTTGCAAAGGAGGAAAAGATGGAGGAAGAGGAGGACGGGAAGGAGGAAGAGAGGAGTTGGGGAAGAAACGTAAGAGATTCAAATGGTGGTGAGGAGGAACGGGGGAAATGGAAAGAGAAACAAGAGGTAGAAGAAGAGGAAGAGAAGAGGAGAATCAAGAAGAAAAGGAAGAGGAAAAAGAAAAGCGAAGGAGGAGCAGGAGGAAAGAATAAAAAGAGGAGAGTTATGATATAAGGCGGTAACTAAGACATCAAAATACCTGAAGAACACACTGCGACAAAAATAAAATAAAGGTACTGCTGAAGGAAATAAGAAAAAAATATATATATATATAGAAGAAAAGAAGAAAAAAAAAGGGATAAGAGTTTGGAGTCGTAGAGAGGATGGATTAGTCGACGCTAAAGGAGGACGTGCCTGTCATGGAAAGATGAAAAGAGGAAGCGAAAGAGGCATACAGTAGGTGGTGATGAGGAGGGTGTTCCCCAGGGACGCCTGAAGAACAACAATAACTGATATGAGTCAGATGCACTAGACTGTTTCGAAGCTTTGTGTGTCTCGGGAGGCTCAGTTTATCCCTGACGGTGTGGCATCTGAGAGGAAAAAGGAACTGGAGTCTGTGTAATCTTGATATTCGTTTGGTTATATAGTGTCATCGTGAGAGTAGTATCGCTAACACAGTATTGGCTTATAATTAAACTATCTATCTATATACCAAGATCTTTTCCACCCTGTAAGAGGCCGGTAGCGAATGCAAATCAGGTTAGGAAACACTAGGGTATTGAAATGCTGAGTCAACGAGTCAAGACTCGACGCCTACTGTTTGATAACATTGAAGGCGCCGTTCTGTCTATATAAACACACCGACGGGAGGTGACTGTTTTTAATAATTGCTGATGTAATCAAAACTCTGTGAGCGCAAAGTTATTTTTCGTTTGACTAATGCTGAGGTAAACGATATTGCTAGTGACATTGTAACGGCTTTCCGGATTGGAGAAAAAGTGGAGGAAGGAGGAAAAACTATTGGTGCATGAATTCAAAGTCACGCCCATAAGGAGTGACATTTATTTGAGAAGTCAGAGGAGATTGGATTAGAAAAATTAGTGACGTCAGACGAAGGTAGCTTGGCGTATGATAAGGGATCTCTCGAGGAGTCGAGTAGAGAGAGAGATCCTGAGTGTAACCCAGAGAGCGTAATTACAGTGAAAGAAGAAAAACTAATCCATTTTCCTTAACGTCAGGACTGGTTAAAGTACATGACAATTACTAGGCATGGGGCCTACTGCTTACGAAGGACTTGAAAAGTTATAGGAATTGACGTAAACAAGGCAAGGGGCCTTGTGAGCGAAATTTACGAGAAAACTATAAGTGTAACGGTCGAGGACCGACAGGGGTTATGACAGTGGTGACAAAGGAGGTGAAACACCCCTTATTAAGGAGCTACGTACCTACTCCCACCTATTCTACTCCTCTCCACCACCCTCTCCTACCCCCTCTCTCATCTTAGGTCCTCATGGATGACGGGTCATCCCTGTGTCCCGCTTACTGCCCTGGGTCAGGAGTAATGCAGCAAGACACAGCACATACACAGCAAGGCCGCTGCACTTAATCGGCGACCCCCTCCTCTCCGTCCCTTTATGCAGAAAAAAGAGGAGACGGGGAGGAATTCCTCCGGCCTGCGTCAAAATATGATTCACACATAAACACCCCCAACCCCCCAACCCCATCACCCGCCCCTCCTTTCTTTGCATAACAGTATCATTTATACATAGCCACTCCCCACTCATTCCTGTCTCCTACCTTCTCCCTTCCTTGCTCAACAGACATTCCCCTCTTGCTAAACGCCCCTTTCAACCTATCCATCCACCTCATCCTCGGTCGTCCCCTCAAACTGACCCCCTCTAGATCACGAAATTTTGGGAAACAGCTCTGGTTGGAGCTTATACTGATGCAGAATTGGCAGAACTCACCTTTTACATTTGGTATTGTCTGACAAAGAAAGGTCATGACGGAAAGAATTATCGGTGGAAGAAGATCAGTAGGAAGACCCAGAAGAAGATGGATGGATAACATCAAACAAGACCTAAGAAGTGCTGGGATGGAGAATACGGAAGACTGGATGACAAGTGCGCAAAACCGACGTCAATGGAGGCAGATACTATTGGCAGTGAGGGGTCAGCAAGCGGCCGAAACACCAACAGACCTATTATCTGACAAAGCTTTACATCTTATTCTTATGGCGTGCGTTCCCAGTAGGTTTCGGTGGAACAAATATGTTCAGGTTAAAGTACAATACATTTGCAAGACATGCTGAACTACCTTTTTGACTTCAGTGGATACAGAATAATAAAGGAATAAATAAGTAAATAAACACATAATTGGGTAATCCAACAAATGGACTGATTAAGAGATATTACTAAGTATGTCCTAGGTAGTTACCCTTACGAATCTTGAAAGTATCAGTATTCTTTCCTGAAATTCTTTTCTTTTTTCTGAGAAAAATAAAAACACCTGTCTTTTACCACGTCGAAAACCTATAAAGCGCGTCACTTTGTCAAGGGGAACCAAGACGGAAGAACATTTTGGAGCGCAACGAGGAAGTGCTGTCGGTAGACTCTACTCCCTCGAGAGAGAGAAAACAAAGAAGAAGAATGCAGGAGATCAAAACGACGTCGTTCGAAAGTGAGGGCGATACGGGATAGTGCCCGAGGAAGAGAAGGGAAGAGAACGGTGGGAGAAAAGGAGAGGAGAGAAAGAAGGAGAAGAAAGGGGAGAAGAAGAAGAGAAGAAGAACGTGGAGAAAAGGAAGAAGAAAGACAAGGAGAAGGGGAGAGAAGAAGATAAAGAAGAAGAAGAAGAAGAAGAAGGAGAGAAAAGGTGGAAGAAGAACAGGAAGAAGGAAAAGGAGGAGAGAAAAGGAGAAGGAGGAGGAGGAGGAGGAGAAGAAGAAAAGAAGAAGGAAAAGGAGGAGAGAAAAGGAGAAGAAGAAGAAGAAGAAGAAGAAGAAGAAGAAGGAGGAGGAGGAGGAGGAGGAGAAGGTGAAGAAGAAGAAGGTGAAGAAGAGGAAGAAGAAGAAGAAGAAGAAGAAGAAGAAGAAGAAGAAGAAGAAGAAGAAGAAGAAGAAGAAGAAGAAGAAGAAGAAGAAGAAGAAGAAGAAGAAGGAGGAGGAGGAGGAGGAGGAAAAGAAGAAGAAGAAGAAGAAGGAGGAGGAGAAGAAGAAAAAGAAGTAGGAGAAGAGGAAGTAGAGGAAGAAGATGAAGGAGAAGGTGAAGATGAAGACCAAGAAGAAGGAGAAACAGAAGAAGACAAAGAAGGTGAAGAAGAAGAAGAAGAAGAAGAAGAAGAAGAAGAAGAGAGAATAGGGGAAAGAGAGAATGGGGAACTCTGGGACGGCGTTGGATGGCCACGATGGCCAAAGGTGCTAAATATGCTGTAGGAGCCATGAGAGGGAGGGAGGAAGCAGAGTCAGTCTGGCCTGGAAGGGAAGAAGAGGAAGGGGAAACAAGGGCAAAAGAATGATATACACAAAGTAGAAGAAGGTTGTGATAGAAAGAAAATGGGAAAATGGGTCTGGTGAAGAAAGGAACATGATAAATGGAGAACCGTGAAGGAGTCAGGAGAATGCATAGGGAAAGATGGAGAAGGAAGGAGGAGGAGGAGGAGGAGGAACAGGTAAAGAAGAAAAGAAGAAGAAGAAGAAAAAGAAGAAGAAGAATAAGAAGAGGGAAAAGAAGAAGACGAAGAATAAGACGAAGAAAAAGAAGAATAAGATGAAGACGAAAGAAATGAAGACGAAGAAGAAAAAGATGAATAATAATAATAAAAAGATGAAGAAGAAGAAGAAGAAGAAGAGGAAGAAGACGAAGAAGAAGAAAATGATGAAGAAGAAGAAAAAGAGGACGAAGAAGTAGAAAAAACAGATGAAGAAAAAGAAGAAACGAGAAAAAGATGAAGAAGAAGAAGAAGAAAAAAAGACAAAGAAGAAGAAAAAAGATGAAAAAAAAAGATCAATTAGAAGCAGAAGAAAAAGAAAAATATGAAGAAGAAGAAGTAGAATCCAAAGATGGAGAAGAAGAAGACAAATATGAAGAAAAGCAAAAATACGAAGAAGAAGAAGAAGAAGAAGAACACGAAGAAGAACACGAAGAAGAAGAAGAAGAAGAATACAAAGAAGAAGAAGAAGAAGAAGAAGAAGAAGATGAAGAAGAAGATCAAGAATAAGAAGATTAAGAAGAAGAAGAAGCAAAAGAAGAAGAAGTAGAAGACGAGGAAGAAGAAGAAAAAGAAGATGATGAAGAAGAAGCAAAAGAAGAAGATGAAGAAGAAGTAGAAGTAGTAGAAGAAGAACATGATAAAAACACGAAGAATAACACGAAGAGGAGCACGAAGAAGAAGAAGAAGAAGAAGAAGAAGAAGAAGAAGAAGAAGAAGAAGAAGAAGAAGAAGACGAACACGAAGATGAAAAACACGAAGAACACGAAGAACACGTAGATGAACATGAAGAACACTAAGAACGTGAAGAACACGATGAACATGAAGAAGAAGAACACGAAGAAGAAGAAAAAGAATAATTTTTAGCATTTGCATTCCCTTTAGAGCAGCGTCTCTCGACCTTTTTACCCTTGCGAAACCTTTAAAATAAATGGAGTACCACAGGGCTCTGTTCTATCCCCCACGCTCTTTAATCTATACATGCATGACTTACCCACACCAGACACCTCAGAAATACAAATCTCTTCCTACGCAGACGACATAACAATCACATGCACACATCGTAACACAGACAAAGCTGCAGAAATAATCCAGCCATATCTTGATACACTCAACACATGGTTCATCACAGACTCAAAATAGCTCCAACCAAATCTACAGCAACACTTCTCACCAACTGGACAAAAGAACACAAATACATACCTCATCTCTACATCAACAACACTAATACCACACTCCAACACACCAAAAATTCTTGGTGTAACATACGATACATCCATGTCTTTCAAACAACACATCACAAACATAAAAAACAAATGCACACCTAGACAAGTCAATCACTGGAACAACATTTGGACAAAACAAAGAAACTAATACAGCAATATACTAACAATGCACACGTTCAGTGATGAATTATGCGAGTCCTGCATGGGATCCTAATCTCAGTGAGACACACCACAACACCCTTCAAATTATACAAAACAAAGCCCTAAAAACAATTACAGGCTGCACAAATACAACACCTATAGACCATTTACACTATGAAACAAAAGTCCTCAAAGTCAAGGACCACCTCTACATGAGAGGCACACAAACACTTGCCGCAGCCACCACAAACACATCACACCCGCTACACTACATAGCAGAACACCCACACACACCAAGTAACATAAAAAAACACACACAAATACTTTCTTCTCTTCCTCCACAACCACCAAATACTAGCCTCCGGAAACATATTCATAATCATATCACTCACCGCTCCATTAACACATTGAAGGACAACACACTTCTGCATGCCAGACCCCCTGATATCCATCATTCTGAATTCTCTCTCCCACGAAATGACAAAGTCCACCTGGCCAGACTGCGGTGCGGCCACCACCCACCACTTCTAAGCTACCAGAAGAGGCTGGATGGCCGCATTGTGAACAGCTGCCCAGGATGTATCACTTCACCACATACCATACAACACATAATGGAAGACTGCATTATACACAATCATGCACGCAAACAACACAACATACACTCTATAGAGGATTTGTGGGAAAACCCAGTTTCGGCTGTGGCATTCCATGGGGAGACGGGACTGCTCGGACAGACAGTCTAGGGAACGACAACAACAATAACTGGTAGTGATGGTGTTGGTGATGTCGTCAAACCAATCACCACAGATATACAAGGCATAGTACGTACTGGGGACATTGGGGGAGGCTGGGTAAATGCAGGGATAGGCACTTTTGTAACATTGAGCCTATTCTTTCCATCCCCATACAATATACATACATACATATACAAAAGGCTTTTCCGCCTTACACGGGGGTAGCCAAAAAGAAAGAGGCATACAAACCACTCCCACCCATCCTAATACTACCTACCACAATTACCAAGTACTTCATCTCAAATACGCCCACATTCTTCCTTTCTGTAACCTACAAAGATGATACAGTAATGTGAGCACAAGCACTTCCTCATATAATCTTCTCTTTGCCTTCATCCTCAGGTACCTATTTCTCATAACATTCTTCCTACCAGATATTTCTTTTCCTCCTTTACTATCAATTCAACTCCACTTCCACAAAGGCCACATGTGACTCTACTCTTTCCAGTCTCTCACTTTCAACCCACCACCACTCCTTGTACATTTCATCACCTTACTTACGAACAGAGTCGAAGAGAGATGGAGAGAGTAAAAGAAAAGAAGACATTATTATTGTAAGAGGCCGGTAGTTGTACGAATGGAAATTAGGTTGAGAAATAAATGGGTATTGAAATGCTGAGTCAACGAGTTAAGACTCGACGCCTACTGTTTGATAACATTGAAGGCGCCGTTCTGTCTATATAAACACGGGCGACGGAGGTGACTGTTTTATAATCTCTGATGTAAATAATTCAATGTTAGCGGCAAACCACTTGCGCAATGACGTCATGCTTTGCTTATATGCTTTTGCTTATGCAGCAATATTTCTGGAAGGACTGTAACAACCTCTCAGATTGGAGGTAGAGAAATATTATTGGCCTAAAAGGAAAAAGACACGCCCTTAAGGTGTGTCACTTATTTTGAAAAGTAAAAGGCTATTGGACGAATAAAAAGTGACGTCTGAACGAAGGTGGTCTGACGTATTGGAGAGAACCTGGAAGGGGCATTCTCTGCGTGTAGTCCGTTAGTGTAACAAGCAAGAAATTCACCACCCTTTTATTAACCCAAAGGTTGAGAGAACTAGGCATGGGGCCTAATGAACTTGGAAACTAGTGAGACTAAGGAACGAAGGCAAGGGGCCTTGCGAGTGGTGTTACGAGACTACTAACATAGTAATGGGCGAGGACCGACAGTGATGGTGACAGTGGTGACAGAGAAGGTGAAAATTATAGGTTTTATTTGTTCATTTATCTGTTTATCTTTATTATAATTTTTTCCCATCCGACCCAGATATGGACCAAAAGGTCTCCTGTCGGCATGCTCCGCCTTTGTAATCATTTGTAGGAAGAGAAAAGAAGATGAAGAAGAATAAATACAACATGAAGACGAAGAAAAAGAAGAAACAGAATAAGAAAAAGATGAAAAAGAAGAAAAAGATCAACAAGAAGAAAAAGATGAAGAGGAAAAAGAAAATGATAAAGAAGAAAAAGAATTACGAAGAAGAAAAAGAAAAGGACCAAGAAGAAAAGTATGAAGAAGAAGCAGAAGGAAAAGAAGAAAAATATAAATAAGAAGTAGAAGCCAAAGATGAAGAAGAAAAAGAAGAACACAAAAAAGAAGGAGACACGAAGAAGGAGAAGAAGGTCATGAAAAAGAGAAAGAAGAACATGAAGAAGAAAAAGAACACGAACAAGAATAAGACCGCGAAGAAGAAGAAGAAGAAGAAGAAAAGAAGAGGTAGAAGAAGAAGAAGAAAAAAAGGAGGAGAAGAGGAAGAAGAATAAAAAGAACACGAAGAACACTTACAAGAAGAAGAAGAAGAAAAAGAAGAAGAAAAACAATACGAAGAAAAACATAGAAAAGTAGAAGTAATAGAACACGAAGAAGAACAACAAAAAGAAGAACAAAAACAAGAAGAAAAATAAGAACAAGAACAAGAAGAAAAAGAAGAGGAAGAAGAAGATGAAGAAGAAGAAAAAGAAGAAGGAGAAGAAGAAGAAGAAGCAGAAGAGGGACAAGAAGAAGAAGAAGAAGAAGAAGAAGAAGAAGAAGAAGAAGAAGAAGAAGAAGAAGAAGAAGAAGAAGAAGAAGAAGAAGAGCAACAACAACAACAAAACGAAGATGAAGACGAAGGAAATGAAGACGAAGAAGAAGAAAAAGATGGACAAGAAGAATATAAAGATGAAGAAGAAGAAGAAGAAGAAGAAGAAGAAGAAGACAAAGAAAAAGAAGAAAATGATAAAGAAGAAGAAAAAGATGAAGACGAAAAAGAAGAAAAAGATGTTGAAGAACGAGAAAAAGATGAAGAAGAAAAAAGACGACGAAGAAAAAGGATCATGAAGAAGAAGAAAAAGATCAATTAGAAGCAGATGAATAAAAATAAAAATATGAAGAAGTAGAATCCAAAGATGGAGGAGAAGAAGAAGAAAAATATGAAAAACAAGAAGAAAAAGAAGAAGAAGAAGAAGAAGAGTAAGAAGAAGGAGAACACAAATAAGAAGAAAAAGAACATGAAGAAGAAGAAGAAGAACACGAAGAAGAAGAAGAACACGAACAAGAAGAAGAAGAAGACGAAGAAGAAGAAAACGAAGAAGAAGAAGAAGAAGAATAAGAATAAGAATAAGAAGAAGAAGAAGAAGAAGAAGAAGAAGAAGAAGAAGAAGAAGAAGAAGAAGAAGAAGAAGAAAAAGACGAAGAAGAAGCAAAAGAAGAAGAAGAAAAAGAAGAAGAAGACGAACATAAAGAAAAGAGACAGGAAGAAGACGAACACGAAGATGAAAAATACGAACAACACGAAGAGGAACAAGTAGAAGATAAACATGAAGAACACTAAGAAGAACACCAAGAACACAAAGAAGTAGAAGAAGAATTTTCAGCTTTTGCATTCCTTCTTGAGCAGCGTTTCTCAACCTTTTTACCCTTGCGTAAACTTTCAAATAAATTGCATGTTTCAAGGAACCTCTGTGCAGAAAAAAAACAACATACCATATCTTTCTCATCTTATTACTATAAAGAAGAATATGTCGTCCGTGTATAATTATATTACGTATATGAAATTAATTAAAAAATCAAAAGTGCATTAGCTTATTTCACTTGTTCTCGCGGAACCCTTAGGGAACTTTTGCAGAACCTTAGGGTTCCGGGGAACCCTGGTTGGTTGAGAAACGGTGCTCTTGAGTTTGTAGCGATCCGACTGTTGATCGTCGCTCCCAAAGCGAATAATCCCAAACGAAGGTCCCGCGTATGCTATTGCACTGATCCTACTGCGCCACTGAATAATTGCTTATTTCTACTTTCCTGGCATTTCCAAATTCTATCTATATACCTTATGATATTATCAAACTTCTGTTTTTTTTTTCTTTCCAAGACTATCCAGCGACCCTCAGAAACATCCTCGCTACCCTCATTTGGGTTGTAGCCAAAAAAAAAAGTGTGAAACCAGTCCTTTGATGACTGCCCAGGTCCAATTTGGCGTGTTCCTTTTGCCTGCCGCAGGGAGATTTTATTCAGACATACTTCCGTGGCCAAAGGGGCACAAGGGACTTCTTCTTGGTTGGGACTGGAACCAGGTGCTTTCATTCAGCGCCACAGGCATCTTCCTTCTCGGTGACGCAGTTTGCCAACGCTCCTATCCTTCTTTTTTTTTTTAACGGAGCCTTTTTCGTCTCGAAATGGCCTTTTTCTTCGTTGTGGCTCGAGTCGAGCGCTTCCAATCAGCGACATACTCCCTCTTTATCTCTTACTGGCACAATTTACCAAAGCTCCCTTTTATTTATTTATTTATCATTATTATTTTTTTTAAGGAGTTTTGCTCTTCTGGTTCCTATGGTTCCCTCAGAAATCGTAGGGTGTCATCTTTGACGACGACGACGCCCGGGGACCTCATAGCCCTTCCTCCACTCCCGACACGGGCTCACAGCAGTCGCAGCTTCTGCGAGTGCTGCTGATGCCGGAGGTCAGGGCTCCCTCCTCCACGCCCTCCATGGGCTCACAGCAGTCAAAGGCAACACGTGCTGCTGCTGCTGCTGCCGGAGGGCGGGCATTCCAGGCGCTTTCTCTTAGCACCGGCTGCCTTATTATTGGCTTCCTTTCTGTTGGAAGGCAGTCTCGTGTTCCTTGGCTTCTCCACGATGGAGACTGGGCGCAGTTCCACCAATCGTTGCTGTCTTTTGGCATCTTGAAGAGTCCTCCTGGACAAACTTCGAGTCGCCCTTCGCCAGACGCGAGGCTCCCCCTCTTCCCAAGCGGACGAGACAGATTTGCAAAATTGTGCCGACCATGACGGAAAGAACGAAAATGCATTTCTCGAATCCCTATTATCATTTGCCTCCATATATATGTTTCTATACACACAGTATACCTAAGAATGGGACACAAAAATGGTAAACATCACAACGAATACATCATGAATACATCATAAGCAATACACAAATAATGTTTATGTAGATACAGGACCCCTTGACCAAAGATTATAATGATGAGGGGTAGATATACAAGGCATAGTTCGTACTGGGGACATTGGGGGAGGCTGGGTAAATGCAGGGATAGGCTTTTTGTAACCTTAAGCCAAGGACTACTATTACACAGGACGTGCGCACCCAGATCCCTGGGTCCTCTAGCGGAGGCTATTGCTTTCTTTATAACCTAACATTTTGTATTGGACAAATATATCAAAACTAGAAACCTAACATTGTATATAGAACAAATATATCAACTATTGACTTATTCAATGCAGTATAAGTTAATATAAAATTTTATAGTGAAATAAGAAACCATTTTTAAGGTACTGTTATGCTTTGAAATGCCAATTTTAGCCGGACCTAACAAGTAGTATTGTATGAGGTTAGTGGACACGTAGGTTGGCGATTTTTTTTTTTTTTTTTTAATCGTTTTAAAAAATATGAAAAATCGATTTTTTTTTATTCAACTCAGATTTATTTGATTTATATATATATATATATATATATATATCTATAAATATATATATATATATATATATATATATACATACATATATATATACATATATATATATATATACATATATATATACATATATATATATATATATATATTATAGATTCTAAATATTGTGGGATTGCTATCTGATATGCGATCTGATTGCTAAAGGACATTTTTAGGATATCAATATAAGGAGCAGTGTTATATAGACTTGCCACATGTATACAAGGAACGGCATAAGCCTACATGTAGTATATATCACTGTGCAGCCCTAAACAAGTTTCAACAAGATTCTTGTTGAAACTTGTTCTAGGTAAGCAGCTTTTCACTGAGTCAGTTGCTGCTTTGGAATCAACCAGGAAGGATGTCTTCTGGACCTGGCAGAGTGGTTCCTTCAGGCAGAAAAAATTATCCTGTCTGAAATTATTTTGAAAAACTACCAACAACTTCTGCCAAAAGGTACCGAGCTAAATGCAAAGACTGCAGCAAGGAACTACAGGGCATTGTATCAAGATCAAAATCTCACAGAGATAAATGCCAACGTCAGCCACAGCATACAGAAGAATAAATTGATGACGCAGGTAAATAATTTTACTTATGTTGTGTGCATTCCTCCCTTTTCATACGCAATTATATAAATTTGGTGAAAAGTGGAGAGCATGTGCAATAAAAATGTAAAGGCCTAAATAGATGATATTTCATATTCATTACTCCTAAATTTGGGTAATGACTGTATCACTATAATATACTGTATCCACTCAACTTTGGGGCCTAGATGATTGTTATTCATTTCATTCAACATTGTGTAATATATTTCATAGGTTCCATTGGAATTCAGCCCACATGGGATTCAGCCCAAAGAGATTTAGCCTAACCTAACCCAACTAACCCATTATTTTTAGTGAATTTAAAAGTGGACTGAATCCTGTGTGGGCTGAATTCCAAGCCCACCTATTTCATATCCTGTTAATTATTTCCAAATAATTTAGTGGCTTGTGTGAATATGATCATTATCTAGAAAAATAACTACTGTAATCAAAAGTAGCCTAAATCACACTGTATTCATTCATTTATTTATTCATGAATTAGGGGATATGCTAAAAGTTTGTTTCCATTTCATGAACTGTATCAACAGCTTCAATCCCTTCATCATCGGCTCCACTTGAATTATCTGCAACCTGTCTCCACCATTAAAAAGGTCACTATAAGACTCCTCCACAGGCACCATTTCTGCTAAATCATTTTCATCTAAAAGAAAGTCATCAACATCTCTGGACAGATTCATCATAAAAACTTCAGCCTCTCAAAAAGAAAATCTCGGCAAAGAAGTTGCAAGAATTATATTTGCTACAGATTCACCATTTCCTCTTGTTCAGCATCCTCAGTTTCTTAAGACGGTTCAGAACCTAAGGCCAGGTCATATTCCTCCATCCAGAAAAGATATTGCTGATAAGTACTTGGATCTTGTGTATGAAAAGGAATATAAAAAGTGTGCAGATGACCTGAACAATGTAACTGTATGTCTTTCAATCGGTGGGTGGTCTAACATCCATACTGAGCCCATAATATGTGTCACTCTAACAACATCCACTGGTCAGATTCGTTTAGTTGACACAATAGACACACCAGGAAAACCTCACACTGCTGAATATCTTCTACAACTTGTACAAAGTTCGATCAAGAAGGCTGAACAAGATTTTGGTTGTCACACTAGAAGTGTTGTGACAGACAATACAGCAAATGTCACCAAGATGAGAAAACTCTTTGAGTAATCGAGTGAGCCTGAGCATACCGTCCTCACATACGACTTATACCGTTCCTTGTATGCTTGTGGCAAGTCTATATAACACTGCTCCTTATATTGATATGCTAAAAATGTCCCTTAGCAATCAGATCGCATATCAGATAGCAATCCCACAATATTTAAAACCTATAGAAAATTGGAAGCTGGTGGCAGAGTTTGGAAGAGTATGTGATAGAAGAAAGCTAAAGATAAATGTGGGTAAAAGTAAGGTGATGAGATGTACAAGGGGTGAAAGTGGCAGTAGACTGGAAGTGAGCATTAAGGGAGAGCAACTGGAGGAAGTGGATAGTTTTAGATACTTGGGTGCAAATGTGGCAGGAAAAGGTGGAGTAAAGGTGGAGGTAGAATGTAGATTGAGAGAAGCGAGTAAATGCCTTGGTGGATTAAAGAGTGTAATGAGAAATAGACATTTGGGAATGGATGCGAAGAGGAGACTGTATGAAGGAGTGATTGTGCCAACAGCACTGTATGGGGCAGAAACGTGGAACATAAGAGAAGAAGAGAGAAGGAGTTTGAATGTGTTTGAGATGAGGTGTCTGAGAAGTATGATGGGGGTTACTAGGCTAGATAGAGTGAGAAATGAGGAGGTGAGGAGGAGAACTGGGGTGGAAAAGGAGCTGGGAGATAGGGTTGATGAAAGAATATTAGGATGGTTTGGACACATGGAAAGAATGAGTGAAGAAAGACTAGTAAAAGAGGTATGGAAGGCAGATGTGGAAGGAGTGAACATGAGGGGACGTCCTAGGATGAGATGGATGGATGGGGTGAAGGGGGCTTTGGGGAAGAGGGGAATGTCTGTTGAGGAAGGACGGGAGAGGACATAAGACAGGAGTGAATGGAGACTGGTTGTATATGGATGATGTTGTGATTGCATGAGGTGGAATGGGCGGGTGGATGGGTGGTGAGGTAGTATGTATGAGCAAAATTTGACGCAACCCGACGGGATTTCTCCCCGTCCTCTCCTTTTTTGCAAGCGGGGAAGGGGGGGTCGCCGATTTAATGAAGCGGCCTTGCTGTGGATGTCCTGTGTCTTGCGGCACTGACCCAGGGCAGTGGAGAGGGTGCAGGGATGACCCGTCATCCGGGAGGTGCTCAGATAAGAGGGAGGGTGGGAGAGGTGTGGAGTGTATTCAGGGATGAAATGGATGGGAATGATTTTATGCCTTTCCCTTTTTGGCTACCTCCCTTGTAAGGGGGAAAAAGCCTTGGTATATGTATGTATGTAAATCAAATAAATCTGATTTAAATAAAAAAAATATTTCTTAAAAAGATATATAAAAAAACAAACAAACAAAAAAAAAACGCCAACCCTGGAGTCCACTAACCTCATACAATAATACCTGTTAAGTCCGGCTAAAATTGGCATTTCAAAGCATAACAGTACCTTAAAAATAGTTTCTTATTTCACAATGTACGTCTCATATGACTCCCCTGTCCTCTTTTGTAACCAATCTGTGAATGCTCGCTTCTTCTCTTCTACAACCTTCTTTGTTTCCTCATCCCACCATTCACTACCCTTTCTTCTATTTCCCCCTGTCCTTCTTGTTCCACACACCATCCTTGCACACTTTAAGACTCCCTCCTTGAACCATCCCCATTCCTCCTCCACACCCATCTCTGCTCCATCCTTTACTCCCTCCCACTCCTCCTTCAGCTTCTTTTCGTACTCCTTCTCCTTTTCCTTTTCATTCAAGGAGTTCACTCTAAGAACCTCCCTACCTTATGTCCCTTTCATCTTTCTCCATCTATCCTCCACTCTCAGCTTACCTTCCACCAAAAAATTATCTGATATTCCCCCACCCTCTCCCCTTAGCACATGTACATCCTTAACTCTTCCTATCATAATCTTATTTACCACTACATAATCCATTAGCGCTCTATCTACCACCCTTCCCTCCACCACCCTCTCCCATGTGTACTTATGCTTGACTTTCTTCCGAAACACTGTATTTGCTATCATCAACTCTCTTTCTAGACACATTTCCACCATCAACTCTCCACTACGATTCTTTCCTGGAACTCCACACTTCCCAACCACTCCATCGATTGGACCATTTCCCACCCTAGCATTAAGGTCTCCCAGTACTATTACATTGACATTTCTTCCTAAACCCTCTATGCACTCATTTAAATCTATCCAAAAGGCCTCCCTTTCTTCCACGCTCTTCTCACTGCCAGGCCCATATGCACTTACAAAGACCCACATCTCCTTTCCCAGTTTCACCTTCATCCACATTATCCTTGAGGAAACCTCCTTCCACTCCACTACCTGTTTACCTATCTCCTCACTTACTAGAATAGCCACCCCTTCCCTCCCTCGCCCTCTCTTCACTCCTGATAACCTCCCACTTACACTCCCAAACTTACACTCACCCTTCCCTTTCAACTTAGTTTCACTCAAAGCCAACACATCCATCTTTCTTCTCACAAACATACTACCTATCTCTTCCCTTTTACTCTCATCTGTACCACATCCACGCACATGAGACGTACAAAGAAAAGAAAAGAGAAGTAAAGCAAAAGGTAAAGGAGGCAAAGAGGAGAGCAGATGTGAAATGGGGTAGGAGTATGACAGAAAATTTTGAAAGTAATAAAAAGATGTTTTGGAAAGAAATTAAGAGAGGAAGAGGAGGCGAATCAAGTAGGGAAGAAAAGATAAAAGGTACAGATGGAGAGATGATAATGGAAGAGATGGCAGTAAGGGGAAGATGGGCAGAATATTTTAGGGAGTTGCTAAATGTGAAGGAGGATAGGGAAGGAAAGATAGCTGCAGTGGGAAATACGAAGAAAATGAGAGTGATGAGTGAGGAGAATGGAGGAGAAATAGGGAAGGATGAGGTGAAGGCAGTTGTAAAGATGATGAAAGCAGGTAAGGCACCTGGTCTGGATGGATGCCATGCAGAATGTCTGAAAAAGGGAGGTTCAGTGATGGTGGACTGGTTGGTGAGGTTATTCAATGTTTGCTGGAGAGAGGGTAGAGTACCGGGGGACTGGAGAAGTGCCTGTATAGTTCCTCTTTACAAGGGAAAAGGGGACAAGTGTGAATGTAGTAGTTTCAGAGGGATTAGCCTGTTTAGTGTAGTAGGGAAGGCTTATGGGAGGATTTTAATTGAGAGGATTAGGAGAGGAACAGAGGGAGTAATTGGTGAGGAACAGTGTGGATTTAGGACAGGTAGAAGTTGTGCAGATCAGATCTTTGTGGTAAGACAAATATGTGAGAAAGCTATAGGAAAGGGGAAGGATGTTTTTTGGGCTTTTATGGATCTGGAAAAGGCTTATGATAGGGTAGACAGAAAGGCACTGTGGGAGGTTATGCAGATTTATGGGATAGGAGGAAAGCTTTTGGGAGCTGTCAAGAGTTTTTATGAGAGTAGTAGAGCATGTGTTAGGATTGGAAATGGAGAGAGTGAGTGGTTTGAAGTAAAGGTGGGACTTCGTCAAGGATGCGTTATGTCGCCCTGGCTGTTCAACTTATACATGGATGGGGTGGTGCGAGAGGTGAATGCTAGGGTAGTGGGTCAGGGATTGGAGATGGTTAAAGAAAATGGAGAAAAGTGGGAGGTGAGCCAGCTGTTGTTTGCGGACGACACTGCGCTTGTGGCAGGGTCAGAGGAGGGATTGAGGAAGCTGGTGGCAGAGTTTGGGAGAGTATGTGATAGAAGAAAGCTAAAGATAAATGTGGGTAAAAGTAAGGTGATGAGATGTACAAGGGGTGAAAGTGGCAGTAGACTGGAAGTGAACATTAAGGGGGAGCGACTGGAGGAAGTGGATAGTTTTAGATACTTGGGTGCAAGTGTAGCAGGAAAAGGTGGAGTGAAGGTGGAGGTAGAATGTAGATTGAGAGAAGCGAGTAAATGCCTTGGTGGATTAAAGAGTGTAATGAGAAATAGACATTTGGGAATGGATGCGAAGAGGAGACTGTATGAAGGAGTGATTGTGCCAACAGCACTGTATGGGGCAGAAACGTGGAACATAAGAGAAGAAGAGAGAAGGAATTTAAATGTGTTTGAGATGAGGTGTCCGAGAAGTATGGTGGGGGTTACTAGGCTGGATAGAGTGAGAAATGAGAAGGTGAGGAGGAGAACAGGGGTGAAAAAGGAGCTGGGAGATAGGGTTGATGAAAGAATATTAGGATGGTTTGGACACATGGAAAGAATGAGTGAAGAAAGACTAGTAAAAGAGGTATGGAAGGCAGATGTGGAGGGAGTGAACATGAGGGGACGTCCTAGGATGCGGTGAATGGAAGGGGTGAAGGGGGGTTTGGGGAAGAGGGGAATGTCTGTTGAGGAAGGAAGGGAGAGGACGGAAGACAGAGGTGAGTGGAGAATGGTTGTATATGGATGATGTTGTGATTGCATGAGGAGGAATGGGCGGGGGGGTGGGGGGTGGGGTAGTATGTGTGAGTAAATTTTGACGCAGCCCGAAGGGATTTCTTCCCGTCCTCTCCTTGTATGCAAGGGGGGACGGAGAGGGGGGTCGCCGATTAAATGAAGCGGTCTTGCTGTGGATGTGCTGTGTCTTGCGACACTGCTTCTGACCCGGGGCGGTGGGCAGGGTGCGGGGATGACCCGTCATCCAGGAGGTGATCAGATGAGAGGGAGGGTGGGAGGGGTGTGGAGTGTATTTAGGGATGAAATGGGTGGGAGTGTTTTTATGCCTTTCCCTTTTTGGCTACCTCCCTTGGAAGGGGGAAAAAGCCTTGGTATATGTATGTATGTATGTATGTATTTCACTATAAAAGTTTATATTAACTTATACTGCATTGAATAAGCCAATAGTTGATATATTTGTCCTATATACAATGTTAGGTTTCTAGTTTTGATATATTTGTCCAATATAAAATGTTGTCACAAAGAAAGCAATGGCCTCCGCTAGCGGACCAGGGATCTGAGTGCCCACGTCCTGTGTAATAGTGGTCCTTGCCTTAAGCTTATTCTTTCCATCCCCATACTACATACATATACCAAAGGCTTTTCCGCCTTACATGGGGGTAGCCAAAAAGAAAAAGGCATACAAACCACTCCCACCCGTCCTCATACTACCTACCACAATTATCAAGCACTTCACCTCAAATACGCCCACATTCTTCCTTCTTTCTGTATCCTACAAAGATGATAAGGTAATGTGAGCACAAGCATTTCCTCATATAATCTTCTCTTTGCCTTCATCCTCAGGTACCTATTTCTCATAACATTCTTCCTACCAGATATTTCTTTTCCTCATTTACTATCAATTCAACTCCACTTCCAAAAATGCCACATGCGACTCTACTCTCTCCAGTCTCTCACTTTCAACCCACCACCACTCCTTGTACATTTCATCACCTTACTTACGAACAGAGTCCAAGAGAGATGGAGAGAAAGAGAATAAACGAAAAGAAGACATTATTATAGTTTTTATTTATTCATCTATCTATTTATCATTATCATCATTTTTTCCCTTCCGACCCAGATATGGACCAAAATGTCTCCTGTCGGCATGCTCCGCCTTTGTAATCCTTTGTAAGAAGAGAAAAGAAGAAGATGAAGAAGAATAAATAGAACATGAAGACGAAGAAAAAGAAGAAAGAGAATAAGAAAAAGATAAAAAAGAAGAAAAAGATCAAGAAGAAGAAAAAGATGAAGAGGAAAAAGAAAATGATGAGAAGGAAAAAAAATTACGAAGAAGAAAAAGA
>NC_134788.1:17706134-17708634 GCF_046742065.1 Oratosquilla oratoria | reverse complement strand
ATTTAATTTTTTTTGCGTTTTCCATCATCATGTCTTGGGGATTTGTTATTATCATGTATTTAAAGTCTAAATATATTATCATTGTGATTATTATAATGGTTAACAATTACTTTTTGATAATTTCTTTAATTCATCATTATTACATTAGTCATAATGTAATGTTCACACTCGTCACCAACCAATGATAACACGAGGAGGTAGTGAGGTCCACACCCCATGGTATATAATGCCCACAGCCCGTTTATAAACCATTCCTTTGAAAAAGCATACCTGCGAAAAATAGTCATGGACATAAAAGTAAAGATCTAAAGACGCCTGGTGTTTGCCCCACACCGCTTTCCGTCATATATATATATATAATTACATATATATACATATATATACTATATCTATATACATATATATACATCTATATAGACATATATATTAAATAAATATAACATATAATATACATATATATACATATTATACACTTTACTATATACCATATATACCACATATATATACATATATACACATATACTACACATATAATACACATACTATAATACATATATACACATATATTCACATATATACACATTTATTACACATATATACACATATATACACATATATCCTACATATACACACATATACAGCACATATACACCACATATACACACATTACACACACACACACATTCACACACACACACACACACACACACACACACACACACCACACAATCACACACACACACACACACACCAAACACACACACACAATTCCACATACAGACACACACACACACACACACACACACACACACACAGCACACACACACACAGCACACTCACACACACACACACACACACACACACACACACACAAACACACACACGACACACCACACACAAACAACACACACACACACACACACACACACACACAAAAACACAACACACATACACTGACGCACGCACACACAAATACACACACATCAGAAACACACGCACACAAACATACGTATACAGAACACAACACATACACACATACAAACACACACAAACACCACACACACAAAAACCACACACACAATGAGCATAACACACAACACACAAACACGCAACGGACGCACACATATATACATCAACAAATTCACATACACAACACGCAGACACAGACACGCAACCATACTCAGCAAATACACACACACACACGACTTACACACAAAATACAAGTACAGGAGCACACAACAACCATAGGCACAAATACATACACACACATAGAATCGGTCATACGAGCTCTGAGCTCTCTTCCCGGGAGGGAAATAGCTGTCATCTACGAGTTCTCATACACATGATCCAAAGACCAAGGTGATTCCACACACACGCACTGACACACCACACACTTATTGAGACTGAACTAAAGTAAAGAAGAAATATATAACATGAAGAGAAATGAACGCATGGGAAAGGAAAGATTGATGGACAAACTAAACGGAGCTTTGGAAAAACTAAAGAAATTCCTTCAGAATGCAAACTGGGAGAAAAAATTTCTACACGGGAAGAGACCACAAAGGTGGAAGCGAAAATGGAATATCTTGATGGATATTTACTATGAAGGGGTAAATAGGCACGGACCAAGACAGAAGCGAGAGAGGGCATATATCAAATGCTGGTTAACAACAGAAGATGCGCAGTGGAGGCAAAAGGTAGAAAGAGACAGAGCTTGGAAAGACCCATGGAGGGGAAAAAACTGGAAAATGGCAAATAGTATATTAAACTATAGTAAATGAGTATGTAAAAGTGCGAAGAGAGGAAAAAAGGAACTATGGAAATGATATTATTAGAAAAGTGCAGATGAGCAACCCCAAGCCAATTCTATCGAGACGTGCAACGGGATAAAACTTGAAAATAAACAGGAAATGGTGATGAACTACGCCAGGGAAATATAGAATTATTCACAGTAAGAGCATAGAAATGGATCGGTCGAAGTCATGAATAATTCACTTCAAGTCCGGTTTTCACTAGAGGAGAAGGCACAATATTGGCATGCGAAGGAAAATTGGAAGTGCGATCTCCCCCCCCATGAGCGAAATAAATAATAACACAAAAATAAATAATGGTACATTGATCAAACCTTGATGTTAGGAAATTTGCATGGATCGGACGCAATTGCAAATCTAGATTCTAAAAGAATGCATAGAAGAACTTAATGGACATAAATATATGTAATAAGTTGCTTACTGAAATGTAAAGGAAAAATACCAAAAGACCGGAAAAATTCTAATATTCATACAATATCTAAAGGAGGAAACAAGGAAGAACCAACTAAAACCATAGACCGATCTCACTATACTACGCTCTATAGCACAAAATGTTGCTTGAGAACAATTATCAAGAATAGATGGGTAAAACACCTGGAAGAAAATAACTATAATAAACCCAAGACAGGATTTGGGTTTCAGACAGGGAAGATCATGTACCACAAACGTAATATGCTTTTACTCAAGAC
>NC_134788.1:17625453-17705634 GCF_046742065.1 Oratosquilla oratoria | reverse complement strand
GACTCCGGCTTGAAAAAGGACATCGGTAGCAATACTAAGACTTCATTGACAGATAATTCTGTAGCCCAAAAACTTACTATTGGAATGGATTCTGAAGTGACAAAAACATCTTTAGATACTCAGAAACCAATAAATAGCTTAAATATTGCCCCTAATAGTCATAGAGTCTTACATTTAAAATATGTCTCTCTTGATAAGAGTTATATTGACTTACATGAAAAGTTCTGTAAATTTGGACCAATTAAAGAGATCAGGGTTTAACTGAATGACAACTTTAAAGCTTGGCTAGTCTGGATCTCATTTCTTTCTAATCAGGATGCAGCGGCTGCCTGCTTGGATTATAATAATTCCAAAGAAAATGAATCTTCAGCCCAACTTGCTGCTAGAGTGCCACCTAACCAGGATATCTTTTATCCAGAAAACCCAGTAGAGGAAAGGAAGGAAAGTGTGCAGAGGCCTCCCAGTCCAGTTAAGTGGCTTATTATCACTCTTGCAAAGGAACGTGCTAACTTGTTCGAGTTTAGAAGATTTTTGAAGAGTAGTCTTGGCTCTGGTAATTTGACTAACTCGCAGGTATCATGATTTGGAAGAAATTCCTTCTTGATTCATGTAAAATCTTATGAACAAGCTGCCATGGTGCTTAACTTGAGACAGAAATCAGACATTAAGGAAGTTAAACCCCACTCTACCTTTAGTTATGCCAAAGGGGTAATTTTTAATAGAGATCTCTATGACTTTGATGAAGAAGAAATTTTAGAAATGTGCCCAACTAATGTTTGGAAGGTTTTTAAAATCCCTTGTTCTATGATTTCTAACTTTTTCTGGTGAAGATCTACCTCATTATGTAGAGATAGAAAAAGAGATTGTTTATGTGAAGCAGTTTAAGCCCCGTCCCCTTCAGTGCTTTAACTGCTGTGGTTTTGGCCATCCTTCCCGCATATGTGCAAGGGACAAACTGTGTTTGATATGTGCTCAGCCTGAACATGGGGATTGTTCCCGTGCAACAGTTTGTATAAATTGTAAAGAAGAGCATGATGCCAGAGATAAGAACTGCGTAATTTATAAGAAGGAACAGGAAATACTACTAAAAGCCCATGCAGAACATATGAGTGTAGGACATGCTAAAAGACTACTAATTCCAAAAGATACAGTGTTGTTGTTAAAACAAATAATAAAGTGGATCAGCCAACTGTAGAACCCAATAGAAATAAAATTGCCAATATGAATTCTTCTGTTAACACTGAACCCAAGCCTCAGTGTAAAAGTGTTACTATCAAATCTAATGGTCTTTCTTCTTCTGAACTTGGAATTTCTAATACTTCTGAACCCTCCTCTGCGGAGGTTTCCTCACCCCTTGTTGAAGGGGTGTCCCCTGCCCCATCCGGAGGGGCACCTAAGGTTTCTATTGTTGAAACCTCACAGGCTTCTTCCAATGAAGCCTCGTTTCAGGCAATCTCTCTTCCAGACTTGGGGGACTCCCCAGTAGAGGGATTGCTGACTAGTGTGCCTCACTCAGTAGAGGTGCACAGAAGCAATGAGGATCAACCAACTCTAGAATGTAATAGAAAAACAAATGCTAATACGAATTCTGCTGTTAATGCTGAACCCAAGCCTCTGTGAAAGAGTCACTATTAGACCTAATCGTTCTTCTCCAATACTTAGAAATTCTAGTACTCCTCAACCCTCCTCTGCAGAGGTTCTCTCATCCCCAGTTGAGGGAATGTCTCCTGACCCATCTGGAGGGGCACCTAAAGTCCCCATTGCTGAAACCTCACAGAGTTCCTTCAATAAAGCCTCCTCTCAATCAATCAACCTTCCAAACTTGGGGGGCTCCCTAATAAAGGGATTATGGACTGGTGTGCCTCACTCGGTTGAGGTGCACAGAAGCAAAGCTATGGAGTCTGAAGCTGTGTGCAGTAAAAGACTCCACAGTCCACCCTCATCTCCATCTCGTTCCCCATATCTTGATATGGAATTTGAGAAAGGAACTAATATTCCAAACTCTACATTGTCTGTTGGACCATTGTCAGAGAGGAGGATGCCACCCGCGAAAGCAAAGAAATTAGAAAAGAACCCATCTTGTAGACCCTCTCTCTCCCAGACTTCTCTTATCAGACCAGTAGACCCCCCCCAAAAAAACAAAACAAAAAAACTGTATGTCTGTAATTCAGTGGAATATTCAAGGTTTTAATTCTCAGCGAGAGCAGGTTCGGATTCTCTTTAAAGAACATGATGTGTCTGCTATTTGTCTCCAAGAAACTATGCTTGGCGATTTATCCCCTGATGTTGGACTTAATTATAAATATTACAGATCTCCTCCTATGATTGGGGGCCGTGCCTATGGAGGTACTGGTATCATTGTTAACAAATCTGTAAACCACAGAAGTGTCCAGCTACATTCGGTGTTGCAGGCTTGTGCAGTACAAATCTTTACAACTAAATGGACCACTTTATGTTCTTTGTATTTGGAACCTGAACTGGAAGATCGACTCCTAGACATATATAACCACTCCCGTTAGTTTGAATTAAATGACCTACAATCTTTGGTTGACCAGCTCCCTCAGCCTTTTATTTTAATGGGTGACTTTAATGCCAAGCATCCTCTATGGGATGAATCAAGGTGTGACCCCTGGGGCAATATAATTGAAGAATTTATTGATAATAATGATGTCATTTTGATGAATGACTGTTCCAAAACTAGGTTTGATGTCTTTCACAACTCAAGTTCTGCTATAGACCTAACTATTTGTTCATCATCCTTAAGATTAGACTACAGTTGGTCAATAGATAAAGATCTACATGGTAGCGACCACTGGCCTATCCATATCAAATATTTAAAGAACACTCCCTCCTCTTGCTTACCTAAATGGAAGACAGGAGAGGCTAATTGGGAATTATTTAGGAGATCCACAGAGATTAATTATAAGACTAGTGACTTTTCTAGTAACTCTGATGCATATAATTATCTGGTAGGCATCATACTTTCTGGTGCTTTCTCATCCATTCCTAGGACAGCTGGTAAACCTCAACACCCAGTAGTCCCCTGGTAGAACGATGAATGTGCTTTAAGCAGAAAGATTACAAGAACTTGCTATTAGAGATATCTGAGATATCCTTGTTTAATCAATAAGATAACATACAGAAGAGCTCAAGCAAAGTAGAAGAAAATCTTGAAGAAAGCAAGGAGGGAATCCTTCATTAAATTTATTAGCGAATTGAAATATGACTGTACCCCTACCTTAGTATGGAATAGGATTTGAAAAGTACAAGGAAAGTTTACTCCATCTCCTTTGCCCATTCTCAAGATAAATGACTCTTTTATATCAGATACAAGAGAAGTAGCAGAGGCTTTTCAAAGACACTATGCTGATATTTCAAGTCCACTACATTATTTACATGACTTCAGAAGAATTAGAGACAAGACCACGATTATTCCTCCCACCAATACAAACTTGGAGGCATATAATCTTCTGTTCACCTTAGATGAAATGGATCATGCTTTATCTTTATCCTCCCCAACCTCTCCTGGAGAAGATGACATTCTTTATTCCATGGTTGCTCATTTATCCATATCCTTGAAGAAATTCCGTTTAAATGTGCTGAACAAATTTTGGTCTTCTGGATCTTCTCCTAAATCTTGGAAGACTTCAATTATCACAGCAATTTTAGAGGCAGGAAAAGACTCTCATGACCCACAAAGTTACAGACCTATTGATCTCATACATATACCAAGGCTTTTTCCCCCTTACAAGGGAGGTAGCCAAAAAGGGAAAGGCATAAAAACACTCCCACCCATTTCATCCCTACATACACTCCACACCCCTCCCACCCTCCCTCTCATCTGAGCACCTCCTGGATGACGGGTCATCCCTGCACCCTGCCCACCGCCCTGGGTCAGAAGCAGTGTCGCAAGACACAGCACATCCACAGCAAGGCCGCTTCATTTAATCGGCGACCCCCCCCCCTCTCCGTCCCCCCTTGCATATAAGGAGAGGACGGGGAGAAATCCCTTCGGGCTGCGTCAAAATTTACTCACACATACTACCCCACCTCCCACCCCCCTGCCCATTTCTCCTCATGCAATCACAACATCATCCATATACAACCATTCTCCACTCACCTCTGTCTTCCGTCCTCTCCCTTCCTTCCTCAACGGACATTCCCCTCTTCCCCAAAGCCCCCTTCACCCCATCCATCCACCTCATTCTAGGACGTCCCCTCATGTTCGCTCCCTCCACATCTGCCTTCCATACCTCTTTTACTAGTCTTTCTTCACTCATTCTTTCCATGTGTCCAAACCATCCTAATATTCTTTCATCAACCCTATCTCCCAAATCCTTTTTCACCCCTGTTCTCCTCCTCACTAGCTGGATTTGTAAGATCCATGAAAGAATGGTTAATATGCGTTTAGTTTGGTTTTTGGAATCTAAAAATCTCCTATCTAACCAACAGTTTGGATTTAGAAGAAATAAGTGCACTCTGGATCACATACTTTTTATCACTTGTGATATTCGGAATACCTTTGCAGTTCAGAATCCGAGCATTGCTGTGTTTTTTGACTTGAAAAGTGCCTACGATACTACCTGGCGGGGAGGCATTCTGAAGCAACTTGCAGAGTGGGGTATCCGGGCTAATATGTACAATTGTTTAAAGGATCTATTGTCTGACCTTTAAAAGTCAGAGTGGGCCCTTCTTTCTCCTCTGCATATCTTCAAGAGGAAGGGATTCCCCAAGGAAGTGTTCAGAGTCCTACACTGTTCAGCATAGCCATTAATAGTTTGTTAGAACAAGTTCCCGCAGGAGTTCATGGATTGGCTTATGCTGATGACTTCGCTATTGTGTGCAGCAGATCGACAACATTAGAAACAGGCCAAAAGATTCAAGAGGTTATTAAATTAGCAACAGCATGGGCTAATAGCAGGGGCTTCAGATTCTCTGCTGAAAAAACAAAAGCCATTAGGTTCTCTAGACTAAGATGCAAGGAAGAGATACCAACATTATTCTTAGAGGGTGTCATATTACCATATGAAGATCAAGTAAAATACTTGGGTCTGTTTTTGGACAAAAGGCTGACATTCACTCATCACATAAACGAGGTTATATGCACTGTTGAACAGCGACTTAATATATTATAGGTAGTGTCTCGCTTCAACTCATGTGTTAACATCAAAACAACATCCAAATTTCATATATGTAAAGCAGCTGGTAGACAGAGCTCCAAGAAAAAGTACTCTGCTGAAACCTCTAGAAGTGAGATGTGAAGTTGGGGCAGAGGAGGTAGGACTTGTTCCTGTTACAATTGCTGAGATCACGCCTCCCAAATTCCCTCATTGGAACCGATGCCCCATTGTAATCTATCCTATTAAAAACAAGAAAAATAGAACTGCTGCAGAGTTAAGAAGTGAACTTTTAGAACACTTATCAATACATGCTGATTCAATTTTTATTTATACAGATGGATCAAAATCCCAAGATGGTGTTGGTTGTGCTGTTGTATCTGATAGCACAGTTTTAAGGAGGAAGCTGCCTTATTTTAGCTTTGTTTTTACTGCTGAACTGCTGGCAGTCAACAACGCCCTCAAATTTGTTTTTAATTCTATTCCATGTAATAAGAATGTTGTAATTTTTACAGACTCTATGAGCATTTTATCCTGTCCAAATGAATTATTGGCTCTTCACTATTTAGTCCAAGAAATACAGGACTGGTTAATTCTTATTAAGAACTGGAAAAAGATAAAAGTAAAATTTTGTTGGGTGCCGTCCCATGTGGGTATCACTGGAAATGAACAGGCCAATGTTGCAGCCAAAGCCACTACTAGGCTCAGCCATATAAGACACTAAAATCCCACATACAGACTTCAAACAAGTAATTCATAGCTATGCAATGGAGAAATGGCAAGAACAATGGACAAGGCTGGACGGTAGTTACAAATAAAAAAAGAGATTCACCCCTTGGTGAGACCTTGGAAGTCTCATTCTTTGGACAGAAGATCAAGTATTATTTTAACAAGATTAAGAATTGGCCATTCCTATATTACTCATAATTTTTTTATGGCAAGTGGAGCAGAAAGGCTAGCCCCTTAGTGCCCCACTTGCCAAGTCATTTTTACAATTAAACACATTTTGACTCAGTGCCCTGCATACTCTAATAAGCGCAGGACAAACTTTTTAACAAATTTATCTTTAAAAGAAATTTTAGGGGAAGAGGCTCATGTAAAGAATGTTTTAAAATTTTTAAAAGACGTCAATTTATTTGATGAAATTTAAAATTGTGTATATGATTGCTTGAGAGTGTATCCTGTTTTGATGTGTTTTTGTGAGTGATTATTGTTTTTACTGTTTTACTTGAAATTTTATATATTCATTAATGATGGACATGTGCTGAACGGCCTATCGGCTCTGGTGCTTGGCCTTCAAGCCAAAAATTCCATAAATCAATTAATCTCTATTTTTCTCACTTTCTCTTTTTCTATCTCACTCATTTTCTCTCATTTACTCTTTTACACTTTTTCTTTCACTCACTTTCTCACTCAATTTCTCTCATTCATTCTCTCACACTTTTTCTTTCACTTTCTCACTCTTTCTTATTTTCTCTTTCTCACTTAATCATTTTCTTTCTCAATTTCTCTTTCTTCCTCTTCCTCTCCCCTCCCTCTCCCCCTCCCCCTCTTCCTCTTCCTCTCCCCTCCCTCTCCCCCTCCCCCTCTTCCTCTCCCCCTCCCTCTCCCTCTCCCCCTCTTCCTCTCCCTTTGCCCCCTCTCCCCCTCCCTCTCTTGGTAAATAGAGACCTTACAGTGCCTAAGAGATGGGAGGGATGACCCTTCATCCGGGAAGAGCCAAGATAAGAGGGAGGGAGGTGGGGTGGATGGGAGTGGAGTATGTAGGGGA
This sequence comes from Oratosquilla oratoria, assembly GCF_046742065.1. NCBI lineage: Eukaryota > Metazoa > Arthropoda > Malacostraca > Stomatopoda > Squillidae > Oratosquilla > Oratosquilla oratoria. The sequence continues at coordinate 17,698,746 of NC_134788.1, read as the reverse complement.
TGGAATGAGTGGGAGTGGTTTCTATGCCTTTGTATTTTGGCTACCTCCCTTGTGAAGGGGAAAAAGCCTTTAAGTATATGTACGTATGTACCTTTTACATTAACTGTGATAAAATAATCGGCCAGTATATTCCCATGAGCAGCATATTAAAGGTCAAAGGGCCACGGTTTGGCCACCCCTGGTATATAAAGACCTTACAATATCTAAAACCTCCCTCAGATGGACACCTTGACCTTCCAACCTCTGTCGGACACCCACGTGGACGGGCAGAGCGGCGGTTCTCCTTCGCTAGATTCCTTCGTAACAGACTTGTACTCGAGCTGGGAGGAACCTGAAGAGGACCTGTTGGAAGGAGAGGAATCACAACAGAATGAGCTGATTTTAGACACGAATCTGCCAGATCGTAATGGACAGGTGGCTACAGTAAATGATTTTTCTGTTATGGAGGGGCCTGTGGCATACGAAGAGCCAACTACAAGGGACGGCAGTACTGTTTCTTCTCCAGATATCGAGGTGCTCCTGGAGGAGGATGGAGTACAGCCACAGGCTTCATCCCAGCCATCCACAGTACACCCTCATCCTTGTGGGTCCTCTCCACAGCCGTGCATGCCGACATACCAGGGGTATATTACGACAGGTCAGCCTTGCCCCTCTCAACCCTGTTGGATCACCCTCACCCCCGTGCCCCCCACCACTTCTGGTATACATGCCTACATCCCAAGGGTACGTGCCAGCATTCCAAAGTTGCGTGTCGCCGCACCCGCAGCCTTGTGTGTCGTCCCAATTTCAAGCTCCTCTCTCGCCACACCAAGCGTACATGTCCCCACCACCACTCGTTTTACTGCCTCATCCTCACGCATCACTGAGTCAGCAGCTCATACAGTCGTCTTTGGTCAATTCCAGTGCACCCCGGTCCCGACCATGCTCATTACTGTCTCGGCCAAGTGGAGTGTTGCCCCAGCAGCATGCACAAGAACTGTCCCAGGGACTTATCCAGCTGTTCCATCCACCTGGTGTCTCCCCACTATCGGAGACCTGCTCCTCTCAAGCACGATCCACATCCCCGTGCCTGATGGCCTCGCCAAAGACAACCAAAGCTAGATACAACTTCAAAGGGAAGAAGGGACCAGGTAGTCACTGGACTCATCCTCAGAGATCTCAGTGTTTTACCAAGGAGCCACTCTTCGGCTGGCACGGGGCACCTGCTGCAATAGCGACCCTGGTCCCAGGAGCCAGCAGTTACGAAAGGCAGTCTCCTGAAGTGTACTGTGCCGTACAAGAATCTGAATTGGCGGTCAGGTGAGTCGTACCTTTTTCTAAATCTGCAGGTTCTCCCCCTGAAGTTGATTACGTTTCATCAGTATACAGTTGTTGTTTTTTTTGTGTGTGTGTATTTACCTAGTTGTATTAAATGGGAAGGGAGCTATGCTCGTGACCTGTCTTTGTATCTTTCAGCATCAAGTTTTTTCTTAAAATCTTGAATAGTGTTTGCACTCACTGTTTCTTTGATTTGTTCCTGGTATCTATCACTCACTGCGCTTGTGGCAGGATCATAGGAGGGATTGAGGAAGTTGGTGACAGAGTTTGATAGAATGTGTGAAAGGAGAAAGCTGAAGATAAATGTTGGTAAAAGTAAGGTGATGAGATGTACAAGGCGTGAAAGTGGAAGCAGACTGGAAGTGAGCATTAAGGGAGAGCGACTGGAGGAAGTGGATAGTTTTAGATACTTGGGTGCAAATGTGGCAGGAAAAGGTGGAGTGGAGGTGGATGGTAGAATGTAGATTGAGAGAAGCGAGTAAATGCTTTGGTGGATTTAAAAGTGTAATGAAGAATGGACATTTGGGAATGGATGCTAAGAGGAGACTGTATGAAGGAGTGATAGGAGTGATTGTGCCAACAGCACTGTATGGGGCAGAAATATGGAACATAAGATAGGAAGAGAGAAGGAGTTTGAATGTGTTTGAGATAAGGTGTGTGAGAAATATGATGGGGGTTACTAGGCTAGATAGAGTGAGAAATGAGGAGGTGAGGAGGAGAACAGGGGTGGAAAGGGAGTTGGGAGATAGGGGTGATGAAAGAGTATTGGGCAGGGTTCCCACGGTCCTTGAAAATTCTGGAAAGTCCTGGAAAAAAAAGTGATCCTGGAAAGTCATGGAAAAGTCCTGAAATTCTGCCAAAAATCAAGTGGTCCTGGAATTAGGACTACCAGCTAAAAAAGTCATTGAAAGTCCTTGAATTCAGTGTTGCATGGATGTTGGTTGTGCTCAATATTCTAGTGTGCAGTGTCTGCACCTATCACATGGCTATGGCATTCTTCCAGTTTCTAGTCTTTGTACTGTCTGTGGTGGTTGTACAAATACATCAGGTGAGACATCATTGATTTCTAGCTTGCTTGAACTTTTCAGGCTTTTTCTGAGGTGAGCAATTTAAATAAAAAAGGAAAGAAGCAAAAGGGACATGATTGGCAAAGTTTTCATTCTCAAGTGAGAATTAGAAATTTGTATGTTGAACTGAAATTGCAATAAGCTTTTTCATGGGAATTAGAAATTATTTGTAGTTATGTATACATAGGAGGCAGATATAGTAATGAAGTTGACAAGCAATTATGTCTCGCCTTTTATAGCGTTGAAGATGCATGTCTGGGTTTTAACATTAATTTTTCTTTTTGCAGTAGTATGGCATCCAAGAAATGTCACTTCAATCCACTCTGGGTGGAGGATCCACTGTTTTCAGCATGGGTCAAGGAAGACCCCAAGGATGACACCAAAGCATACTGCAAACTTTGCAAGAAGCGTTTTGACATAGCAAACATGGGAGTTTCCGCTCTGAGAAGTCACATGAAAAGCAACTTGCATAACAGGATCAGCCAGTCAAGGCAAAACCCATCAGCAATCCGCAACTTCTTTGGAAAGAAGCAAGACGAAAAGGCAGATGATGCTGCAGCCAATGTCACCTCCAGTGCACCAGTTGCTAGTACAAGTACAGCTCCATAAAGATCAGAGGTTGCAGCTGTTGTGTCAGATGCTGCCCTCCACACAGAGGTTCTCTGGGCTCTGAAGCTTGTTATGAGCAACTACTCATTCAATACATCATCTGATGTGGGCATGTTGTTCCCAAGAATGTTTCCGGACAGCCAAATTGCTAAAACTTTCTCATGTGGTGCTACAAAGTATGCTTATCTAGTTTGTTTTGGCCTGTCTCCATATTTCCATGATCTGCTAGTGGAGAAAGTCAGAAGTGCGGAGTGCTATACCGTATCCTTTGATGAGTGCATGAACCCTGTTTCACAGAATGAACAAATGGACTTCATAGTCCGTTACTGGGACAATGATTCTGGTCAGGTCAGTGTAAGGTACTTTGGGTCACAGTTCTTGGGGCATGCTCGAGCAAGCGACCTACTCTACAACTTCAAGGAAGGGACACAACAATTAGATCCCAAGCGTCTGCTTCAGGTGTCAATGGATGGACCTAACGTCAATTGGAAATTTTTCAATGACCTGCAACAGGAGTGCAAAACACAGGATCTCCCAGAACTTCTGAACATCGGAAGCTGTGGACTCCACACTGTCCACGGAAGCTTGCAGAAAGGGGCCAACGAGACTGGAAGGAAGATTGGAAACCTGCTAAGGTCTCTGTGGCAGCTCTTCCATGATACCCCCGCAAGAAGAGAGGATTTCACCACTATCACAGGGAGCAAGCTGTACCCATTGCAATTTTGCCAGCACAGATGGGTTGAGGATGCAAAGGTTGCAGAGCGTGCGTTGCAGATGTGGCCCAATGTGGAGAAATTTGTGGCATCCTTCAAAGACCCCAAGAAGGCCCCTAGCACTGCCTCATTTGCATCAGTGAAAGCTGCCTGTGAGGACCCACTCTCCATCGCAAAGCTACAATTCTTCATCTCTGTAGCTAAACAACTCCAGCCATTCCTTCAGAGGTTTCAAACAGATGCACCCATGGCACCGTTCTTGGGACAGAAGCTAAAGGAAGTGGTTGTTGCGCTCATGGGACGTTTCATCAAAAAAGAAGTTCTGGACAAAGCAGACACCATGCAGAAACTGGCCAACCTGGACCCCAAGGACCAGAAGAACCATATGCTGCCAAAACTTGTAGATCTGGGATTTGCTGCTCGAGAGTCTGTGAAGAAAGCTGCTGAGAAGAAACTGGTCAGTGATTTGAAGGTCCTGGCATTCAAGAATGAGTGTGTGACACTGCTATCAGAGCTCACATCCAAGATGTTGGACAAGAGTCCCTTGAAACTGTCCCTGGTTCGATATCTCTCTGCACTGGCTCCAGATAAACTAGTTGCTCCTTCTACAGGTGCGGCGACAAAGTTCCAGAAAATCCTCCAGATGCTTTTGAATGCCCACAGGCTGTCCGGGGAAGAGTGCGATGAGCTCCTTGCTCAGTACAAGGCGTTTGGCAGTGAGATGAGGCAGGAACATGCAGCAGATTTCAAGAACTTCACCCCAGATAGTGAGAGGCTGGACATATTTCTGGGCCAGTACTTTAAAGACCACAAGTACAGCAAGCTCTGGTCTGTTTTCAAGATGCTTCTCACAGTCTCCCATGGTCAGGCATCAGTAGAAAGGGGTTATTCTGTGAACAAGGACCTCCTGGTTCAGAACATGCAGGAGAAGACTATTGTAACTCTTCGTACATTCTATGACAGTATCCAAGCCACGGGCCAGCACTTCACTGAGTTACCCTTCACTCCCAGACTGAAAAGGCATGTCAGGGCATCGAGGATGAGATACCAACAGTACCTCGCGGATCAGAAGAAGTCACAGACAGATAATGAGAAATCCTCAAAGAGAAAGGCACTACAAGAGGATATCCAGTCAGCAGAGAAAAAGAGGAAGCTCTTGAAAGATAGTATGGAGTCAATGACCAAGGAAGCAGACCAGCTGGCAAAGAAGGCAGAAACAGAGCATGACTTCACTTTGCTGGCTAAGTCCAATGCTTTCAGACTGAAAGTTTCTGAGAAGGCGGATGAAAATCTCAAACTGGAAAAGAAACTACAAGACCTTAAGCAGAAACTGAAATCAATGGAGTGACTATTTTCAAGAAAGAGCAAAGAGTGAATTATACCTGATACTCTGATATATATATATATATTGTAATCTAACAGAGGAAGACTGCATAGTGTAATAAAGTGAGTGGAATCGGCTGGCTGTAAGGGGTGGAGGAGGCCAGAAAGATCAGTTTGTATTTGAAAATTGTTTCAGATATTCCGCTCAAAGTCCTGGAAATTTGATGATTTTTATCCTGGAATATCCTGGAAAAGTCCTGGAATTTAGTTTTCAATTTTATGTGGGAACCCTGATTGGGATGGTTTGGACACATGAAAAGAATGAGTGAAGAAAGACTAGTAAAAGAGGTATGGAAGGCAGATGTGGAGGGAGTGAATATGAGGGGATGTCCTAGGATGAGATGGATGGATGGGGTGAAGGGGGCTTTAGGGAAGAGGGGAATGTCTGTTGAGGAAGGACGGGAGAGGACAGAAGGTAGGGGTGAATGGAGAATGGTTGTATATGGATGATGTAATGCATGAGGTGGAACGGGTGGGGAGATGTTGGGTGAGGTAGTATGTGTGAGCAAAATTTGATGCAGCCCAAAGGGATTTCACCCCGTCTTCTCCTTTTCTGCATTGGGGGGGGGTTCACCGATTTAATGAAGCGGCCTTGCTGTGGGTGTGCTGTGTCTTGTGACTGCCTCTGACCCAGGGCAGTGGACAAGGTGCAGGGATGACCCGTCATCCAGGAGGTGCTAAGATAAGAGGGAGGGTGGAGGGGAGTGGAGTGTATTTAGGGATGGAATGGGTGGGAATGATGTTATGCCTTTTTCTTTTTGGCTACTTCCCTTGTAAGGGGGAAAAAGCTTTGGTATATGTCTGTATCTATCACTCTGTGTGGGAAGCTATTTTTTTCTGATCTCTTCTGTAATCTTTTTTTAGTTTCTTTTCATGTCTTATTGTTTTTCCATTGTCCCATTTCAATAAATCACTTATCTAAGATTTCCACTCCCTTCATAATTCTAAAGATAGTTAGTAGGTCTCCTCTTTCCCTTCTTTGTTCCAGAGTTGGTAATTTTAACTTGGACAGTCTTTGTTCATATGTCATTTTGGAAAGAGTTGGTGCCAGTTTTGTTGTTGCTCTTTGTATTTTTTCTAATTTCTTTATATTCTTTTTGGTATTGGGTGTCCATAGTGTTGCTGCATACTCGAGTTTTGGTCTTATTAGTGTAGTTGAAATTTTTTGATCATTTCCTCATCCTGTGTGTGTGTGACTAAAAATTTGATGTAGCCCGAGGGGATTTCTCCTTGTCTTTTTTTTCTGCGCTTGTAGCAGGATCAGAGGAGGGATTGAGGAAGTTAGTGACAGTTTGGGAAGGTGTGCAATAAAAGAAAGTTGAAGATAAATGTGGGTAAAAGTAAGTTGATGAGATGTACAAGGGGAGAATGTGGCAGCAGATTGGAGGTGAGTATCAAGGGAGAGAGACTGGAGGAAGTGGATAGTTTTAGATACTTGGGTGCAAATGTGGCAGGAAAGGGAGGAGGGGAGGTGGAGGTAGAATGTAGATTGAGAGAAGTAAATGCTTTGGGGGGTTAAAAAGTGTAATGAGAAATAGACATTTGAGAATGGATGCTAAGAGGAGATTGTATGAATGTGTGATTGTGCCGACAGAGGAATTTGAATGTATTTGAGATGAGGTGCCTGAGAAGTATAATAGGAGTTACTAGGCTGGAAAGAGTGAGAAATGAGGAGGTGAGGAGGAGAATGGGTGTGGAAAGGGAGTTAGGAGATAGAGTTGAGTATTGGGATGGTTTTGACACATGGAAATAATGAGTGAAGAAAGACTAGTGAATGGTGTGTGGAAGGTTGATGTGCAAAGAGTGAACATGAGGGGACAACCTAGGATGAGATGGATGGATGGGGTAAAGGGGGCTTTGGGGAAGAGGGAATGTCTGTTGAGGAAGGATGGGAGAGGACAGAAGGTAGGGGTGAATGGACAATGGTTGTATATGGATGATGATGTGTTCCATGAGGTGGAATGGGTGGGGGATGGGGGGTGAGGTAGTATGTGTGAGAAAAATTTGACACAGCCCGAAGGGATTTCTCCCTGTCTTTTCCTTTTCTGCATGAGGGGATAGAGAGGGGGGATTGCTGATTTAATGAAGTGGCTTTGCTATGGATGTGCTGTGTCTTGCGACACTGTGGACAAAATGCTGGGATGAACTGTCATCCAGAAGGTGCCAAGATAAGAGGGTGGAGAGGAGTGTAGTGTGATAAGGATGGAATGGGTGGGAATGGTTTTTATGCCTTTGTTTTCTGGCTACCTCCCATGTAAGGGGGAAAAAGCCTTTGGTATATGTATGTATGTATATACATTATATCTTCCTAATTCTCATCCTTCCTGTATTTCTCTGTACAGCACGAGCCAAATCCCGAGCCACAGGGAGGTCTGTTTGTACCAGGGCTGCGGAGTCGGAGTCGGAGTCGGAGTCAGAGTCGGATTTCTAAGAGTACTAGGAGTCGGACGCGGAGTCGGAGTCGGATTTTTTTTATCCGACTCCAACTCCTTAAGTCCAATAATATTTTTTTTTTAACATGGTTTCCCTGTTTGGTTTTACCAGTTGCACAATTTAACAGTTTTTGTATGGTTTTGCTTTTATTTTTGGAGGCAATAGTGAGTGTGTGCAGTGTATATGTACACTAAGTGGTCTCTCCAGATGGAAACAAAAAACAATCTATCAATAATAAAGAAAAAGAAAAATACACAATACTGACAAGCTATCATTGTCAGTCTGGGTAAAAGTGTTTGTGGTCATGTATTTGTAGTTGTTTCCTGTAAGGAGAGTGAAAATATATATATATATATAATATTTTGTACTATACTGCAATGCTTTTACTTCAACATAAATAAACATCAATTCGTGCTGCCACCATGTGACGGCATTGTGTGCTACTAGTACTAACTAATGTAAAGAAACAGCTGCAGATTCTGCCTGAAGCAGTGTCTCCCAGTGAATTTATTTTTCCTTCATTTTCGGTAGTTTTATCGCATTTTCCTTTAATAGAAATGTGCTAGATTATGATAAAGCTACTTCAGAATATGAAGATCATACATTTATCAAAGAAATTTAGTGGTTTGAAATATACGAAAAAGAAACAGGCTACTGATCATGGTTACTAGTGAATACAATAGGGCTACAAGTGAAGCAATGAAAAATAGAAATCAGAGTAAAGAAAATCACGAACCATTTTAATCTAATTCAAAACTGATTATGCTATAAAGACAATTGCAAATTAGGCCTAAGTGTACCAGATATTTATGCTTTAACTCATAACCATAATTCTATCTATATACAAAAGGCTTTTTCCCCCTTATCAGGGAGGTAGCCAAGTCAAAAGGCATAAACCCACTCCCACCCATCATATATCCACTATGTATGCACTATGCACATACGTCTTCATGTATGTAAAAGTCAACGGAAGTGCCCTGAGATAAACTTTGACCAGTCTCAGAGGCCAGATAGGAATGACATTAGAGCATATGTCACAGCATTTGATGATGACTGAAAAGGGGAGGAACAACAGCAGATATGTACAGTGTGCACAGGAGAAGGTTGTCTCTCTCTTTCCTGAACTGATTCCTGGTTTTTATGATAACATGGTGAAATTAATTCTGCAGTAAGTACTAAGTAGGGCATCCTCCATTAACCTTTCCTCATCATGATTTGTCACATTTTTTTTCCTAATATTGTGATAGAAGGTTTATGACATTGGACATATGAAATAACAGATGATTTTTTTTTGGGGGGGAGGGGAGGGGCACAAAGGAAAAAGAAAATATCTAGCTTGAAGTGGCAACTCTGCCATGACAGATCTGAAAGTGCTAGTAAGCTGGTAGATGATCATGAGCATAAATAATACCATTATATATTTAATATATATATGTTTATACGAATATACGTGCTTGTGTGCATATACATATATAAAGCTGGTTGAGTGTATGTGTGAGCATATTTATCATACAAGTGAATGTTTCACGTAAAAAATAATATACATGAAAAATATAAAATGCTTGCTGAATAGGTGTGGGAGGCTGGTAAATGGATCTGCAGAATAGATTTCCACATAGGGGTCAAGGAGTTAAGGAGTCGGGAGTTGGAGTCGGAGTCGGAGGAATCAAAGGAGTCGGAGTTGGAGGAATCGAAGGAGTCGGAGTCGGACCTTATACCATCCGACTCCGCAGCCCTGGTTTGTACCAGCAGAATCTTCGACCCGATTTGGACAACTTGGAGAAGAGGTACTCGACAAGTGCCTCAACGGACCCAGAGCACAGAGTTCTACAGAGCAATCCTATGGTAGGTTGTCGACTTATTTTGTCTTCACTAAGGCTGAGCGGGTTAGGGCGTCGTTACTTTTGGTAAAGGTCGAGGGGATGGCAGTTCAAACCCTGCCAGTGGCAAAGTTAAACCAAGTGCAGCATGGTTCATTAAGAAAGGATTACAAAGGTGGAGCATGGTGACAGGAGACCTTTTGGTCCATATCTAGGTCTGATGCGAAAAAAAAAATAATATAAAATAAATGATAATCATTCCATGCTACAAAGCCCTCTGTGAGGGGCACCATCCTAACCTCCTGATAGGAGGGGGGAGTGTGTGATGTTAAACCATATCATTATATCATTTTTATATATATACACCAAGGGCTTTTCCCCCTTATAAGGGAGGTAGCCAAGCCTAAGGCACACACCTATTCCATGACCCTTTCCCCCCTCTTATCTTAGTGCCTATTGGATGATGGGTCATCCCTGTCTCCTGCCCAATGCCCTGGGTCAGAAGCAATGCAGCAAGGCATAGCACATATACAGCAGGGCCAGTTCACTTAAACAGTGACCCCCCCCCACCACCACCACCACCATCTCCGCCCCCTTATGCAGACATCCCCCTGACTGATACCTTTAATTTTTCTACTTAGAATAACTTAGATGATATAACCCAAATCTTGATATGACCATTGGAATTTAAAGATATAGACCAAGATGAAACCACACATGAATTTGAAGCTATGATTTAAAAAAGAATTAAAATGATATAATTGAATAAATTAGAAAAAATAATAATAATAAACTGCAAGTCTATGACTTAATACATGAAGAAAATATCTCATTTGCTCAGGTGAAAGTCGGTACAAGGAGCGGGGGTGGAGACTTTCTGGGGAAAAGGTATTACGTCCCGAATAAGAATATTTCTCCTCTTTCAGGATGACCGCGACGTCACCATGCAACACCTGCTGGGCTGGATTGCTGCTTATCAGGAGGAAATGAAGCTCATGGACAGGCAGGGCTCTGTCAATATGGTGGGAAATGACTATTCATTTTTGTGTTTGAGATGAGGTGTCTGAGAAGTATGGTAGGGGTTACTAGGCTAGATAGAGTGAAAAATGAGGAGGTGAGGAGGAGAACAGGGGTGGAAAGGGAGTTGGGAGATAAGGTGGATGAAAGAGTATTGGGATGGTTTGGACACGTGGAAATAATGAGTAAAGAAAGACTAGTGAAAGGTGTGTGGAAGGAGTGAACATGAGGGGACAACCTTGGATGGGGTAAAGGGGGCTTTGGGGAAGAGGGGAATGTCTGTTGAGGAAGGATGGGAGAGGACAGAAGGTAGGGGTGAATGGAGAATGGTTGAATGTGGATGATGATGTGATCCATGAGGTGGAATGGATGGGGGATGGGGGGTGAGGGAGTGTGTGTGAGAAAAATTTGACTCAGCCCAAAGGGATTTCTCCCTGTCTTCTCCTTTTCTGCATGAGGGGACGGAGGGGGGGGATTGCTGATCTAATGAAGTGGCTTTGCTGTGGATGTGCTGTGTCTTGCGACACTGCTTCTGACCCAGGGCAGTGGACAAGGTGCAGGGATGACCTGTCATCCAGGAGGAGACAAGATAAGAGGGAGGGATGGGGGTGAATGGGAGTGGAGTATGTGGGGATGGAATGAGTGGGAGTGGTTGCTATGCCTTTGTAATTTGGCTACCTCCCATGTAAGGGGGGAAAAAGCCTTTGGTATATGTATTTATACATGTATGCATAAATACAACATACTTTACACGTGCCCACTACATATTTTATAATGCGCGTATTGTGATGCATCGTCATATATCAGGCAACCTGACGTGTGTGCAAATATTTGACTCGTATTGAAGAGGTCAAACTCTCCTTCGCCTCTCGGCAGATGCACCATGTGTTGACGACCATGAATGTAAGGCAGGGTCTCAGAACGGATTTGTACGTTCGAATCAGTCCAGCGAGGATTAACTGCCGTAAAGACGAACAACTGCAGACAGCAGCCATAGAGGACAGAGAGAGAGAATCAGCTGCCCTCCACAGATGGACAGAGTCATCAGAAGCCACCAGACGTGATTGACTGCAGGCAGTTGTTAGGACGGGCAAACAAGTTCGTGGAATCTGCGTCTTTAAAGATTCAGGTCAGGGTTAGGATGAAGATAAATATATATTTATATATGTTTTATTCTATTTATTTATTCATTTTTTATTATTATAATTCAGTGCCCTTGCTGTCTTACTGCATTGCTCCTGACCCTGGGTGATGGGGAGATACAGGGATGACCCCTCATCCAGGAGGAGCCAAGATAAGAGGGAGGGAGGGAGGGTGAATGGGAGTGGAGTATGTTGGGGATGGAATGGTTGGGAGTGGTTTCTATGCCTTTTTTTTTTTTTTGGCTGCCTCCCTTGTAAGGGCAAAAAAGCCTTTGGTGTATGTATGTATTATTATTTGTTTATCTATTTTTATTTATCATTTATTTCTTTTTCTTTTTAAGAGAGAGAGTGTGCCATATATTTTAATGGAAGAACCTAGTTTGAAATTACTGTTGAAGAACTCTGCCATTGTTTTTTGTCTTCAGGAAAGTGAGGGTTTGGTCCAGGTTTGCCAATTCCTAGTCGAGGTGCATCAGTACAGTCCAGAGGAACGACACTTGTCTCTGGAGGTGAGATTTTGTTTGTCTCTTGTGACCTGTGGTTACGTAGTATTTACTAGATTGTGCTTTGTCTATCCCACCTTCTCTTCCTCCTTCAATTTCTTCTTCTCTTTCTCCTCCTTCCTCTCCTCCTCCTCCTCTTCTTCTTCCTTTTCTTCATCCTCCTCCTCCACCTTTTCTTCCTCCTCTTCCTCCACCTTTTCTTCTTCCTCCTCTTCCACCTTTTCTTCTTCCTCCTCTTCCACCTTTTCTTCTTCCTCCTCTTCCACCTTTTCTTCTTCCTCCACCTCCACCTTTTCTTCCTCCTCTTCCTCTACCTCAACTTTTTTTTCTTCTTTGTCTTCTTATTCGACTTCTTCTGTTTCTACCATCTTGTCTACCTTACCACACGGGGCATTGTGACCACAATCGATGTTTTAGGAACTCGTGACATCACAACAGACCTAGTTGGGAATGGAACAACTGGTCGCAGCCCAACTGGCCACAGGAAACTGGTGGGGGTGGTTTAGGGTTAGGTTTGGATTAGGGGATTTAGGGCTGGTTAGGTTAGGTTTGGTTAGATTTGTTTGGATAAGTTTGGTTAGGTTTGGATAAGGCTGGTTAGGTTTGTTTGGTTAGGTTGGTAAGGTTAGGGCTGGTTAGGTTAGGTCTGGTTAGGTTAGTCCATGGCCAGTTGGGCTGAGACCAATTGTCTTGGACCCACTCAATATTTTTATGATTAGCTCAGTGATTCTTAACCTGGCAGGGGAGAGGGGCTATGAAACCTTAATCCCGGGGTACGAGACATGATGGCCAGTGCATGGCACATATTTGCCATGAGAAAGCACAATGCACATTTATTGGATCCTACAAGTTGACAAATTTAATTTGAAATAAAAAAAATTACCCATGTTCAGTAATTGAATGTATCTGATCATTTCTCAGCAAGGTTTGTATCACTAATCCTTTTCGTATGTTTGCATTGTATTTATATTGGATGGGGGTACGAGAAAATTTTCCGAGGTAATCGAGGGGTACGGCCACTGAATTAGAGAAGCTAATTGCTTCCCAGAAAAAGACGAACGCTCGTCATTCAACCTCTGCCATCCTTCTGTTCTGCTGCTCATTCTTGGATATTTCCTCCAACTCTGCCTCTTTGGTGCAGTGTTGTCGAGATGGAAGCATTGGTTATTGCTGAAAATTTACTTGCCATCTTTCGCTTCCTCAACTTTCGAATGTACCATACATATATTAATGGATTTATTTTTTTTTAGCATGTGAAACGTGCATCAGAACTTCACTTCAACTTCTTCAAAGGTACCATATTTATATTAATGGATACATACATACATATACCAAGGCTTTTTCCCTCTTACAAGGGAGGTAGCCAAAAAGGAAAAAGCATAAAATCATTCCCACCCATTCCATCCCAGAATACACTCCACACCCCTCCACCCTCCCTCTCATCTTAGCACCTCCTGGGTGACGGGTCATCCCTGCACCTTGTCCACTGCCCTGGGTCAGAAGCAGTGTCGCAAGACACAGCACGTCCACAGCAAGGCCGTTTCATTAAATCGGCGACCCCCCTATGGATACATACATATATATATTTATTATTTATTGTTTTTGGGGGGAGGGAGGGGGGGACATGAAAATTTGCATCAGAATTTTGTTTCCTCAGCTTCTTTGAGTGTACTGTACTTGTATTAACAGATCAATTGATTTCCCTCTTTTTTATTCCGGGCATGAAATGTCCATCAGAATTTCACTGCCTCAGATCTTCGAATGTACTGTACTTGTAAATTTTTTATTAATGGATTGATTGATTTCACTATTATTTTGTAATTTATATTTTATTTAATTTAATAATACATTTATTTTTATTTATGGATTTATTTTTTATTTATCTATTTTTTTTATTCTGGGTGTGAAATGTGCATCAGGATTAACATCAAAGAATTGCACGAGGTTCCAGCCCCCCACCGCCATTCCAGGAGAGAAGCAGAAGAAGCAGCAGTTGGTCAAGGAAGCAGAAATCTTTGAGAAATGGAAGGTAGGAAGTAGGCCAGTTGTCTGTCCACAGGAGGCTGCTACAGAAGGAATTCTCCCCCTTCTCTCTGCCTCTCTCCCTCCTCCTTTTCCTCCCGAGGCATTCTACGTGAAGTGTGCACACTTTTTGGCAAAATCTTGACACTAGGTCATCGATTTTGATAATTTTTTGCAAGCAGGTTGAGTCTGATGAGAAAACATTAAATACCAATTTTTATGGCTCTGGGTCACCTATGACCATTTTTATGGTAAGGTGAATTTTGGGTCAAACTGGTTGACCCTAAAACTTTTGAGAGGTCATAACTTTGGCCATAATGACCGACCTAAATGATTTTGGTACCAAAATGCACAGGAAAGAGAGGTCTATCAAATGAGTGGAAGAACGACATTCCTGGGACAATTTTGCCATGATGACCTTGTTTTGAATTCTTTGACCTTTGACCCCGGCCAAACTGCAGCTTCGATCTGGCCAAAAATGTTCTAATGTTAGCTCCATTTTATCTTTCATAACTTCAGGAAAAATAAAAATGGGATCTCCAAAGACTTTTAATTCATGGGCATTAAGTACCACCAGGTGGGTGGTATTTTCAGTTGTCACTACTGGGGTCATTTATAACATCAGATAGTGTTTGTAAATAGTCGTTTTGAGAGTGTATGATTTATCTTGACACACTTATCATATTTCAATCTTTCCAAATATGACCTCTCCCCCTTTCTAGGTTGCTACTTCTTGGAAACAAAGCACTTGTAACACCTATACCAAAAGAATAAAGAAGCTGTAATTGGAGATATTTTATTCAATTTTAGAAATTTGGCACATGTCAAAAACATTAAATCAGTTATATACACATTTTGGTTAATACTGAAAAATAAAATAGAGGCAAAACAAAATTATTGGAAGCATTCAAAAGCAAAAAAAAAAAATAGGTATTCATTTGAGAAGAGTCATCACTTGTTGCATCAGACTCTTTCTTGCTAATCATATAGGTTCTTCCGGTTGCAGTTTTCGGTTCTACTGACAACAAAATTTTGATGTATTGTACATACGCATACTGAGTGAGTTCCACTACCTCCTGCAAGAACAGGAGAGAGGAGAGGAGATAGGACGGGAGAGGGGAAGGGGAAGAGAAATTTTCTCCTCCCCCTCCCCTCTCCCGTCCTATCTCCTCTCCTCCCCCGTCCACTCCCCTCTCCTGTTCTCTCCCCTCTCTACTCTTCTGTCCCCTCTCCTCACGAGAGGAGAAAATTTCTCTTCCCCCTCCCCTCTCCCGTCCTCTCGCCTCACCCTCCCCTCTCCCGTCCTCTCGCCTCACCCTCCCCCTCCGCCCTCTCGCCTCACCCTCCCCTCACCCTCCCCTCTCCCGTCCTCTTTCCTCCCCCTCCCGTCCTCTCTACTCCCCCTCTCCTCTCCTGTCCTCTCTCCTCCCCTCTCTGTCCCTTCTCCTCTCGTCTCGAGAGGAGAGGAAAGGAGGAGGGTAAAGAGGAGGACGAGGGGTGAGAGGGTAGGAGATACGAGACGAGGGGTGAGAGGGTAGGAGATACGAGAGGAGAGAGGGGAGGGGAAGAGATACGAGAGGAGAGAGGGGAGGAGAGGGGAGGGGAGAAAATTTCTCCTCCCCCTTCCCTCTCCCGTCCTTCTCTCCTCCCCCATCCCCTCTCCCCTCTGCTGAGAGGAGAGACAAGCAAGGAGGAGAGGAGAGAGTAGAGAGAAGGAGGAGAGTAGGAGCAGAGCAGAATGGAGAGGAGATGAGAAGAGAGAGAAGGGGGAGAGGAGAAGAGAGAGAAGGGGAGAGGAGAGGAGGTCAGTTCCCCTATCTCCGCTCCTCTTGTCTCTCCTCCCGTCTCGAGGGAGAGGAGAGGGGAGGAGAGACAAGAAGAGAGGGAAATGGAGGAAAGGGGAGGGTTTTAAAGGGGAAAGGCGAGAGAGGGAGGGGAAGAAGAAGCAGAGGTACAAAAACGAATACAGACATGTTCAGCCGCCCTCCGGTTCTCTGTGTCCAGGTCCTGATGCAACTGGTCCACCTGGACGTCAACCATAAGATACCGCAGGACCTCCCTGCCTTCCTTCCAGCAGCCCTGTGACGGCAATGCTGAGGTTGCTGCGCACCATCGCCAACCTCTCGACTGAAACGAATGCAAGGATCACCCAACTTGTGTCACTGAACAAATACGCGTATGATTTGTGTCACTGAACAAATACTCGTACGGGGTCCAATGACGAGTGCCTGCCTGCCTCCCAGCAGGGGGCCCCAGACGTTGGAGAATTGTCACCCATTTTCCAATTCTGCCAACGTCCCCACTCTTGTCTGGAGATCGTCAACCCTTTGATCTCCAGACCAGGCCTGAGGTCTCCCGTATCAATTTCGCCTGGATTTCCCTTTTCCTACTACTACTACGACCCAGTCATCTGTCGATCCATCCTTCCCGTTGCCCCTTGTCTCTCTTGCAGAAGACCTGCGGTGACACAGAGAAAGACCACATGTCAAAGGGCCGTGAAGAAATACACTTTTCCATATACATACCAAAGGCTTTTTCCCCCTTACAAGGGAGGTAGCCCAAAAATCAAAGGCATAAAATCCACTCCCACCCATTCCATCCCCAACATACTCCACTCCCATCCATCCTCCTCCCTCCCTCTTTTCTTGGCTCCTCCTGGATGATGGGTCATCCCTGCATCTCGCCCACTACCCTGGGTCAGAAGCAACGTAGCAAGACGCACCATATTCACAGCAATTGCCACTTCACTTAATTGGTGACCTGCCCCTTCTCTACCTAGCCTCAAATTCATGTACATTTCCACCTTAATCTATACCCTCAATTTCCTTCCTTCTTCTCCTTCTCACCCTCCTCCTGTTAGACCTGATAGGTCTGTCAGTTGCCACGTCTCGTTAGCTCTCTCCATTGTTGACGTTCCTCGTATTTTCTATCCCTCTCAACCTCCTCCAGTGAAGTTCCCCTCTTGTACAGGGCCTGCTGGATATTTGTTCTCCATCTCATTTTTGGACGTCCCACAGGTCTTCTTCCTTCTGGTTCCCATAAGTAGTACTTCTTTGGATATCTTTGCTCTTCCATCCGCATAACATGTCCGTACCATCTCAGCTGTCCTCTCTCCACATAGTCCAGCACATTCTCAAACCCCAATGCTTCTCTTATAACTTGATTCCTTATTCGGTCCACCCTTGTACATCTGTAGATAACCCTTAGTGCTCTCATTTCTGCGGCCTGTATTTTACTCCTTGTCCTACTGGTTAATTTCCAGGTCTCACATCCGTAACACAGTACTGGTCTTAATATAGTTATATAGATAGTTTTCTTCACTTTCCTTGGTATCGCGGGATCCTTAAGAAGTGGGTATAGTGACTGCAGCTCTATATTATACTTCTTGATTCTTTCACTTATTTCCGAAAGTATATCCCCTCCGCTGTTAAAATCAGCTCCCAGATATTTGAAGTTGTGTACTTTTCTTACTTCTTGGATATCTATTGTAACTCCACCATCTCCCGAAATTCTGCTTACGTTCATGTATTCACATTTTCCAACATTTAACTCCATTCCCATTTCTGTCAATTACTCAGACCATCTGTCCACAGCTTCCTGTAAGGTCTCTAGATCATCAGCTATAAGTGCCACATCATCAGCATAGGCAAAAGTAACCGTGTTATCCTCCATCTGAGTTATTTCTTTCATTATATAGTCCATGTACACAATAAAAAGCAATGGTGACAACACACTGCCCTGTCTCAAACCAATTTCTAGCTCCATATTCGGAGATCACTGCACTTTCATATACCTTTCCTATATGCGGCAAAAGTGATATTCCTCTGTAGTTACTACAAACTGTCCGGTCCCCTTTCTTAAAGATAGGGCATATCAGAGCTTTACTCCATTCTGTAGGCACTGTTGCTGTTTTATATGCTGCATTGAACATAGACACTAAATATGGCAATAAAGTCTCTTCTGCTTCTTTAAAAATCTCAGCCGGCAAGCCATCGCATCCTGCAGATTTTCCATTCTTCATTCGTTTAATTGCTGCCTTTACCTCGTTGGATGTTATTTCCAAACTCTCATCATTTCTCACTTCTCCCATCTCCCAATGGTCAGCCACCTCGTCCTCATTAACCACTTCAATACGGGACTTAAATCTCGCGGGCAGCAGCCAATGCCAGCCGTACGACGTAACGAAATAATATTCGCATCATAAAATATAGTCGCCGCTTATATCGATCGTTCTCTCTTTCACCCGCGAATTTTGAAAACCACAGAGAATGGGATTAAGGGCGCATTTGGGAGAATGTAAAAACACAGGGGCGACTACAATAAATATAATCAAGACGCCCATATGGCAGCGTCGCGAATCCACTTGCTCCTCATGACGCCTACGTGTGCGGCACCGTATGGAAGGGGTTAACATTCAGCAACTTACTAAAATACTCTCTCCATCTATTGTCTATATCAGCAGGGTTTGTCAGGATGTTACCCTCCCTATCTTTAATGGTTGAACAAGTTTCCCTGCTTCCTTTACGATAGCTTTTTGCTAAACTATAAAGTAATTTCCTTCCAGTAGTAAAATCATCTTCTAACTGTTCTCCTAATTGATCCCAAAATTTTCTCTTTGCTATTTTCTTTATCCTTTCAGCCTCTTTCCTTGCACTTTCGTACATTAATCTGTTTTCCCTTGTTCTTCTTTTCATCCATGTGCGAAAAGTCTTCATCTTTTGTTTCACTGCTTCCCTCACCTCTTCAGTCCACCAAGGGGTCTGTTTCTTTCTTTTCCCCCCAACATACTTCACTCCAATAGTTTCTTCTGCAATATTAGTCAACTTGTCTTTAAGATAGTTCCACATATGTTCAACAGCTTGATCATTCTGTACTGTCACCTCATCTGCGATTTTTCCATTCAGCCTCTGCTTAATCTCACCCTCTTTTAGCTTGACCAGATTGAGTCTTCTTCTTTTTGGGGGCAGCTTTTATCTTAATTTCTTGAAAGTTAGTTTGGCCACCACTAGCCTGTGGTCAGCATCCATTGACTCCAAGGGAATGCTCTTTACATTTGATATATTTCTCTTATCATTGCAGACTATAAGATCTATCATTGATCTGCATACGTATTCCCCTCTATCATTGCTCCATCCATACCAAGTCCACTTATGCGACTCTTCTGTGTTGAAAAAAGGTGTTCATTATTTTCAAATTATTCAGGGTACAAAAATCCAAAACCCTCTCTCCATCTGCATTTCTGTCTCCTACACCAAAGGCTCCAATGACATCCTCATATCCTACCCTGTCTACTCCGACGTGTCCATTCCAATCTCCTATTACAAATATTTTCAATCTTTCATTAAAGAGATCAATAGCAGCCTGTAGCATCTCGTAGAAGTGTTCTTTTTCTTCTGTTGTTCTTCCACTCTGCGGTGCGTATATTTGTATAACCCCTATTTTCTCTTCCCTCATCCTTAATACGCATCCTATTATTCTTTCACTTATATAGTGAATTCTCTCTATACCTTTAGCAAGGTCTGGGCTAACAAGTATTCCCACTCCATGTCGAGCATCATCCTTTCCTTTCCATATAAGAGTGTAATCGCCATGTATCTTCCTACCTTCTCCTCTAATTCTAGTCTCTGCCAGACCCAGGACATCAATTTTCCTCCTTTTCATCATCTCAACAACCTCCTCCTCCTTATCCTTCAGGGTTGCACAGTTTATAGTTCCCAGCAGAAGAGTTTTTCCGAGCACATGTCCATTATTGGTCCTAGTCGTCTCCGTTTGGTCTACCTGATTCCGAGGCGTAGCGTGAGTTTCTCGAGCAAAGTATAGATAACTGCCAGCTTGCTAGGCCTGTCGCAGCCCACCGCTGTCGTTAGCATTACCCAGGGGGCCCCTCTTGGAGGTGACAGTCGGAATTTACCCCCCAACTCAATTTCCAATTATCATATTTAGATTTGAACTCATGTCTTGTGTGAGCTTGGGCCGTATCACTTCTGAAGCCATTCCACGTACTTAACAACTGCCTTCACTTCATCCTTCCTTATTTCTCCCTCATTTTCCTCACTCATCACAGTCATTTTCTTAGCACTTCCCACTGCAACTATCTTTCCCTCCCCATCCTCCTTCACATTTAGCAACTCCCTAAAATACTCTGCCCATCTTCCCCTTACTGCTTTCTCTTCCATTATCATCTCTCCATCTACACCTTTTACCTTTTCTTCTCTACTTGATTCGCCTCCTCTTCCTCTCTTAATTTCTTTCCAAAACATCTTTTTATTACTTTCAAAATTTTCTGTCATACTCATATCCCATTTCACATCTGCTCTCCTCTTTGCCTCCTTTACCTTTTGCTTTACTTCTCTTTTCTTTTCTTTTTACCTCTCGTATGACTCTCTCGGCAAATTTTCCCATTTTCTCCTGGTACTTTTTCAACACAAAAATTTAAAAATTCATGAGAGTCTCCATTTCAACTTACTTAACTTGAAAATTTGTACCATACTTATAAAATTCAGACTTTTACTGTGCATGGACAGCAAATTTGATGGACATTTGACAATTTGGATTTTGGGGGGAAAATGGACATCACTATGAACATCTGCCCTATTTAAACACCCAAAGGGTTAACTTATGCCTGTCTCATTTGAAGCCCTTCATGCTGCCAGTGTGGAAATATGCAAATGTTTTGAAGATATATACATTATTGTAAAATTTGATAATAAAACCTATGGCAAATTTACCTTAAGCATTCCTTGCTGCATGCCTTCTCCTCCTACATCCCTGAGTTGGTGGATACCTGGAACTGCTCCCATCTTATCCACGATTCCTGCAAGAAAATGGATTTATCTGAGATGAGATGTACATAATGAAAAAAATATATATATATATATACAAAAGTGACTGAAGGGCTGTAGCAACCCATTTCATGTCAAATTTTGCCAGCTCCTTGAGGTATGTTTTCTTGGCAGCTTGCTCATAGACACTTCAACAGAAACAGTTACCATACAAATGCAAATAAAGCGAACATCAACATCCCAAGGTTTTACACCCCAACTCCAGTCACTAAATGGCCTGGCAAGTGACATAAATGCACACCACTCAATATAGCTGCACATAAAAACAGCAGATCAAAGAGAAGGCAAAATCCCAAACCTAAACATATCAGATACAGATACTATATCCAACCTGCCTGAGGCCTGACCACCATGGAATTGCCTAAACAGACAAGATAAAGTTGACACCATCCATCACCTTCAATAATGATTCCATGCCAGTGGACACAATTTTCCTAATCCTCTGTCTGCCCCCAATCTCTCCTCCAGGAGACAACCCACAGCTCCCAGGTAACCAGCTACAGGCACTGGGTGGGCCCATAAGTCACTCAGGGAAGAAATACAATGTTGCCTAGGGATTGTTGTTGTTGTTCCCTAGACTGTCTGTCCGAGTGGTCCTGTCTCCCCAAGGAATGCCATGGCCGAAACGAAGTTTTCCCACAAATCCTTTATGGAGTGTATGTTGTGTTGTTTGCATGCATGATTGTGTATAATGCAGTCTTCCATGACACATTGAATAGTATGGGTTGAAGTGTTACATCCTGGGCATTTGTCCACAATGCAGTCATCCAGTCTCTTCTGGTGGTAGCTTAGAAGGGCCGGGTGGTGGCCACATTGCAGTCTGGCCAGGTGGACTCGTATGTTTCTGGAGGCTGGTATTTGGTGGTTTTGGAGGAAGAGAATATTTGTGTGTGATATAGGTATTTGGGTGTTTTCTTTATGTGTCTTGGTGTGTTTGTGCGGGCTGCAGCAAGTGTCTGTGTGCCTCTCGTGTCAAGGTGATCTTTCACTTTGAGGACTTTTGTTTCAGTGTAGATGGTCTGTAGGTGTTGTATATGTACAGCCTGTAATTGTTTTTAATGCTTTGTTTTGTACAGTCTGAAGGGTGTTGAGGTGTGTCTCACTGAGATTAGGTGCCCATGCTGGATTGTTAGTGTGGGGCATTGTAGGATGAGGTGATGTCTTCTATGTGATGGTTGCATCTAAGACAGTTTGATTCTGTGGCCAGGCCTACTTTGAGTTGATACTGTTTTAATGATGTATGGTGTCCTCAATGTAAGCATGCCAGTGTGATTCTTATTTCTTTTGGGAGGGATTTTCACTGTGGCTAGCATCAGGGGTGGGGGTGGGGAGGTTGTGGAGTACTGGGTTTGGTGATCTATCTTGAAGAACTTTTTAGTAATCTGAGGAAGAATATATTTTTGTGAGGGTATATTGTGTGGTATGGGAGGTAGGTTGTTCTACATGTTTGAGGAGGAAGATTTTTCAGCTGGTACTGCTTGTGGATAGTTTTAGATACTTGGGTGCCAGTGTGGCATGTTAGATTATAAATAAATATACGCATATTTGTGATATGTATTATGGAGAGAAAAGGGTAATGAAATAAAAAAAAATATTGGAGTAAAAATTGTTTCGATACGTAACAATTGTTGATGACACAAAGCGAATCGGTTTTGAATAAGCGAATTGGCAACACTGAAAACGGGAAACGAGTTAGTTATGAACAAGCGAGGATTGGAAGCAGAAAGAGACAGTGTGAACTTGGAATATTATGAAGAATTTAAAGAAAAATACAAGACCTGGCTAGGCAGAAGTTTATGAAGAAGCAAGCTAAGGTATACATGAATTTACAAAGCGGTAATTGAGCAGATTTTCCATTAAGAGTAATCTAGCACTTTGGTAGCAGACCGTAGTTGCCGGCAAACTTTTGTGATAATGGTGCCGTTGGTAATAAAGGATCCACCTAAATTAGTAGACAAAAAATATTATGAACAGTGGAAGAAGGATATTGTTATTTGGCAGAAGAAAAGCAAAAAGAAGAAGATGAAGAAAAGCAAGCTCTTGCTGTTTATTTGACAAATTTGACATTGACTGGCAAAGCCAGAGAAGTGAGTAGTGAAATTGAAATAGGTAAATTAGCCAGTAAAGATGGAATGAAGGAACTAATGAATAGATTGGATGAAGTGTTTTCATTGAATAAAAACAGACGAGCTTTTATTGCTTATTCAGAGTTTGAGATGTTTAAGCACCCATTTGAAATGAGTATTCCTAAGTACTTGGTGGAGTTTGAAAGAAGACTTTTCAAGTTAATAGAGTATGAAATGGAATTGTCTGACCAAGTTCTGGCATTTCGACTACTGAAAAGTTGTGATCTTTCTGATATTCAATTTCAATTGGCAATGTCCACAACAGCAACAACAACAACAACAACAACAACAGCAACAGTTACTTTTAGTGAAATGAGAAATATGTTGCAAAGGATGTTTGGTGATGGTATTATGGATCACAGTTTGAGTGGAAATATTTCGAATGGAGTTGAAAAGTGTGAACCTGTTCAAATTAAGTGAACCTGTGTTGCAAGCTAGTGGAAACCGATTTGACACTCGTCCCCGAGGATTTAGGCCAAGGTACGGAAGCAGGTGGACCAATAGTCTTGGAAAATGGCCTAGAGGACAAGGTGGTGGTTCATCAAAATGCTTTCGATGTGGATCAACAGATCATTGGATTAGAAACTGCACTGAAAAGGGAGAAAGGCCTAGTCTTAGCAGTGGTGTAATGGAAGCAATAGATGAGGGTGATAATGATTATAAAGAAGTACAATTAACATTATTAGCTGATGACAATGCTGAGAGGCAGGAGGAATCGCTAATGGAGTCTCTGGGTGCTATTGTTTTAGATTCAGGATGTACAATGACAGTTTGAGGAGAAGATTGGCTACATTCTTACATTGAGACATTATCTCCATACGATAGTGAAAGTATAACAAGAAAGGCATCTAACATTACTTTTCGACTTTGTGATGGGAGACAGATTATATCCCAAGGTAGTGTTCTTATTCCATGCTATATACAGGGATAAAAGGTCATGATCTGTACTGAAGTGGTAGATTGCCGTATACCACTACTTATGAGTAGATCTGGATTGTGAAGGCACCAAATAGAAAGGCTAGAATTAGTGCTATTTACAGGGCAAGCAAATCAGATATCAAAGAAGATGCTTAAGCTACACAGACAATTTGCACATTCCACTGCTGATAAATTGATAAGGTTGATTAAAGAGGCTGGCATGCTGGATGAAGCAAACAAAAGATACAGAAAATCAGTGACAAGTGTGAAATTTGTAAGAAATTTAAGAAAACCCCGGCATGCCCAGTAGTAAGTCTTCCTGCCGGTAGAAAGCAGAGCTTCTAAAAATGTTCAACCTGTCTTAAACATACATATTCTATATTGGTGAAAAGAATCGAGACTGCGAAGGTTGAGCGAGCTGAATTTCCAGAGCTGGGCGCATTCCTCGATGCGTTCCACTTCAGTTCATGGTGAACACCACCAAACTATTAAAGCTTGAGAGACAGGTTCATACTGAAATACAAGTCTGGTATACCACATACTATACCAAAGAAAAGTTTTGTAGGCCACATACTATACCGGCACCTATATTGCTTTAATAGTTTGGGAGTGCTAACCACGGCCCAACTAAAGCAGAACACACCGAGGAATACACCCAGCTCTGGTATCTATTATCTTAGATAACCTATTACCCAGTCTAGCTTAACTTATTTTTGGAATCTGTGCCCCAAGATTACCCTATGAGGGGGAGTGGGTGAGGGTGTATGTGTGAAAAATAATTACACGCAGCCTGAAGGGATTTCTCTCCGTCTTCTCCATTTTTGCATGAGAGGACAGAGGGGGGGGTTGCAATTTTAATGAAGCGGCCTTGTTTTGGATGTGCTGTGTCTTGTGACACTGCTTCTGACCCAAGGCAGGGGGCGAGATAAAGGGATGACCCGTCATCCAGGAGGAGCCAAGATAAAATGGAGGGAGGGGGGTGGATATGGAATGGGTGGGAGTGGTTTTAATGTTGTTGTTTTTTGTTTTGTTTTTTGTTTTGGCTACCTCCCTTGTAAGGGGGGAAGACCCTTTGGTATATGTGTTTATTAATAAAATTTGTGTTGATTAGGAAAGAGGAATTTTATCTAAACCAAGGACCTTACCTTTTCCAGCTGTTTTTGCTAAATATTCCACACATTTTCTGAAAATAACAGGTTCATCTAGCACTGCAAGGGTAGATCATGATTTGTCTCAATTCAGGTTAGCGTCATTCCAATTTTTCGCCGCAGTTGAGAGGAAAAAGCAGGAATTGTGAATGAAGAACCACCCTCATGGGCATACTAATTCTGAAAAAAAAAAATATATATATATATAAGATTTTCCAGCATATACCAGTACTCTTATGTTTAAGGACAATGTCATGCACAGGGTGTTGCATATGGCTGGGACAATATATGTAGGGGGGGGGGCAGCAATTCTAGTCTGGACATGGGCATGCCCACAAGGCTGACAAAATAATTATACAAAAAGGTCAAAGGAGCCCTCAATTTATTACCATAATATACAAATTTTGCATTAGAATCAACAGAATATTAAACCTTTTTCCATTATCCTTTCTACAATAGGGACATTAGATACAATTTCTAAAATCTATTTAATTATTTTGCAAGCCACTAGCTAAAACAGCCTATAAGGGATGGCAGAAATGGGAAGTGGTGATGGGGGAAGGGGATGCATCACTGAGAACTTTGCCCTGGTTTAACATCACAAACTCCCTTCTATCTATCAGAAGGCTAGAACATACATACATACATACATATACCAAGGCTTTTTCCCCCTTCCAAGGGAGGTAGCCAAAAAGGGAAAGGCATAAAAACACTCTCACCCATTTCATCCCTAAATACACTCCACACCCCTCCCACCCTTCCTCTCATCTGAGCACCTCCTGGATGACGGGTCATCCCTGCACCCTGCCCACCGCCCTGGGTCAGAAGCAGCGTCGCAAGACAGTACATCCACAGCAAGGCCGCTTCATTTAATCGGCGACCCCCCCTCTCCGTCCCCCTTTGCATATAAGGCGAGGACGGGGAGAAATCCCTTCGGGCTGTGTCAAATTTACTCACACATACTACCCCACCCCCCACCCCCCTGCCCATTCCTCCACAACATCATCCATATACAACCATTCTCCACTCACCTCTGTCTCCCGTCCTCTCCCTTCCTTCCTCAACAGACATTCCCCTCTTCCCCAAAGCCCCCTTCACCCCATCCATCCATCTCATCCTAGGACGTCCCCTCATGTTCACTCCCTCCACATCTGCCTTCCATACCTCTTTTACTAGTCTTTCTTCACTCATTCTTTCCATGTGTCCAAACCATCCTAATATTCTTTCATCAACCCTATCTCCCAAATCCTTTTTCACCCCTGTTCTCCTCCTCACCTCCTCATTTCTCACTCTATCCAGCCTAGTAACCCCCACCATACTTCTCAGACACCTCATCTCAAACACATTCAAACTCCTTCTCTCTTCTTCTCTTATGTTCCACGTTTCTGCCCCATACAGTGCTGTTGGCACAATCACTCCTTCATACAGTCTCCTCTTCGCATCCATTCCCAAATGTCTATTCCTCATTACACTCTTTAAACCACCAAGGCATTTACTCGCTTCTCTCAATCTACATTCTACCTCCACCTTCACTCCACCTTTTCCCGCTACACTTGCACCCAAGTATCTAAAACTATCCACTTCCTCCAGTCGCTCTCCCTTAATGTTCAGTTCCAGTCTACTGCCACTTTCACCCCTTGTACATCTCATCACCTTACTTTTACCCACATTTATCTTTAGCTTTCTTCTATCACATACTCTCCCAAACTCTGCCACCAGCTTCCTCAATCCCTCCTCTGACTCTGCCACAAGCGCAGTGTCGTCCGCAAACAACAGCTGGCTCACCTCCCACTTTTCTCCATTTTCTTTAACCATCTCCAATCCCTGACTCACTACCCTAGCATTCACCTCTCGCACCACCCCATCCATGTATAAGTTGAACAGCCAGGGCGACATAACGCATCCTTGACGAAGTCCCACCTTTACTTCAAACCACTCACTCTCTCCATTTCTAATCCTAACACATGCTCTACTACTCTCATAAAAACTCTTAACAGCTCCCAAAAGCTTTCCTCCTATCCCATAAATCTGCATAACCTCCCACAGTGCCTTTCTGTCTACCCTATCATAAGCCTTTTCCAGATCCATAAAAGCCCAAAAAACATCCTTCCCCTTTCCTATAGCTTTCTCACATATCTGTCTTACCACAAAGATCTGATCTACACAACCTCTACCCGTCCTAAATCCACACTGTTCCTCACCTATTACTCCTTCTGTTCCTCTCCTAATCCTCTCAATTAAGATCCTCCCATAAGCCTTCCCTACTACACTCAACAGGCTAATCCCTCTGAAATTACTACATTCACACTTGTCCCCTTGTAAAGAGGAACTATACAGGCACTCCTCCAGTCCTCCGGTACTCTACCCTCTCTCCAGCAAACATTAAATAACCTCACCAACCAGTCCACCATCACTGAACCTCCCTTTTTCAGACATTCTGCATGACATCCATCCAGACCAAGTGCCTTACCTGCTTTCATCATCTTTACAACTGCCTTCACCTCATCCTTCCTCATTTCTCCCCCATTTTCCTCATTCATCACTCTCATTTTCTTCGCATTTCCCAATGCAGCTATCTTTCCTTCCCTATCCTCCTTCACATTCAGCAACTCCCTAAAATATTCTGCCCATCTTCCCCTCACTGCCATCTCTTCCATTATCAACTCTCCATCTGTACCTTTTACCTTTTCTTCCCTACTTGATTCGCCTCCTCTTCCTCTCTTAATTTCTTTCCAAAACATCTTTTTATTACTTTCAAAATTTTCTGTCATACTCCTACCCCATTTCACATCTGCTCTCCTCTTTGCCTCCTTTACCTTTTGCTTTACTTCTCTTTTCTTTTCTTTGTACGTCTCATATGACTCCCCTGTCCTCTTTTGTAACCAATCTGTGAATGCTCGCTTCTTCTCTTCTACAACCTTCTTTGTTTCCTCATCCCACCATTCACTACCCTTTCTTCTATTTCCCCCTGTCCTTCTTGTTCCACACACCATCCTTGCACACTTTAAGACTCCCTCCTTGAACCATCCCCATTCCTCCTCCACACCCATCTCTGCTCTATCCTTTACTCCCTCCCACTCCTCCTTCAGCTTCTTTTCGTACTCCTTCTCCTTTTCCTTTTCATTCAAGGAATTCACTCTAAGAACCTCCCTACCTTTTGTCCCTTTCCTCCTTCTCCATCTATCCTCCACTCTCAGCTTACCTTCCACCAAAAAATGATCTGATATTCCCCCACCCTCTCCCCTTAGCACATGTACATCCTTAACTCTTCCTATCATAATCCTATTTACCACTACATAATCCATTAGCGCTCTATCTACCACCCTTCCCTCCACCACCCTCTCCCATGTGTACTTATGCTTGACTTTCTCCCGAAACACTGTATTTGCTATCATCAACTCTCTTTCTAGACACATTTCCACCATCAACTCTCCACTGCGATTCTTTCCTGGAACTCCACACTTCCCAACCACTCCATCGATTGGACCATTTCCCACCCTAGCATTAAGGTCTCCCAGCACTATTACATTGACATTTCTTCCTAAACCCTCTATGCACTCATTTAAATCTATCCAAAAGGCCTCCCTTTCTTCCATGCTCTTCTCACTGCCCGGCCCATATGCACTTACAAAGACCCACATCTCCTTTCCCAGTTTCACCTTCATCCACATTATCTTTGAGGAAACCTCCTTCCACTCCACTACCCCTTTACCTAACTCCTCACTTACTAGAATAGCCACCCCTTCCCTCCCTCGCCCTCTCTTCACTCCTGATAACCTCCCACTTACACTCCCAAACTTACATTCACCCTTCCCTTTCAACTTAGTTTCACTCAAAGCCAACACATCCAACTTTCTTCTCACAAACATACTACCTATCTCTTCCCTTTTACTCTCATCTGTACCACATCCACGCACATTAAAAGACCCAAACCTTAGGGTGCTGGCCTGAGGCCCTCCAGCACCCCTTATGCCTTTCCTTTGTTTTTTAGGTATCTGCCCCTTGGGGCTACAGGGAGAAGGATGCCTAGTCCCTCTCCCCGTCCCTTTCTTCTCGCCTCTTACGATCCAAGTGGGAAACTTGGTGGCAGTATTCTTTTCCCCCACCACAGGGAATTCCCCCATCACAGAAAGAGAATACTCAGAGAAATGGTACAGGACAGCAACAAGGGGTTGGGGGACAGCATAACGGAGGGACAGTCGTAGTATAAAAGTGTCATCATTTCTCTATGAACAGAATTTCTTCTATCATAGACAAAATGATGTGTGGCTCTGGTCCGTAGGGGCGCCCCATATAGACCCTAAAGTATCGACTGCATGCTACTTTGCCACAATAACAAGCAGCCAATACCCCAGACGAACAGCGAATAATAATGATATGATGATGATATGGTTTAATGTCACAAACTCTCCCTTATTGGGAGGCTAAGTTGGTGGCCCTCACAGAGGGCTTTGTAGTGTGGACTTTAATGAATTGTGCCCTTGGTTCAACTTCGCTGGTGGCAGGATTCGAACCGCCATCCCCTTGACTTTTGCAGCAAGTAATGACGCCCTGACCCGCTTAGCCAGCAAGCTTCCATTAATAATAATAATGATGATGATGATGATAATAATAATAATAATGGTGATAATATTAAAGATATAAAAAATACTAATACTAATAGCAATAATAAGAGTAATTAATTAAACAAAAAATCAAACTAGTAATTTTGTACAATTATGAACTTTATGACGAACATGCCAACAAATATTGATAATGATATTAAAAGTACTACAAATAATACATACATACTTACATATACCAAGGCTTTTTCCCCCTTACAAGGGAGGTAGGCGTAAAATAATTCCCACCCATTCCATCCTCGAATACACTTCATTCCCCTCCACCCTCCCTCTTATCTTAGCACCTTCTGGATGATGGGTCATCCCTGCACCTTGTACACTGCCCTGGGTCAGAAGCAGTGTCGCAAGACACAGCACATCCACAGCAAGGCCGCTTCATTAAATCGGCGACCCCCCCTCTCCATCCCCCCATGCATAAAAGGAGAAGACGGGGAGAAATCCCCTCGGGCTGCGTCAAACCCTGCTCACACACCCCACCCCACCCCCTCACCCACTCCACCCCATGCATCACAACATCATCCACATACAACCACTCTCCACTCACCCCTGTCCTCCGTCCCTCCCCTCTTCCCCAGAGCCCCCTTCACCCCATCCACCCAACCCATCCCAGGGTAGTAATAATAATAAGAATAATAAAAATAATAATAGTGATGATAATAATAAACAAATAAAAATAAAACAACTAATTTTGTACAACTATGAACTTTATGACAAACAAGCCAACAAAGTTTAATTTAATCCCCCCCCCCCAACTCACCTCTCACTGGTTGACTACAAATGAAAGGATATTTGAGTGTGCATGCAATATCCCTGCTTTCGTAGTTACACATCTTCTCTTCCTTCTTCACTGGGTAGCCGGCAGGCCACATGCAATTTTCCACTGATGAACAATCCAACCACATCCGGAGGCGGTGAGTACCGGAAAGAATGTTGCTTGCGCCCACCCACTCAGAACATGAATCTGAAAAGTTTACCAGATAAACTAATGAATTTTCAAGTAATAGAGACTAGGACTGTATTACCTGATCTAAAGAAAAAAATGGAAGATTTTTGCTATAAAAAGTATATTTGATTGAATAAGTGGTGCCGGAAGGTTTGGAATTTTGTCTTAACCACTTCAGTACGAGTCAAATTCTTGTGCACAGCATTGGCTGCCATATGTACAATGCAGCACACCACTCGCATTATAAAATATAAAGTCACTGCCGTATTACTCGTTCTATTTTACTCTGAGTAATAATAAAGAGAGAAAATGTGATCAAACCAGTTCACAGAATCTGGGGGTAAGTCATATACAACTACAAAAAATAAATAATCAAGACACAAACGCTGGCATCCTCATATATATACCCACTCACGCCTCATGACGCCTCCATGGGTGTCATCATACCGAAGTGGTTCAATAATATCACAAACATCTTGACTCAGAACCTGAGACCCGAAACCCTCCCCACATGACAGGCCAACACCAAATCTGCAAACTTCACCGTCACACCAGAGTAACTAAGATATCAGCTGAATGAAATTGTCTGGAATGGGATAGAACTAGTTTTTAGTGTGCCACTGTAGTAAAGAGATTAATTGAGATACAGTAAAATTCCTCTTATCGGACCTTGGTGGGACCTACCCTAGATCGGATGTTTGAATGTACACTAACAGATTAAAAAAAAAAAAAAAAAAAAAAATCACTGGTTTGGGAAATTTTCACTTATTCATGGTACATTAAAGCATAATAAACAACACAACAGAGTGGATGAGAAACAACCACCAATGGCAAAGTGTAAGCAAACACTGAAATACCTGCAGTAACAGCAGCCAACCTGAGCACCATGAGTCGGTAGTGGTGATAGCAACAACTAAACCTCCACTTGATGGTCGGATGTTTGGACAGATTCAACTTTTTATCCGACTTGGGATATTGAAGAAGAAACTCTGATGTTCGAAGGTCGGATAAAAGGAATTTTACTGTAGTCTTAATCCCTTCAGCACAAGCCCCCACCCTCAGCTAAGTAGGATAATTGAGCAAAATAGAGGAGAATTTTTGTAAAATGCATCACCATAGCTTAGAGCAGCATTTCTCAACCTGGGGGGGGTGCTGAAATCAATTATATATGTATCATTGATTACCCAGTTGTGCATATTTGACTTTTTCCATGCTATTCTATTTTTCTAGGGTGTTCTTAATTCTTCTACAAACAATATTGTCAATTTGTTTCAGTTCTAAGGAATCAAGAAAATAAATCATCAAGCAGTACACTTCACTTTCTTTTATCCTTCTAATAACACAATAAGGGTGCTGGACTGCTTAGACATGACGACAGGGGGTGTGCTATGGTCGGAAAAGGTTGGGAAACGCTGGATTAGAGGTTAATACTGCAAAGAAAGGGTTTCATTTGACTGATGCTTCCACCGACAAACAGAAACTCCATCAATGTCAAAGTTACTGTACTTCAAATTATTAGTCTATGAGGATCCATTACTACCTTTAAGTTTCAGGTACTTTCTAATGTTTTTAGTCTCAGCTTCGTTTGAGAAGACGGCTAGTGTTCCATGGAAGGCTGCGCATGTCTGTTCAGCTTTATTCCAGTCTGTGGCATGGTTGTTGTTGTCGGACATGTAAAACACTGATGCTCAATCTTCACCCATTCTTGTGGGCACCCAGTCGATTTATCTGAAATAAAAGTCAACATGACATCTGATTATTTAAACAATGCTCATCAACACGATTGTACAATAATACTTAAAGCTTAATATTCATATTCAGTTGCAGATGAATGTCATAGGAATAAAATCTTTATTAAAACATCTGATTATTCAAACAATGCTCCCCAACATGATTGTAGGATAATACTTGAAGCTTAATATTTATATCCATGTGCAGATGAATGTCATAGGAATAAGATCTTTATTAAAGCATCTTGGCTATTCCAATGTTCAGTCTCAGTATGACAATTAATGGAACACAATGTAGCATACCTATATAAGGCTATGGCTGAGGTTTTGCATCTCCACCTAAATAATGGAGGGGTTCGCGCTGACACATGTCATTCACCCGTGATCCACGTCCGTAGTCGTTAAAAGGTAAACTGGTTTCCTGGGTCAATGTACATTCACTCCTCTGATGACGAAAATGCATTTGCTGAAGTCCACTTGGAAGGAAGAACTTTGCTTCCACTCAACCAGGTCCAGGACCTGTGGTGTAGATCAAAGTCGCTTGCAGCTCCCACCTAATCAATTGTCACTGAAACAACGTTCAAGTCATTAATATTTTTGTCATTATGACTTAAGGAAAATAAACTCTCCTATTAGGATTCGAACCCTCGCTCGAGCGGCTTGCTTTGTACAAGACCATACATACCATCATGTCACCATGATGGTACTGTCTTTGTCTCATAAAAAGCAAGCTGCATCAGGCAAGGGTTTGAATCCCAATAGGAGAGTTTATTTCCTTAAGTCAGTGGTCCCCAACCTTTTGTAGGCTGAGGGCTACATCTGTCATTATAAACAAAGCAGAGGGTGCCTTCCCCCAGAGAGAGAGAGAGAGCGTCGTATGTAGCATTCGTCTGTCCCACACCCTCACTCACTCACTCACTCCTCCCCTTCAACACATTCTCTCTCTTTGTCTCTCATAATAGGGTCCCGAGGGCGCCATGGCGCCTGCGAGCTACAGGTTGGGGACCACTGCCTTAAGTCATAAAATTGACAAAAGATATAATAGTGCAATGACATACACATAAAAACACTTACGTTACTATCATTATCAATAGAATCATACAAGCTAGGAACCAATGATGTGGACCTGCATGTGGTAGTCCTGCAAGATGGACAACAAAACAGGGAATTGTCTCCTTGCTACCCATCTTCAAAACCTGTCAACACAGACACCTCTTTCTGCAGGCGTAGCAATGAGGGGCTGACACTCAATTCATGAACCAAGCCCAAAACTTTTAGCAACTTCCAGAGCTGGGTGCACTCCTCAGTGCATTCCCCGGTGCGTTCCGCTTTAGTTTGGTCATGGTTAGCGCTCCCAAACTATCAAAGTTTAAGAGACAGGAGGTTCATACCGAAACAAAAGTCCGGTAGGCCACATACTATACATACATACATATACCAAGGCTTTTTCCCCCTTTCAAGGGAGGTAGCCAAAAAGGGCAAGGCATAAAATCACTCCCACCCTTTTCATCCCTAAATACACTCCACACCCCTCCCACCCTCCCTCTCATCTGAGCACCTCCTGGATGACGGGTCATCCCTGCACCTTGCCCACCGCCCTGGGTCAGAAGCAGTGTCGCAAGACACAGCACATCCACAGCAAGGCCGCTTCATTTAATCGGCCACATACTATACCAAAGAAAAATTTTGTGGGCCACATACTATACTGGCACCTATATTGCTTTAGTAGTTTGGGAGTGCTAACCACAGCCAAACTAAGGTGGAACACACCAAGAAACACACCTCTGGAACAAAGAGAAAGAGATCTACTATTTATACATGCATACATATAGCAAGGCTTTTTCCCCCTTACAAGGGAGGTAACCAAAAAGGAAAAGGAATAAAATCATTCCCACCCATTCCATCCCTGAATACACTCCACACCCCTCCACCCTCCCTCTTATCTTAGCACTTCCTGGATGATGGGTCATCCCTGCACCTTGTCCACTGCCCTGGGTCAGAAGCAGTGTCGCAAGACACAGCACATCCACAGCAAGGCCGCTTCATTAAATTGGCGACCCCCCCTCTCCGTTCCCCCATGCATAAAAGGAGAAGACAGGGAGAAATCCCTTCAGGCTGCGTCAAATTTTGCTCACACATAATATCTCACCCCCCACTCCCCCACCCATTCCACCTCATGCATCACATCATCATCCATATACAACCATTCTCCATTCACCCCTATCTTCTGTCCTCTCCCGTCCTTCATCAACAGACATTCCCCTCTTCCCCAAAGCCCCCTTCACCCCATCCATCCACCTCATCCTAGGACGTCCCCTCATGTTCACTCCCTCCACATCTGCCTTCCATACCTCTTTTACTAGTCTTTCTTCACTCATTCTTTCCATGTGTCCAAACCATCCTAATACTCTTTCATCAACCCTATCTCCCAACTCCCTTTCCACCCCCGTTCTTCTCCTCACCTCCTCATTTCTCACTCTATCTAGCCTAGTAACCCCCATCATACTTCTCAGACACCTCATCTCAAAAACATTCAAACTCCTTCTCTCTTCCTCTCTTATGTTCTATGTTTCTGCCCCATACAGTGCTGTTGGCACAATCACTCCTTCATACAGTCTCCTCTTAGCATCCATTCCCAAATGTCTATTCCTCATTACACTCTTCAATCCACCAAGGCATTTACTCGCTTCTCTCAATCTACATTCTACCTCCACCTTCACTCCACCTTTTCCTGCCACATTTGCACCCAAGTATCTAAAACTATCCACTTCCTCCAGTTGCTCTCCCTTAATGCTCACTTCTAGTCTACTGCCACTTTCACCCCTTGTACATCTCATCACCTTACTTTTACCCACATTTATCTTTAGCTTTCTTCTATCACATACTCTCCCAAACTCTGTTAAACTTCCTCAATCCCTCCTCTGATCCTGCCACAAATGCAGTGTCGTCCACAAACAACAACTGGCTCACCTCCCTCTTTTCTCCATTTTCTTTAACCATCTCCAATCCCTGACCCTTGCATTTACCTCTTGCACTACCCCATCCATGTATAAGTTGAACAGCCAGGGCGATATAACGCATCCTTCACAAAGTCCCACCTGTACCTTGAACCACTCACTCTCTCCATTTCTAATACTGACACAAGCTCTACTACTCTCATAAAAACTCTTGACAGCTCCTAGAAACTTTCCTCCTATCCCATATATCTGCATAACCTCCCACAGTGCCTTTCTGTCTACCCTATTGTAAGCCTTTTCCAGATCCATAAAAGCCCAAAAAACATAATTCCCCTTTCCTATAGCTTTCTCACATATTTGTCTTACCACAAAGATCTGATCTACACAACCTCTACCCATCCTAAATCCACACTGTTCCTCACCAATTACTCCCTCTGTTCCTCTCCTAATCCTCTCAATCAAGATCCTCCCATAAGCCTTCCCAACAACACTTAACAAACTAATCCCTCTGAAACTACTACATTCACATTTGTCCCCTTTTCCCTCATAAAGTGAAACTATGCAGGCACTCCTCCAGTCCTCCGGCACTCTACCCTCTCTCCAGCAAACATTAAATAACCTCACCAGCCAGGCCACCATCACTGTACCTCCTTTTTTTTTAGACATTCTGCATGGCATCCATCCAGACCAGGTGCCTTACCTGCTTTCATCATCTTAACAACTGCCTGGAGGAAGTGGATAGTTTTAGATACTTGGGTGCAAATGTGGCAGGAAAAGGTGGAGTGGAGGTAGAGTGTAGATTGAGAGAAGCGAGTAAATGCCTTGGCGGATTAAAAAGTGTAAAGAAGAATAGACATTTGGGAGTGGATGCTAAAAGAAGACTGTATGAAGGAGTGATTGTGCCAACAGCACTGTATGGGGCAGAAACATGGAACATAAGAGAGGAAGAGAGAAGGAGTTTGAATGTTTTTGAGATGAGGTGTCTGAGAAGTATGATGGGGGTTACTAGGCTGGATAGAGTGAGAAATGAGGAGGAGAATAGGGGTGGAAAGGGGGTTGGGAGATAGGGTAGATGAAAGAGTATTAGGATGGTTTAGACACATGGAAAGAATGAGTGAAGAAAGACTAGTAAAAAAGGTATGGAAGGCAGATGCGGAGGGAGTGAACATGAGGGGACGTCTTAGGATGAGATGGATGGATGGGGTGAAGGTAAAGAGGGCTTTGGGGAAGAGGGGAAGGTCTGTTGAGGAAGGATGGGAGAGGACAAATGACAGGGGTGAATGGAGAATGGTTGTATATGGATGATGTTATGATGCATGAGGTGGAATGGGTGGGGGGATGGGGGGTGAGGTAGTAAGTGTGAGCAAAATTTGATGCAGCCCGAAGGGATTTCTCCCCGTCTTCTCCTTTTATGCATGGGGGGATGGAGAGGGGGGGGGGTCGCCGATTTAATGAAGCGGCCTTACTGTGGATGTGCTGTGACTTGCAACACTGCCTCTGATCCAGGGCAGTGGACAAGGTGCAGGGATGACCTGTCATCCAGGAGGTGCTAAGATGGGAGGGAGGGTGGAGTGTATTTAGGGATGGAATGGGTGGGAATGATTTTATGCTTATTTCTTTTTGGCTACCTCCCTTGTAATGGGGAAAAAGCCTTTGTTGTATGTATGTACTGACCTGCACCAGCACTTTTTGCCATGCTCGACTGAAACTCTTGAAAAACGTCCAAGTCGTCAAATAAGGCAAGACTTGCATTGAAGTTGTTGTTGCAAGCCACGCTAGCTGCACTCCAAGATTTCTTGGAAGGTGCAAT
Source organism: Oratosquilla oratoria (assembly GCF_046742065.1). Lineage (NCBI taxonomy): Eukaryota > Metazoa > Arthropoda > Malacostraca > Stomatopoda > Squillidae > Oratosquilla > Oratosquilla oratoria. The sequence goes on along the minus strand of NC_134788.1, from coordinate 17,661,624 downwards.
GTGAAGACACACTCTCTTCACATGAAACTAGCCATATGGACAAGGTTTTCCTGGAAAGAAAATACCATGGAAATTAATGTTCTCACCAAAATACCTATGTGTCTCTTATTATATTTTCATGACAGGAAATATGATCTAGTTTTACTATGCAAAGATAAGGCAACAATATGTGAAAATACTATTCAAGAATTCAAGAAAAAACTTGATGCTGAAAGATACAAAGGTTGGTCACTATGAGCATAGCTCCCTCCCCACATAATGCAACTAGGTAAATACAGGCCAATTTTAGATGCACCCTTACTCAGATTTTCCTTTTTACAAATATAGGGATACTTGTAGGTACAAGCAATGTCTCGTGGGGCTGATATTTAGCTGTGTTCCATACAGCCATACAACCCATGTTGTTGGTTGTTCTGTAAGATGATCAAATAAATACATACACATAAATACATGCATACAGAAGAAACACAAGGGGACACGAGAAGAAACTTAAGAAGGACAGTTACAGAAGAGATTTGAAAAATAACTGCTTTCCACACAGAATAATAGATACATGGAATAAATTGAAAGAGAAAACGGTGAGTGCTAAAACTAAACATGATTTTAAGAAAGAACTGGATGCAGAAAGATACAACTGTGGGTCACTACGAGCATAGCTCTTCTCCTGCAAAATACAACTAGGTAAATACATATACCAATGGTTCTTTTCCCCTTACAAGGGAGGTAGCCAAAAAACAAAGGCATAAAGACCACTCCCACCCATTCCATCCCCACATACTCCACTCCCGTCCACCCCCTCCCTCCCTCTTATCTTGGCTCCTCCTGGATGATGGGTCATCCTTGCATCACACCCACAAACAAATCAACCAAAAAATACATACATGACAAAAGAGAGAATAAGAAAATGAGAGAAAATAAAAGTGTTGGTTTCTTTGAACAAGTGTCAAAATTGAAGAATTTGCTACTTAAAATTGTTGTGACCTATATTAATAAAATTCATACCTAATTAAAGCTTAAGCAGTAAAAACACAATCAATGTAATACTAAGCAAGAACTTTATGTTCATTGGCCATGACAAATCTTTTATTTCTTGGTATTTGACAAAGGCAAAAAAATGAGCACAACAATGTAGTTAATCCTTTCATTGCATGGCATTTTTGAAAGTGTATCCTTTCTGATAGTGCTTCCACTTTAAATCCTTTCAGCACTTACGGTAAATAGTAATAGGAGGGGAACAGTCATTGGTTGTCAGCCATTGATACGTGTAAAGGTGGAAGACATACAGATGAGGTTGCGATAGTAAAATTTTGGGCAATGATCTTACTGCAAGAACAGAAGGAGGAGGTTTTGGTGAGTTTGTCACCTTAATTAATTGTAAGGTGCGAGTGAACTGATTTTACACGTGGCAGGAGCCGATATATATATATATATATATACATATATGACACACAGGAAACCACAGTCAGAGAAAATAAACTTCGAATGAAAAAAAGATTCTATATTTCGGCTGTCAACTGTAGCCCTATTCAGGAAAGTACATAAGACAGAAGACAAAGGGGACTTATTAGCTACAGAAACACAGGAAAGAGAGAGGACGTGTTTCTGTAGCTTATAAGTCCCCTTTGTCCTCTGTCTTATGTACTTTCCTGAAGAGGGCTACAGTTGACAGCCGAAATATAGAATCTTCTTTCATTCAAAGTTTATTTTCTCTGACTGTGGGTTTCCTGTGACAAGTCATTTACAAATGTGCTACCACATTTCTGTTTAGAAATATATATATATGTATATATATATACAGTGCTCGACAAGGAAGTACAAATGGTTAGCGAGAATGAGTGATGAGGAGAATGAATGAATCATAAATCAATAAACAAAAGCTCACTTTGTACCTCTAATACTTTGATGGGTGGCCTTTACGTGCAATGATCTCACGAAGGCGGTTTGGAATGGAAGTGGCGTACTCGGCAAGATGTGCAGGGGTACTAGCACAGGATTGGCGAATGGCTGCCTTGAGCTTGGGCACAGAGCTCGTATCTTTACCCTGCAGGTCTTGTTTAATGTGCTTCCACAGGTTTTCTATTGGGTTTATGTCAGGACTATTGCCTGGCCAGTCTGCTATGTAAGGTATATGACAGTCTTTAAGACCACTGAGTAACACTGGGCGTTATCTTGTTGAAAGATGTAAAGATGTTAGCACCTGAGCTCTTAAAAGAATCCTCCAGGTGGTCATTTAAGAGTTCATAATAAACATATTGGTTCACTTTTACATTTTTCAGAAGTACAACAAGGCTCCCAAGTTCTCTTCCACTAGAACTTCCCCATACCATGAGAGAATCAGGGTGTATCAGTTTGTTGAACGTACCGGGGGTCAAGAGGGTCGCTACCCGCACGCCGATATACGTTTCCACCCCTATTGCAAGTCGCAGTAAAGGTGGACTCATCGTTCCAGAGAATATCCAGCCACTTGTCATCATCCCACTGAAGATATTTCTTGCAAAACTCGACCCTATGGCACCTCTGGTTAAGAGTAAGAAGAGGCTTCTTCACTGGGCGGTGGCTTCTGTACCCAAGGTCGTGAATGCGGCGGCTAACTATTTGCACACTAACCTCCCCAAAGAGTCCCAGGTTACTTTCTTTTATTTTTCTGGCGGTAACACGTGGACTATGCTCTAACTGTCTCTTGATAACATTAGTAGCACGAGGGGATGTCTTTTTGGGGTACTTTTTCCTTGGTTTGTAACCGGGTGTGTCACAGCTACCTTCCCTCTTAAAAATGGCAACCCACTTGAACACAGACGTCTTGCCAACCCCAACCTGCTCTATTATTTCCTTTGTTTGGTGATCAGGTTTATGTAAAGCTATGATCTGGGTTATTGTCTCTTGTGATAAATACTTGTTCTTGCCCATATTAAGGCTAGAAAGCACCTCTGTCTGCAAAAAAACACTGGCCGCCTAGGTGGCGTCACCAGAACACACAGAACAAAAAGCCTCCCCACGAAGGCTATGAGGCAACTGAGGGATGATTGATAGCATGCATCATAAATGCTACCCTTAGCTCCGCCCACTTGTCCGTTCGCACTTCCTTGTCCATATCATTTACCCCGCTGCTAGGGTCTTTCCATTTTGGAGAAAGAAGTACGAATGGTGGCGGCCCCATCCATATTTTCTTATCAAGTACTGTATATATATATATATATATATACGGCAAGGGTAGTGACCCATGGCGTGTAATTACATAATTGCACTGGACTAGGTTAGGTTAGGTCAAGCAGGGTCACCATGTCAAAGGAGCATCAGGTCTAGCCATGTAGGCGACTTGACGTGCACTCCATGCCATATGGTTGTCGTGGCTGTACAGGCCCATCTGGATTGAGATGAGAAGTTGATATGTTTTACTCTCAATAAAGATCTTTGCAACTGAAATATGGACACAGAAGCTGGATGCCCAAAACAAATTCAGGCATTAGAACATAAAAATGCACCTATATGCCAAATCTTCTCTAAGACTGAAAAGTTATTACAAGTGTAACAAGGAATGCAACAAAAACTGTGAAAAGTGTCCTTTTCAGAAATGCTCAGAAGCAAAGCATGGAAATGGTATGTATGTAATCCTTTATAAATAGGATCGAACAGAAAGGTGGAGATGTTCATTTATTCTGTAACACTCCTTATGTTTGTTTACATTCTTGTACTTATACCACTTATACCTATAAAGGAACGAAGAAGCCCAAAAGTTTCTCTAAGAACCACCACAAATTAGTGCCAAGAATGGAATCTACAAAGTATATACTACCCACAGGTATGTAGCAGTCATAGTACAAATACAACAAACTGGCAACAAGGATGGGATCTACAAAATATAGACATATCTAACAATATATACTACCCACAGGAATGTACATACATATATCAAGGGTTTATCCCCCTTATAAGGGAGGTAGCCAAAAAAAAACAAAGGCATAAAACCACTACTACCCATTCCATCCCTAACATACTCCACTCCCCTCTACCCTCTTCCCTGCCTCTTATCTTGGCACCTCCTGGATGATGGGTCATCCCTGCATCCTGTCCACTGCCCTGGGTCAGAGGCAGTGTCACAAGACTCAGCACATCCACAGCAAGGCTGCTTCATTAATTCGGTGATCCCCCCTCTCTGTCCCCTCGTGCAGAAAAGGAGAAGACGGAGAAATCCCTTCGGGCTGCGTCAACTTATTTCTCATACATGATGGATGATGATATAAAAACAAAAGTTTATATAAAATACATGTTTTTGTCTATTTAAGACTTTAAAAATGTCTTAAATTGACGAAAACGTTTAGTATTCCGATCTTTGATTTCCTCGTGGTTTCAGCAAAATATATATATATATATACATAAATATGTAAGTAAAGATTGACAAATATAGAAGGTGGCAAGATGAAAAGTTAAGGCTAGAGTAGCGAGTTTATTCAAAACCAGACGTTTTGACCTTGATGGTCTTCCTCAGTAGACTGAGGAAGATCGTAAAGGTTGAAACGTCTGGCTCTGAATAAACTCACTACTCTAGCCTTAACTTTTCATTATGCCACCTCACCTCTATATATGTAGAGAAAATAATTTGTGTCAATAAATGTTGTACTATTCATTAGTTATGAATGGAACGAATATAGCACAAGGTCTGGGTAATAAGATGTGTATGGCAATTCAACCTTCTATAAAGATAAATTAATAGAAAATAAATGAATAAAATAAATCTGTGCTCTAAACTATTCAGCAAGCTCTTGGGTCATGAAGTTAAAAAACAATATGAATAAATAATACATGACGGTTGACAAAAATATAAAAATGTAAGCACTGGCATACTGATTCTTGGGGAAATAATGAGAAATAATTTTTGTCAATAAATATTGCATCATTTAAAATTCAACAATGAGTGTAATAAAACATAAGATCTAGGTAATAAAACAATTTTGTCAATTCAGTCTTAAAAAACTATTTTGCATGATGCCAGCCCCTAAGTTGGAGGTGGGAGATTGCAATGGTCTATTTTTTTATATCAAATTTTAGCATCTGGTAGACTGCTGGGAATCCTGTCACAGCACCCATCAAATTCCTTCAGACACAAACCTTACTGAGAAGCCACTCCCCAGAAATTCAAGTTGCATAAGCATGACCAAGTTCACAGAATCTGCCTTACCACAAATTCAAAATATTCCAGATGCAATTACCACACGGAAAGACATTGAACACTTCATCCTGACAACAACACAAGATACCTACCATAAGTTTAATAGATGTTTGGAACAGATTAGATGAGAATGTGGTGTGTGCAAAAATGAGTCTAGATAAAGCGAGATATGGAGACGGTACACCACGAGCATAGCTCCCCTTTGCGTAAAATACAACAAGGTAAGTACAACAACTAGGTAAATGAGTGACATGTGGGCCAGACGATGGGACACCATGAGCATAACTCCCCTTCCTGTAATATACAACTAGGTAAACGAGTGACATGTGGGCCAGATGACAGGACACCATGAGCATAGCTCCCCTTCCCATAAAAGACAACTAGGTAAGTACAACTAGGTAAATGAGTGACACGACGTGGGCCAGGCTGAAGGTCACTGACAGAGTTATCTAGCTAGGGGCCATGTGTCTCCTGCAAGAGAGAGAGACCTGGGGGCAACCGACCAATTGACTTTTCACCAAGTCTTTGGTTCATGAAATTAAACAGCACATTTTATGAATGGAACTTGCTTTTTCCCCCTTACAAGGGAGGTAGCCAAAAAACAAAGGAATAAAAATCATTCCCACTCATTCCATCCCCAATAAACTCCACTCCCCTCCACCCTCTCTCTTATCTTGGCATCTCCTGGAAGAAGAAGAAGAAGAAGAAAAAAAAAATGGAACTTGTGACAGCTGATAATATATATATATTATATATATATGTATATATATATTATATATGTATATATATATGTATATATATATATATATATATATATGTATATATATATGTATGTATATATGTTCTAATTCTTAAAGATACATCTCAGATCTGATTGCTAGCATTATGACATGAAAAGCATAAGGAACAAAGTTGGAGGTGTGCAAACATTATCTGCAAAATATTAACAAATGAGCTATAAATTTGTTTACTAGGGATAAATCAAGAAAAAAAAAATTATTCACCTTACTGACCCATTTTTCTACAAATAATCTGTGTATCTTTTTCTTACTCCTCTTTTTCTACCTTAGTAAGTCGCAAATCACATACATGCTGTTAAAGCTCATCTATACTCACACATCACACATGGATATAGAGAAACAGTGATATTCATGTAATCCATGCTCAATCAGAAATTGTAGTGAATCTCCTTTCAGTAAAATAAGCTACAGTTGCACAAAATTGCAATGGTTTAACAGACATGTCTCATACATAAGTCTAACAGGGAAATTGAAAAAACAGATACCAAACGTTTTCGTCTATTAAGAAAATGTCTTGATAGATGAAAATGTCTTAATAGATGAAAACGCTCAGTATATATTTTTTCAATTTCCCGGTGGTTTCTGCAAAAATAGTGTATCACGCGTGTTTTGTGATTTCTTTGCAAAAGTCTAACTGTAACAACTTACAAATATGGCACCTACAAGCTGTCCTATACCAAGAACTTAACTAGAACAAGACTGGTGAAACTAACAGCAAGATGAAACACAGCTGACTAGTTCAGTCAATCTGAGATATGTTGGACTAATTGGGAGATGCTGCTTTAAAGTCACTGACTGTATGAGCCGAGTTATTTTGACGTGGATGTTGATACAATTGTTTCCCATGTGATTAACACTTCAGTACGAGTTAAATTCTCACACGCAGCATAAGCTGCTATATATATATACACGATGCATCACAGTGCTTACATTATGAAATATAAAGTCACTGCTGTATTACTTGTTCTCTTTTACTCCGGGTAATAATAAACACAGAAAACATGATCAAACCAGCTCATAGAATCTGGGGGCAACTCGTGTACAACTACAAAAAATCTATTATCAAGACGCCAACGTCGCCGGCATCCTGGTGTACACGTACCCAGTTGCACCTCGTGATGATGCCTACGTATGTAGGCATCATCATACCAAATTAAGTGGTTAAGAAGAAACAAATCCTTTGCTTTTCAAACTCCATTATACGCAAATTTCCCTTCATTAATATGTAACAAACATATTTTGTTTTGTATTTGTGAAAGAAAATGAAGTTTGCATTCATGATGATGATGATGTGGTTTAACGTCACAAACTCCCCCCTACCAGGAGGCTAGGACGGTGCCCCTTACAGAGGACTTTGTGTGGAATTTAATGAACCATGCCCTTCGTTCACCTTCGCTGGTGGCAGGGTTTGAACCGCCATCCCCTTAACCTTCGCCCCAAGTAACGACACTCCAACCCGCTCGCTCAGCCAGCAAGCTATAAGGATTAGTGATGCCCTCTGAGGAATTGGTACTTCAACAATGATGAGCAGTTATGGTGAGGGTGGATGTTGGCTAATAGATATGGATGCAAAGTATAATAATGGAGATTCAGTTGTAGCATACATACATACATATATCAAAGGCCTTCCCCCATTATAAGGGAGGTAGCCAAAAGAAAAAGGCATAAAACCACTCCCCCCCCTATTCCATCCCCTACATACTCCACTCCCTCTACCCTCTTCCCTGCCTCTTATCTTGGCTCCTCCCTGATGACGGGTCATCCCTGCATCCTGTCCACTGCCCTGCGTCAGAGGCACTGTCGCAAGACACAGCACATCCACAGCAAGGCTGCTTCATTAAATTGGTGACCCCCCTTTCCGTCCCCTCATGCAGAAAAGGAGAAGATGGGGAGAAATCCCTTCAGGCTATGTCAATTTATTCCACATATATATTCCCTTACCCACCAATCCCCACCCACTCAATTGTAGCAGGCCACTTAAAGAAAGTCAGGCTTAAAGTGCGTACCTATGCTGTAGTGCAGTTGGAAGACTTAAGGGGAATTTTTTGAAGCCTTTGAATCTGTAAAATCAACTGCTGTCCAATAAATCCACAAACTTGTCAATACCTATCATTGTCATCATTTTTGAAAAAAAAAAAAAGGAATACAGCCAAAACTTACATCCAACATCGAAACCTGTTATAGTTTTGGGGGCAATTTTCTATGCTCAGTCACCTTGTACATCCCCACTTACTTTTACCTACTTCAATCTAAGACCTTTTTTTAAACTATCACATAATTGGAAACATAATCTAATGAATGATATGACATGAAAACTAAAGGTACTACAAAGCATTCTAAATATTAAAAGTACTTTTCTCTCATTACCACATTATTGTAGTTTTCAGTTGAGTATCAATGAAAAATTACTAAATAAAAGATAATACACAAGCTTTTCAATATACCATATACTGGAATGACTCATACTCTAAAGATTATTTAATTAAATTTTCATATAATCAATTAACAAAAATCAATCTTTAAGACCAGAAAAAAAGAAATACAGGTAGGCACATTCAATACATACTGCAAGGGCTTCTATCACAAAGCAATCTTATTTGTACTAAGAAATATACTTTCTCATGACTCTTACCATATTACAAAAGCCAATCCATGTAAGTTGTGAGCAACAAATGCAGATATATATATAAAAAAAAGGGGGGGAGGGGGGGAATATAAGGTATCACACAGAACTTGGTAAGGTAGACAATTCAGTCGCCTGCGCATCCGGGACACCCAGGTTTCGTCTGCGGGCAACCATGAGTTGTTCCAAAGGATCCCAATGGGCAACTACCGTGAAATTGGAACCATCCACCCCTGACTCTCCCCCTCCCCCTCCTGAGCGAAGTGTCCGCCCATGCAGGTTGACACAATCCTTTCGGCATTCCCAGGCGACCTATATTTAAATCCATGTTGTCTGTACAAAATTCACAATTGTGTATTATGTAGCTGTGTAAGACTGTGACTTAATTCTTGTATACTGTTATGAAGAGGAAGCCTTGAAGTCAAAATATCAATTAAATATGGAAGACTATGGAAGGCTTGTATTTGCCCACCCCCCTGAAATACAATCTACTGTGAGAAAAATTGTAAATCTCAGTAAGAAAATTAACCAGTGTCAAAATGCTGTCATGTTTAACACTGTGTATTAGTGAGAATGTGCCTGAAATATACAATATATACATGTGTGTATATGTATATATATATATATATATATATATATATATATATATATATATATATATATTGGAAATGGGTATGTTATAACACATTTGTTAATGTTCACTATAAACCCACTATTGGAGAAATAATAACGGAAGTACAGACGCTCCTCTACTTACGTTCATTCGTTTTACGTTTTTTCGATTTTATGTTTGAACTGACTGTAAAAACAAAAAAAACAAAAAAAATTGTGAATATTTTAGTTTAGCGCACTCTCCGTAGTTCAAACGACTTACACATGACGCTGCATCCATTGTTTACATTGCACAAATGACAGACTGAAAGTGCCTTGCCTCATCCTCATCCTCCACCATCTCAATTTATGTTGCTTGAATTTAATTTATTTGAAATTAATCTTATTATTTTACAATGTCATGTGTATAATTAATGATTTAGGGGTGTTTTGTAAGATACGGTAATAGAATTTACGGATGTATAGTACAGTAACAACTTACGTTCATTTTCAACTTACGTTCGGCCGTTCGGAACGTAACTAAAACGTAAGTTGAGGAGCGTCTGTACAGGGAAACTGTATATTTCGGCTACTATCTGTAGTCCTCTTCAGCAGAATGCTTACAAGAAGTTAAGGTACAAGTATATATGAGGTAGTGAGGGGTACATAAAAGGGGATGGGGAAAGTGGGGGGACTCAGGTTACATGCCCTTGAAATGGTTGGGTCAAGGAAGGACAGTTGGTGGTATTTTGTCCGACCGCTCGACATTATTCTATTGACTGCTAACTTCGTAATAGAATCTGGGGGCCACTGACCTTTTGAGGTATTAAAGTTAGGATAATGTTTTATTAGAGAAGATTCTACAATTTTCCTTCGATAGCTACAGTGTGATTTAAAAATAATTGATGCATTATCCCAATCTAATCTATGGTCTTTTTGGCTGGTATGAAGGAACACAGCGGAGTTAACTTGTCCATATTTTATGGAGTTTTTATGTTCCTTTAATCTCGTGGACAAATCCCTGCCAGTTTGGCCCCAGTAGACATCATCCCTCCGGTGTACATTTACTACCTTTCTAAAAATGCTGTTTGGATAATTGTAAATAAATTTGATTTGGTTATTAGGTAGAAGTTTGGAGACCGAGTTGATAGATTCATTAAATGGTACAATGATGTTATTGTTACCCCATTTAAACTTCTCCCTGGAGTTATTTGGTTTATAAAAATTGGATTTGGCTTTATGTAGGGCTTTCTTTAAAAAACATTCCGGATAACCTACGTTAGAGAGTTGTTTATTGATGATGTCAAATTCTATTTGCAAGAATTGTGGACTACAAATCCTAAGGGCTCTGAGATATAGGCCCGATGCAACACTAGATTTAATATCTGGATGGTGGCTAAAAAAGTGTAGGTCATTTCCTGTGTGGGTAGGCTTTCTATACACAGTAAAGGACAATTGGTCCGGGTCTCTTATGACCGAAATGTCCAGGAATGGGATCCTACCTTCTCCTTCCCATTAGACCTTAAAATTATTATTCTTAGCTAATTTATTTAATTTAACAAAGAATTCATCAAAAGAACCCCACATATCATTCCATAGTGTAAAAATATCATCAACATACCTAAACCAAAACATGTCAGGTGGTTTAATCTTAGGTAATAAAGTACTTTCAAAATACTCCATGTATAGGTTAGCTAACACGGGTGAAAGGTTAGAACCCATACTGCAACCATATCTTTGTCTAAAATAAGAATTATTGAAAGTAAAAACATTGGTATTGATGCATAAACGGGTCAGGCTAATTATCTTCGATACTGAAAGTGGGAGTTTGTATTGATATGGGTGCAGTTTGGTTTCCAAAAAACTTGATATCTTCCGTGTTGACATTAGTGAATAAGGAAACTATATCAAGACTTAGTAGTTTGCTATTTGTAGGTATGATTTGTCTTTTAATTTGACTCACAAAATCTTCCGAGTGTTTAATGTGAGAGTTTGAGAAACTTCCCACAAATAGTGACAAAATCCCTGCGAGCCATTTTTATACCTTACTTGCGCATGAATTCCTATTGGAGATAATTGGCCTTAGAGGGGTGCCTTCTTTATGTAATTTAGGAAGCCCATAAAAGTTAGGTAACTGAGGGTTAATAACTCTTAAATTATCCAATAATTCGTCCACTATTTTTCGGGCTTTCTTATTAAACTCTGCGGAGGTGTTCCTGAGGGGATTTTTAGTAAGGCTTTCATAGGTGTCCTTATCAGCTAACATATTATATTAACATTATCCTAACTTTAATACCTCAAAAGGTCAGTGGCCCCCAGATTCTATTACGAAGTTAGCGGTCAATAAAATAATGTCAAGAGCGGTCGGACAAAATACCACCAACTGTCCTTCCTTGACCCAACCATTTCAAGGGCATGTAACCTGAGTCCCCCCACTTTCCCCATCCCCTTTTATGTACCCCTCACTACCTCATATATACTTGTACCTTAACCTCTTGTAAGCATTCTGCTGAAGAGGACTACAGATAGTAGTCAAAATATACAGTTTCCCTGTACTTCCGTTATTCTTTCTCTGATAGTAGGGGTATTGGCTGCTTGTTATTGTGGCAAAGTAGCATGCAGTCGATACTTTAGGGTCTATATGGGGCGCCCCTACGGACCAGAGCCACACATCATTTTGTCTATGATAGAAGAAATTCTGTTCATAGAGAAATGATGACACTTTTATACTACGACTGTCCCTCCGTTATGCTGTCCCCCAACCCCTTGTTGCTGTCCTGTACCATTTCTCTGAGTATTTCTCTTTCTGTGATGGGGGATTTCCCTGTGGTGGGGGAAAAGAATACTGCCACCAAGTTTCCCACTTGGATCGTAAGAGGCGAGAAGAAAGGGACGGGGAGAGGGACTAGGCATCCTTCTCCCTGTAGCCCCAAGGGGCAATTTCCTAAAAAGCAAAGGAAAGGCATAAGGGGTGCTGGAGGGCCTCGGGCCAGCACCCTAAGGTTTGGGTCTTTTAATGTGCGTGGATGTGGTACAGATGAGAGTAAAAGGGAAGAGATAGGTAGTATGTTTGTGAGAAGAAAGTTGGATGTGTTGGCTTTGAGTGAAACTAAGTTGAAAGGGAAGGGTGAATGTAAGTTTGGGAGTGTAAGTGGGAGGTTATCAGGAGTGAAGAGAGGGCGAGGGAGGGAAGGGGTGGCTATTCTAGTAAGTGAGGAGTTAGGTAAAGGGGTAGTGGAGTGGAAGGAGGTTTCCTCAAAGATAATGTGGATGAAGGTGAAACTGGGAAAGGAGATGTGGGTCTTTGTAAGTGCATATGGGCCGGGCAGTGAGAAGAGCATGGAAGAAAGGGAGGCCTTTTGGATAGATTTAAATGAGTGCATAGAGGGTTTAGGAAGAAATGTCAATGTAATAGTGCTGGGAGACCTTAATGCTAGGGTGGGAAATGGTCCAATCGATGGAGTGGTTGGGAAGTGTGGAGTTCCAGGAAAGAATCGTAGTGGAGAGTTAATGGTGGAAATGTGTCTAGAAAGAGAGTTGATGATAGCAAATACAGTGTTTCGGAAGAAAGTCAAGCATAAGTACACATGGGAGAGGGTGGTGGAGGGAAGGGTGGTAGAGCGCTAATGGATTATGTAGTGGTAAATAGGAGTGATAGGAAGAGTTAAGGATGTACATGTGCTAAGGGGAGAGGGTGGGGGAATATCAGATCATTTTTTGGTGGAAGGTAAGCTGAGAGTGGAGGATAGATGGAGAAAGAGGAAAAGGACAAAAGGTAGGGAGGTTCTTAGAGTGAACTCCTTGAATGAAAAGGAAAAGGAGAATAAGTATAAGAAGAAGCTGAAGGAGGAGTGGGAGGGAGTAAAGGATAGAGCAGAGATGGGTGTGGAGGAGGAATGGGGATGGTTCAAGGAGGGAGTCTTAAAGTGTGCAAGGATGGTGTGTGGAACAAGAAGGACAGGGGGAAATAGAAGAAAGGGTAGTGAATGGTGGGATGAGGAAACAAAGAAGGTTGTAGAAGAGAAGAAGCGAGCATTCACAGATTGGTTACAAAAGAGGACAGGGGAGTCATATGAGACGTACAAAGAAAAGAAAAGAGAAGTAAAGCAAAAGGTAAAGGAGGCAAAGAGAAGAGCAGATGTGAAATGGGGTAGGAGTATGACAGAAAATTTTGAAAGTAATAAAAAGATGTTTTGGAAAGAAATTAAGAGAGGAAGAGGAGGCGAATCAAGTAGGGAAGAAAAGGTAAAAGGTACAGATGGAGAGTTGATAATGGAAGAGATGGCAGTGAGGGGAAGATGGGCAGAATTTTTTAGGGAGTTGCTGAATGTGAAGGAGGATAGGGAAGGAAAGATAGCTGCAGTGGGAAATGCGAAGAAAATGAGAGTGATGAGTGAGGAGAATGGAGGAGAAATAAGGAAGGATGAGGTGAAGGCAGTTGTAAAGATGATGAAAGCAGGTAAGGCACCTGGTCTGGATGGATGTCATGCAGAATGTCTGAAAAAGGGAGGTTCAGTGATGGTGGACTGGTTGGTGAGGTTATTTAATGTTTGCTGGAGAGAGGGTAGAGTACCGGAGGACTGGAGTAGTGCCTGTATAGTTCCTCTTTACAAGGGAAAAGGGGACAAGTGTGAATGTAGTAATTTCAGAGGGATTAGCCTGTTGAGTGTAGTAGGGAAGGCTTATGGGAGGATCTTAATTGAGAGGATTAGGAGAGGAACAGAAGGAGTAATTGGTGAGGAACAGTGTGGATTTAGGACGGGTAGAGGTTGTGTAGATCAGATCTTTGTGGTAAGACAGATATGTGAGAAAGCTATAGGAAAGGGGAAGGATGTTTTTTGGGCTTTTATGGATCTGGAAAAGGCTTATGATAGGGTAGACAGAAAGGCACTGTGGGAGGTTATGCAGATTTATGGGATAGGAGGAAAGCTTTTGGGAGCTGTTAAGAGTTTTTATGAGAGTAGTAGAGCATGTGTTAGGATTAGAAATGGAGAGAGTGAGTGGTTTGAAGTAAAGGTGGGACTTCATCAAGGATGCGTTATGTCGCCCTGGCTGTTCAACTTATACATGGATGGGGTGGTGCGAGAGGTGAATGCTAGGGTAGTGAGTCAGGGATTGGAGATGGTTAAAGAAAATGGAGAAAAGAGGGAGGTGAGCCAGCTGTTGTTTGCGGACGACACTGCGCTTGTGGCAGGGTCAGAGGAGGGATTGAGGAAGCTGGTGGCAGAGTTTGGGAGAGTATGTGATAGAAGAAAGCTAAAGATAAATGTGGGTAAAAGTAAGGTGATGAGATGTACAAGGGGTGAAAGTGGCAGTAGACTGGAAGTGAACATTAAGGGAGAGCGACTGGAAGAAGTGGATAGTTTTAGATACTTGGGTGCAAGTGTAGCAGGAAAGGGAGGAGTGAAGGTGGAGGTAGAATGTAGATTGAGAGAAGCGAGTAAATGCCTTGGTGGTTTAAAGAGTGTAATGAGGAATAGACATTTGGGAATGGATGCGAAGAGGAGACTGTATGAAGGAGTGATTGTGCCAACAGCACTGTATGGGGCAGAAACGTGGAACATAAGAGAAGAAGAGAGAAGGAGTTTGAATGTGTTTGAGATGAGGTGTCTGAGAAGTATGGTGGGGGTTACTAGGCTGGATAGAGTGAGAAATGAGGAGGTGAGGAGGAGAACAGGGGTGAAAAAGGATTTGGGAGATAGGGTTGATGAAAGAATATTAGGATGGTTTGGACACATGGAAAGAATGAGTGAAGAAAGACTAGTAAAAGAGGTATGGAAGGCAGATGTGGAGGGAGTGAACATGAGGGGACGTCCTATGATGAGGTGGATGGATGGGGTGAAGGGGGCTTTGGGGAAGAGGGGAATGTCTGTTGAGGAAGGAAGGGAGAGGACGGAAGACAGAGGTGAGTGGAGAATGGTTGTAGATGGATGATGTTGTGACTGCATGAGGAGGAATGGGTGGGGGGGTGGGGTAGTATGTGTGAGTAAATTTTGACGCAGCCCGAAGGGATTTCTCCCCGTCCTCGCCTTATATGCAAAGGGGGACGGAGAGGGGGGGTCACCGATTAAATGAAGCGGCCTTGCTGTGGATGTACTGTGTCTTGCGACACTGCTTCTGACCCAGGGCGGTGGGCAGGGTGCAGGGATGACCCGTCATCCAGGAGGTGCTCAGATGAGAGGAAGGGTGGGAGGGGTGTGGAGTGTATTTAGGGATGAAATGGGTGGGAGTGTTTTTATGCCTTTCCCTTTTTGGCTACCTCCCTTGGAAGGGGGAAAAAGCCTTGGTATATGTATGTATGTATGTATATATATATGTATATATATATATATATATATATATATATATATATATATAAATATATATAAAGTATGCTCATGTTGAGGTTAAAACAGCTATGAGAAAAGAGAAAAAATCTTAGTCATTTTTTTTAACATCTCAGGTGGATGTTGTCTGCAGGTAACCACAGCCGTAAAACTAGAATTGTCCACCCTTGACTTCTTAATTGCTAAACTCTGCAGAACGACGATAGGGAGAGAAAACAAAGTATGGTTCCTTACCAAGATGGGCTGACCGAGCCAAAGGCACTCTGGAACACGTCCCACTGATTTCTCTCATAAAAGGAGGCCAGAGTTCCTCCTGCCTGCTGCTGTCCACATGTTTCATTTGCCTGGTCCCAGCTCTTCTTAGCCATTGATGTACTGAAGCAGGATCCTTGGGCATAAAACCAACCATTTGGACATGCAGGCTCTGTAAGATACCAAACCAAATATGCATACAAACTCTTATTAAAGTGGGACAGAGGAAAAACAGGAGAACATGCAATGAAACTTATAAAGGATAACTACAGAAGAGACCTGAAAAAGAACAGCTTCCCACACAGTGGTAGATATATTGAACAAACTGGATGAAGAAATAGTGTGCGCAAACACAATACAAGAATTTAAGAACAAACTTGATCTTGCAAGATACAAAAACGGGTCACCACAAGCGTTCCCCTTCCTGTATAATACAACTAGGTAAATACAACTCACACATACACACACAGGACTGGACAAAACATGATTATTCCAAATTGTTAGAAGATACGAAACATGAACTGATATACTGAAAGAGGAAATACAGTAATTATGGGTGATTTTAATTCCAAAGAAATATGTTGGGAAGAATTGACAGAGGTGGAGAAGACATATGGGGCAGCATGCTACTCAATATGACCATTGAATACACATTGACGCAATGGATAAAGGAAAATACCAGATACAGAAACAATGAGGAACCTTCAAGACTGGATTTAGTACTCACAATGGAACCTGAAATTGTAGACAGAATAGAATACAAAACACCATTAAGAGTGACCATGTACTAATAGAATTCTAATTAAAAGAGCAAATGGACCTAAGAAGAAATGAGAAACATAGAATAGGAAGACCAATGTGTAGCAAAACGAATTTTGAGAAACTTGGAATTTTTTCCAAATGCAAATTGGGAAAAATTCCTTAGTGAAGAAACAAGGATGGAAGAGAAATGGAATATACTAAAGGAAATTTATAATGAGGGTGTGATCAAATATGTTCCACAACAAAAGCAAGAAAGAATATACATAAAAAAAAAACTGGTACAACAACAAAAAAAACATGTAGTGAAGCCAAGGATAAAAGAGACAAAGCCGGGAAAAAATGGAAGACAAAAAAGAGCAAATGGCAAACATACATCAAACTTAGAAACGATTATGTAAAAATATGCAGGGAGGTAAAGAGAAATTATGAAAAGGAAATTATAGAAAATGTAAGGATCAGCCGAAGCTATTTTACAGATATATGAATGGTAAACTGAAAAACAAACAACAGAAAAACTGCATAACAAGCACAATAGCTAAAATATGTGAAAAAGTGATTAAAAGTAGATGGGTTAAACATTTAGAAGTAAAATCTATACTAAACCCAAGCCAATTTGGATTTAGACAAGGAAGGTCATGTACAACAAATCTAATCTGCTTCTATTCAAGAATAATAGATATAATAGATGAGAGAGATGGGTGGGCAGACTGTGCCTATCTAGATCTACAAAAGGCATTTGACAAAGTACCGCACAAAACATTAATAGGAAAATTAGAATCAATAGGTGGCATTGCAGGGAATTTATTCAAATGAATGGAAGACTTCCTGACTGGGAGAAAAATGAGGGTAGTAATTAGAGATAAATACTCGAAATGGGAAGAAATGATAAGTGGTGCTCCACAAGGGTCAGTACTGGCTCCAATCAGGTTTGCCACATATGTAAATGACATGGACGAAGGAGTTGAATGTTATATGAATTTCTTCACAGATGATGCAAAAATATTAAAGAAAGTATCAACAAATGAGGACTGTGACTCATTACAATCAGACCTGGACACAATCTGGAAATGGACTCAAAAGTGGGAGGTGAACTTTAATATCAAGTGTAGCATATTGGAGTTTGGTAAAAGCAAAAACAGAATTTCAAAAAATTACAGAATTGGTGAAAATTAAATAAAAAAAGTGCACTTGGAAAGGGACCTTGGAGTGATAATCAGCAATGACATGACACCGGACAAATAAACAAAATAGTAGGTGAAACATACAACCTACTAAGGTCAATGAAAGTGGCATTTGAATACTTGGATGAAGAAATGATTAAAAAAATATTACCGTATTTTTCGGACTATAGCCCGCACCCCCTTACACCTTAGTGAAAATCCACCTAAGACCCGCACTGCTGTATGACTCGCAGTCATATGGCATGCATGGCACTGTCGATCCAACGATGTATAATACCCATGCATGGGTGGCCACAGGCACAGCTCACGGCGGTTGTTGTTACAGCCGGCCGTTGACGTGGTGATCAAAATAATTTCAAAGCTGAGGCTTTTTCTAAATTTTCTGTCTCATCAATGCCTATGTGATTTATAAAAAAAGATATATGTTTTCCGATATTGGCAGGTTTCTTGGTGATGTCTTGCTTTTCAGGATTCATCACACATCAAAGGCCGACACGTACGTACACAACCTCACAATTTGGTTTCTGAAGCTGCCACTTGATGTAGTGGTAGCTTCAATGAAAGAGGGGTGATCTCAAAAGTGTGCAAATGATCTTACAATGCCTTTGGGATGCGTCGAAGACGTGGCATTGCGATTCATGATCATGATACCAGCATTCCTCCAGTCCTATTTATTTCTGATTGTGATGAAGATGAAGAATAACCAACAAATTATTGCACATATATATATTAAAAAGAACCTTAATCAATTCGTGTAAATAATGCCATAAAACCCTGATTGGTTGTTTACCGGTAATTAATCAATTGCTTTATAAATGCCAAAGACTGGTAATTAATTATTAAACCAAACAAATTCCAATGGTTAGTTTTCAATAGAATAGAACAATAATAGAGCACATCATTGAACTGTTAGGAACAGTCAATGGAGCACATCGTTATTAGAAAAAAAGCACAGTCAGTGATCACAGACGACAGAGTCAATAATGTTTATGAAGGCGTATCATCGCTCACGAAGCCATCGAATTCCTCATCCTCTGTATCGTCATGGAAGAGGTTGTGGTATAAATCGGCCAATTCTGATGCAGTGACCTCATCCGTTTCCATTTCGATTTCAGATTCATCCGATTCCTTTTCCGAGTCGTAGCATGCATCGAACATTGCAGGATGGCACATTTCTGATTTACGGAAACCGTTCTGAATAGTCGATTCTTTAATTTTTTCCATGCTTGAACGACCCAATATGCACATGTAATGCACAAATTTAGCATTAAGGAATCAGGTACAGTTTGTAATTTGTAATTGCGAAAATGGACGCCCGCTTGTTTTTGTTTGATCGCGACACACGATGTTGATGTTGGTACCAGTCAGGGTTGTATTGTATGTTCATGCTGTTTAGTTAGGCCTGTTTTATTTGTGACAATGCCTTTATTAATAACAAGAGCATGTAAAGTGGGTAAGATACTGACAAATCCTACCTTCTCTTTGTCGTTTGTCTCGATCGTGCGCGCTGTATTATGACATTAATCAACTTTCATATGGCGAACCCGGTCGGTCGCCCCGCAAATCCCCGATCCGATAGGGCACCCAACTAAACTAAACTAATAAATTTTTTTGACTGCGTAAGAGGGCAATTTCTAACCAGAATCCACAGATGACCAGCACCTTTATATCACCCGCACCCCGGAATTTTGGCCCCTTTCTGAGGCAAAAAGCCGTGGGTCATACACCGAAAAATACGATAGTCATATTGATTAGACCAGGGGTTCCCAAAGTGGGTTCCGCGGAACCCTTGGGTTCCGTGAAGCTAGGCCAGGGGTTCCGTAGGTCGTAAGCTAAAGTTCACCAGACATGCTTACTATTACAGTACAACTTACTATTTTGAGTATAAAGTATGTTCGTTTAAAATAAATTCATTTTTCAATATAGTATGTTTTATTTTGGGTTCCATTTTTTTTTTAAATAATGTCAAAGGGTTCCGCAACAAAAAAAGTTTGGGAACCACTGGATTAGACCAAAACTGGAATATGCAGCGACACTATGGACACCGAGTGCTAAAAAGAATATAAGGAAACTAGAAAGAATACAAAGAGCAATAACAAAGTTGCCACCAGCCCTTTCCAAATTAACATATGAACAAAGATTATTATCGAAGCTAGAACTACCAACACTAAAGCAAAGAAGAGAAAGAGGTGATCTACTGACTATATATAGAATCATGAAAGGATTGGAAATCCTTGATAGAAAAGATTTACTAAAAAATGACAATGGAAAAACAAGAGGTCATGAAAAGAAACTCAAAAAGGACAACTATAGAAGAGACAGGAAAAAGAATAGCTTCCCACATAGAATGCTGGATATATGGAATAACTTAGATGAAAAAAAGTGTGTGCAAATACTATTCACGATTTTAAGAGTAAACTTGATGCTGAAAGATACAAAGACAGGTCACCACAAGCATAGCTCCCTTTCCGTATAATACAACTAGGTAAATATATATATATGTATTAAAGATGACAAATTTCAGTGCTGATGATCTTTAATTCTAATAACGTATTTTTTATTCTCTCTTAAGGAGTATAGAAATAATTTTGATATTTCTGTTGCCTTAAACACAATTTGCATTGAAAAGAAAATGTATTACATATATATATATATATATATATATATATATATATATATATATATATATATATATATATATATATATATATATATATATATATATATATATATATATATGCACTCACCTATCTCATCGCTTCCTGACAGAGTTACTCCTCTCTCTTGTCATGTTTCCAATCCTGAAACCCTAGGGACCTACCATATTTCCACATTCAAACTCACCTTTCTCTTTCAGTTTAGTTTTACTCAGTGCTAACACATCTATAACAACCTTTCCACCAACCTCTGTTTTGTTCTCACTTATTCCACATTATCACACATTCAAAGACACCTAGCACAATAAAAAAAAAAAAAAAACATTAGAAAATCAGAAAGAATTCAAAGAGCAGCGACAAAAATGGCACTCACACTATCAAATCTGATATACAAACAAAGATTGGAGAAATTACATCTGTCAACACTGGAACAGAGAGGAGAAAGAGGTAATTTGTTGACCATCTACAGAATTATGAAAGGGATGGAAATTCTTGATAAAGACAACTTATTAAAATGGGACAGAAGAGAAACAAGAGGACTTGAAAAGAAGCTAAAGAAGGACAGTTATAGAAGAGATTTGAAAAAGAATAGCTTCCCACACAGAGTGATTGATGTCTGGAACAAACTAAACGGGGGATTTTAAGAATAAACTGGATGCAGAGAGATACAAGAACAGGTCACTACGAGCATAGCTCTCGTCCCGTAAAATACAACTAGATAAATACCCAATTACTGGGATTTTAGTTACAGTCTTCCTTCCAGACCTTCTTCTGTCTTAACATTTGCAGAAGAAAAGTGCAGACAGGAGGATTCCTGGTTGTTTTGCTGTCCCAGTTAGTCACCTTTTATGACATGCATGGGAACCTGATGGTGATATTCTTATCCCCAAAAACTGAGGCATGTTTTGTAAGATATGGTTTAATGTCACAAACTCCCCCTTATTGGAAAGCTAGGACAGTGCCCCTCACAAAGGACTTTGTAGTGTGGAAATTAATGAACCACTATGCCCTTGGTTCAACTTTGCCGGTGGCAGGGTTCAAACAGCCATCCCCTTGACCTTCGCCGCAAGTTATGAAACCCTAACCGGCTCAGCCAGTGAGCTTCTTTTATAAGACTATACAAAAAAGTCTAATAAATGGCACATCCATTTACAAAGTCTAAACAGATTACAGAATATAAACAACACTGCCAGAAGAGCCCTAAGAACACGATTATGATGCTTCATTCTAATCAACATTTATTTTTTCATGTTTTTTCTTACTAACTTAAATTCAATATACAAACTTACAACTATGACCAAGAAATTAATATCATATCCAATATCATACAGATAAGTATATGTCACTTTATTATTCATATCTTACCAAGCTGTTCTTTTCTGCAAATGAACGAGTATTTGTAACTGCAAGTTAAATCTTGGAGTTGATAATCTGCGGCACTCCACAGGTCCATGCAGCCTACTGATGTCTTAAGTGTTGGTTTTCCTGCAGCCCATGCATCAATGCTGACCAAGATGCCATTGATCCACTCACATATATATTGTAGATCAGGAAGACCATTTGTGGCTCCAGCCCATGCAGATGGATGTTCTGTAAAAAAAATGAAGTAATACTGTAGATACGGGCACAAAATTTTTATTTTTTTAATCCTTATTGTTGCATATGAAAGGCAACTTTATTAGAAACAAAATGCTTTTTAAATTTTTTAAATAGCTTGAAAAATAAGGGAGACACGATTTCTTAAATCATTTTTTAATTTCGCATTTTGGCTAGACCTTACCATGACAAAATGCTAGAATGAAGGGTGGTAATTTGTAAGGATTTTGGTAAAGAAATACACACAAACGCTAAACCGCTGGTCCAATTTTAATTAAATTTGGAATCCTTGGGTTTTATGGATCAACAAATCATATGAGCATGTTAAAAACAATGTGTGACATCTCCATCATACCATATTTGCCTTTTCATGGCAACTTTTAAGTTGTCAATTTTGTTATTATCATCAATAAAATCCAAACCAGGGGCCCAATTGACATGCAATTTGGTATGTGAAGGTTTTATGGGTCAACAAATCACCTGAGCATGTCATTAATATTGCCGGACCTTCTTCTTATACCATTCTTACTAACATCTATTATGTTGCCATGGCAACTGTTGTCAATTTAGAAATAATCAATAAAATCCAAACCACTGGTCCAATTGGCATGTAACTTGGCATGTGAAGGTTAAATTTAAGGGTCAACAAATCACCTGAGCATGTTATTAACATTGCAGGACTTTCTTATACCATTCTTACTAACACCTATCATGTTGCCATGGCAACTGTTGTCAATTTAGAAATAATCAATAAAATCCAAACCACTGGCACAACTGACATGCAACTTGACATGTGAAGGTTTTATGGGTCAAAAAATCACCTGGGCATATAAAAAATAATGCAGGACCTTCCTTTTATATTGTTCTTACTAACATCTATCATGTTGCCATGGCAACTGTTGTCAATTTAGAAATAATCAATAAAATCCAAACCACTGGCACAACTGACATGCAACTTGGCATGTGAAGGTTTTATGGGTCAAAAAATCACCTGAGCATGTCAATAACATTGCAGGACCTTCCTCTTATACCATTCTTACTAACACCTATCACGTTCCCATAGCAACTGTTGTCAATTTAGAAATAATCAATAAAATCCAAACCCCTGGCACAACTGACATGCAACTTGGCATGTGAAGATTTTATGGGTCAACAAATCACCTGAGCATGTCAATAACATTGCACTGTTCTTACCAACACCTATCACATTGCCATGGCAACGATATGTCGAGTAGGCATCTAAGCTTCAAGATTCTTAAATTGCACAGTTGCACTATTACCAACGATTTCAAAGTTGCTCATATCCGGTAGAATAGAGGCTAATAAACAACATTATTACATTAAATATTATATAATTTAGTTTCTTGCCTTTAGATTTTTACTTGGAAAACTAATTTGCCAAGGCTAATATAAAAAATTGCATTGAAATCAGTAAGAATCAGTAAAGTTTTGAAGACCTGGGCATACACTTGTTTACCAAGATAATTTTAATACCCTGCGAATGTGCTGAATGCTCCAAGCATTCAAACTACATACATACATATACCAAGGCTTTTTCCCCTTTACAAGGAAGGTAGCCAGAGAGAAAAAGGCCTAAAATCATTCTCACCCATTCCATCCCTAAATACACTCCACTCCCCTCCACCCTCCCTCCCATCATAGCACCTCCTGGATGACGGTCATCCCTGCATCCTGTCCACTGCCCTGGGTCAGAAGCAGTGTCGCAAGTCACAGCACATCCACAGCAAGGCAGCTTCATTAAATCGGTGACCCCTCCTCTCCATCCCCCCATGCATAAAAGGAGAAGGCGGAGAGAAATCTCTTCGGGCTGCGTCAAATTGTGCTCACACATACTACCTCACCCCCCCATCCCCCCACCCATTCCACCTCATGCATCACGTCATCATCCATATAAAAAACATTCTCCATTCACCCCTGTCTTCTGTCCTCTCCCACCCTTCCTCAACAGACATTCCCCTCTTCCCCTTTACCCCATCCATCCATCTCATTCTAGGATGTCCCCTCATGTTCACTCCCACCACATCTGACTTCCATACCTATTTTATGTCTTTTTTCACTCACTCCTTCCATGTGTCCAAACCATCCTAATACTCTCTCATCAACTCTATCTCCCAGTTCCCTTTCCACCCCTGTTCTCCTCACCTCCTCATTTCTCACTCTATCTAGCCTAGTAACCCCCATCATACTTCTCAGACACCTCATCTCAAACACATTCAAACTCCTCTCTTATGTTCCATGTTTCTGCTCCATACAGTGCTGTTGGCACAATCACTCTTTCATACTGTCTCCTCTTAGAATCCATTCCCAAATGTCTATTCCTCATTACACTTAATCCACCAAGGCATTTACTCGCTTCTCTCAATCTACATTCTACCTCCACCTTCGCTCCACCTTTTCCTACCACATTTGCACCCAAGTATCTAAAACTATCCACTTCCTCCAGTCGCTCTCCCTTTATGCTCACTTCCAGTCTGCTGCCACTTTCACCCCTTGTACATCTCATCACCTTACTCTTACCCACATTTATCTTCAGCTTCCTTCTTTCACACACTCTCCCAAATTCTGTCACCAACTTCCTCAGTCCCTCCTCCGATCCTGCCACAAGCACAGTGTCATCTGCAAACAACAGCTGGCTCACCTCCCACTGTTCTCCATTTTCTTTAACCATCTCCAATCCCTGACCCACTACCCTTGCATTTACCTCTCACACTACCCCATCCATGTATAAGTTGAACAGCCAGGGCGACATAACGCATCCTTGACAAAGTCCCACCTTTACCTCGAACCACTCACTCTCTCCATTTCTTATCCTGACACAAGCTCTACTACTCTCATAAAAACTCTTGACAGCTCGCAGAAGCTTTCCTCCTATCCCATATATCCGCAAAACTTCCCATAGTGCCTTCCTGTCTACCCTGTCGTAAGCCTTTTCCAGATCCATAAAAGCCCAAAAAACATCCTTCCCCTTTCCTATAGCTTTCTCACATATCTGTCTTACCACAAAAATCTGATCTACACAACCTCTACCTGTCCTAAATCCACACTGTTCCTCACCAATTACTACCTCTGTTCCTCTCCTAATCCTCTCAATCAAGATCCTTCCCAACTACACTTAACAAGCTAATTCCTCTGAAACTACTACATTCACGCTTGTCCCCTTTTTCCCTTGTAAAGTGGAACTATACAGGCACTCCTCCGGCACTCTACCCTCACTCCAGCAAACATTAAATAACCTCACCAGCCAGTCCACCACCACTATACCTCCTTTTTTTAGACATTCTGAATGGCATCCATCCAGACCAGGTGCCTTACCTGCTTCCATCATCTTAACAACTGCCTTCAATTCATCCTTCCTTATTTCTCCCCCATTTTCCTCACTCATCACAGTCATTTTCTTAGCACTTCCTACTGCAACTATCTTTCCCTCCCTATCCTCCTTCACATTAAGCAACTCCCTAAAATACTCTACCCATCTTCCCCTTATAGCCTTCTCTTCCATTATCAACTCTCCATCTGCATATTTTACCTTTTTTCTCGACTTGATTCGCCTCCTCTTCCTCTCTTAATTTCTTTCCAAAACATCTTTTTATTACTTTCAAAATTTTCTGTCATACTCTTACCCCATTTCACATCTGCTCTCCTCTTTGCCTCCTTTACCTTGTGCTTTACTTCGCTCTTCTTTTCTTGGTATCTCTCATATGACTCCCTCGTCCTATTTTGTAACCAATCTGTGAAAGCTCGCTTCTTCTCTTCTACAACCTTCTTTGTTTCCTCATCCCACCATTCACTACCCTTTCTTCTGTTTCCTCCTGTCCTTCTTGTTCCACACACCATCTTTGCACACTTTGTGACTCCCTCCTTGAACCATCCCCATTCCTCCTCCACTCCTAGCTCTACTCTATCCTTCACTCCCTCCCACTCCTCCCTCAGCTTCTTCTTGTATGCCTTCTCCTTTTCCTTTTCATTTAAAGAGTTCACTCTAAGCATCTCCCTACCTTTTGTCCTTTTGTTCAAACTAAGTC
This sequence comes from Oratosquilla oratoria, assembly GCF_046742065.1. Taxonomy (NCBI): domain Eukaryota; kingdom Metazoa; phylum Arthropoda; class Malacostraca; order Stomatopoda; family Squillidae; genus Oratosquilla; species Oratosquilla oratoria. The sequence goes on along the minus strand of NC_134788.1, from coordinate 17,635,626 downwards.
AAACAAAAATCAAAATCCAACAGGGCGCAAAAGATGGTGACAGCAGTGCCGCGCATGGTTTTGTGCATGTCTAAATGCCTACATGTATTGCAATGAAGCTCAAATGTAGATTAACCAACGATATTAAGCCCGAAGGGATTTCTCCCCGTCCTCTCCTTATATGCAAGGGGGGACGGAGAGGGGGGGTCGCCGATTAAATGAAGCGGCCTTGCTGTGGATGTGCTGTGTCTTGCGACACTGCTTCTGACCCAGGGCGGTGGGCAGGGTGCAGGGATGACCCATCATCCAGGAGGTGCTCAGATGAGAGGGAGGGTGGGAGGGGTGTGGAGTGTATTTAGGGATCAAATGGGTGGGAGTGTTTTTGTGCCTTTCCCTTTTTGGCTACCTCCCTTGGAAGGGGGTTAAAGCCTTGGTATATGTATGTATGTATATAACTTTTTCTTTTCCATGGCTATTAGTGGTGGTAGGGAAGCAGATGAATTCATAATTGAGTATGCCTTTTAAAGGAATGGATGGGAGTGGTTTTTATGCCTTTGTTTTTTGGCTACCTCTCTTGTAAGGGAAAAAAAGCCTCTGGTATATGTATGTATTAAGCTTCTCATTTCTGGGAGAAAATAGGTTAAAAAACATGGTTCTTTAATTTTTAATATTGGTTATTAATGCCTTACTTTAATATTTTTACTCGGAAAACTATTTTGCCAAGGTTGATAACCAAATTTACGTTTAAATCGGTAAAAATTTGTTTGTATTTCAAGAATTGGGCATACACTTGCCCAACAAGATAATTTGAGTACCATGAGCATGCGCTGAACGATGCAAGCATTCAAACTGAGACATACTTATTTAAACGGGCCACAAAAGATTGCGTTGTAAACAGTACATGTGTGATGGTGGCGCCATGAGCGGATGCACCCGTATCTAAATCCTGTAATCATTACATTTCGTCAGGGCCGGATTTACATGTTGCGGGGCCCCGGGCCCTGAAAGTATGTAGGGCACTGTCAGGTTCACCCACCTACCCCATTAAGATATCATCCCAGTTTTCATGCAATGTGCTCTCAGCCACCTCGAAGTTTGTTTACATTCATGGTAGAGCTTAGTCACAGTCTGCTGATTATTTGCTTTAACACAATACACCAAAAAAGTGCTTATACTATTGTAATGCACTTGGCGTGGGGCCCCTAAATACACAGACAGGGCCCTGGGCCGTGGCCCTGGTGGCCCTGCCTTAAATCTGGCCATGCATATCATATTATTTCACGGTTGTGTTGTCTCATTTTTCACATTTTCATACTAAAGAATATCTGGAATTGAGGATCATGGATGTTCTATTGAAAAACATCTAAAAGCAAAAGAAATACTTGCTGCATACCAACTGATAACACTAAACTTCATCTTCAAAAGAGCAGAAAGATCATACCTGATTTTTTTCTTAACTTAATCATGGACCTCCAAAAACTTCTTACCATCCATAAATGTTGCAAGGGTTCCATGGTAAGCATTGCAAGTGTGGCGTGCATTGTTCCAGTCAGTGTAATGGGTTGAGTTGGCCAGATAGTAACAATCTTCACCAGATACTTTCCAACCATGTGGACACCCAGTCATGGAATCTTCAATCTTTGTGGAAGACAATAACTATTATTATACACAAAATCATACAGCACATTATCATTATGAAGGAATCTGATTCTGTTAAATATGCTTTTGATCCAATTTTTATGGGGTAGATGCAGATTTAGGTGAAGCAAGGGAATTATCCTAATGAAGACCACATGCCCTTATTATAATTGACAAAATTTCAATGTTGACACCATTACTATTATTATAATTATATAGAACTATTCACAAAATACATATTTCTGCATTGTGTATTACTTTTACATGTCGTAAGCCAAATCAGTGTACTATTCTTATTTTTCTTCCTATATTCAGTATTTGAATCATGACTTTAAATGTATATATGAATTGATCGACTAAGCAATCAACTGGTACTCCATTTGTATACAATTTAGTTCCATAAATTTTCAGTTTAGTTGATACTTATTCAACTTTCCGGTAGCTATTGTTGATGTCACTATTTCTTACCTCTGTTATATCCGGGGGGAAGGTTCTCAATCTTTATGCTAGGATATTTGTAACATTTTCTTTCCATTTTGAATAATACACTACCCTACCACCATCCACTTCACGTCTAATACTCGACTTCGCCCACTGTTTCAATGTGAATGCGCAATCGCATTTCCTAAAAATGCAACGTTTGATATATGAAATTAAATATTTCATAGATAGTTTTCTCTGTGAAAAAATACTTGGAAAAATAAGAAGAGTTATTTGTGAAACTGAAAAACATAGCGTGAGAAAAAGTAAAATAATATGTATGTGTATGTTCAAGTATGTATACACACACACACACACACACACTTTCAACGAACGGACGGCTTGAAGAACGTTCTGAAGAAAAGTGCAGATTGTGGATCCCAACGCAAAGAGAAGTGCCTTTTTGTATTTGCAGGGTGGGGGGAAATTGCTCGTGGGGTAGTGGGAAAGTAAGGAAAGAGGAGAGGGGGAGGGATTGCTGGGGAAATGGAAGGTAATGAGGAGGTGGAGGAATTGGCCCTAACGGGCCGCCGAAAGGTGGACAAGCGACCGCAAGACGAGCTGGAAGATGACGACATGTCTAATAGGAATGTGAAGATTAGAAGTATAGATAGGAGCAATACAGTAGAAAGTGATGAGAATATTTTCAAGGGATTTAAAGAGGGTGGGGGGGGGGGAGACGGCTCATGGGGTAACGCTCTACTCGAGATGGTTACTGACCATACAATGACACAATGGATACAGGAGAACACTAGGTATAGAAATGAAGAAGAGCCATCGAAACTAGACCTAGTAATTACATCCGAACCTAGAATAGTGGACAAAATTGAATATAAAACACCAATAAGTAAAAGTGACCACATACTGATTGAACTGGAACTTAATGAAGAAAAATATATGAAAAGAAATGAACAATACAGAAAAGGAAGAATGATGTATGAAAAAACAAACTTTGATAAAATAAGAGAATTATTTCAAAAGGAAAACTGGGAAGAAATATACAAAGAAGAAACAACAGTAGAAGAGAAATGGAATATTTTGACAAAAATTTACAAAACAGGAGTGGAAAAGTATGTCCCAAGACAAAAACAAGAAAAAGAATATGTAAAATGCTGGTACAACAAAAGCTGTAGGGAGTTAAAAGACAATAGAGACAAAGCCTGGACCAGATGGAAAAAAGACAGAAGACCTGAAAAATGAAAAATATATACCTGCTATAGAAATGAATATGTACAAATGTGCAGAGAGGAAAAGAGAAAATATGAAAAAGATGTTATAGAAAAGTGTAAAGATCAACCGAAACTATTCTACAGATTTGTAAACAATAAACTGAAAAACAAACAAGACTTGGAGAAATTAAGACAGGAGGGAGTTGAATACACTGAGGAAATGGAAATGGCGGAAATTATGAACAAACATTTTAAATCAGTGTTTACAAGGGAGAACATACAACCTGAAGAGAACGAATGGAAAGAGAAAGTCCCCCCTATGGAAGAAATAAAAGTAACAAAGAATGAAATATTAACACACTTGAGTAATCTTGATGTCAGAAAATCGCATGGACCAGATGAAATAGCAAACTGGATTCTGAAAGAATGCAGGAATGAACTGGCAGACAAAATACATAGCATACTAAATAGTTCCTTGAAAGAAGGAAAAGTTCCAGAAGATTGGAAAAAAGCAAACATAGTACCTATATACAAAGGAGGAAATAAAGAAGAACCTACCAACTATAGACCAGTCTCTCTAACAAGTACAATAGCAAAACTTTGTGAAAGAATTATCAAAAGTAGATGGGTAAAATATTTAGAAAAAAACAAAGTGTTAAATCCAAGACAATTTGGATTCAGACAAGGACGATCATGCGTCACCAATTTAATATGTTTCTATTCAAGACTGATAGATATAATACAGGAAAGAGATGGATGGGCAGACTGTGCATTTTTAGATCTAAAGAAAGCTTTTGACAAAGTACCACATAAGAAGTTGCTTAAGAAATTAGAAACTGAAGGAGGAATACAGGGAAAACTACTAAATTGGATGGAGGACTTTTTGCAAGAAAGAAAAATGAGAGTAGTGATAAGAAACCAGCACTCAAAATGGGATGAAGTAATAAGCGGTGTTCCGCAGGGAACAGTTCTGGCCCCAATAATGTTTGCTATATATATTAATGATATGGATGAAGGAATAGAAAGCTATATGAGCTTCTTTGCAGATGATGCAAAACTACTGAAAAGAGTGAAAACTGAAGAGGATTGTGAATCACTACAGAGAGATCTAAATAAAGTACAAGAATGGAGTAGGAAATGGGAGATGGAGTTCAATACAAAAAAGTGTAGTATAATGGAATTTGGAAAAAGCAAAAACAGAATAACAGGAGCATATAAATTGGGAGAAGAAGGAATAAAAAAAGTAGAAAATGAGAAGGACCTGGGAGTCATTGTTATGAATAATATGTCACCTGAGAAACATATAAATAAGATTTTCGGAGAGACTTATAATCTAATAAGAACGATCAAAGTTGCATTTACATACCTGGATGAAGAAATGGTGAAGAAAATCCTAATCACCCTGATAAGACCAAGATTGGAATATGCAGCAACGATATGGTCACCAAGTACAAAAAAAATGTATAAAAAAACTTGAAAGAATACAAAGAGCAATTACAAAACTGGCACCAACACTCTCAAAACTATCATATGAAGAGAGACTACAAAAACTTGAACTACAGACACTAGAGCAAAGAAGAGAGAGAGGAGATTTGATAGCTATTTACAGAATCATGAAAGGCATAGAAATTACTGATAGAGAGAATCTGATAAAATGGGATGACAGAAATACAAGAGGACACGGAAAGAAAATAAAAAAAGACAGCTATAGAAGAGACTTGAAAAAGAACAGCTTTCCTCACAGAGTAATAAACAGTTGGAACAAGTTAGATGAGAAAGTGGTGTGTGCAAAAACAATACATGAATTTAAAGATAGTTTAGATAAAATGAGATATGAAGACGGTACCCCCACGAGCATAGCTCCCCTTCCCGTAAAATACAACTAGGTAAATACAACTAGGTAAATACACATGGGCTGATTGTGCCTTCCTAGACTTGCAAAAAGCTTTTGACAAAGTATCACACAGAAAATTACAAAAAAAAAAAAAAAATGGAACACATACGAGGAGTACAAGGGTTAGAGGACTTCCTGACTGGTAGAAAGATGAGAGTAGTGCTCAGAGAAAAATATTCAGATTGGAAAGAGGTGATCAGTGGAGTACCGCAAGTATCTGTATTGGCACCAATAATGTTTGCTACTTATGTGAATGACATGGACGAGGATGTGAAATATTACATGAGCTTCTTAGCAGACGACGCCAAACTGTTAAGGAAAGTAGAGACTGGACTGTGAAGCACTGCAGGAAGACCTGAATAAGGTATGGAACTGGAGTCAGAAATGGGAAGTGGACTTTAATACTAAGAAGTGTAGCATAATGGAGTTTGGAAAAAGCAAAAATAGAATATCAGGAAAACATACAATTACCAAGGAAGTAAAGAAGGTAGGATCCGAAAAAGATTTGGGGGCAATTATCACAAACAACTTGTCCTATGACAAACAGATTAACAAAATTGTCGGGGAGGCTTACAACTTGCTAAGATTAATAAAAGTGGCATTTGCATACTTGGACGAAGACATGAAAAAATTGGTTACATTAATAAGGCCTAGGCTAGAGTATGCGGCGACATTGTGGTCACCCAGTACCAAAAAGAATATAAAGAAAATAAAAAATCCAGAGAGCAGCAACAAAAATGGCACCTGCACTTGCAAACCTATCATATGAGGAGAGATTGGCTGAACTGGAGTTACCGACGCTGGAGCAAAGAAGAGAGAGAGGTGACCTACTGACCATCTACAGAATCATGAAAGGCACAGAGATACTTGATAGAGAAGATTACTAAACTGGGACAGGAGAAACACAAGAGGACATGGAAAGAAAAAAAAAACATAGCTACAGAGGAGAAATGAAGAAAAACAGTTTTCCACATAGAATAGTGGACACTTGGAACAAACAGGAGCTTCAGCTTACAGATTGGGATGCAAGATTAAACGAAAGACCTGTAGATCAGATGTGGGAAATATTTCAAAATACGCTCACTAAGATGATTCAAACTTACATTCCTTTTAAGGACAGACGTCCCCCAAATCAGGCTCGCCCAAAGTGGCTCGACAAAGAAACTGAAAAAAGTATTGCTAAAAAGAGACAGGCTTGTAAGAAATATAAGTGCTCGGGTGCATTTAATGACTATGAAAGTTATGTGTCAATACAGAGAGATTTAAAAAAGACAATAAGAAAAAGAAAACGACAATACGAAATAAACATCGCTGATAAATCCAAAGAGAATCCCAAAGAATTCTATAGTCACATTAGAGATAAAAAGGTTGTTAGGAATCACATTGGTCCACTATTATCTGCTGACGGTCAACTTGATTATTCAAATGAAGGAATGTGTAATATCTTAAACAATTATTTTAGCTCGGTATTCGTAAACGAAACACCTCAAAGTGAATTCCAAACTGAAACCTGTGAAAAGTCTAGGGTAAACTTACTCACTACGGTAAATATAACAAAAGAAAAAATTAAAAGGTGTATAGATAAACTCAAAGTTAATAAAACACCAGGGCCTGACGGTTGGCATCCAAGAATCTTAAAGGAAATGAAAAATGATATTGTTGTTCCATTAGACATTATTTTCAAGAAATCCATCATATCCGGAGATGTCCCAAGAGAATGGAAGCTTCTAGATGGAAAAATGTTACAAGTGGAGTTCCTCAGGGTTCCGTTCTTGGACCACTTCTATTCATAGTGTATATAAATGATATAGACCATGGACTAAAATCTACTGTTTCCAAATTTGCTGATGATACAAAACTCTGCGGAGTGGCAAATGATCACTCAAACCAATTAGATATTCAAGATTTAGAACAATTACAGCAATGGTCTGAAAAGTGGCTAATGTACGAACATAGGTAAAAATAACAGTAAGTACGATTACAAGTTATTTGGAAATTCGTTAACAAAGGTGCATAGTGAAAAAGATCTCGGCGTAATTATCAGTAACGACCTCAAATCATCCAGGCAGTGTATTTCAGCCTCTGAGAAAGCAAATAAGATTCTGGGACTGATTGCGCGATCTTTTGACTTCAAAAGTCCATCACTCATTAACAAGCTATATAAATCGTTAGTTCGTCCACATTTGGAATATGCTGTTTCCGTATGGTCACCGAATCTCATTAAAGACATTGACAGATTTGAAAAAATACAACGGCGAGCCACAAAACTGATTTCAAACATCAAAAATAAATCATACGAAAATCGACTAAAACATATGAATCTGTAGTGACTGCCACGCCTGCCGTCGGCGATACTGATCGTCACTCCATCCTCCAACTCATCAAGGACACATTCGCCAACACCCGTCCAACACCCCCTCGTCCACCACAACCACAGCCGGAGCACCTTCCCCCGGCCCTGTCTACAAGTGACTACGTCTTCGTCAGGAAAGACTCCACACGAGCTCCTCTTCAGCGCCCATACGACGGCCCCTTCCGAGTCCTCAGCAGATCACCAAAGTACTTCGTGATCAACCGAGGTGCCAAACCGGATAGCGTCTCCATCGACAGGCTCAAGCCGGCCCATCTCCCCATCAATCCCCCTACCAAACCTCCAGGGCCACTACAATACATCTTACAACATGGTCCTAACCCCATCCTCACCACCGAACCAAGTCATTCCTCACCCCCCGAAACACTCTCCCTTCCAAACCAACACTCCCCTCCAGGGCCACTACAATACATCTTACAACATGGTCCTAACCCCATTCTCACCACCGAACCAAGTCATTCCTCACCCCCCGAAACACTCTCCCTTCCAAACCAACACTCCCCTCCTGCCCCTGACTCTTCACCATATACAGATCACACGCACACGACAGCGAACCCTTCTCCTTCTCCCACCCCGCAACCACATCCTTCTACAACTGTTCCAGGCACCCCGCAAGATCCTCCCCACCCTACGCCCCCACTCTACCATGCAATGCAACAATTCTCACCCAACCTTATGTCTCCACAGCTCCATACTCAACCGACCCCACCTCGCCAGGCATCTGACTTCGACCACACCACCCTGCATTCGAGCCCCCCTCCATCAAGGCCCTCCTCGCCAGACATGCCCCCTGATGGAATGACCACACGTTTTGGGCGAGTGATACGAAGGCCACACCGATTCAACCACGTCGCGCGCGTCGCTCCCTATCTCCCTCGACGCCCGCTCTCGAAGAGAGGGGGAGTGGTGTAGTGACGCAGCCACAGGCGGTCACACACTTCCCATAGTTGGCAAGAGGTGAATAGGAGCTAGCCAATCAGGAGCCAGCAAATGGTTCTCGAGCGGCTAGCGACCTCTCTTGCCAACTACGCTGAGCCGCGAGCGACCCTTAAATAGAATAGTAATAGCCACGGCAGTCCCATCGAGCCTCGCCGTCATCAGCCGCCACCGCCTCTGACGTTAGGCTCACCGTCCAGCTACGACTGATCAGATCCACTAACCAGTGGCTATTACTTGTGGTTTTACCAAAGAGATTAGAATAAGAGACCAAAGTGAATTTCATTTTCCCTGGCTTGTTCGAACCAAACCACTACAAATCTGTTTTCCCTAAAAAAAAGCGTAGACTCAGAGGTGACTTGATACAGGTCTTTAAAATTCTAAAGGGAATTGACAACATCAAAAGTGACCAAATTTTCACATTGAATGAGAATCAGACAAGAAACAATGGTCTCAAACTGTCCGGAAATACTAGATTCAAATTGGAAGTGGGTAGAAACAACTTTGCCAACCGTGTAGTTAATGATTGGAATAAACTTCCTGCACAGGCAGTGCAATGTAGTTCAGTTCGAAGCTTTAAAAATCATTTGGATAAACACCTAAGCAAGATGCTGTAATGATTATTATTTATTTTATATTATTTGTTTTTGTTTTGTTATCATTTGTCTGATTCTCATTTATTATTAGTTATATGTCAATTTATTATTATTCATTATTTACCTGCTTGTTTGTTGTTTGACTGTACCTATGCGTTTATTTATGTATTTCATTTGATAATTACATTATCATAGTTTTTATCTATTTATTCATTATTATTTTTTTTTTTCGCATCCGACCTAGATATGGACCAAAATGGCTCCTGTCGGCATACTCCGCCTTTGTAATCCTTTGTATATACACACACATATATATATATATATATATATATATATATATATATATATATATTGTGTGTTCGCGCATACGATTATTACAGCTACTAATTTTGCAGTACATTACTGATACTATACTCCTATTTATATCCAATTTTGATACTACCACAACCACTATTACTATCACTGCTATTACTTTTGCAACTACTATTAATGTTGCTGGTACTACTAGTGCTACTACTATACACCTTTATCATAATATCAATCTGTGTCATGAGCAAGTTTCTACCCGAGAGTGATCCTGCCCTCCATAAGACCAAGGAAGTTGGGCGCAGAAGATTTTGGGCTTGTAAAGGAGCGTCCCTCAAGGGGCTAAGTCGCCGACGAAGAGAGTCCCCAAGAGAAGAATGGCCTGGGCAGCCATGAAGGGACCGGCGCACCCCGATTCCGACTTCGAGGGCAAGAGTCGAAGTCCCTCACAACGAAGACTTGGCTTGGGCAGCCATAGAAGGGACCGACGCTCCCCGTGACTGACTGACTGTAAGGACGAACGGGCTTTTTCTTATATGGGCTGAAATTGAATGGGCTAATGCTTAAGCGACAAGGGCAATGAAAAGATGTTTTGGGCTTTGATAAACGCTTTAAGGGCTTATTGAATAGGCTTCGTTACATAAAATACATTGAAATGTCTTCTTATGGGCACCAAGAAAGAAATATGCTATTATACAAATGGGCTAACGGGCATAGAAAATAGCCTCTTGTGCTATGAAGAGAAAAATTGGGCTCCTGAAATGTTTTTGGGCTTATTTAATGGGCTTTGTAAAGTTTGCTCAT